>NC_074709.1:13725255-14372755 GCF_024334085.1 Lutzomyia longipalpis | reverse complement strand
ATACTTTAACTTTTAACTTTTCTTTGTTTTAATCGTTCTTCAAAGGAAATCAAATCGATCGCAAAGTGATATAAAATAAAGTAATTTTTTTTAAATTAATTTTTCTAAAAATGTTTAAATAAAATGATTTTTCATTATAATTTTATCGCAGCATTACGCTATATCGTTCCATAATCATTATTACAATATAAGCATTGTTATGTATAGAGAGAGACATCGTGTTGAGTTGAAAGCGAAACATACATATTGCCTTATTTTATACAACACGGGGTACTACATGCGTATAAGAGAGCTCTCTTTCTCCTTTTCTCTATCGTTTCGTTTCTCGCATAGCAGCTCTTGAGTTAAGCAATATCATACACGTTCCCTCACAGTATCTTTCACATTTTTACAATTTTTGTTCTCACAAAAAAATATTAACAATTTTTTTTTCTCTTTTTTCTTTTCAGATACTTTTTCGTGAACATTTACGATAGTAAATTACATAGTTACGATTGAATTTGATCAACTTAATGGATAAACAAAATTTTACAAAAACTATAAATGGATTGTATTTCGATTGTTTCTTTCATAAAAAAGTATTAATGTTTGTTCTTTCTCTTATTCATTTCAGATATGGGGAAAAGCTGCATTTCATCAATTGTAACTCATAGTAGTGCGAATTTGTAAACTAATCGTGGATCTGTATTGGTGATGACCGTAACGGAGTTACATCTTGAATCTCTCTCAGCAGTCATAAACACATGAATGCAGTGAACACGACGTGAATCCATATTATGTAGTGTAGATACAGAAAAATCAATACGAGATATAAGAGCTTTCATCCATTCCGTATCTCTGAAGAACTTGACATCATCACCCAAGCAGATAGTTATTTTTCTTTACAGGAAAACGATGTATTTAATGAATTGATTTCCGTTTGTGCTAGGGTAATTCCATTTGGTCAGGAAAATGCTCGCATTTTGATCAGAAGTAGTTTTACGTAATTTTGCTTGATGATAAATGGGTCAGTACGTTTTATATGGAAAAATAATTAAATTCATAAAAATTAATTTTTTCATGTATGGGGGTTAGCTTGTGATCCAATTGACATGAAGGGTTAATTATTGAAATGTGAAATCTTGAAAAATGTACAGTACAACCAAAATTTTTATTACCGTAAGATGGGGTGTTTTGGGATTCATTTTTAGAGGTATTTTTAAGGCTAATTTGTAAGAAAATGCTTAAGTCAGGAAAATATGAAAAATGCTTAGAAAAAGATTGAAAACAATTAATAAAAATTTCGAGGTAAATTGTGATATTTTTTTTTTACTTTAAATTATCATATTTTGTTGCTAAGAAAAATTCAAAATTTTTTTAAAATAAATTCATAAAGTTGAATAAAATAAAAGAATAATAATAATAAAGTCTTTATTCACAAGTTTACAAACAGCAGGGAAGTCTAGATTTATTTAAATTCATGAACATTAATTTTTTCATGTATGGGGGTTAGCTTGTGATCCAAATGACATGAAGGGTTAATTGCTGAAATTCATTTAATAAAATATTCTCATAAAACCAAAGAATTTATTTTGCAGAAGATTGATCAGAGAAATTCACAATAACAGGAAATATAGTATTGAACGTCGATCACCCACAGTCACCTACCCGTACCCCCTCATGGCAACAGGAGGGTTAATTTTTTGAAATTTTTCTTCATCTTTTTTCTTAACTGACAAACTGAAGAATTTTATAAAAAAAAAAATAAAAGATTTTTATTGAAAACTTACTCCATTGTCTTTGTCCAGGACCGAAGAGCAAACCAGTCATCCCTTGAAGTGTCTCTCCTTGATATTTTCTGCCTATTTGCTTGTCCTCAAGGCCAGCGTCTTCAGCTTCACGAATTACGATGACGACATCTTGGAGCTAAGACGGCGTTGAAAATCCTCCCCATGGGCACTTCTGGCGCACATTGCTTTCACTTGATGGCCATGTCCAGGATATTTGAAGCATCCAGGAGTTCCTCTGATGATACCTCCGCACCCTGCTGTTGCTGAAAAGGACCAAAAACTCCTTTTTCTCGCTCAATTCACGCACGACATAAAAAAGAATTCTCTTCACACACAACTTCTTGGGCTTGGAAAAATTTCTTGTCGCATTTTCCACCGTTTTTAACACGAAAAACCTTCGAATTTCACACAAGATCACAACACTATACAATATACATTTTTCTAAGTGATACGCAACTTATTTTACTCGAAGAAGCCGCGGAAAAGCGAGAAAATTCGCGATTTTCACTTCGTGTTTTCAAACACGCTCCATTTCTGTGGAATCAGTTGGCTAACTGAAGTTCCAACCCGTTCCACATCGCGGAAGTGAAGCAAACTTCATGAAATATTTTTAGGCTGCTTATTTTAAATTTGAATTTTTTCCGTTGCACTGTGTATGCAAAAAATACAGAATTCGCAAAATTATGAGAGAAAAAAAAAGGAAATTGAGAAGAAAATAACAGCAAAAAAGGCAAAAATTACGTTTTAATTTAACTCTTGATTGCCCAGATAAGGCCTTTTGTATACAGATTTCCACCCAAGATCTTTCTTAATTCCTAAACTTCCCTCCCAATATCCTTTTCTTACCTCCAAAATACTTTCTCTCCTGTCCTGATTCTCCTTCATACAAATCCCTATTACAGGATCAGTTCTAATCTGGACGACGATCAGAGCTTCCACACTGCTGGACGCCTATTCATCACAGTCAACTTCCTGACCTAAAGAAGAGTTTAAAGATCTACAAAATAAAGTAAAATCCAAAGAGCGTTCAAAGTTTTTTATTTAATCAAAAAGGCATTTAATTAGTTGGTGTTCCTCTTCGTGGCGAACACCAAGTATTGTAATCGTCGGAAAAACCAACCTGCACCTCAGATCGGGCTCAAAGGCATGAGCGAGCAAGCACGTTTCAGACAACCCACATTCCAAAAATGGTGGTGGAAAATTTTTGAAATTTTTTTGTTGTAATATTTTCACATATGGATGTTTTGAAATCGTCCTATTGTCGTTCAAAATAAGAAAAAAAAACAAAGAATTTGTTGTTTAGGAAAATAGTCACAAAGATCTCTGAAGAGGCCTGGAAAATTAATTTTCTTTCAAAAAATCAGATTAAAGATAGAAATAAATTGCCAAATTCTTATAAGATTTTTCCTAGAATACCATTTTTAGAAACATTTTTTATAGGGATAAAAACGTCAAATGACGTCGCAATATTTGAATTTTTTGGCAATCTTATTTATTTGCATTTTTCTATGTGTTCCCAGTGGATATTGGGGAGTTTCTCTCGCGATTCTTCAATGTTTTTTGATCCTCTACCTACAAAATGAAATGGGTTAAAATTGTTCTGCGATAGAGGATCATCTTTCATATAAGTGGGCATAAACTCCTTTCATACTTTTTGAATTCGGCGCCCTTTTTGGTACATTTTGTTAAAGAGAATATGAGACAGATGCATTTCACCGCTATCCGTCTCCCACACATATTCAGTTTTTCGCTATTTTCTCGCGTTTTCCGCCGAATTTTCCGAGGAAATTGTGCTTTTTGTTATCAGGAAGAAACTTTTGAATTTTTCGCATCAAAAATTCCAAGTCACGAAAATCCATTTCCGGAAAAAAAGTGCGTGAATTTTTATCTCAACCGTCAGACTTTCTGCGGGCCCCAAATTCCGCACGGAGAAGCTCCCCAGGAGTCCCGGAGCACTCGTAAGCACCCAAGGAGCTCCAAACATATGTTTTGTGCCCAAAAATTTGGGAGAAAAACAAGAAAATCTTATTTTTGGAAAAACAAAAATAAAAGTTTTTAAATTTCAAATTTTTTTATTTCAAACAGTACATGTTTCTTCAATGTTTCAATTTTGGAGGTGAGTGGAAGTTTCATTTTTGTTGTTTTTGTGCAACAATACCTTCTCACTCGCTGGTGCACTGTTGTTGTCTCGCTCGCACGGAAGGTTTTTCACGGTTTTCACGCGAAAAATTATGCGAGGAGGGCCCCATTTTTTTTTACTGAAGCACCCTTGGGGCTCCAAAGGATCCCAAGCTACTTTTGGAGCCCTAAAAATGTACTTTTTTGTTAAAAAATCAGGAAAAAAGAGAATTAAGCTTGCTCTATTCTTCTCACTCGCACAATACACTATTGTTGTCGCATTCTTCGCGCTCTTTTGAAGGTATTTTTTTTTGTGGAGAAAAAATGTTGAAAAAGATTGAGAAAATTGCATTCGCTGCGCTGAATTGAGTGATAATTAATTGGCACGTAGCTGCAAAAGGTTTGTACAGACTCTTTGGGGCCCCTGCCATTGGGGGGACAGCGTGCTGGGGGCTCGTGAGGATTAGTTGTCACTTTTGGGGGGCACCCACCATATTTGTTTGATTGTGACTTCTGGGGGCGAACGATGTGATGGTTGAAAAAAAGTAGCTAAAACCTGATTGCACGGGTTCTCTTGGCAATTGTTATCCGACGAATGGGATTCAGGTACTGTTAGGTGAAGGTCTGTCCGGTTGTCATGGCTCGGGAGATGGGGATTTAGTGGCATTTGGGGTGTAAAGTGAAGCTGCTGCAGATTAAAGTTGAGAAGGCTCTGGGGCCCACTCTTGTGTGATTTTTTTTTGTAAATTTTCCGCGACTACCTTTGCAGGGGACCTCGGACAGTGATTGAGACCAGTGAAGCAGTTTGGGCGTAAGATCGAGTGAAGAAGCAGAGCCCCTAAAACGTTTTTGAGAGGAGAGAGAGAGAGAGTTCCGGAAACGGTGTAAAGTGGACAGGATGAAGTATCCGGGGCAGCATGCATCGACGGTGTTTTGCGAACAAGTTGGCACCGTGACGACACTGTTTGAGCAGTGGAATGACTGTGAGCGCACCGTGGTGCTCTATGCCCTCCTGAAGCGTGTCCCCTTTGCGAATCTCAAGTTCCTGCAGTTGTCAATTGAGTACAATATCGCCCAAAACTACAATAGCCAGTCGCGTTTGCAGATTCTCGAGAGTAATTCCAACAATGGGGTCTTCCTGGCGAAACTCCTTGGGGCCTACAAAGGTAGCAAGTCCGAGCCCCCAGATGCTGTGATCTACGAAACGGACGGCATGTACAAGCGCGAACGCAAGGAGGATATTCTCAGTGAACTCCTCACGTACCTGCCACTCCTAAAGCCCGGAAATGACGAAGCCAAAGCCGTCTACATGGCCATTGTACCCATTGCCGTGGAGGACTCGGTGCGACAACTCGTACCAGCTGAATTGGTGCAGCAAATCCTTTCGTACCTGCTCATCCATCCCGCCGTCACGAGTGATGACAGAAGGTACCTTATCGATAACACTATGCTCACTACCCCCTTTATCATGAGGTAAATCCCATTAGCCACCGCGCATCTCTCTGTTCGTCTTCTATCTGTGCATCCGGACGTCGCAGAGTCCCCCCAAAACAAATTGGGCAGGATGAAATTGCGACTTCCTGTGCGAATCGTGAGCGTCCTGTGTGGTATTCTTTGGTGGCGGGAATGTAACTGTAAAAATGCCTCTTCAATTTCCATTCATTGCAGAAATTCCCCCAAAAAAAAATTTAACGTTTTTTTAATTTCTCATTCTCTTTGATTTTTTTTTGCATTTCAAAAAAAGAAGTGATTTTCTGATTCATTTGGCATATTTAATGTTTTCTTCCAAAAATTGAAAGTATTAGGTGAGACTGGGGCTAATTAAGTTCGCGACTTTATTGTAAATCTGAATTATTTATCTTTAATTTTTCATGCAAAGAAATTCTAAGAAATGTGGAAAATTATTCAGAATTATTATTCATTTTCCTCTCGTCCATCTCAAATAACAAAATAAATTATCATGATGAAATTAATTTAAAAAAAAAAAAGGAAAGTCAATCATAACGCGTCCAGTTATAAGAATTGGTATACCACAACGCGGATGGGTCAATCTATGCGTTGTAATTTAATTTATGAGCAGAATTAATAGGGAAAGTTTATTTTTTAATGAAATTCATCAATTTGAAGGATAAAAATGCTCATATCTCAAGTTCTATAAGACCTACAGAAATTTATTGACTAGTTTTGGAAAGGTCTTGAAATAAGCTATCATTCGATATATATCTAAATTATTTTCAAGGTCACCTCTAGAACACAAAATGGCGGATTTTTGTTCTACGAAAACAGTTTTTTGCACTTTTTGTCCTCAAGGAATAGTTTTAGAGGTTTCTAATGTTTTAGAAAGTTGTAGAGAATTGCAAAATCTTTAATTTGATACCAAAGTGAGCAAAATCGGACAGACCGTTCAAGAGATATGGCTCTTAGAACTTTTCAAATTCAAGAATTTTTCAAATGGCCATATCTTCTAAACTAGGCTGGTGAAAGATACTGAGTCAGGTTACAACATATCAAAATTTAGAAAAATTGCTAATTGGGGATTCGGAGATATTGCCCCTTAAAGTTAGGCAATTTTTGTTTTTGATTTTAGCGCCGCTTGCAGCCATTAACACTTGGAGGATCGAGGTTTCTAACCTCAAAATTTTAACCTTCATTTTCTCTCAAAAGAAAATATTTTTTTCAAGTTTTCTTTCGGCGAACTTGACGTAATTGAACTTCCCTACATAAAGATGTAGAAATTTTCACGAAATGTTTAATAGATTTTAGTTTATGGCAATTGAAAAAAGTCGAATTAGCCACTTTGGCCAGCAAAGTCCTCCAAGAGTTAATGAAACTTGGAATGTTCTAAACAATTGTAGGGCTTCCTGAAACCTTTCATTTGAGCTCAAGTTGATCAAAATCGGTCAAGCCGTTCTCGAGTTATATTGAAAAAACACTTTTTGCTTTAGGCCGCCATATTTGCTAAACGGCTTGACCGATTTTCATGTATGAATTATCGATGAAAACGTCTCACTGAGCCTTACAACATACTAAAATTTCAGAGCCCTAGCTATAGGAGAAGTGGTTGACGGTAGTTTAAAATGGCGGACGGCGGCCATCTTGAATTTTGAAAATGCGAAAAAATGAAATTTTACACCCACATTTCTTTAGAAAACTTCAATTCCGAAGTCTCTATCTTTTGCCGTTCTCGAGCTATAAGGCAAAGTTTGGGCGACATTTTCGTAATGTGGGATATCTAAAACGTGCTCACACCAAGTTTGAGCTCGATCTGAGGGAGGTCGGTTTTTCCGATGATTACAATACTTGATGTTGGCCACGATTGTGGTATACCAACTAATAAAGCAATGGAAATGCTGCAGTATGAGGCATTTGTGATTGTCCCACATAAAATAGATTTTTTTTAATGATTAAACTGAGAGGAAATCTTTTTTTTCCCGCTGAAAAGATCCCTTGGGCACTGGCTGCACAATCTGGAGGAGTACATTAGCTCACCGTACAGCAGTAAATCACAGTCAAGTTGCCTCCTGGATGCGAATGGATCGACAAATTCGAGTACTTCGACGCTGTGGCAGAGCCCCGCAGCGGGAAAGGCGGAATGCACAAAGTGGGGCGGTGTCTTTTGTGACGATGGCGCGGCACCCATGAAGGATTTCCGGAAGACAGTTGGGAAGAATGTGGAATTTAAGGCAACAGGTGGGAGTCCGCTGTATGAGAATCCGTCGGATGATCAGGATGTGTCCTTCTCGAAGAATGGCACGGAAATTTTGGATTTTGACGATGAAAATAAGTCAAATACAAAGATTGCTTTTGAATCACTCACACTGCGGGATTTGCTGGCTGTGCCCAGTTTCCTCGATGGCGCTGCAGCGGTGCTGAAGACACGACGGAGTAACAGTCTGACGACATCCGGACAGGTGACGACTGTGACATCGGCCTCAGCGGAGAATTTAGCGCAAATTGTCCAGAAACCCCGAAGTTTCTCCTTGACAACAGTGGAGAGTACCCATGGGGTTCAGGCGTTGACAGCTGGTGGCTCCGAAACGCGCCTGGATGACTTCCGGCCGAGTCTCATGAAGACGCCCGCCCATCAGGTGGGTATGAGTGGGATTGGGCAGTGGCTAAAGAGTCTCCGGTTGCACAAGTACGTGTGGCTCTTCACAAATATCACGTACGAGCAAATGATGGACATCACGGAGGAGCACCTCCAGAATTTGGGCGTTACCAAGGGAGCCCGCCACAAGCTTGTCCTCTGCATCCAGAAGCTGAAGGAGCGTCACAGTCGGTTGGTGGACATGGAAAAGGGCCTCCTGACGGATCAGGCCTTTCTAGCGCCAGCTCTCGAGGAGCTGGCTAATGTTGTTCTCACACCAATGAAGCCAGTCAATCACTACGCCAAAGAGGATGTTGCAGCGCAATTCTTCAAAGTTATCGAACTCAGTGAGTTTTTTTTCTTTACTCAAAATCAAAAGAAAATTCTCAACTTTTCATCTTTTTTAGTTGCATCCCTCCTGGCCAGCAAATCAGCTTCTGGACATGCTGACGAGGAGAGCATGAATGCCTTCATTTGGGTTCTTGAGCGTGCACTGCACAATGAAGCCTTCGTGGCGCAGACGAATCAATTGAAGGAGTTCAAGTACAAGATGTCAAAGATAAAGATGCAATTTGGGGCATCTGCAACAGCAAAGGGGCACTACAGCAAATCCGCCATGAATACAATGGGAAAAGTCAGGTAAGTGGAAGAAAAATCCTAATTAAAACTTATGCTACGTTATTTTGTAAAATTTAGTGTGGGATCAGTGCTTAATGGAAGTGGTACACGGAAAAATATTTAACTTTAATGCAAATTGTGATAAGATAGATAAAAAAAAATATTTTTAGAATTTATTTATTGTTTTTCAAGAATTCACTTTAGTGGGTTATTATAGCTTTTATGAAGCTTAAAAAATAATTCATTTCACAAAATTTTATTGATTTTCCTTAAAAATTTAACAAAGTGTTTAAAAATCCGTAAGATATTTTCGGATAAAAATTAAATACTTTATAAGTTTTTCTCATAGTTTTGAAGCTCCTGTAAGAGTTTAAGAGCGCCGAAAAACCTCTTCCTTAACATTTTAAGAGATTTCTTAATGTTAAGAATGTGCATTTTTCTCATTTTGTTTTAGAATTTATATCAAAAGGCCTTTTTTAGGAGAAAATATTTACGCAAATTCGCTATTTTTTTGCATTTTTAAGGACTAGCTTTATAGTAGACGTTCTTTTTGTGCATTTATCGCGTTTTATTACAATTTAAACATTTTTTGTTTTCAAAATCAATGCTTTTCGTCCCTTCTGATCAGACGAAGGGATTAATTTACAAAATTTCACTTCCATGTCGAAATTACATTGAATTAGCTTTCAATTAATCCCTATTTCATTCGAATTTCTCGTACATTTTGCTAAACAAAAAGTAAAATTGCCTCAACTGCCTTAATTTGAGGTTATAACATTTACTTCTTTTGGCCTCGTTGTTATTTGTCTACTCCCCAATGTTATCAGCAGACTAAGTAGCCATTGCGACAATGCCTCGGTCCTAAAACGGCTCTACAATCTGAGGACCTGAGGGGTGGAGATGAATATAACAAAAAAGCATTCACTTTTTGGTGTATTTTGCGATTTTTGTATAAAAAAAATCACCTTTCGCTCTTTTTTCTTGTAATTTAAGCAATTTTTCATGTTAATTATATTGTTTTTGCCCAATTTTAAAGTAGTTAATTGTGGTTTTTTATACAATTCTAGCATATTTTATGCAATTTTAGTGCAATTTTCTAACAAAAAGTTTGCTATCCTAATGTAAATTATTTTTTCAGGTAATTTATATACGTGGATATTATTAATCCAGAAGTAGTCTTCATAAAGTACCTAAAACGCCTTTTTTATTTTTATGAAATCGGAATAAATCCTTTCAAGTCTATCAGAGTACCTAAAATACCTTTAATGCGTCACCTGTTTCGCAATACACAAAACAATGATTTGTAAAGAAGATTAAGCAATGGATAATAGCAACTTGAAGTTTGTACACTCTTTTAATACACTTCTTCCCGGAAAGTGCTATACGTGGCTGGAATTTGTGCAGCCAGCCTGCCCATTGCATCAGGAAGTTTCTAAAGGATCTTAGGAACCTCCTTTTCAACACCCGGCTGATCCTTAATTCAATTTAGGGATCAAATCTGAGTCTATAAAAATGCTTCACGTAATTGTAGAGGGAACTTCCTAAATGGACAGATATCTATCAAAAAATTAAATCAAGAATCAGTCGGGTGTTGAAAAGGAGGTTCCTAAGATCCTTTAGAAACTTCCTGATGCAATGGGCAGGATGGATGCACAAATTCCAGCCACTTATAGCACTTTCCGGGAAGAAAAGTGTAGAAATTTCAAGTTGTTATGGATAATGTAGGGGAAACTGGGGTAATTCGGTGAATTTTTAGGAGATAATTTTTCCTGAGTTCCATGGAAATATTTGAGATTTCTCATGAGAACTGTCTTATAGGAAATTTTCCGGGCTACAACTTTGTCTCGGACGATTTTCTCTATCTCAATGGGAAAAAGCTTTTTCAGGCAATTTTCCAAACCCTTCCAAATTTGCCTGTTCCAAAAATCCTGGGGTAAAACGGTTAATTGCGTTTTTTGTTCGCTAATCTTAATTTAATGAAATTATTTTAGCAAGGCACTATAATATCTATTGAGAATGAGAGATTTGTGTACCAATTAAAACTTTTTTTTAATAAAAAAAAATACAAAAAATTAAAAAAAAAACGTTAAATTTAAGAAATTGCCTTTTTTTATTTTTTTAGTTTATAAAAATTGGTAATAGTAAGTGATTAAACATCCAAAATTGTATATAATAGTTATAGTAATTAAGGGAAATTATTTTTTCAAAAATTTAAAAAGTTATTTTAAAAAAACACCAAATTCACCATTTTGCCCCAAGCGGTACTTTTTACTATCAGAGTTTTACGGGAAAACTCGGAAAATTTTTTCGGAAAATTCAGATTAGATTCGTGTTTAGCAATAGTTACTCTGTCTATAAATGCATTTGGATCAAAAAAATTGCAGAGAATTTCGCCAAAACTTAATTTTTAGTTGAGTGGTCAGAGTAACTTTGAGGTTCGAAAAATTTGTTTTTCAAATAAAAGCCAAAATATTCAATCAATTATTATGAAACTTTCTAGGTTTAGGCAGGGGTATAAAGTGCAACTACTGACAAAATTAGACAGACTAGCTCTCACTGCTTCTTGAGTTATTAATTTTTATTTTTTTTTTTTCAAATTCACCATTTTACCCCAGTTACCCCTAGCTGACTAAAATGTGATTTCTGTGTCAAAATTGTCAAAAATATTTTTTTCGCGTACCTCAACAAATACAAGAAAATTATTTAATGAAACTTTTTTTTTTTCTATATGAATTTTGTAGATGGAATCCCGGAACAAAACCCCACAAGCCAACGGATAAATGTGGCACCCGGAAGAATTCAACTGGCACACTTCCCGGTTATCCGATGCCCCTGCAGCAGACTCCGTATGTCAGCGATCCGGACTCCAAGTATCATGTCCATCATGGTGCGCCACAGCATCACCACCACCAGACACCGAGTCACTACAGCAAATCCTCATCATATCCGAATTTTTCATCCACATCCTCCTCCTCTTCGTCCTCTTCGGGTAAGCCCCAACCACCGGCTGCGCATGGGTTTCCCGCACAGTCATCCGGAGGGAATTACCATCGACACAGCTTGAATAGCCTGATGGGGGCAAAGAGTTACTTCAACAAGGAGAATGTACAGCGACAGCCGGCCGGATGTGCGGGTGCACCGACATTTAGTAGTGTCTTGGGGCAGCAGAATGCCACGGAGGTGCGACAAACGGTGGTGGCGCCAAAGGAGGTGGATGGGAAGAGTACCAAGTCCACAATTGGAGATATAAATAGTCGTCTTGAATTTTTATGTCTCCAAATGACGGAGCAGGCAATTAATTGAAGTGTGTAGCATTATGGCTCTAATGCTGTTCCCCAGTAAATTGGGGGATTACACCCTCCTGAGGGCCTTCCTGTGAAGTCACCAACACCCCTTTTAAAGAAAAAAAAAAGAGAGAGCCCCAAAAGTGATGTTTCAGTGTATCTTTTTTGCGTGTTTGCGTGTTTTCACGAACTTGACGGATCGATTCTAGCTCACAAAAAAAACTACTTTAGTGTTATTCAAACCAATGTCTCTTTGGTAAATATTATTCCTATTATATAAAAAATTAATAATATCTGTTACTTATCTTCCGGGGAAGTTCCTCATGAAAAGAAAAATCCTAAAGAGGAAAGAAAATGAGAAAAAAAAAACGAAAACCCTATAAAAACAAACTGCACCTAAAAGACACAACTAAAATAGTTTAGAAATGTGAGAAAAATGTCGATGAAAAAAAATATTTAGTTAAAAAATAAAAAATCTGTAAAGTTTTTTTTTGTTGAAAAGAAATCTAAGAATAAGTTATTTAAAAAAAAATTGAAAATATCGTGTTGAATATAAAATAAAAATTAAGAAAAGTCGATCGATACGAAAGACGCGGGCGAAATGAGCCCAAAAAGTTGAGAAAAAGAAAGATTTTTGTTGAATGGTTGATAAAATTCACAAAAAAAAGAAGAAAAAACTACTATATATTTTTATTGCGATAAAGAAAGTCTTTAATATAAAAAATCTATTATACAACTATTACCCCCTCTTGTTTATTATTTAGTTTAAAGAGCGTGTTAAGATAAAAAAAAAATGCTGTGAGATTTTTTTCTGTTAAGTTCTTTTAAAAAAAGGATAACATTTTGTTTTTTTTTTTTGCATAAAAAGCATTATTTTGACAAGCACAACGGAGAGAAAGAATATTTAAAAAAAACACTCGTTGTGACTATAAAAACCAAAAAAAAAATCAAGTTGAAAAAAAATTCTTTAGAGTTGTTTAAGATGAATAAAAAACATTATTTTCTGTATTAGACGTGCTTTGCTAGTCAAATATGTAAAGTTAGTGAGAGAAGGATGAATTTAATGTATTTTGAAATTGTATGAAAAAAAAAACTCTTACATAAAAAAACGAAAAAAAAACATTCCATTTGGGTATTAAAAAAAACTAATTTGCGAAAACTTTGCAAAAAAAAACCGCGCGCGTTTCTATAAAGAAATTGATTTTCACAACAAAAAAATTCTTCTAAAAAATAGAAAATAAATCTTAATTATTAGATAGATAAATCCTAAAAAAAAATATCAATGTTGCGTGGAGAAAATATTATTAAAAGAAAACTAAAACAAAAGAGTCAATAAAACTATTTTCATGTGGCGAGAGATGCGAAATGTAAAAAAAGTCTTGAAGAATAGACGAAAAGTGATAAAGAGTAGTTAGCCAAAAAAAAGAAGAAAAAATCTGTAAGAGATTTGGATTCACAAATAAAAATCAATTAACTGACCATAAAAAGGTGTTTTACTGCTGCTTGAACAGCCCAAAAAGCCTGGTAATTTGCAAAGTCGTTGAGACGTCTGACTGGGGAGGCTTCTGTGCGTGATCCACAATCACCTGGTGCGGTGTGATTTTTCGCACAAGATTCCCCTTAAAAAATCGTCGAGAAATTTGATAATCGCGATTCAATTTTATACTGATTGATCTATTCGGCTCACACGAACGGTACTCAAGCACACAGTCGAGGTGGCCAAATTGAGGGTTTTCTAGCGTTAAAATTGCCCCCCAGAATTAATTTGGCGCTTCTTTTCACAAAGAATGAACAGCTTGGTGAAGGATAAAAAAAGACGAGAATAGCTACAAAATATTATAATATTGTAAATTGTTACCTTTGTCTTGATTCTAAATAGTTTTCCCATAAAGTAGAGAAGGACAGCGATCTAAAAAAGGATTTTTTTTTGTAATTTTGTTTTAATGTAAGAGGGAATAGGGGAACATGGGGCAAAAAGTTAGTTTTTTGAGAGAAACATTTTCCTGATTTTCGTGAAAATATTTGAGTTTCCCTATGACGACTGTCTTATAGAAAATTTTCCAGGCTACAACCTTGTCGCAGACGATTATTTTCTAACTGAACAGGAAAATGCATTTCAGTCCATTTTCTGAAACCTTGCACTTTTAACTTTTTGCCCCAACCATGGGGCAAAATGTTAGGTTACGTTTTTTGTCCTTAAATTTTAATTTTATGAATTTATTTCATCTAGTCTAGACACTACAAAAACAATTGAGAATAGGAGATTTGTGCAACAATTAGATATTTTTTTAATAAAAAAAATACAGAAAATAAAAAAAAATACGGAAAATAAAAAAAAATTAAAAAATTTAGGAAATTGAACTAAAAATTAAGTGATTAAATATTAGTTATAATACATTCTTTATAATAAGTGCCTAATAAAAAAGGAGAGAGACAAAAAATTTTAAACAAAGGCGCAAAAAGGGCTTAGACCCTGGCTTAGACTAAAAATTCAAAATTGTTAAAAATAAATTGTAGCGCTTCAAGGGGCGCCCTCAGCTTCCTAAAATTATTTGAACATTCTAAAGGCGCCCTCGCTGTATCAGAGGGCGCCGAAAAGGTTCTGATAATTAATATTAAAAAAATTGTAGCGTTTAGCCTACAAAAAATATCATCCATTCCGAAATAAATAATATTTTTTGTTGTTTCATTTTGAATTATAATTTTTTTTAGGCATGACTTGGAGAAGGTGCTCGAAAAATGGAGAAGGCTAAGGGCTGAAGAAAAGGAGGTGTTCCCAGATATTCTGAAAATCTTGAAATTTACTTTGATCTGTCCAGCATCCACCGCTACAGCTGAACGGAGTTTCTCGTTGCTATACGTAAGCAAAAGAACTACCTACGTAGCACATGCGGCTAAGATCGGCTAAACCACTTGGCCATTTTGGCCGCATATCCACACGAAGTGGAGGAGATGGAGGTGGACGAAATTTGTAAAGAATTATGTAAAAAAAAAGGTACAGAATTATAACTTTTAGAAATTATTTTTTTCTTGTTTCTTTTATATACATACAATCATACGCTTCCTTATAAGAGTTGGTGTCCTACAATGTGTAGAAGTTATTTTTTAGAAGAAGAGGGGGGGGGGCGCCAAAATGTTTGTCCCCCCCAAGCTCGAAAACGTTCCGACGCTCCTGGTTGTAAGCAAGGAGCTTACATTACAAATTTTAAATGACTTACATTTTTTTAAAATCAGTTTTAAGTTTTACAATTCAGCATCCTTAAAATGAAAAAAAAAAACAAATTGGATGATAGAAATATATATGTAGAACGATGACCTTGAAGGGCTCACATGAGATGAAAGGATTTCAGAAGTTCTATTTCTACAAAATGCGGAAGAGTAAGTTTATTTTAAATCATTTTCTGAATTATGAATATTTTACTCATTTGTGCCATTTTCCAGGATTAAAGAATAGAAATAGAGCTCAATTACATACATAAATTGTGGATATATAATTAAGAAAAAAATACAAAAATTAAATTTATATTAAGGACTTGAAATTCTGGGAAAGAAACCACCGCACACTTTCACTATTACTCACAGTTAATTAGGTATTTTCATTGCAATTTAGAACTCATGGTCACATAAAGCTTGAAATCAACAAAGATCTTGCCTTTACACCTTTACTTTACAATGAAGCAAATTTTGAAAAATTAGCTCCCCTTCTCAAATTTCCACCCCGAAAAATTAATGGAAAGTCAACAAAATTTAATTAAATCCCAGTCAAAATGTGCCCTGCAGAAATGCATTCTTCCTGCGCTAGTGCACCCAAAAATATGGCCTGAATAAATTTTCATCGTGGATTTTGGCCTTCAACGGTGTGTCGTGATAAATTTTAATGAATTTTACATTCTCACCCGTTGATCGTTCTCATGTGGAAGAAGGATGGCCCCGGTGAGATTGCATAAGGCCTCAAGAACTGACCACGGAGCGAGAGATTGATGCTTCTCGGGTGGAAGATGCGAAAAAATTAATTGATGCGCGTGGATTGGTTTCGCTTCCTCCCCAGAATCCCAATCTTCGCGCCATCCATCCGCTCTATACGTGGTGGATTCTAATCACAGAGAGAGATTCTGATAAAGTGCAACTTTTGCCACGAAAGATCGCCAAATGTGGCTCCTTAATTTGGGGTTTTCTTCTCCATTGCCCCCTCGCAATCACCACGCACCACACAGCCTGTCCATGGGAATTGATGATGAGTTTGCACATGGACTGTGAATGAAGAACAAAAAAAAAAAAAAGCGCGACGCTCTTGCATTTCTGCTCCAGATCTTGAGGCATGATAAAAGACAAACAAATAAATTCGGCAGTGTGGTGACTCTCGGTGTGGGGATTTGTGTTTGGTGAAAAAGGCATAATAATATGCCCCCGGGGTTGGCAATTGGGGCAAGAAATGTGTGAGGGAAACACGCAAATTTGGCGAGAGACGCTAAATGGGCAACACTCTTGGGTGTGCAAATTTCACAGGTACACTCTGTCATTTTCGCAATTTAAACACCATCCACCGAAAATCAACAAGCACCATCGACAAAATAAATATAATCAAGATCAACGGGGTGCATTGTGATGCCGAAGATCGCGATCCTTTTCGCACCCTGCCAGACGTTGATCAGTGATCACATACCGCCAGAGCCGCCAATTTGCTCCGATTGCGCCGATCTTTCGCCTATTTTCCCTCACCCCTTGTCCCACGATCACACCACTACGATGCATCGTCGTCATGTTATGCATTTAATGCCACAAAATTGGTCTCTTCTTCCCTTTTTCAAACGATCCTCGTGAAAAAGAAGCTGAAAAACATATCGCTATCATCAGAATTTCTGACACTCGCCCAATCACCGCCACAGAGAGGCTCATCATCACCACAAACACAACTACTGTGTGTGGAGCAGTTTGAGGAGCATTAAGAGTCTGATCTCGGGAATTTTTATTAGAAAAAGAATCAGGGAGGGATCCAGCATAAGGCTGCAAATGATCTCCACTGGCGATCATTACTAATTAAAGCCGCCCAAAAAAATGCGCAATAAATTGAACTGAGGGAATGAAGTGCTAATGAGCCAAATGCTATATATACACCAATTTCTGTGTTGTTTCTGGTATTAAACATTGATTGGGATTGGGAGCTAAAGAGAGTATTTTGAGGATTTTTTTTAAGATTGTCAAATTCTTCAGAATATCAAGATTGAACCATTTTTTAATAAACTATTTTTTGTCAGTTTAAAGTTTTTTGTATTGACTGATCTCTTAAGCAAGATGCGTAAGCCTGTAAGTAAAACTTACCAGTACGTTTCCTTTTCTCATTAATGTTCTAAGCAGGTTTCTTGAGATATTTCATTTGAGTCCTTTAAGTCCAATTTCATCAAAATCGCTCAATCTTTTCTCGAGTAATGGCTGATATTCGATGAAAAACTGTGGCAGCCATATTGGCGTTTAGCCGTTTAGGCTTGACCGATTTTCAAGTATGAGTTATTGCCCCCAAATATGTTAATGGTGAATTTGACAGAATAAATTTTGGTGAATGGTTGTTCGCCAAAAAGTGAAAATAACAGTGCGATGATCCAATTTACTGGTTTGTCCAATATTTACACGGATTCCTAACCTAAAATATTCACATAAATTCAGTACATTTTTGTTTTTCTGTCTCATTCATCCCCATTGAATGTAATGGTAAAAATGTTAGGTTAGAAATCCGGATAAATATTGGACAAATCAATAATTCAAGTTTAGTAAAAATTTTAATTGAAAAGATCTTAAATTATTTTCAAAAATATTTAAAATATTTTCGCAATTAGATCGATTAAGGATTTCATAATATGTACTACCTTCATACATCGTTAAAACTTAGCAGAAATTGAGATAGCAATCGAGGACTATTGAGATGATTGAGATGCTATTTTGCAATCTCTTTTGTCGCCATCTAACACGATCCTATCACCGTCAATCGCGATTGAAGCCTCTCATCTCAAATTGTCGACACAGCATCCCTCGGCAAGAGGAGCCCAGCCTGAGTTCTGAGTTGCACTCCTTGAATGTCTGTATAATTATGCAAATGGCCATCTTGCCATTCGGGGAAGCGCCTAATTTGAAAACTAAACACGCTCTGGGTGCTCCTGGGCGCTCAAAATATCTGTTTACTCATGCCTCTGCCGAACATGGGTGCTTTTTAATAACGTATAAATCGACGCATAAATCCCCCGTCTGCGCATCACCCCGTGGTGGACACCGCGCTCTCTTTGCCAGGGTGCTAACGAATTCCAACACCGTGCATCTCAATTTTAATTAATTTCGCTGCCTCGACTCGCGAATGTGGCAAAAAGGAGCCAAAGGGCGTCCGTGTTATTCGACATTTGTTATTTACACTTCATAAAAATGCACAAAACCCTCCCTTCGTCTCTCACCTGAAAAAAAAACTCATCCTTTTTTTGTGTGCCCCCGAAACTTTTGGGAGCAATTATAGATGCTCCTTGACGCAATCACTCACGAGATGCTGTAGCCCATCAGCACCACGAACAACCTCCAAGGCGTTGAAATTTCAGCGCGAGATGTTTTTTTTCTGTTTAATTATATCTCCAGAAATTCAATGCCATTTCCCTCTCACAGCCCCAAAGTACATTCAAGTCATGCCCTTATTAGGCCCCCAGACAAATCCCAGCAAAATTCGTGAATATATATATTTTTGCTGTGAGAAAATTGGCGCAAATATTTATTTATGATCCACCAAAATTCACTCCAGCACAGCAATAATTGGGATTTATTTGCACGGTGTGAGCACGATATTTCATCAAAGGGCCCCTTAAAACACACTCAAACTGAAACTGAAAAATGATTAACTTCCAAAAATCATGGTTTTTAAGGCAAATTTTATGGCGCTTCGGGGTTTTAATTGAAAGAACAGATGCGGTGGCAAATAAAACGTTTTTTTGTATTACTTTTTCGTGATATTTTTACACAATATTTAATAATAAAAACAAACTTATAATTAAAGGCATCTTTCAGGAAGAATATTTTATGATAAAGCGTCAGTTGTTTTATTTGTTTTCGTTTAATTTGTGTAAAGATCCTATTTGAATACGATAATTGTTTATTTAGTTAACAATTCTTGTATTGGATTGACAAGGTCTTATGGTATTTTCTGGCAGTAGTTCCTTCAATCATGAGGATTAGTATAATAATAATTTTCCGCGTCTTTCGTCGATTAATTGGGGGTTCTCACCCAGTAAGACTCACGTTTTTCAGAGCTTTCGTCTCCGTGCGGCGCCTTCTTCAGTGGCTACAGAGAGAAGGAATTTATTTACAAATATTTTTTTTACATAATCAAGCCAATTTAGATTAGTCAATTAGACAATATAGATGGAAGAGAATCCTGGATCATGCCAAGGCTGGAGACCAGCTGTAGCGCCGGTTAAGTAAGTAAGTAACTAATTAGACAATATAGATTAGTTAGGGGCGGCGCAGGCCTCTGTTTCGTCAACCAAAAAAATGGATGGCACATGCCTCAAACCTGACAAATGTCATTCCATACGTAAGTGTCAAGCAAGGAAGCAATCAAGTTCGATCTCCTTATTGCTCATTTTATTCTAAATTAATTATTTCTTATTTCTCTCGCGTGTGCATACTGACTGTGGCGATCCAATCGTACCTGGAAATGGCAACGACTACAGAATTGTATTTTTCTAATAATTCTTCTACTATCTTCATAAAAGGTACTCACCACAACAAGATTAGTCTTGATATTTAAGGCTAAGTTGTAAAACCTTATAGTTCTTAGAGAGTCGAACACCACCTCTAAAAGGAAGATTTTACAACTTAGCTTTGGATATTCAGCTACATTTTGGGGGAGATAATCTTACTCTCTAAAATAAACTTTCAAAATGGACATGGACATGGTAAGTTACCCTTATTTCACTTCCAAGCCACGACATATCAACGAATGACCACCATGATGTTCCCATAAACTACACAAGAAGGCAACTCCTATCAAATTCTAAAGGCAAAATATTTGCAATTGGCATTTTTTCTAAAAAGACTTGAAAATATTTCGACGCTCCCGAAGATTATGAACCATATTCCTGTGTTAAAAGATAGGAATATGGTTCATAATCTTCAGGAGCGTTGATTTGTTCTACCATTTTCATCTTTTAATAATCTTTACGTTTCAAACTGAGAAGAAACAAGAGATCAAAGATATGACTTAAAGTTACGTCTTCTTGTAAAATCTTTTCAGTTTTAAAAGCTTTGAAATTTGGTGTAAAAGGCTTAGTCTTTTAATAAGACGAATTTGGATTTTCTTTTTGGAAATCCATTACATATATAACCAATGAAAGAAAAAGAAGCGAAAAATTGTATGTCAGGAATAAAAAAAAAAGAAAAATGTACAAGATCTTCACGAAATTATAGCTTTTACAAGTAGAGAGAGGTGAATAATATTTCGTGCAAGTAAGCTGCCACAAAAAGGCGTTCTGTGAAAATATTTGCCGAAGAAATTGGCAAGAGACAACCCTTTCGTGGCGTCTCGCAAGCGTGGCAATTAATCCCTCGAGGGTGTGTTCTGTGTTCACCTCCTCCCTGTTTGGAGTCAACTTCTCTATGGCGTGGACATAATTTGCATATTTTGATTATTTCGGCGCGCAGAGATCGCGCTGTCCGAGTCGCGCTTCTGGCCACATCTCATGGCACCACAGCATCCGTGCACATCGCAAAGGCGGCGAAAACGATGATTGAGGACCTCAAAAATTCTCGCCATCGCATACACGCTGTGCTTTAATATTTCTCATGCATATTTTCTTGCACTCATTTTTTTTCTTCATCCACTTTCAACGACTCGATGGCTGCGGTGTGTTGAACAAGAAGCGATCGTGGCGTGTGATCAGTCAAGATTGCTACGGAGAGATCACTAAGAGATCGCCACCTAATGGCCATAGATCACAGCATCCCACTAAGAAATTTTAACATATCGCACCACAGCCAATGCAACTCCCTGTGAGAGAGAATGCCATGTGTGTGAGAATATCGCGACCTCGAAGCTCACGGGATCGCGATTGGGCGCAGAAATGGAGACGTGAGCCCGTTGAAAGGGCCCCAATCTCACGTAGAATCTCAAAAGGTGATTTATCTCGACGCTTTTCACCCTCCACCTTGGGCGTAGCGTGCAACATTCGCGTGCAGTGGAATTTTTGGGGGGAAATATAAAAGAGAGGCAGCAGGAATCCTTTCTCATTTTATAGAAAACATTTTTAAATATATATATTCACATCACTTTACAATTTACATCGTTTTGGGATCTCTCTCTTCTACATTTTTTCTTTTTATCTTTTAAACTTTTTTTATTTTATGCTATACATATTTCTACAATAGCAAATGGCCCTGTAAAAGTATATTGTTGCACTCACACGTTACTATCGCCTCGATGAATTCTGCGGAGTCTAGCAGTCTATAAAGATGGTGCCTGAAAATTAATTCAAAATAATAGTAATGATTCAAAGAAATCTTACTCGTTGGCAATGAAAGAAAAATCTATTGATTATGGAATTTTCGTTTACAACTTTATCTAACTTCAGCGAATTCTCTGGAAAGACATTTTTAGTAAATGAATCTTAATATATTCATAAAAATTAAAACAGATTTTCCCTTTGCTATGGAAATCCGCTGGGCAAAATAGGTAAAGATCTGAGTTAAAATAAAAAACAATGCCCTTATTTTACCTAATTTTGGTTATCTTTCGGGATATGATATCTTTTTTCAAGATCTTTTGAGGGGAATCTCTTTTGAGAGCTGGTGAAATTAAATGTTTTTATTTTTCTAGGGGTTTTTCTTAAACTTGGTTTTCAAGTGTTGGCCTTATTGAAGAATAAGAAAATCACTTTCCGCCATCTTAGATGCGACGCCATCTTGAGATTTTCCTCAAAATACAAAGGTAGGTTTTTCTCAAGATCTACTGGATGGATTTTTATGGGGTGAAAAGCAAATGAAAGAAGAAATACCAATAATGCAGATTTTGATTTACCAGAACTTTGAATTTCCATTCTGGGGTTGAGAAAAGTGGAGAAATGTCAAAAATATGTGAACAAGTCACATTTCCAAGAAACCTTTCTAAAGGACCATATTGCGATAGAATTTTCTTTCATTATATTTCTCGTAATTTTTAGCTTACACTGCTTACCGGAAAGGTGTACGCAGGCAGGGGTTGAATGATCTTTAGATCATTTTCAATTGATAATAATTATCTTTTCACTAACATGGACCCGGATGTGGTTATTTAGGGTGCTAGACTGTCTGAATTGTTTTTTGCAGACAGCACACTCAAAGGGCTTTTCACCCGTGTGAATTTTTATGTGATTCGTGAGTGTGGACAGTTGCCGGAATTGTTTGGCGCAGTATGTGCAACTAAAGGGTTTCTCGCCCGTGTGAATTTTCACGTGATTCGTGAGTGTACTAGACTGCCGGAATTGCTTCTTGCAGATGTCACATTCAAAGGGCTTCTCACCCGTGTGGATTTTCAGATGGTTCATGAGTGTTGAGAGCTGACGGAACTGCTTGTCGCAGATCTCACAGTGGAAGGGTTTGCTCGTATTCCCGTGCTCCTTCATCACTCTATCTCTCGATGGCTTCTGCCTCTTCATCGATTAGCCCCTTCTTAAATATTTCTGCCCACAGTCATTGTTCTCAACTTCGGAATCCTCGTGATCTTTGTTTTGAGTTTTCAGTCTACTCTCTCTCGCAAAGCCTTGTATGGAAATACAAATAGCGAGTCAGCGTATTTTTTTATTTGTTCATATGGAGTTGTTTTCTTATGCCAGAATATTTTTTTCTACTCGATTTAATTGTATCTGCGAAGATTTTTGCAAATTTTGTTGTTGATTTTTAATTGGAATCGAGTAATTAGCTCGAAAGTCAAGAGGTCTTCATGGTCCTTCTTTATTTAGAGGGTCCATCAAGAGGAAAATGTTATAGTTTTGGTAATTCTTCAGGAATGATTATACTTCCTTAAGTAAAGAGTTAATCGTCAAAAAATAAAATCCAATTTTCTTTTAGTTTTAGGGTTCACAGTTTACAGAGATTGCCCTTGACTCATTGTGAATTGCCTCTTCCGGATCAATTAGTATCATTTATTGAGAGGCTGAGAGCTTTCTTCTCTAGAATGAGATATATTTTCTTTAACTCGATCTCAATTTTATGGGAGCAGGAAGCCGAATAAAATCACCTCACTAGCCATTTCCTGTGATTTAGTTTTACTTTGAAAACTATGCGAAATCATTCCGGATCATGCAACAGATGCACTAAATTTTCACTCCTATTTCCACGATACTTCCTTCACTAATTCACAATCTTATTGCACCAATTGATCCTTTGGAAACCCAAGAAAAGGTTAATGATTGAATTCTACTGGAATTTCCTTTAATTTTCCTGCTTTCTGGGAGTTTTCTTGGACGTAAATATTGCGCAAAATAATACATACGTCAAAGTAAGATTTCATTCAAGAATTTCACGAAACATGTTTCACAAAACTTTTTCATACAAAAATCAATGTTTCTTTGATGGAGTCGGTGAGAATGTTTTGGAGTAATTTAACTCTTTGACGACACAGTGGATCGACAAGGAAAATATTAAATTTTTGAAAAAAAAAGAGAAAATTTTGTGAGAAAAATTAAAACTTTGAATTACTTTGAATATTCCTTATTGCACTTTAATACTCTATATTTAAAAAAAAATACAGCTGAACCAACACAACGTAAGTTTATAAATATTTTACAGGCGGCATTTTTGATCGTTTCGTGAAAAACAATCAAAGATTCTAGAAGTTCTAGGATCCATTTTAAGATCGTATTAATCTGATTTAATTCCAAAGGATATCTGCAAATGGTTTGCGATTCATTTCAATATAAATTTGCATCTTTAGAAAGGGTTTGTTTGTCATGTTATTGGCAAATATAAGATCAAAGTGATAATATCCAGTTGGAAGAGCCGGTGCGGTGGTACAGCATCTGAATTGAATGCAAAATCTTTTAAGTAATAAGTTTTTCCCTGAGAAAAAAACAAACATTTTTTTATTAAAACAAAACATCTTTCCACAATTAAAATAATTCTTACTTGAAGAAAAGGACATCCATCATCTAGGTTCGTAGTTCTTCGATTATTTATTTGTTTCCACATCCAACCCATCAGAGATGCATCGTAATTGCCCTTTTTGAAAAAATTACATAAACTTTCTTTTGTATGTACAAGGAACTGCCGATATGTTACGAATTTCTTGAATAGTGTGGACGTTATGACTAAATCAGGAATGTTTAGTTTGGGAATTACATTTGCCCGAATGTGACTTGTAGTGTGATTTATTAGTTTAACTTCACAAGAAGTATTAACGTAATTTTCAATTAGGTGGATGCATTCAAACCTTTTAATGACTCCATCATACATAGGCTAAAATTAAAAATATAAAAATGTATTTCGACGCGCCCGAAGATTATGAACCATACTCCTGTGTTAAAAGATAGGAATATGGTTCATAATCTTCGGGCACGTCGATTTGTAAAAACAAGTTTATCTGAAATACTTGGTATGCCACGATTGTGGTATACCAACTAATATTTTTAATTCTTCTAATTTCTAAAGATATACTCACATCAGTTGATATACAACTTCTAGAAAATACAAAAAATAAAATAAGAACAGCAAATGATCTACTCCGTATAAACATATTTGATGGAATAAAAGGTAAAAATTATTTTTGTGATATGTAAAACTTTGTCCGATATATCAGTTCATACATATGTATATTTTGATAATAATTGTCATTAAAATTCAATTTTATCATTACATAGTTTAAATTTTAGGAAAGAATGGATATGAGTGAATCATATTTCCACAATAAAAGCTAATCAAAAAACATTTTCATTGATATCAAAATTATCTTTAAAAAAAATATATATCACAAAATGGATAAATCAAATTAGTTTTTCAATACAAAAGCATTTTAATGGTTTAAGGCTCCAACAGATGGACGAGAAATTCCTCGTGCGGTGCGGCGCGGCGAGGTTTTCGGCCAATCAGAAGCGATAGATGGCACACACATTCTCACCGCACCGTACGAGAACGTTTTTCGGCCAATCCGAAGCGACGAAGGGCCACGAAATCCTCGCCGCGCCGCACCGCACGAGGAATTTCTCGTCCATCTGTTGGAGCCTTTATTGAATTTATAAATATTCCAGATTTGTTAAGTTTAGTGACGCTTAAATCAGGACCACAATGACAAGAAGAGCCTCTGAGACATTTCGTCAAATACCACAGAATGAAATTAAGTACAAAAAAATGTTCTCAATTCTCAACTTTGAAATTTTATTTCAGCCGGTCCTTAGACTCTTTAGTACTTAGAATAAGTTGTATAAGTTACTTTAGATTAATTCCAAAGGATATCTGCAAATGGTTTGCGGGTCAATTCAATGTAACCCTGAATCTTTAGGAAGGGTTTATCGGTTTTGTTGATTGAAAATAGAAGATCAATGCGATAAATCCCAGATGGAAGGGCAGGAGGGAAATCCAAAGTATTGATAACATAATCCTTCACGTAATATATTTCGCCCTGAAGAAAAAAGTAAACAACAAATGGGGATAAGTAATATTATTTTCATAAGGCAACAAGTACTCTTACTTGAAGAAAAGGACATCCATTACTTATGTTGGTTACGTTACTGTTCTTAACTTGTTTCCACAATATATTACCAATTGGAGCATATTCTCCCATTTTGAGAAATCCACAAACGCTTTCACTGGTGTGAATTAGGAATGGCTTATATGTTACGAATTTCTTAAATAGTGTGATTGTTACAATTAAATCGGAGAAATTTCTTTTTGGAATTATTTTTGCCTGAACAAAAGTTGTAGTTCGATTTATTAGATTTAATTTGCATGTTGAATTAACATAATTTTCAATTAAAGGGGTGCATTCAATTCGTTTTGTCAAACAATTATACATTGGCTAAAATAATAAAAAAAGATTAAGTTGTTTAGGTACTTTTAATTGATTTATTTAAGATATACTCACAGAAGTTGATACAAGCCTAATGAATAAAAAAGGAATTAAAACTAGAAGAAGCGATCTACTGAATATACTTCGTTTGAACATTTTTGATGGAATAACAAAGTAAAAATAATTTTTTAAATGTGTAAAACTTTTACAAAACGTATCAGTTAATCTCCATTTTTTTTTTAAAGTGATGCCATTAAAAATCAATTTGACCATTCATTTATTTTACCTATATATGAGAGAATTTGTATCAAAAATATAATCTTGCTCATTTCTGGACACATTGATGTAAGAAACTGTCGCCATTTTTAAACGGAATTTGATGATGACCAATAAAGTCGAACCGTTGCTGGAAAGTATGAGAGTTGCGTCTCCTTAGCGATTCCGTTTCAAAAAATTAAAATTTAATATTTTTCTTAAGAAAAATCCATTCGTTTTATTTTTCATTACAAAATCTCTCCAACTAATTCAAATTAAGTTTCTTATTCTCAAAATATTTTAATCCATTATATGCAATTCCACCCCAGAAAATTATGTTCTATACTCTACTTCATTTATGGCGTGATTAAGAGCAATGCGAAAGTGAGAGATTTGTGATAATTTCCCGATGCATCCATTAATCACATTGTCACCTCCAGAACAATCCAAGGCATTTTGGGCTGTGGCCTCCCTTCTCTCCCCACAGAATCTTGCTGTGGTCAAGCTCTTAATTGCTTTGGTGAAAAATGAGAGGAGGTCCACTTTTTTTTTCTTCTTCAATCACCTTTCGAGTGTCTTTGCGGCATTAATTTGTGTGAAGAGACTATCTCTCGGGGGCCTTTCTAAAGCCACTCGCCCGGGCATTGTTCTTGTGGGATGAAAGGGCTTCCTCTTCGACAACAAGCCACTCTCGACGACCACCCAATTGTTGACGTTTTTGTCCGCACTCTGCTGGACAGTTGTCTTTTGATCAATTCGATCGCCATGCAATTAATGCTTTCATCTTGCCGGCCACACGGAATCCTTGATCCACTTCCGTGCAAGATTGTTGGGATCAGCATCACCCCGGGGTAGGCGACAGTTGCTGCAAATGCACATCCAGGGGACACGCAGTTGCTGATGTCGCCATTGTCATTGTGGTGGATACGAAGCGTCAATCAAAGCTTCTCTTGTGGCTTCCAAACCTTGACACACATCCTCGTGTGGGACGTGACGACAGAGGAGTATTTTTAGGAACAGATGGAGAGCACCAATAGTCTGGGGAGTTGCGTGAAAGTGACGCACTTTTCTGTGGAAAAATGTTTTCTTATGCTTGTTTATTTTGAGACGCGTGGGCGCCATTCGGAAATTTACGCGCCAACATTCATTCGCCACATTATGCAAAAATCTTTGAATTCGTTGATCATGTAATTCATAACGTTATTGTAGCTACATTCATGTTTATCTTACTGAATATCAACGAAAGATACCCTAAATTTAATAAGAAAGAAAAGTTTTCTATTTTTAGAAATATCTTAAGAGCAAATTTTCTGATCTGTTTTGCCCCATTTTACCATATTTAATCGATTCAGTCGGATTTGATTTAATTTCAATGAATATTTTTATTCCTGAATATTTTTTAAGTCATTTTCTGACTTTTTTTTGAGTATTTCTTCATTCTTTTTCTGAAATTCTTGTAAAATTCTTCATATCAAAAACTGAAGAGAGGACTTAATTAGACCTCTATCTGGTTAGGGGATAGTCCATAACGTTGGAGTGATTTTTCTTCCAGAGAAGCAGAAGAGGAACACAGAACGCCGGAAGCTTTTTTGGAGTGATAAAGGCGCCAAATGAGTCAGAAGCATATTTTTCTCCCTAAGAAGCTCTTTGGTAATTTTTATGTTACTCCATCTCAATTAACTCCCCAATAGATCAACATCAAATTACGCGTTTTCCTCCTTTTCTGGCACAACTTTGAATGGACCATCCTAAGATGGAGGCTCTCTCTCTGCTGTGCCCCCAAGTTCTTTGCGCTTGGCGTAGATTGATGAGTGCACGATCCCATCGCGCGTCTTTCTGGGATTTTTTAGGGAGGACGTCCAAGACAATTTGTCTTCAGTAGCACACCGAATGAGTTCAATTAACTCCGCGAAGGACTCCATAAGTTGGAACCTTCTCTCTTCACTTTTTTTTCTGTTGGTCCAAGAGGCAATTGAGAAATTTCTCTGATGACCCCAGACAGTCGCCCCCAACCACCCAAAAATTGCCATCAATTTATCGATAAGTCTTCAAGTCGGCACTTTGTGCCGCCTTCTCATGAACGAGTTGTGTTGTATGAAATGAAGAAGTCAGCTGCTCGTGGTGCCCAACAAAAGACCCCAACCTAAATGGGTACTCTGTGGTCCCGCCAATTGAGCCGCGAGCCCGCTGAGCCACAATTTGAGGTATTTTCCGCATTGTTGAACTTGCATTTCTCGCAGGAGAAGAAAAGCCCGCATATGCATTTAAGTAATTGGGCCACAAAGAGATGGTCATGCGGGGTGGGAACAATGGGCCCAGGGAGTCAATTTGTGGCTCAAGTGCTGCGTGAATTCAACATCGAAATGCCTGTGATTTTTTTCTTATCGTTTCTTTTTTTTGGGAGAGAAAGATTGAAAAGTGCATTCATGAGATACTTGCGCGATAATCGCACTTGTTGCACCATTCTTTTGGCATTCTTCTTTATGATTTACTACAGATGCCGTCGAGAGATATTCTCGCAGGTTTTTACCTTTACCCAGTGGGGAAAGGCTCGGCATGTGAGGTATAATGCCGAGATTTTCGGCACAATTACGGCACAAAGTTTTAATTCAAAAGCATCCGCGTAGTGGCGCATAGTGCTTTATCGTGATTCTCGGCATATTTTCGGTATTGTAGTGTTTTGACATTCACGGTGAAAATAATGGCGTGGGTTCACGAAAAACCCATTTTCTGTGATTTTCCTCAATTTTCCGGCAATCTATTCGGTAAGTAAGTTATCCTAATGTGTATAGAGTGTAAAATACAATGGAAGATTTCGTCCAACGAGCCTAAAATGCGTGTTTTCTTTGTTTTTTTTAGCGTTGCCTCTGAAAGTGTTGAAAGGACTTTTGAAGGACATCGTATCCATCCGGAACTAAAATTTCACCCCAGGTTAGATTAGTCTATAATTTTATTTGCATTTTAATTGTTTTGGGTTCTAAATGTGTCTGAATCTCGTCTTCATTCAGCTAAACAAGGAATCCGGATGCATCTTTTTTGCAAGAGACTGAAAACATCCTTCAAATCTATCTGGTTTAGGGACTCTAAATTTTCCTGGGAGATGTAGCGTCGTCCGTTGACCGGAAGCCCGATCTAATACTTCCTCTTAGGACGATACAAAATAGTAAGAATATTTTTCAATCTTTAAAATTTTGTTTTTTATCTTATTGGAATTCATTTCAGGAACAATGCAGGAGGGAAGCTTCAAAGACGATTTAGATATTCACATCCTGTTACTCAAAATTTCCCGTATTCCACCCACCCTCAACGGATTTTACAAGCAAAATGTCTACTATTGAAGCCCTGACAATGAAAGTGAGTATACTATTCATCTAGTTTTTTCAAATTCATTGAGTTCATTGAGTAAAAGTGTGTCGAAAAAAAAAAATATAGGTATTATTAGGATCATTATTTACATTTTAAATTAAATCTGAATGGCTATTCTTTTTTAAACTAAATACACTGTGCAGGACAAAAATTATTTTTTCTTCAGTATCGAAAAAAAAAGTTCTTTGTAACTCTTTTACAGTTTGAACATTATTTTGCCATAATTTAAAAATATACATATATATAATAAAAGACAATTTATCCTAGAAATTTTTGTATTTTGTTAGACTAACAAAAAATCACTTATCACTTAAAATCAACGTCAATTTTGTACATCGCAATTTTACGCGATTTTCATTAAGATCGTCAAGATTCTTCTTAAATCTTCTAATTTTTGGCTTATAGAAAATTTTATTGTAAAAATTTAACGTCCTAAAATGAATATTTCTATTTTCTATTCCTAAAATCATACTCATCAACGAAATGTAAGAATCGCGAAAATTTCAAGTTTTAATTTTACAGAAACTTAGCTGACGATAAAAAAGCTTTTAACATTATTGGAACTAAATTAGAGTATTTTAAATCGATGTGTAATAAATTCAGAATATATCTTTTTAATAAAATTTAAGTCATGAATGAATTGAATAATATTTTTATAATAACAGTGACAATGGTAAAAAGAGAAAATAAATATTTTCATTCACTTCATTTTTATATTATTTGAATTTACAAGACTTTTGTTGATATCTTATATTTAAACTCAAAAGAACATATAAAATATTAGTAAGATTGTCTTGATAAAAAAAATTCAATAAAATGGCAAAACAGTGTCGAAAACCTAAAAAGATATTACAAAAAATAAATTTTCGAGTTATGTACTAAATATTTTTTTTATAAGCAATTTAAATATTTTTTTACATTTTTTTTAAAACGATAGTAAAATCTTCAAATCACTTCCATTCTTATTTTAATTAAATAATAAAAATACAATGAATCGTTAAAAATATTCAGCAAATCATATCTTTAAAACACAGAAAATTCATTTTTTTTTAGTGGACAACACGTCAAACGCTCTTGACCATCACAAGCATCCCATGGCTGAGGAGAAAGGACTTTTTATCCATTTGGAAGCGTAAGGATTCTGTCATAACTCTGAGATTTTGATTGATACTAACATGAATTCATTTCAGGTAGAAATTGTTCAGGAAACAACCACAAGTGTTACCCCAAAGGAAGGAAACTTCGAAGCAGAATATCATCGAGTGAACACCTTGACGGATCCCGCAGTGTTCCTCCCTCTTCAAGTACGTCTACAAATGAAATTCTAACGAGGGTAAGTACATTCTTATTTCATCCTGACTTTAATTTTTTTTAAACTTTTCAAAGAGGGTTGTGTAGGATCAATGGATAGTCCTTAGAATTTCAACACATTTTAATCAAAATCGTCGAGATTCTTGCCTAAATCTTGTTATTTTTGTTTTATAGAAAATTTTATTGTAAGAACTCAATTTTTTCAAATAAATACTTAAGTATTATAACTAAAATAATACTCATTCAAAAATTGTGAGAAATTGCGTAAATGGCAAATTTTATAGATTCTGAAAACTAAATAAAAGACGAAAAATATTTAAACATAGGGGTTGTTTCTGATAAAAATCTTTTCTTTTTCTTTCTAACAATTTAAAAGTTGTTGGAAAATTTTGACATTTGATGTTTTAAAATCCTTCATTAAGAGAAAACAGTCAGGAAAATCTTTAATCAGCCTTGGAAAAGTAATTTTCCTTCAAAAGCCTGATTAAAGAAAGATATGAAATGTCAAAATCTTATAAAATTTTTCCCAGAATACCAAAAATCTTATAACTGACGAATTGTAAGAAAAGAAAAGAATAGAAAATATTTATATCAGAATCTACCCCATCATTTAAATTAAATGTATTTTTAATGAATGTCGAAAAAATCTGAATAATGTCTTAATTTTAATTTAATTCCAACTGATGTGATTGTGAATAATATTTTCATAAAAACAATAAAAGAAAAAAAAAACAAATATTTGTCCTTCATTCAAAAAAATATCTTTAATTTTTTTTAGTTTTCTTTAAAACAAATTGTTAAAGTTTGTATTTTTGCTGAAATCATTTGATTGAACATAAAATATTAACCAATAAATTGTTTTTTGATAAAACATTTCAATTTTATGGCAAAATAGTGTCAAAAAACAGACAAAGATAGTACAAAAAAAAATTGCAAATAAATATTACCAATGTTTATAAGCAATTAAAATAAATATTTCCATTTTGTAAAATGGTGGGAAAATCTTTTCAAATCAATTTGATTCTTATTTTAATTAAACATCAAAAATTTCGAATGAATCAATAAAAAGAAAATCACCAATAATTTTTTTCAGTAAAAAAACATAACTTAAATTCGCATAAAATCATTGTGCTAAACACATTTTTAAAATCAATAAATAATTTAATTCATTTTTTTAATGAAATCAATCCTTAGAGCCGACAGAAATGTGTTTTTTTTTCTATTTTTTAAAAAATTCTTGAATAAAAATATTTTATTTTACTTTTTAGGAAGAGACCGTCTCCAGAAAGCAGTTAAGGAAGAATTAGGCGAAGGACAGCGTTGGTGAGAGAACAATTATAATATTATTGTAATTTAAAAAAAATATATTTTAAATAAAAAAGTAAAAAAATGAATTTTCTGATTTTTTTTATTTTTCGGTTTGAAAACGGTAGGAATATAAATTTAAATTGCATGCCGAAAATATACCGAGATTCATGCCGAGAATCATGCCGAGAATACACCGGGAGTATACCGAGAATGATGCCGAGATTTCATATAAAATTTTTCCCACAGGTTCAAAAATCCATACATTTCTCGGTATCGCCTCGGCACGATCTCGGTATTGTCTTATAACGAGAAATCATGCCGAAATACCGAGATTCTCGTTACGAAAACATGCCGAGATTCCCCACTGGGTAATTAAAAGCCTAAAGACGGTTAGAATGTTCTTAACGAATAGAAAAAAAAGGAGTCAGGATTTGAATTTTTAAGAATGATTTTTTTAAGAAGACAAAATCGTGCATGTATTTCTTTGTAGTTGACGATGTAATGTTTAGTAGACTAAACGCCTTGACCGATTTCTATAAAAAAAATATTTTTCAATGAGCCCATCCTTTACAGAGCTCCATTCCTACTTCTGATAAAAATTACTTTTAAAATAAAAAATATATAAAAAAGAATAAAGAAACTTCCTGCCAATTGAGGCAAAATGTCTCACACACGAGGCAATCATGACTCACGCATTTATCTCATGCTTTTACCATTAATCACGAGTCCACGAGGATCGAGAGGTAGTTGGGGGGAGAGACCCCCTCTCAGGCTGAAAATTGCACTTGAAGTGAAATTGTGGAAATGCATCGTAATTGCGAGGGGGCATAAAAATTGCGCGATGGCCCTTTGTCCTCTCTCTCTTCTTGGACTCCACACAGATTGTTTCTTGTGATATCAGTGCGAGGAATTTTGGTTGTGTCGTGAACGCCAAATTGCACCTTCTGCGCAATGGGGCGGTGAATGGCCGGAGAAATCCTCCACAAAAAAATTAAGAAAAAATTGCGCGGGTTTTATGTCGCCACGAGATAATTGCAGCGAGAGTTAAAGCGCGCGCCTCAGTGAGGGTGATGGAATGCTGGGTGAAAAGAATTGACGCAGAAATTGGATCCACCGCGAAGTAGCGGCTTAAGCTAACAAAGAGCAAAATGGCTCGTTTCGTTCTTTTATTGTTATTGCATCGACAATTATAAATCTCGAAAACAAGAATTTTTATACAAATAATGGGCTCGTTTGGTTTACCTGCGCGCGCCTTTTTGGAGGCTCCCGCAACGATGCGGTACACCTGAAGATCATTTTGGTGCGGCTTTCGGAACGCGGGAGGCCATTTTATAACCCCCATCATGACCTCACAGCTTAAAAGAGAAGGGGGGTCAACACGAACTCTTTTTCTTGGGTGAATAAATGTACATTATGCTCTCAGTGGTTTAACATTATGGAAAATATTTTGAGGATTAACATTTACCAAAAAAAAAACTAGAGGAAAAAAAAACTCAAGAGAGTTTGTCTACAAAATGGATTTTTTTTATTTTATGTGAAAAATTATGCATTGAAAGTCCTATTTTCATCTCTAACCAAAAAAAAATGGCGTCTGCATGATCAAAAAGTTTAGCTTTAGACTTCAGCGACACTTGTGGTCGTTTTTCGAAGTTGTGGTGTTTTATTTCGAAATTTAAGTATCAAAGAAATCTGAAAATTTCAAAAGAATAAAGCTGTAAGTTCTCTGTGAATTCAAAACAAAGATTTCTCATATAAATAAAATATAAATGCCAGCAAGACATAAAATGCAGGATTATTTCGAGTTATAAAGCAGTAATATTTAAGAATATTGATTTTAATGATTGCACAGTTGATTGCAGATAATTGTCTCGTGGCAATAAAAATGTTTTCTTATTGGACACAAAATGATCCTGCTGGGAGAAGAAAAAGAACTTGGAAATGTTTTTAATGTAGTGAAGAAGAACCCTTTGTGGCCATTACAGGTCTCATGTCCTTCGGTCGTCCTTCTTGATTGTTATATCTTCAAAAGAAGCTCCCAAAAAGTGAATGACTGAGCACATTGGGCGCGAACAATGCCCAAGACGATTCAATTTTCTTTAGTGGTGTCTTTTTGTTGCGAGCGGCGCAAACCGCGTCTCACAGTGTGTTGTGGATGAATAAACCAATTAAGACGGCAGCATCATGCTGGGATAATCGTCTGCAAGACGCTCTTATGGGTTGATGAGCGAGTGAGATTTCGCTGTCGGCCAGTTCAATAATCTACACATCACGCGTGACGACTCAGCATTACCTGCAATCACGCCTCCGAATACTCACAGCTTGCTCATCTTCCACAGCTGCAGACTGTACTATGCTAAATGCATCGCTTCCACGAAAAGAATGCAACAATTAGTTGAATATTTCACCCAGGAAATTAATGAGTGGACTAAATAATCAGTTACTCCCAACGGCTAAAATTTGAAATTAATCTATCTCTATCTTCGGCACAAGCGATCTTGTGAATTTTTATAAATCAGCCATTTTTTTCATTATAAGATCTTTATAAGGTTTCTTGAAATTCATGAAAGATTTCTTAGAAATCTTTTACTCTAATGCGATAAAAGTGATCCTCAATGAAATCTCCCAATAGGTAAAGTAAAGGTCAGTAAGACCCAATCGCGGAGATCATCTCGCAAGTTAAGGCAGTGCAAGAGGAAAACTTAATGATTATTCAACTTCCATATCTTCCATGTACCTCAATCTTCATTTTCACTCTCCTCTAGATCCCTTTCGTGCACCTTCCCGCATGCTACTTTTGCAGCAAAATTAGCAACCCCTTCCTTCCACGGAGGAGGATCGTAATAAAATGTTTAGGGCGGCTTCAGGAGGTCATCTACTGTGATCATAAAACCATTTAGGAGTTTTGAGTCCCATCCTCATTATGGGATCGTTCTCTGGTCAATTATCACCCTCTGAGCTTGGAGGTTTTTCTTTCGAAATTCCTGCCTTTTTGGTTGCAGTTTGAGGGAAGATCGGTTATTTGAGTATTTCCCTTGTTTGAATTTTGCCATTGTCCTTGATGAGAAAAATTCCAAGGAAAACAGGGGAAGAAATGGAATATTTATGGCGGCAATTTTCTTTACAAAGTTGTCGTAAAATTACGAATATGTTTTAGGTTTTTACAAATTGTTTTATGATTTATCTTAAACCAATCTTCTGTAATTTTCTTCATAACAAATTTTAGCCACTATCATTGATTTTTCTGTGTACCTGATGACCCCATTTAGTTGTTATTCACCCCATTTGACGGTATATGATTATTTTCAGTGAAAACTTTGCATTTGGAAGCGCCTACCAACTGCCCAAGATGATGATCTGAAAATTTCTCTCAATTGCCACTTTAAAATTAACATCTCTTGGGAAATCCAGTCCAAGAGCACCTCCATGTGGTGAATTTTGCACACAAAGAGGGCTTGCCGAAAAAAACGAATCACAATGGCACGGAAAAAAATAGTGCTGAGGCAGAGTTTAAAGGTGGAAAAGAAAAGACTTTCAGGAGTGTGTATTCTCAATATCATTTTCATTTATTAGTCATAACATTCAACATAATTTGCATTTCCCTCGATACAATTTGTCCAACATCAATTACACTTTTATTGTTTTTTATACTTCATGAATAAAAATAATCTTTTTTTCCTTTTATCTTTGCGATAAAAAAAGGTTTTACTTTCCACTTTTTTTTTATCAATATAAAATTGTATCATGATTCTTACTTCTTAAGAGACATTGGGGGGATGCAATGATTTTTTTTGCCTCTATCGATTGCATTGAATTTCGCGCGGGGGATTAATGATTTTCTTACTTTTTTTATCTTTTTAAAAATAAAATGAATACATTCTGTGGAAAATACGGTTAAAAAGACAGATTATGTATCATCCATTAATTTGGTTAATTACAATTAAGTTTTTGAGATGATTAGAAATGTGTGTGTGTGTGTTGTGTCGCTTACTGGGGGCGGCTGTTCGCTCTGTGGTGGTGTGAGCCCTTTAGAGGAGGACACACTTCCGCTTGGACTTGACCTGGAGGACTGGACAGAGGACGGCTCGGATGGCTTCGTCGAAGACCGTCTTTAGGCCCTTTTGGGTGAGGGCGGAGCACTCCAAGTACTTCACAGAGCCAATCTCCTTGGCCATTGCTAAGCCCTGTGGATACGTGATGGGAGCCAACTTTTTGTCCCGAAGCTTCTCGACTGTCTGACGATCATCGCGGAGGTCCAACTTTGTACCCACAAGGATGATGGGTGTACTTGGGCAGTGATGACGCACTTCAGGGAACCACTTGGCGCGTACATTCTCAAAGGATGCCGGATTGACGAGGGAAAAGCAAATGAGGAAGACATCTGTCTGGGGGTATGAGAGTGGCCGAAGACGATCGTAGTCCTCCTGCCCAGCTGTATCCCACAATCCCAGATTGATGGGTTTCCCATCCACCATGACATTTGCTGAATAATTATCGAATACGGTGGGTATATATTCGCCAGGGAAGGCATTTGTGGTGTAACTGATGAGGAGACATGTCTTCCCCACGGCCCCATCGCCCACCACAACGCACTTTATAGCCTGCATCGTGACTCACGCACACGTTTCACTTGCACTGTGTACTTGTAAACCCAATCAATTCCCACGAAATGTAAGGGATTCCGCCCCGAAAATGCTTGGGAAAAGTGGCCACACAGATGATTTGTCTACTGTGAAAAACTAACCTCTCGCCCTGACAGCCTAATTTTCTCCTAACACCTCCCTGACAGCTCGGCTATGCGAAACCCACGCGATTTACAAACGAACACCGTCCCGAAGTGAACCAACTTTGCGCTCCAAAGTTAAATTACCCGCCAAATGGCACTAATTTCGCAGTAAATTACCACTAAAGAGCCTCCCTGATGGAATGACTTTTCTGCCCGATTTAACCTTATCACTCCCTATCAGATAAGGTCACACTTTGTAGTGAGATAAGGGCAGAAATCGATGATGATTCATGTGGTTGTGGCGCAATGGGAGTGTCGTGGCCAACTTCAGGGCGCGAGAGATTCTTTGTCGATGCGAGGCCAGTGGCGCGAAACCTTCATGAAGCGGACTCGTCTGCGGCAACTCAGCGGACGTGGGGAGATGTTAATTGAATAGCATGAAGCAATTGAGGGGGGTGTTCAAGTACAGTATGATCTGAAAAATTATTCAAATTCTTTGCCCGAGGGGAATGTGTGTGGAATATTGAAGCACTTTTAATAGGTCAGTGGACTGGAGTATTAAAAAACTATTTAAAAATATATTTTTGGGGAAATTTGGAAGAACTGATTAATCCAAAAGTTTAAAACAAATCGATTGCGATCCTTTCTATTACTTTTTTTAATTCATTAAAAATCTAAAACATTAGTTCTAAACCCTATCTAATTTCAAATTACGCGGTTTCCAAGTTTTCGATCAGAAAATTAAGTAATTTTCCCTGGAAAACGTATCAAATGATTAGGAAAAGTACTTTTATTTACTTCTTATCAATAGATGATACTAAAATGTCCCTATCTTTTAATTTTCCATTAAAACTTTTGCGAATTCTAACAAATTGTGCCGCCATTTTTTCACGCGTCCTTTCTATTTTGCTCGCATTTGCAACAATTGCTCGGTGGTATTCTGATATTTTCACTGATATTGCAAATGAGTGCGATTTCATTTTAATACGTAAACTAATAGGGAAATATTTCAGGATAAATGTGTTTTTTATTTTATTTTCATTCTTCGTGTACACATTGACATAATAATTACATTGTTATGTTGTGATAGTGAATAAAGTCCATTAAAAATATTTTTCGAGTATAGAATTTATTTTTGAGTAAAAGTCATAATAATTGCTGCATAAGAAACTGAAAGCTTCACGATCTAGAAAAGAAAGAACGAATATTTAAGGTTCTAAAACTAATACAGTTCTGATTAGCTAAAGTAGAGGTTTTTACCTGAACTAGAGACATAATACAGATGTCGTAAATACCAGCTGCCTTAAGTCCAATCGGTTTGCAAGAGTTAGCCATTATGATGAGGATAACTTTCTGACTTTTTAAGCTTAAATTGTACCAGTTTAACATGTAAAGATTGTTAAAAACTTCCTCTGACTCCAAACGAATTAACTCGCCGAAGATACATAAAAGACCAAGCTGGCACAGCAAAGTGCTCAAGAAAACAAACATTAGCAGACTATTTGCGTAGAGTTGAATGGTAAAGATTATCGTAAGAAACAGGAGTGTACTAAAGGCAAGTTGGATTAATGAAACTAACTTGATGCTATCATTGAACGTGCCTAGAATCCTTATCATTTCAACATGTTGTTTCACTATGAGACTTAGAAAGTTGGAACCTTCGTCATTATCGATCATTTCTTCAAATAACTTAATCAATTCATTTAGAACCTTCATGAAGAAGATAATGTAAATGCCAATAATGACAACGGCACAATCTGCTGTTGTAGTCCATATTGTAATTATCCAGATGAATATTGAGGGAATTATTTTGTATAAGAGAAAATTGCTTGATGCTTGATCAACATAAGGAATGTAGACAAAAGTATAATCAGCCAATATTAAATTAATTCCATATCCAAGTGCACAAAAGGAAAACAAAATGGCGTAAATTCTGAAATTTAAAAATTAATTTTTATTTTAATTCTTAACTGTTCTAGCTAAAATGGACTTACTTAATGAACAGTACTGAATATTTTAAAGCCTTTGCAACATTTGCTTCCAAAAGCATCTGAAGTATTTTACTGTCATCTTTCTTCACGTGCAAATTTTGTATCCAATCCTTAAGACTTTCAATTTTTGCATGAAATGGAGTTAAACCGAAATTTTTAAGGAGCAATTGACAAATCCCCGTGATTGAAAGCGCCGTAATAATTAATCTCATTAAGTTTGTTTCGTAATCTTTGACATTTTTATCCAAACTGGCGAATGCAAAAAATAGGAATACAAATGAAATGAGACACAGAAAAATGAAGAAAATGTAGTATTTAGGATAATCACGAAGGGGTCTCAATGTTGCTGATGTAATGCAAAATTTAAAAACTTTTAGAAACTTCTCGAACTCCATTTAATTTTTTTTTTGAAAATTCTAAATCAGTAAAAATTAAATAGAAAGATAAAATTTTATCAACCGAACTACGACGAAGTAAGACAGCAAGTAAAATGTAACAAGTCCTTTAGTTTATGTATCGACTACTTTCGCATACAAACAGGCAAGATAATCCATTTTTCGTTATCGTTCTTAGGATGCATTTGTAGGCAATCCTAACGATTTTTTTTGTTTTTCAGTAAAGTAAAAAGATTTTGCTCAATAATTAGACATTTGAATGCTTAAAGGTCTAAATTTAAACTAAAGGGAAACTGAAGTGGTTAAAACGGGAGAGTTCGATCGATACCCTCTCATCCGATAAAATGACCTTACGTTGTTCAATTTTGAAAGACCCCTAAACTGCAATGCAGATGCGCGCGCATTGGAGATTGTTTGAATAGTGAATTCGGAAGATTTCGGGTCTAGTTTTTTTCAAACACTTCTCGATCTAATGAGTCCTTAGTGATATTCTTTTACGATCATAAAGTGTTAAGGATGAAAAAATTATTTATTTCTTAACATGCTTTATGATCTGAATGTTCCATTGATCCATAACGGATTAACGTCACAAAAAACTTAATTTCTGTCGCAGCTTTCGACTTGTTACGCATAATTTTCATAGATTTTTTGCTTAATAACTAACAACAATATCTGTTACAGACTTTTCACCTGCGTAGCAAATATTGTTATTTGACTAAATAATTCAACAAGGAAAATTACAAAGAATTTTCCATATGATAAAAGAAATTTATAAATGGATAAATAGGTGCTGCCCTTCACAACTAGCAGAAGTTTAGTTCCCATCATAGAGAATTTAATATTCTCTTTTTAGGTAAATGAAAATTCATTGCGCTCAATAAATTTTCTATTAAAATTGCATTTTATCGATTCGATGCTCTCCAAAGTAATACACAAATTCTAATAATAAAATTCATCCTGAATTTTTAAGTGCTTTTAAAGCTTTCCATACAAAATCCTCGGAAAAATCATCTATTAGATGGACTCTAATTAAGAAAATGAATAAAGCAAAATCTTAAAAATGGTAAATAGTCGATTCATTTAAAATTCTTTTAACTGAAACGAACTTATATGGCTTATATGAATATTTGTTTCGTTATGCGAAAGACAAGTACCTTTGGGACTTCTTATCTTCTTATACATAATGAATTTTTAAATCAAATACATGCGGCGATTGTTCGTCCCAGTCCACTCCAAAGTCAATCACGAATGTGAAACATCCTTCGGCTACGGGAGGCGCGCACTTGAAGGGGACGCTATCAAGTTCAAATTGATTAAATTTGATGGCGAGTGCAGCCGCATACATTTACCCATTAATCTTAATTAAGAATGCATACGTACCGAAAGACTGTGGAAATGCAAATGAGCTGCGATCATGGGAATATTGGCCATTTTTGTGGGCATAACTCGTGGCGCGGTGAGTGCGTGGCATGGAGGTGACTTTGCCCCTTTGCGGGATGATCCTCATTGTGGGGTGCGCGGGGTATTCATTGCGTGGAATTTGTCCTGGGGATTGCATTGCGTTTTTGTTTGCTGTACTGCAGAAGATGAGAAGCCGCAAAAGGGGGATACACACACAAGATGTTAAGGAAATCAAGCAAAAAAAAAACGATGAAGATGAAGAAACTCGCAGCGGAGGCTCACACGGGTTATGCTGGATACGAGAGAGGCGGGAGATGGTGAGAAGAAGCAAGTGGAGGGAAAAAAGGCGATCATGAAGGTTTATGTTTGGGGAGCATTGTGCATTACAAAACATCTTATGGCGAGAGAACTCCAAAAACTGGTCACGACGCATTCAAGGCACTCGCTTCAATCTGTTCTCGATCCAGCGGCAACAGTCACGACATGACTCGGACGAAAAATATATGTACATGTAACATCGCATCTTGAGACGTTGCGCGCACACTTTTATTCCATCGGGTACACATTACACTTCTTTTTAGCCCAGCCCGCCCCCAGCAGCTCTCTCCGCCGCCACGGCATGGAGGGGCCTCGATGAGAAAAAGAAGGCCCGGGACAGAAGTCTTTTTGATTCAATTACGCGGACCCCGCCGAATCGATCTCCAGCCAGCGATCTATGTGCCTTCATTAAAAAAGAAATCTCAACACGCACACTCGCGAGGGGCAAGTGCGCGAAATTCATGACTCTCTGTCCTTCTGCATTAACAACAAAATTAAATATGTGTAATTTGCTCTGTGCCAGATAGAGGTTGCACCAAGAGCCAGAGGAGAGAATGAGCCTGCGAGGAGGAGGCGCGAATTCAGCTTCACGATTGCAAGCAAATACCACGGATCGCGCAATGGAGCCAAAGTGCAAGGATACACACAACCCTTCTCCACCTTCTCTGCCACTCCAGGCTGCGACAGTATGTGGTGTGGAGTGGACTCAGTCTTGGGGAGATCACCACGAAATCCAACCTGGCGTGGAATTCACCTTCTTGGTCGTCTCCCCGTGTGAGAGATGTCGCGATGAAGGCAGTGCGAAAAAGCTTTTGGTGGGAACGTACGTACGGAGCAATGAAGACAATGGGCAAGTTTTTGAGCCATTCCTGGAAAGAAGATCACCACCGAGATCACTCATAGGCTGCATTTGTCGAATAATTACCTTCATGGAGTATAATTGTTTTAAATTGTATTTTATAGGATAATCCCGCGCACATGAGAGATTTAATGAGGAATTCGCGACAGAACATCATGCATGCGCAAAAGAAGCAAATGGAGAATAAACATCTTTTATAAAAAGCATGTTGTTGGATTAGTTTTTTTGATTTTTACACTATTTTATTTAATGCCTTAAGTTTAAATGGATAATAAAAGCAAATTAGGCAACAAAAAACTACAATAAATATTTTTTAAAAGATTCTAAAAAAATCTCTTTTTTTTGCAATTTGAGAGTTGTAAGATTTTTGGTAACTATTCTGTGATAAATATTATAAAATTATGACAAAAAATAATTTCTTTTTTTAGTCGTGTTATAAAAATAGCGTTGTAAAAAAAGAACAATTACTTTCCAAAATTCTTAAGGGTTATTCAAGTTATTAAGAAAATAATTAAAAGATTTTTGAGAGAATCGAACCATATAATGCAATTTTTTGTTAAAAATGTCTTTTGTGCACAAACTAATTTTAGCATTTCAGTTAACGCATTAAATAAACAGTAGTTTAAAGACATTAAGACACTACGGCCGTCTATTCCAAGAAGATTTCTTTGGCTCTTAAGATTTTTTTACAAAGTTCCTTTTTAGAACCTTTCAAAGTTTTTCTTTCTTTTTTAGAATACATTATTTTTTTTATGTTCGATATTCTCTTTTAACTTTAATTTTATTTCTTATTTGCCCCCTCCAACCATGCACAGAAAAATCTTTGAACTAAACCAACAATGAGAACACGTTGAGTTTTCTTTTTATTTTTATTAAATACACCCTACAAAGGAGAATTTAATTGGCAATCGCGAATTAAACCAATATTGCTGCAGACGCGCGAGAACATTGCGCGCGAAATCACGATCACTCTCGCCGTGCCATCAATCACGGATTTGTTCCTCCCACGAGGCCATCGGAAGACGTGGAAGAGTCCCTCCCACGACTTCTTGCGCCCAGAGATTCATCGTGATTTATGCTTCGATCCTCCGGATCCCACCACCACAAGGGCCGGGAAAAATGTAGTGAAACGGAATTAAGTAAAGTTGATTTATTGAAAATTAGTTGCGGGCAATTGGCGATGGGTTGCCGAAGAAAGGTGCTGCAGGAAGGTGAGAAGTTTTTCCAAGAAGAACCACAAAACCCATTTTTACCTTTTGCCATGAATGGCTCGGTGGTTGTTTTGTGGCGCATTTCCTCGCCACACATCCCCCGAAGAATCACATTCTAAATTTTTACTGCCCCGTCGCAGTTTCTCGGTAAATGCTGTAAATTCTTCCTGTGCGAGGAGCAGACACACACTGAAAGGACACCTTCGAGGTCATTGAGGCTACCTCTGTGGCGAAAATTCGATAAAACACCGAGGTGTTGCTTTCATACTCTCACAGCAGTGAATGTTCCATTTTTTTCAGTGTTGCTTGTGGAATTCTTTCAGATGGTCCACGAGGGGTCTGGGTTTCCACTGAGAGACCACGGAAAAAAATTTCTCATAGATGAATCATCGCATTGATTGAATATTGGGGTGATTCAATTAATGTGAGTGAATTTCTTGAATAAAACTTTCAGTTGCTTCAAGTGCGTTAGTCATCCATTCAGTGATTCAAAAATGTTTAACGGAAACTTTTTCTCTCATAACAAAATAATTAGTATCGGATGGTAAGACGTAATGAAATTAATTTGCAATATGTTTGCAATTTGATTTGAAAAGGTAGGGGAGACCGGGGTTAAAAAAGTCACTTAAGGGCTTAGAAAAAGCTCAAAATATCATATTTACCAAATAGATAAAGCGAAATGTGTAGCTCATTTCTATAGGAAATTTACTGCTCTATAACTCTTTCTCAGATCATTTTGTTCTATCTAACTAGGAAATATGATATTTTAGACTTTTTCCAAACCCTTAAGTGACTTTATTAGCCCCGCTCTCCCCTATTTGAAAAGAAATACTCAAAGATGAGATTCAAGTTATCTTAAAAGAAGAGGATAAAATTTAGGAATCTTATATTATTTTAAAACAATCTGTGATAACTTTAGTGCACTTATTATTAGTATACACTATTGTAGTTATCTCATTTCACAGTCATAAAAAAATTCACTGAAGAAATTGATAAGAATTTCTTGGAAATACAGAAGCTCTTCAAACACTTCCGTTGTTTATAAATATAAATTGCGCCGCAGTTTTGAGATTTCGTCTTTATGCTTCTTTTGTGTTAAACCACAATCGCTCAATCTCTTTTCCTTGCAAGATAAGGACAAGGTAGATGAAAACAGTCTTTTTTCCAAATACAAATTCATGGCCTATCCGGTCTAATCTAGATTTTAAAGTTTCAATTCTGTAAGAACGCTACTATCAGCCATGTTTTTTTTATAATCTCTCTTCAACGATTCCTTATTTTTTTAAATCAATCAATTTCATTCATTCATTATAATTAACTGATGCATATGCTTCATATACAAAAATTTCATTTAAAATAAAATAGGGGCGTGGTTGTGCATTTTTTGCTAATTTTCTGTGGGCTTTCTCATATAATTCCAATTCCATTTCATGTGTAACCATTTTGAAAATTTTCCGTCATTTACTCTTATAGATTCTATCCAAAAGAGATCTATTTACTTCTCTTTATAAGCCCAAAAGAAAGCTTTTGTCAGTTACAAGGTTCGAACAGATCGTGCGGACTTCTAGGGCAGATTGCTGCAACAAGTAGATACCAAACAACCAGAGAAATATTGTCTATTCTAATGTTTGAACTTGAAGATTAGCAATCAACGCGAAATGGACGTGGTTGCATTCGGTGAGGAATCATAATGAAACAGAAATTTAACTTGAATTAAATAAATCAAACACGGCGCGGTATTGCTTTTCAGTGTTTAACAGCCCCTGAGCCGAAAGGCTAAACTAAAGTGGTTGGCGTGTATCTAGCTAGAGAGACTCACAGTAAATAGAACCGCGATGCCACTGATAGGGCTTTTATTTATTTTTCCTGCCTACCTCGAATGGTCGGCATCGATAGATGTGCACCTGAAACCGAAAATCCCTTCCACTTTGATTACATTTGTGGTGTTGCGTGTGTCGCTGACGCACTTGCGCTGGTGTCATAGTTGAATCCCACTGCGATAGGCAAATCTCCCTCACCTCTTACATCTATCCATCCACTCTACCTGCTGCCTCACGTGATTGTGGCAATGGGGATTTTGTCTTGTGGGCCCTCCACGCTTGCATGCTGCCCGCAAATGCCCACCCGCCTTTTCGATTTTATGCCAAGAAGACGATGTTGCTGCTGCTGCCGCTGAACAAACACATGCACACCGGCAGTGCGCACACACGATCACCGCGAAGACGTTTGACACGACAATTACGATGCCGAGAGTGAAGGACTGCACTTTTTTCCCATAGCCACTCTTCATTAACGCTCGTGCCTCTGTAGCGTGCGCTCGAACCGTGCACCGAACGGAAGCGTACGATCTCGCGTCGTCGCGCACCAGGCTTTAGGTGGGTAGTAGTAGCTGTTGCTCAGATAGTCGAAGTGGTCGCAGTTTTAGAAACACACGAACCGCTCTCGTGGTAGCATCAAACTTCCCAAGCGCATTGGGTTTTACCATCAGTTGAGCCAGAGACTTCGTCCGAGGCTGATCTCTGTGTGATCTTAGGCTTTTTGTGATTTTGTGTGTGGGAATTACTTAAGTGATCTCGCGCTATTTGATTTTGATCACCACCACTTAAGTTTGTTAAATCTGTGAAAGTTGAAAAAAAAATAATCCAGGACAAGTGTGTGGGAAAGGATTTTAAACAGAAAAAACAAGAATCGACTAGAAAAAATATTTTTGCTCAAAATTGATCCTCAAAGTGAGGAAGAGCATTTAGGTGTGCATAAGGTAGAAGAAGCAGCAAGTGTGACAATGGTGACGGGAATTGGAAGTGTGTCAGGGGCACAGGGAGCCCAAGGAAGTATTATAAATAGTGTTGCAATCCCATCGGTGCATCCAGCGGAGCCAACAAAGCGACCAAGTGACAATAGACGGGTGAGTTTTGTTGCTTTGAAAATTTAGAAGATAACTTAATGATCACCGCGCGAAGATCGCGGACCTGAAAAATCATTTTCTCTCGCGCGTGGATGAGAAAAAAAAACCTCCATAAAATCCCCCAACGAGTGTTGCCTCTCTTTGCAATAAACATCCAATGACGACAGTGTGCTAATAGACATTAATTGCCACTCCACGTGCCTGCGATTATTTTTGCATGCGAGACACAATACTTGTTCAGTTTTTCTTCTATATCTCCATTGCTCATGCCGTGATCATTTTCCCAACAAAGCAAAATTGTTGGGAATGAAAGAAATAAATAAAAAAAGCTCATAATCCAGCGATAGCGAAACGTGACGGGATATGGATGGGCGGTGAGTGAATCTAAAATTGCAGCAAAGTGGCTCGTGACACCCGCTCATGGTTTTTTTGGCGTACGTGCTCCCACACAGAAATAGCCCACAAGATCGCGATCACGCACTGTGGGAAAAAATCACACAGAGTGAGCAAAACACCGCGAGTGACTCAATATGAAAATGTTGGCCAGGAAGACCCACACGCGACACTGTGGCGATCTTAACGCCCGCGCGACGATCTGGTGTTCGGTGAGCGCCCACTTTTCCTCGCCACTGTCCCAAAAGAAAAATATGTAGTCTATGTAGAAAAAAATTCACTGTGCGCGCGTAATTGGGAGATGAAAAGGGGGTCGAGTGGGATGATAATCTCTTTGGTGATTTTACGGCCTGTGGTGGTGTGGTATGGGATGTCTCTTGGATCATTTTCAAAATCCGCAATTGAGTGATCGGTGGCCGCATGGGGCTCACATTAAGTCCCCAATACAATGTGATATAGGAATTTGCGCGGCTTTTTGGCAACCGCGCACACGAGTGAAATTTATAATGGGAAAATGAGAATTTTGTTGAAATTTAGGTGCTTCGGGCTTTGTTGCAAGTTGAAGGCGCCTTTAGGTTTATTTTTGTTGAGGTAATTTTGTGAAATTGTGCGGGCAGCACTTAAGAAAATTCCCCATGCTTTTCACTTTCTTCCCCAGAATGCGACGTAATTATTTCTCATTACTTACCTCTATGATTTATTTGCTCTTCTCTTGTTGAGAACATTTTGTCTGATTGCGTCTTTGCTGGCCTTACATGTAGGAAGGGAGATTTTGATCTTAAGTTGAAATCTTAATTAAGAACAATGCTATTTCAAATGAAATTAATTATTTAAACTTTTTTTTAATCATTGCGCATTGTAAATAAAGCTTAAGCCAGGGAAAAAAAATTTAAAGTCGAGATGAAGATCATTTTTAACTAAATAAATGTTAATTGATTTAGAAGCTAGAACTGTTGGATTGCAGATGAAAATGGGTTAAGTTTTAATTTGTATGTACTTAACAGAAACTTTTAAAAATTATATACACATAATTTTCTGCTAATGTTTTATAGTTGGAGTATTTATTAAAAATGAAACAAAATCTTTAAAAGCTTGGGTTTTTTGTTAAATAAAATGATGGAAAATTGGAATAAAATATGCAATATATCCTTTTCAACTGCATCGTCTAGACATCAGAGTCATTTCCATGATCTGCAAACAAAATAGCCCCGGATATACGATACTATAAAAAGCTTTATTGTAGAAATAATTTATTTGCTGGCGCATCAATGTGAATTTATCTATATTTACATATTTTATTGGGCATTTTTATTCAATAAAATTGTGGGTTTTACTGCTTTGTTTTTTTGTGAATGAAAGAAAAGAAATTTCATTTGATTAGATTAGTAAATGATAAAAATCTAGAGGTTGAGTATTAGAAAAGTTAAAGACCCCACCTTAAGATTGAGTCGCATGCAAACCATCATTCAAAATGATAATTTACGTCTATTAATGTGATTTGCCATAAATAAACTCAAAAGAGTCTATGTACACCAAGCACGTGCCCGAAGCTCGATCACAAGGCGGATTCTTGTCTCACACAACGGCCCCGGTTGATTTAGTCAACAATCCACCTGGAGTGGGCAGTTGCGTCACCTTTCCGTGGAAACTATCACTCAATTATGTGAGATTGTGCGGGGTATTTTTTTTTACCCACGACCAGGGCGACCGCAGCAAGATAATGGGCACCCACTTGATAAACAATTGAGCAGAACATTGAGAATTTTTGCCTTTTGAGGAATTTCTGATAAGCCCCGTCGCACTGACAAATCACGAACGCATTTCACAACATTTCACCCTCACGTGAGTCCGCGCCGATGCGCACAAAAGGAGGATCTCAAGCAGAGACCGAAGTCGAATGATTATTTCTCGGCACATGAGCTGCAGATTGTTAATTTTTGCCTTTTGGGGAGTTTCTGATAAGCTTTTTGCACTGATAAATCACAAAATGCCATTGCTAGCAAAAATATGCTCTCAAGTTAGGAAGCGACCTAAGCTGATTGACTTTTTAACGACGAAAAAAATTAATCGTCACTGATGATTCAAGAATTTTAGATTTCTTTAATTTTAAACGACTAATCTTCAATCAAAGCACCGATTCTACTTACTAGCTTTGGTCTCTATAGCTTAGAGAGGCACACACCGCATAGGATCCTAGCGTAACGACCCATGGCCCAATCTGTGCGTATGGAAATGAGGAGATTCAAAAGAGCTTTTTATGCTTTTAACTAAAATATATTTTTCAAACCATCCTCTCTGTTGGGGAGTTACAATAATAAAGCGGTACAAATTAAAATAATCGCAAGCGTATCGATGTGGATCGAGGGGTATCAATATGAACTCTGCCCATTTATAATGAGACCCGTGACGTGAGGATGTCGAGGTGAAACTAATGGTCAACCAACCAAAAAAAACATACATGAGTCTCACTGTAGAGCCTATTCGGCCCGGCGTCGGAACGATTCAGTGCGTTGATTTTGCAGTCAAATTCGTATATGGGTGCTGCTCCCTTTTATCGTTCTTATTTGGCACCGGAAGCGTCATGGAGTTATGTGTTCTCATGAACGACCCTTTTCTTCTCTCCCATTGCAGAGCAATAAACCCATCATGGAGAAGAGGCGGCGGGCGAGGATCAACAATTGCTTGAATGAACTCAAGACACTGATTTTGGATGCCACCAAGAAAGATGTAAGTCTAATTGCATTTCATGCAACGCTCCCTTGCGATCACGAAGTGATCTTGCAGTGATCGCGATCTCAATGGTGTGGGTCGAGTAAATCTTACAGATTTTATTAAGGGGTGTCTCAGTTCTCATTCCTTTGGCATTTAAATAGTAACTGAAGATCACGATTTTAGGGATGATTTACCTTTTGATCGTTAATTTGATCATTAATGCGAATTTGTCCGAAACTCAACAAGTGATCATTTTACATTTTTTTTAGATTGAAATCGCGTGATCATTTCAATTTCACTCTATTTAGAGATCGCGATCTCTGCTTTGTAGATCACGATCACACTCCCACCCTCATACAGATCATGTGATCTTAAATTATCGCTAACCGACCCTCGTCAATTCTATCTCTCCAGCCCGCTAGGCATTCAAAGCTAGAAAAGGCAGATATCCTGGAGAAGACTGTAAAGCACCTTCAGGAGCTTCAGCGACAGCAAATGATCCTCTCGCAGGCAACAGATCCCAGTGTTCTCAATAAATTCAAAGCTGGCTTCACAGAATGTGCCAATGAAGTCCGCCGTTTTCCAGATATTGAAGTTGGGGTCAAAAGGCGTCTCTTGCAGCATCTCAGTCTCTGCATTAATGGTGCAAAAACGGACTCAGAAGCCCCCGCGTTAGCAAGTCAAAATACAACTGTTCAAGTACACATTCTCCCTTCACCACCAAGTAGTCCTGAACAGGAAGCACCCCAGCATCATGTGACGATGACTTCAAATGGGTACTTCCTGGTCAATGGGTCAGGTAGTGGGATTCAGCTGATCCCCACAAAGTTGGCAAATGGGAATATTGCCTTTATGCTACCGCAAACAATGCCATCGAATCCCGTACCCATGCTCATTCCTATCCCAACACGGACGGCATCCACGTCATCAGCTGCCTCAAATACGTCCTCAAATGGCATTTCGAGGGACAGCATGACCTCCCCCACCTACTACGCACCTCTCTCACCGGCCAATAGCTACGACGCTCAGGACGTCAAGCCACCCCTACTCACCCCCATGACGTCAAGATCACCCGAAGCAGGTCCCGCCAGTCCGGCACCCCTGGCACTGGATATGCGTAAAAGCTGCGACAGCCCACCGGAAGACGACAAACTCTGGCGGCCGTGGTGATGTCGCGAGTGTGGGTGAGCGAGGCCTCCCGAGACGTGCCAGGAGGCGTCTCTATATTTATTGAGTGTCGGGCGGCAAGCGGCTATAAATTACCCGCGCGCAAAAAATGTGGCAGCCCGATCGAAAATATCAACTGGGTTCAATGAGATCTCTCTCTCTCCCACCTCGCGGGATTCCACATGATCGTGGCGATCGCAGATCTATTTGCAGACGCGCCATTTCCCACGTTTTCCCGTGTGGGGCAGAGGGCAGGCACTGCCAAGTGCCAGGGAGCACCATACACCACATCCGGATGGACAAATGTGAGTGAAGCATGAATTTGGTTAGAATTTATTGAATTTATTGAGCAGTAAAAATAAATTTTAAAAGAATATTTTAATTTTTTTTAACTGAGAAAATTAGTTGAGGGGAAAGTAATACGGAGTTGTTCACTGAAGCGAAAAATGCCTCTTTCAATCTAAATCACTGAGAGAAATATATTTTTTTGTATCTTAGATGAGTCATTGTTATAATTGTTATAAACTGTTATAAATTGTATTTAGGACAGATCACTACGTTCTAGTGGTAATACTGTACTATACCTTTAAAAGAATATATCTTATTTAATAGAAAGTAAATTTGTATAACAATGTATAACAGTTCTGAATAACAATTATAGAATTTTTCGGCCAAAAAAAAAATGATAAAATATTTATATTGCACAAAATGTACAAAATCACATGTTTGATGTTCTAAAATTCATTTATAACAGATTCCAAATGAATTATAAAACTCTTTAATTTATTTTTTCTCTCAGTGTCTCAATTTAAATTTAATCTTCCCGTCATAATTTACGTATAAAATACCTAATTGGCTATCACACCAAAAAAATGTCCATTAAAGAATTTCAATCCTCTGGATTATTGCGAGCAATCACATCCACTTTTGGGGGACATGTCGGACAAAAGGCGGGGTAGGAAAAAAAATCGCTGAAATTCTTGCAAGACCCAGTCCCCCGATGATTGATATTCAATACCCTGAGTGAGGATCACGCGCGTGTTTCTCGTGCATACTTAATGAATAAACAATTTCCGTATGTGCAAACGTGAGGCAAAAATTTATTCACCTCCCCGATGAATAATAAAGCTTCGGACAGTCTCTTTTGGATTTTACGTGGTGTGGCGTCTTTGTTGTCGCTGACTGCCAAAAAATGCACACACGCGAAGTTTGCGAGAGAAAAAGCAAAAAAAAAAACGGCGACAGAAAAAAGCCGTGAAAAAGGCGAAAAAAAAGCTCAAGACCTTTGAGGCTCTTGGCCGGAAAAAGAGAAGCGCGCAAAAGAGCCCCCGCAGTGGGCTGCAGAGGCGCGATTTGGCATTGTGCGCGGACTATGGGGAGTCGCGCGGGAATTGCGACGGTGTTGACCACGACGATCGCGAGGATCGCATTCTCGGTGCGCCAACACACAAATATAGAGCTGAAAGGCAGGCAAAATGACGATCACGTGTATTGAGCGCGCGATCATTAACGCGCTTTTGCGAGTGAGAATTAAAAATAGACGGCACGAGGCGACCACGAATCATTAGATCATTCAAAATAAATTAACACACGCTCAATCCATTATTTCTGTCACACTTCGCCGCAAAGAAGGATGAATTCCTCCGCTATCGCTGTGGGAACTCCATCATATATGCGCGAAAATACAATATTATATGCCTCTCACAGTCTCTAAAGCCTTTTAGCTTTTCAATAGCGCGCGCACATTTTTTTCCCACCAACCTCTTTGCCTTTCAAATCTCCCATACTACTCGTGTGCTGTCATGTGCTAGGAAGCCACATGTACACACAAAAAAAGAGCAGACAATTCACATGATCTAGCGCCAGACACCTCGCTCTCAACAGAGGTGATCTTTATTGCGTTTTTTTTTCTTCAACTCTCCTGCCTCCATCGTGAAAAGGTGAAAAAAAGCAATATGAAAAAAAATCCATGAAACTTCAAAGAGAGCTTTTGTTGATGAAAATTTTTAGCCAAATGATCTTCGCGCATGGTTTTTTGAGAGTCCGAATCGATCATGCGGGTGATCGTGCAGAGAGAATTTGGGTAACACAATGCGTGACAAATTGCAGATAATTTGCCAAAGAGCTTTGACGCATTTGGGCTGAGATCACGTCCCAAAAAGATATTGCTTTTCTCTGTATCAGCAAAAACAAAGAAAAAATAAAAAGTTTGCCTCAAAACACGAAATTGAGCTTCAATTTGCCATTTCTTACCTAGAACTTTTTTATGCTTTTGCCTGTTCGAGGAAAAAAATTCAATGAAAATTTTATCAAGATAAAAGATATTAAATCTGACGTAATAATAGGGGAGAGAGGGGTAGAGAGAGGCGATGAATCATAATTCGTTCAAATTATTTTTGGAAATGGAAGAATATGCAAATATGAAGAATCTTATTCATTTACGAAACAGGAATGTTTGGTTTCGCAAAAAATGTTTTTTTGCATTAAATGCCGTAAATCCCTGAAGTTTCGTTAGATTGATTTGCAAATCGCTTTAAATTGTAATGTATTCAAATCAAACTGATTAAGATTGTTTCGCGAACCTTATAAGTTTTTGGAAAACTATGTAAGATTATTCTTAAAGCTATATTCAATTCTATGGAATCTATTAAAATAGTTCATGAAACATTTTTTCTGATGATTCTTATCCTAAAAAAAAGTTTCGTCATTTGTTTAATCGGTTTAATCATTTAATGGTTTCGCGAGTTCCAGAAACATTCCAAAAATGTGATTTTCTTAAATTGATTCAGGAATCATTTTAAAACCTTTCTCCATGTCCTAAGAATTTTTTTCGCCATGTTCCAAATTTCAGTTTCGCTGAATCAAGAACAGTGTGTTTCGGGTGTTTCGTGAATCACATAAATTCGCGGATATCAGAAACGTTGCATAAATTACCTCTTGGAAATCAATTTAATGAAGAAAAGCCAGCTTATTCGCCCCTTTTAGAATATAAATGCAATTTAAATGCATCGAAAGAGATTAAATTTCCTCCCTAAAGCCCCTAGATGTATGGGAAAATTGCAAATGTGCGGGTTTTGCGATGAAAATAGAGCTTTCGCAGTGATGTCAGAGACATAGAATGAGAGCTGGATGGGTAATCAACGAAAGATCAATAGATATTTTTTTTTTCTCTGTATGTGCACACGCCCATGCAGAATTAGCTGAAAATAGCAATTTGAGGAACGTGATTTTCCCGCGCAATTGAGAAGCCATTGAGAAGCGCTCGATCCCACGGACTCACCAGCATTGTACACGTCTGGTCGTCAAGGATGTTCCCAAAATGGATGAATAAAGCTTTGATGGGTGCTGCTGGCTATTTTTGTGTGTCTGTGTGACATCTCAAAGAGACGAATCACCCACGCGAGATGCTGATGCTTCCCAACCACGTGTCCCTGCCCGCCTCGTCGCCACTGTAATCGCCGAGGGGCAATTTGCGCGAAATTGCTGGCGATCGCGCGAGGTGGCACTTAAGTGGTTGTGATTGCAATAAAATGCGAATCACCGCATGAAAATCGTCACGAAAACATTTCGCGCGGACGCTCCGGTGTTATAAGCGTATGGACATTTATATGGTGTGACAACGTGAAATATTGGTATGGTTCGAATACAGAATGGTATTATATTGGAGGGAGAGCGTGTGACTTTGAAATGTTAATCTTTATACTTTTATATGCTCCTTCTTTACCAGCGAGTTTTGCGGCTTTTTTCTGCGCTTATGTGTACAATTCCCCTCCCCTCACCTATTTCGGTATGTTCTTTCACTCTTCACCTTTAATATTGTCAGTCGATGTGAACGTGAGAATTTTCTCAATTGACAACAGGAGGTCTTTATCTCGATTGAGATAAATATATATTTTTTGGAATTTTTTCTTTCTTTCAAAAAAAAAAAAAAACTTCTGAGAAGCAAAAGCTGTGAAAAAAAATTAAAAGCACAAAAAATGTCCTAAAATAACATCCTGTATTTAATTTATATTTTACAAAAGAAAAAATGCGACATAGGTGACGTTGTCAGGTGCATGACATAAGGTATTTTGAAATGTAAATTAATGCAATGTCACCTATAAATTGTCAAAAGTACCTAGCAACGACATCTATTGAGTGCATCCATCTCGCAAATACAATGTAAATTTTGTTTTATCAACAGAATATTCTTTGTTTAGTTTCATACTAAAAAATTATGAGAATATTTTTATTCTTAATTTTTTTTTACATTTATATAATTTTTAGTTCCCATCGTAAGATTTATACATTGTATAATGCAAAACATTATTATTTCGATAAGATTGTAATCTTTAAGTTATTTGTATGTAAAATAAATATATATTTTAAAATTAAAAAAACGTAAGTGATAGGATTTTTTTTTGTATAAGCTGATAAAATAACAACAAGAAATGTGTAATAAGTTTGAATTTACCCTGTAAATATTAGCATGCAAAATGAGCAAAAAGCAAAACATTTAATGTTTAGCACTCACATGGAGAATGCAAGGAAAATAATATGTATACCCTCTAACGACTTAATCACAAAGGTCTTCCAATTGTAAGATGGGATCATGAAATGAGCAAAAAAAAACAGCAGAAATGGAACAAAAATAGCTAATTAAATGAAATTATTTCATAAAAATCCGAATGAAAAAACCACGGACATGTGTGCATGAGAAACATGTGAGAGTCATTGAATAAAATACAGAGATTATCTGGTGGAAAAATATCAAGTGTTTTATTTTGCTACCGGGCTCGTAGTCTTATAGCCTCTCCTATTTAGCTTCCTCGGGTCTACGTGCTTTTTGCGGGAGCCGCTTTGATATTGGTCAAAAACTTTCCACTGCTGTTGCGAGTTTCAAAGATGGCACAATGGCGAATATTTAATCAATTTCCCGCGTGCGATTGGCATTTTTCGGGGATTCCTGCTACAGAGGGGCTTCTCGGTAATCCTACTATGTGTCTATGTATTGTGAGTATAATGGATTTTTATATATTTTCTTAGTTATGATCATTTTAAATAGGAATCTCTTTAAGAATGTAACAGACAGAAAACTAAAAAGCAGAAGAAGGAATTTGCTCAAAGAAAATAAACGTAAATAAGGTTTATATTGGTTAACTAGCCGAGATCTAGATATCCAATCTACGTGTTTCCATCTAAAAATCTATTTGGAGAAGCATTTTGGCCAAAAATACAAAATTTAAGGCTGTCCTTCACGAAAGTCCAAAGATATAAAAAAACATCAAGAAAACTCACCACCAAAACCAAAAAGAATTTCTTATATTTTTCTCTATAAGCATTTGGGAAAGATTAACCCAGAAAGACTATAAACCCCGCCCACATTGTATCTCATTTTCTATTCAAAGCATATGCATCGTTGCTTTAAACTATGGCACTCCATTATTTTTAAAATAAAAGTTTAACATACAACATCCATTCTCTCAGAAGGCAGAGGAATGTGTATGAGAGGATGTAAAAGTTTAACGATTATGGCATTGAGACATTTTATGCATTTTATGGATAAGAAACTCATATTTGAAGATAAAACTATTATGACTTAACAAATACTCTTTAGGCAAATTGGCTAAGGAGTATAAAGCCATCGATATTGATTAAAACCGATTATTGATCGATGAAATTTTTTTTAAATATTTTTTTTCCATCAAAATTAAGGTTAATTAGTTTAAAAACGTGTCAGAAACAAAAAGTCCGCCAACAAAGTTCTAAAAAAAATGTTTTGTAGTTACACAACTTTTCTAGTTGTCAGCCCCTTGTTGAGTTTTTCACTGAACTTGGCGAATATGTATACAGCCACCACAAAATTGCTGTTCTGACGCCAAATCGTTTATGCTGCTAAAGTGATTAGATAATTATACGCGGCAGTGTAGACGGTCGGCATGACGTCAATTGCAACTACTGGCACAGTATGTGAGAGGTGAGTGTAAAAACAGACAGAATGCTTAAGCACAACACAAAAATCGGTATCAGCAGCACAGCGAGTGGCTTTTCGCGAGATCACCGTCAACGAGCATGAAATGCGATTCCCAAGCAAATTTTCACCTGTCGACGGAAAAATTTGGGAAGAAATTAAAATAACAACCATTTCAACTAATTCAATTATGTGGCCAGAATATCTGTGCAAATTGCCCTAATTGACATACTAATATAGCCTGTGCTTAAGCCCGCGAGATCCCAGCCTCGCAATTTGTCGCCAAAACAGCACCGCGCTATGAAGTCTAAAGAAGGAGCGATTTTTGGATGATGGGAGCAGCAGCAGAAGACAAAAACGAATTGCTGGCAGAAGGCAATAAATAAGACAAACACCATTAATAGCCAAAATAGCAGAGTCGAGTGGAATTTTTTGAGTCATTTGACAAATTGGTAGTCAATTAGAGATGACAAAGAATACGACAGCGAGAGGTCTTTTTGTATACCTCTCACAGGTGCTTTTTTTGTTGCACCCGAAAGAAGGATGTCACACTAACAATGTGGACAAATAAAAATCACAGCGCAAAATACCAAAAGAATTGTCGAAAGTTCCTCCGCAATGTAAGCTATAAGCGCGTGATTTATTTTTTAAAGCACAATTTGCTTTCAAATTTTACAAATATTTTGAACCTTTTTGTTGAGTTTTTTTTATTGGAAAATAATGAAAGGATCAAAAAAGCACAATATAAGTTTCTTTTTGTTGAGTTGGTTTAAAATAAAGAGAGAGATACAAGGATAGGCCGGTGTTAATCAAAAACAGGAACTATATAGACCTATGTTTGATTAATCCTAAAATATTAGGGGAACGTGGCCCAATTGCGACCCCCTAAATTCTGTTTCAGAAGGATTGAAAAAAGTCATATTAAAATGAATTAAATCTTCCCAAGTTTGGTACCATTGGAAAGGTCATTTAATAGGCTAACTTTGTTCTATAGATGCAAACATTCTAACTCTTACCTGTTCTGAGTAATAATGGAATTAAAAAAAGTTGCTAAAATTGCACTTTTTCACCACGGTGTTCTAATTGCGACCCCCCGAGTGTTCTAAATGCGACCCCCTTTTTTTGCCGTAATTTGTGGGTTTTTCACTAGTAGATCACTTTTATCACTACTATAAATAGGGAAACTGCCATGAATTACACGGAAAAGCCGGAAAATCAAGAATTTATTTTCAATTTTCCCCACATTTGTTTTGACATTTCGCCCTTGAGGTGACTACACACACTTTCACACACACCGACAATTACGCACTCACTGACGTAATTCCCAGAAAATCCACGAAAATTCTTCTGAGGAATGCGTAAATTACACTAACTGCACTCCCCTTTGGCTGTAGGAACATTTTCACTGCGAAAAAACTTTCAAGAAACGTGAAAAAATATTGATTTTCCCGAAATCAAAACACAGCGCGGTCTGTGTGAGAGAGACACTTCCACACCACTACACGCATGCGCGGCTGCTTTACCGTGGTGAGTGGTGGAAATAGACGGTCCGAATTGAAACATTTTGGGGGTCGCAATTAGACCATTCTGCATGTATTACATTTTCACTTAATTACTTAAAATACCTAAAATCTTTCAAAAAATTGTAAATCAAGTAATAAACTAGACCCTCTAAGCTACAGAAACGCGGCATAATATGAGACATAATAGTGGGAAAAAAACTCATATCAACTTGGTTTCTAAAATCAGAAAATGTTGGCCAAGTGCTGAAAATGAATTTTGATTTTTTATTAGTCCTGTTGTGTACCAAATTAATTTATTTTAGGCGCTAACATTATCTTACTATAATATCTTCATAATGTAGTGAAACTAATTTTATAATATTTCGTCATTTACGAGAAAAAGGGGCGGTCGCAATTGGGCGGCGGTCCGATTTGGGCCACGTTCCCCTATAGTAAAAAATAACTGTTGAGTAGATTAACATTTGAAACCACAATGTTTACACTCTAATATAAATATTTAATATGCTCACCTATTCTACGTTGATTTTGAATGTATGAAAATGGAATAAAAAATTTTAATTTCTGAAGAGTCAAATAGATTTCATTAAAAGAAGTTTTCGAACATCTTACAAAAATGTTGAAAAATTTGGTGACTTCCAAACTAATTTTAAAGTCAAACTTTAGCAAATCTTTATGATTTTTTGAGTCAAATTCTGAAAGTTTCTCATTTTTTTTCTAAAATGAAATAAATATTTTGAGATAAAAGTATAAATTAGAAAAAAACACAATGAATAATGTTTTTTATACAAGTATCCTTTTGTAAAAAAGGCGGATAACTTGGCGTCCATCTTGAAAACTAACCCAAGCACCAAATGGAACAAAACATTTTTCTTTTTCTCGAAAACGTATAAAACAAAGAAATCTTCGCTAGTTTTTTTTTTCTAGAGCAGGAATTTAAATATGTTTCTACTTAATATAATCTTTCAATGAATCCCAACTAAACACCATTTTGTTTTTTTTCCAATATCTTTGTTTCTATATTACATACCTCAAAGATGAAATTCCTATATAATGTTACACAAAATATCGTTATTTTCTGAACCAAAACTAATTTGTACGATTCTTAAAATGTATTAATAACTTACAAGTGCAGGGTTTTTCTCATATTTCTTTCTTAAAGCTTATTCAATTGATTTTCTTTCCAATAACAATGAAAGTCAAAATATTAGAGAAGTAAGTATAAAGAACAGTTCTTTGAGATATAGTGGAAAATTTTGTGTGACGGTCAATAGGCAATTTTCACCAAATTATTCAGTTGGCACTTTGATTTTATCGCCTCTCCCGTCTAATTATCGCAGAATCTCTGTCGTCCAGTTCGTGGCATGGCAAAGTGCTAAGTGAAAATCTGAAGAGAGATGATTGTGTGGCTCCTTTTGCATGTGGGAAGGCCATAAAATTATGATGATGAATCCACGATGAGAATGCCACTGCGTCACACTCCGTGGTGCTAATTAATCCATCACACTTTGAAGAGACACAAATTTTTGTCATCTTCCGACCCATTCAACTCACAGTCAGTCCATACCGTTGGGGCACATTTTGATCCCATGTTATTCTGAATTTCACGTAAGAATCGTGATTGGAACATTTCGGCATTGCTTTAGCCACAACAAAGGTATCTATTTTACTATTTTATTAACGATACTTTTTTTATTACCGCGCAGCTACATCATTTAACTTTTTTTATAGCCGCCAACGAGGCGTTGAGAGACTCTCTGGTCACACCAAATATTTGTCGTGTCGCACTTTGGAAGGATATATTCGGTATATAAGTTATTTATTTTTAAGGCAAATATCAGGCATGATGAGTGGTTGTCACTCTTTCTTTTCAGCCACACACAGAGTTTGGGAAGCTTATCTCTTAATTTTAAGAGGATGGATTTGCATGTGAACCATTTTGAACTTGTCCAATGTCTCATGATGTTGCTTTGAAAAATTTATGCTATTTTTTTGGATTTATATCATCGCGCATTAAATGTAATTCCTCCTTCTTTTTGGAGCCGCCAAAAGAAAGGTGATTTGTGGCAGTGACTATATGGAATTGCGGTTAGATTGGGATTCGAATGTGCTGGGCGCAACATTATATACTTAAGCACGGGGAGATAATCTCAGGATAAAGTGAGTCCACTTGACGATGAATGATTACCGGCAAATGCGCAAGAGATTTTGAGATTTCTATACCTATTTTCGGGGCATGAGTAAACTCAGCTCTCTTTTTTTTTGTTGTTGTCCCAACACCTCATTTGCACGCAGAATATTATAGCCCAAAACAGGCTAAAAAAAATTCCATGGCGTACTTATCGGTGCTGTTTTCATTAAACAAGCGCTATATAATTTTCTCGGTGTTCTCGCCAAGAGATAAAAAATAAACAATCAACAAAGTATTAAAGGGGGGAAGAGATCACGTGCTGCCCAAGTGGACCTATCATGTGAACCATTTGCACGCCGAACACTCTCAGTCGGAGTGGGTGCACCCCCTCACCCTGATACCTGAAGAAATACAACCGGTGGTGGCACAATGTTGGATGTTGGCAAACATGCTCGCGCGAAGTCACCGTCGCACAGAGATTTACCATTTCCGCAATCACGCACCTTTATCTCGTGCTCCCGTTCCATGGGCAAACATCTTATCATGCCAGATGTGAACGAGCAAGACGGAGGCGGGTTGAGATGCCGGCGAAGGAAACTATTTCATCGCCACTTGGTGGTGGAGACTTCGCGACGGAGAGTCTCTGAGGAGGCACGTGCAGAGCAATGCAGAGGACTTAGGAGGAACAATGGCTCAAGGACATCCCCATTTAAAAGTCAACGCATGATTTACCTGATCTTTCTTTACCTGATCTATTTTTAGCATTATATAAGGTTGAGAGATAACCCAAAGAATAGGAAAAGTCAAATATTCTTCCATTTTGAAAATGTTCTTTAACGAATCTATGACATGTTAAACCTGCCTAATATATGAGATACGGAAATTACAAATTTTGGAAATAAAGTGTGAGAAATCTCTGATTTCTGGATGAGAAAAAATTCGAGTTCTTTCAGAAAGAAGTATTAACAGCTATGCACTATAAACGTTGTTAAAATTCGGGGCTTTTTTTGTACTCGAATAAAAAGCCTTTTAACATTTTTTTGTTTTGTTCTAAGGTTCCAAGTTGATGTGTGACGTTCTTTTTTTACGTTTGATGTCTCTATTCTGACATTTGATGCTTTTACGCAAACTACGTACCTGTTGGATACAGGAGCCGTCAGGTAAAGGTAGGCAGACTCACTTACGGTTGGCTGATCGTACCTGTTGGATACATTATTATACTTTATACCTCTCATCAGAACCTCCGGGTCGGAGGACAAAGAACCGAGAATCTGCTCCACGTGGCCGTCTGCACGCAATTCGGATGGAAGTTCCATAAGCAATTTATAGGGTGGAATAGTTTGGGAGGGTTTCCAATACAAAGTGTACACTTTAATATATTTCACCTTTTATTTTTTATCAAAAAACCCTTCAGCAAAGTACAGAATTAATAAATTTTTGAGGATAAGAAATTAGCACGTTTTTTTTCACTCAACATCGGTTTTAAGCGGAAGAAGTCTATTGTCAATTTTGACGGCCGCAACACTGACGCGTTTTAGTTACAAACAGCGCCACTGGTGGCACCCCTCCCTTCTTGCATCAGTTGGCGCGTGAAGCACCAACAATGCTTCTTTTTAAAATCTGATGTATCTTTTTTTTAGTTTGATTCAATTCTAATGTTTCAAAAATTCTCTTTTGTAATTATAGAGTAAGTACGGTGTCATCTCAGGTTAATTTTCCATTAAAAATTATTCTAAATGCTTTAATTAAAGTAATCCAAAGAAATTCTATTTGCAACTTATTTTACAATTTAGGTTTTCAAAATTAATGCAAAATGTTATTCCTAAAGCCACCTATCTAAAAGTAATTAAACCCAATTAAATAAAATCAAGTTAATAATCACTTTAGTTAGGCAATAAACTAAATCACTTTGTCTTGATTGAAATTCCATTTTGCGGCCAATCTTCTCATCTTTTCTCCATGTTAATGCAAAAGATAAACCTCGGTTTTGGATTATCTTGTCAGGTGACTCAACGGACGTTGGAATTTATTTATGTAGGTAATTTCGGCGGACCTCCAGCGCTGAATGGGCAACAGCTTGATTATCTAATTGCTTATGCCCCAGGAGCGCACCATCGCGTCAATTTGGTTGGGGTTTGTCTTGCAAGAATTCCAACGCTATCGCCAAATGATCGCTGATCGTGCAAAAAAAGGAAATAAAGCATCAACAAAATACACAAAAGAATCCCAATCGATAGGCCCCTTTTCGCGCGCAATTCTTAATAATTTGTTGCAAATTTCCGGTGATTTCATTTGTGCAGGTCTCTGTCGCATTGCAAAACAACTGACGAAGCATGTGACTTGGCGTCATTTTGTCACGTTTTCTCGTGGTTTGGTTTTTTTGCGCAAATGTTCATCATTGAATTTCTGTGTTGAATCTCCAATGCGGGATGTATCTGGTTTCGGGTTGTTGTTACAATTTTGTATGCGCGCACACCCAATGGGGAGATATTTTTATACCCCATAATTATAAAATTGATACCAATTTCGCTCCCAAAATGGGCCCCTTTTGCAACTTGGTGGTGCGGGCAATCAAATTCAGTGCACAAGCTGTGCGCGATATTAATCTGCGCGCGGCCACGGAGGTGCGACAAAACACGCTGTGGAACGTGCGCGATCGCGATCACCTGAAGATCGCACGTCTGTGATGTCACCTCAAAGTCAAAGAGGCAGAAAGGCAAAGAGAAAAAAAATACACGAGAGACATTATAGAAGAACACAAACCCATAAGAACACAATGATTTCTGATGAATTGTCGTATTCTTGCGCCCCAGAGACAAGTTGGTCTGTTGAGGAGCTGCGTGGGGTCAAGGAGGATCAAATTCGCGCACGATCATACCCTGGCAATCGTGAAGAGGTGTGATCGATGTGGAATCGATTGCGTTTATGGAAAAGTGATCATCGCGGGATGAGAAGAAGAGCGCCCACAAGAGGTGGAATACCCACGGCCATATATCACTTTCAACAGGTGGCACACGCTTCTCACCTCTGTTCGACGCACCCACGAACGCTCAAGTGGGAATCTGACCTAATAAAAGGCAGCCTTATCGCCCCCGGACACCTTATCAGCGCTGCTGAGCTGGCTGGTGTGTCCAAACAACCATAAAAATCACTTTTGGTGAACGTGTCTGCTAGCATTTTTCCACACTCAAAAGAACAAATAGCCCAAACGATAAGCAACGTTGTCGAATTTGCGCCAATTCGGCTCCACAAGTCACACGCCCAAAGATCCTTCAGAGATATCCTTGGCGCACACTCAAGGATTTCGTCACTCTATCTTCCGCTCATGTGATTGAGCAAGTGAATCATAATTCAGAAAAATGAGTTCTGAACAATGAGTAATGAAACTAATATGGAGTAGGTATGATGTGATGCACACAGATAGGGGAGGATGGACAAAATTGACTTTCTTTAAGATTTTTTTTTCTGTATTTCTAAGTCAAGGTAATCATTTTAGCCAGTTTTTAAAGCATAAAATTTTGTTTAAAAAATTGTAGGGGAACGTGGCCCAATTGCGACCCCCTAAATTCTGTTTCAGAAGGATTGAAAAAAGTCATATTAAAATGAATTTAATCTTTCCAAGTTTGGTACAATTGGAAAGGTCATTTAATAGGCTAACTTTGTTCTATAGATGCAAACATTCTAACTCTTACCTGTTCTGAGTAATAAACGAATCAAAAAAAGTTGCTGAAATTGCACTTTTTCACCACGGTGTTCTAATTGCGACCCCCCGAGTGTTCCAATTGCGACCCCTTTTTTTTGTCGTAATTTGTGGGTTTTTCACTAGCAGATCACTTTTATCACTACTATAAATAGGAAAAACACCATGAATTACCCGGAAAAGCCGGAAAATCAAGAATTTATTTTCATTCTTCCCCACATTTGTTTTGACATTTTGCCCTTGAGGTGACTACACACACTTTCACACACACCGACAATTGCGCACTCACTGACGTAATTCGCAGAAAATCCACGAAAATTCTTCTGAGGAATGCGTGAATTACACTAACTACACTCCCCTTTGGCTTTAGGAACATTTTCACTGCGAAAAAACTTTCAATAAACGTGAAAAAATATTGATTTTCCCGAAATCAAAACACAGCGCGGTCTGTGTGAGAAAGACACTTCTACACTACTACACGCACGCGCGACAGCTTTACCGTGGTGAGTGGTGGAAATAAACGGTCCGAATTGTAACATTTTGGGGGTCGCAATTAGACCATTCTGCATGTATTACATTTTCACTTAATTACTTAAAATACCTAAAATCTTTCAAAAAATTGTAAATCAAGTAATAAACTAGACCCTCTAAGGTACAGAAACGCGGCATAATATGAGACATAATAGTGGGAAAAAAACTCATATCAACTTAGTTTCTAAAATCAGAAAATGTCGGCCAAGTGCTGAAAATGAATTTTGATTTTTTATTAGTCCTGTTGTGTACCAAATTAATTTATTTTAGGCGCTAACATTACCTTACTATAATATCTTCATAATGTAGTGAAATTAATTTTATAATATTTCGTCATTTACGAGAAAAAGGGGAGGTCGCAATTGGGCGGTGGTCCGAATTGGGCCACGTTCCCCTAGCTCTCATACGAATTACAGTCAGGTATTGGTTAACGTCGCATGGGATATACTCTTTCCACCCATTAACAATAATGAGTGGAAAGAGTATATCCCATGCGACGTTAATCAATACCTGACTGTAGGGAAAAGGAAGACCTTTCTGTTATGCTTATTTCTTATGGTAAAATTGGTTAAGAAGAATAATTTAGTGGTATTTTCGGGGAAACTCTGTCTCTGACGTACTATTGTAGAAGTAAAAGGATATTATAGAATAGGTTATTTGGCGAAACTAAGTTTCCCTGCTACAAGATCTCTGATTTACCTACCTGTAAGAACTTTTTCGACACAATTTATTGAGTTTGGCGATGGATCCTTGATGAGAGCCACAGAGCAGTGGCGTCTGTGTCTGCGTTTGAAATGATGAATTACGAGAATATCTCTTCACAAATGTCCTTTCTTTGTTTCTCATAACTCATTTAATCCTCTCTTAACCACAGAACACTATAAATTAAAAGAATAAAGAGGGTAATTGGATTTTTTCACAGAGAATAGAATATGGCGTCTTGCCGTATAGAAATCATTGGTGACAGTTTATTTGAAGTTCATTTAAAAAATCCAAATTATGTGTTTTTGCAGTCGATGTGTAACATAATGCTTATGCGATATTATGCCATCAGAGAAATAGTCATTAATGTCGATAATTTAGAATTATCTCGAAAATGCGGAAATAATTGAGTCAGTGCGAAAATGATGGGTTTCCTTTGCGCATTTCACAACCTCAATTCATCCCTAAATATCCCTCAATTGGCCTCACATTAAACCATGATGTTCATCATAATCCCTTTTTATGGCCCATCTCGTGCATGCCCTTCCTCCAGCCACAAAAGTCGTTCCTTTTGGAATGGACCCTCAGTCGTGGTGGTCGTTTCGGAAATTAACGATTTTGTAAGTGAAAAGACAAGGAGTATAAAAAAACAACCTTCAAGATAGGTGGTCTAAATAAATATGTCTTAATATGTTGTTGCCGCGGAGGATGGATGGCGAATAGCAAAAAGCACCGGAGATGGTGTGAGGGCCCAGAAATCGTGAGGTTGCTCGAGAAAATGCCCTCAAGTGCAGGTGCGCGCGCGTCTCTATTGAGAAATCAAAACGCCTGGGATGGGGAGATCATTAGTCTTCCCTCGATCTGGGTTGGGAAATAAAATATTTCCAACCACATACACGACGATACCCCCGTCATGATGAGCTTTTCGCAAACTTTGACATGCTTCCACGCAAGCTGAGCCTGATTTTCCCGGGTGTGCGGAGAAAAATAATGTTAGCCTAAAATGACCCGCGCGATAAGAACCGGACTCTGCGATGTATATTTTTGGCATGATCACGTCTCCTGGCCCGCGGCGAGGGCGATCCCGGGAAGACGAATAATTTGCCGGCGCACCAGCCACCTGATAAGACGCAGCCGGATAGAGGGTCGGGAAGGATCTCCATCACACAGCGAATGACGCCACACAGATAGTGGAGCCTCTGGAGATTGCAAAATCCGTCAAGGGGTATGCAACTCATACATTTTGTCACGCAATCCATCTTAAAAGATTGTTCTTCGTCTTTTTAATGGAATTTGTATAAAAAGTCTCTTTAGCGGTTAAATAATTTTGTTTAAAAATTTTTATTTTGTTTAAAGAGATAAAAGCAAAAAAATTACGTTTATCTTGGAAAAGCTTGATTTTCTAACATTTTCTCACATTTTTTAATAAAAATTTCAAGGTGGCCAATCAAAGTTCTAATGTATTAATGTATGCATCAATAGTTTAAATTTTTCATTAGTTGTTTTTTGAATAAAACAACTAACAAATTTGGGCAAAACTGATGTTCTAAAAAAATACCTCATGAAAAACTAGTATTCCTATTGCAATTAGTTGGTGTTCCACTTCGTGGCCAACACCAAGTATTGTAATCGTCGGATTTTCCGACCACCTCAGATCGGGCTCAAACTTGGTATGAGCACGTTTCAGACAACCCACATTCCAAAACTGGTGGTGGAAAATTTTTGATCCGGCCGGCCTGCCGGCCTGCCGGCCTGCCGGGGTCTGGCCCGAACTTTGCCTTATAGCTCGAGAACGGCAACAGATAGAGACTTCCGGTTTGAAGTTTTCTATAGAAATGTGGGTGTAAATTTTCCTTTTTTCGCATTTTCAAAATCCAAGATGGCCGCCGTCCGCCATTTTGAACTACCGTCAACCACTTCCCTTATAGCTAGAGGTCTGAAATTTTAGTATGTTGTAGGGCTCAGTGAAACGTTTTCATCGATAATTCATACTTGACAATCGGTCAAGCGGTTTAGCAAATATGGCGGCCTAAAGCAAAAAGTGTTTTTTCAATATAACTCGAGAACGGCTTGACCGATTTTGACCATCTTGGTATCAAATGAAAGGTTTCAAGAAGCCCTACAACTTTCTAGAACATTCGAAGTTCCAAAAATGGCCGCAAGAGGCACTAAAATCAAAAACAAAAATTGCCTAACTTTAAAGGGCAATATCTCCGAATCCCCATTAGGCAAATCTTTTAAATTTTGATATGTTGTAGCAGGACTAATAATCTTGTTCCAGTCCAAAAATGAAGAAAATCTATGTCGCCGTTTAGAAGATATGGTCATTTGAAAAATTCTTGAATTCGAAAAGTTCTAAGAGCCATATCTCTTGAACGGATTGTCCGATTTTGCTCAATTTGGTATCAAATTAAAGGTTTTGCAAAACTCTACAACTTTCTAGAACATCAGAAACCTCTAGAACCATTCCTTTAGGACGAAAAGTGCAAAAAACTGTTTTTGTTGAACAAAAATCCTCCATTTTGTGTTCTGGAGATGACCTTGAAATGTATCGAAATATATGTCAGATTATAGCTTATTTCAATACCTTTCCAGAACTAGTCAAGAAATTTCTGTATGTGCAATAGAACTTGAGATATAACCATTTTTGTCTTTCGAATTGATGAATTTCATAAAAAAATCGACTTTTCCTACTAATACTACTTAAAAATTAAATTACAACGCATAGACAAACTTCTACACGTGTGGGACACCAACTCTAATAACTGGACGCGTTATGATTGACTTTGTTCTGTAATTTCTGCTTTTTTTTCTCCTTTCTTCGATTTGTTTTTTTCTGTATTTTTAAATTTTTATTTAATTCTTATTTATACTATCTACTGATTGTAAAGGGGGCAACCCTGTTATCAGGAAATAAAGTTAATAATAATTTAAAAAACGTCTTTAATTTTTGCAAAATCAGAAAGTTGCAAGTTCCTATTTTTTTCCAAATATATTTGTTCATACAATCACCTTTAGCGTCTGCCGCCATCTTACAATTACCAGTCACTCTAGGTAAGCGACAGAAAACCTAACTCTTTTGCAATCTGTGCCGTACATTAATCTTTGACATACTTATTTAAAAAAACAGACCTCTCAACAAAATCCTCTTAAAATGTCTCAAAATGGAAGATAAAAATATATCAAAAAGACTGAAAGAAATAATTTTTATCGCTCCTTTAATGAGTCTGACGATAGTTGGATCCTCGATTTGAATCACGATCTGAAAATATTCTCAGAAGTACAAGAAAAATTCTCAGAACGAATTGGCCCCTCGGCGAACCCACACGCCTCGGCAGTTTACCAATCCGTCCGATAAACTTCACAGATCAGAGTAATTATGCTAGACATTGTGAAGACTAACAAAAAAAAAACGGTGGCAATGTGGAGAAGGGGAGACGAGGACTGACCGTGTTTTTAGCGAAACGAAATAAATTACACTGAGATTGGGAATTTTGTAACTTGTGGGCAAAACACAGCAGTAGAAACAAGCTATATTGAGAGAGAGGAAGTCCAACTTGTGTGGCCCACACATTTCTCCACTCTCCGTATCTCGCGGGGATTGCATCCAGCAAAAAGCCACGGAGGGACCCCAAAGAAATAATTTGGGCTGTTTTTTTGCCTCCCTCCTTCGCATGTCGGAGCCTTCCCGCCTTGCTCCGTACAATCAAAAATTGGGGCTCTTCGAATGATGTGGTGTGGCTCACAGCCGTGGGAGCTCACCCAGGTACAACAACGTCACGAAACTGTGATCATTGCGAGGCTCGCGAGTAGCGGAGGAAGAGATCATCTTTAGGGGGATCTTGCGTGGATTAAGCGCACCCCTCTTGCAAATGACTGGGAGGGCCGAAACAATTTGGACTTATCGCGATCCACGCGGAAGATTAATGGCTTCAATGGCACTGTGGTGGAGATATTTTAGCGAGGTACACACAGAAATCGGGGGACAATTGAAAATCAAGAGCACGAGATAAGAATCGTGAGATACTTTCCTGAAATTTCCAGAGTGTCTTGTTGATTCAAGTAATTCTTGCGATAAAGTTGCAATAAATGATCACGAATGAATGGGAAGAAGGATATTTTCGATTGATAATTATTTTACAGCTCCTACTAAAAAATTTACAACATATTATTTTGGGGGAAACCCATAGTACATAATTCGTTTCTGGAGCGATAAAAGATTAAAACAATAATACAGAAACTCGAAAACCATTCCAAGAAATCCGATAAAACCAAAAATAGAATCGAAAGATTCCAAATTCGTAAAATGTTCCACGCAACGCCTGAAACTTAATAAGAAAATCAGAAAACCTCGAAAGTCAATCATAACGCGTCCAGTTATTAGAGTTGGTATACCACAACGCGGATGGGTCAGTTTATGCGTTGTAATTTAATTTGTGAGCAGAATTAGTAGGCAAAGTTGATTTTTTTTTATGATATTCATCAATATGAAAGATAAAAATGCTCATATCTGAAGTTCTATAAGACCTACAGAAATTTCTTGACTAGTTTTGGAAAGGTCTTGAAACAAGCTATAAGTTGACATATATATCAGTAATTTTCAAGGTCACATCTAGAACAAAAATGGCGGATATTTGTTTGACCAAAACATTTTTTTGCACTTTTTGTCCTCATGGAATGGTTCTACAGGTTTCTGATGTTCTAGAAAGTTGTAGAGATTTGCAAAACCTTTAATTTGATACCAAGTTGAGCCAAATCGGACAAGCCGTTCAAGAGATATGGCTCTTAGAACTTTTCAAATTCAAGAATTTTTCAAATGGCTATATCTTCTAAACGGCGACATAGATTTTCTTCATTTTCGGACTGATAAAAGATATTAAGTCAGGCTACAACATATCAAAATTTAAAAGAAATCTATGATCGGGGTTCGAAGATATTGCCCCTTAAAGTTAGGCAATTTTTGTTTTTGTTTTTAGCGCCTCTTGTGGATGTTTTTGAAACTTTAAATGTTCTAAGCAGTTGTAGGGCTTCTCAATACCTTTCATTTGATACCAAGATGGTCAAAATCGGTCAAGCCGTTCTCAAGTTATATTGAAAAAACACTTTTTGCTTTAGACCGCCATATTTGCTAAACGGCTTGACCGATTTTCAAGTATGAATTGTTGGTGAAAACGTCTCACTAAGCCCTACATCATACTAAAATTTCAGATCTCTAGCTACAAGGGAACTGGTTGACGAAGTTTCAAAATGGCGGATGGCGGCCATCTTGGATTTCGAAAATGCGAAAAAAAGAAAATTTACACCCACATTTCTATAGAAAACTTCAAACCGGAAGTCTCTATCTGTTACCATTCTCGACTTATAAGGCAAAGTATGGCGCACCGGCCGGCAGGCCGGCCGGCCGGATCAAAAATTTTCCACCACCATTTTCGTAATGTGGGATGTCCAAAACGTGCTTATACCAAGTTTGAGCCCGATCCGAGGTGGTCGGTTTTTCCGACAATTACAATACTTGGTATGCCACGATTGTGGTATACCAACTAATTGTTGAAACTGGAAAATAATCCTCATAAACCACAGAAACTTAAAAAAATGTTTCGTCACAATTCGCGATCTCAAAACTTTTCTCCAGAGTTGGCCAGAAATAAAAATTAATTAGCCGAGCGTGAGACCGAAAATCCGTCTTTTAATAAATAAATTTTCTCCAGAGGTGTAAAAAAAGCTTAGTTGACCTAAAAAATAAGAACATCCAGAAAATCTAAAGTCAGTCTACGGAAATTTGAAAAAAAAGACGTTGCACTTGCACATTTGCAAATATTTATTTAAAGATTAGAATTAAACTATCGCCGTCATTCAAAATTTTAGTAAACTAAAATCTATAGTAATGGAACACTGATAGAAAATGATAAAAATTACATGGTCTATTGTATTAGTATTAATAAAAAGCCCTAATTTATAATTTGAAGAAAAACTTGCGTAGAATTTTCAGAGAAAATAATCTGTTTAATTACCATGAGAGAACATTTCCTTACAAAAAATCGAATATAACTACAAGTATTAGTTTGACTTATTTAAGTCGCCGTTTTGAGATCTAAAAAATTGAATAAAAAACAAATAAAATTAATTTTTTTAACCTGTTTAGAACAAAATAAAATAATGTAAAATAAATTTACCATTCTCCGAAAGTTAATCGCATGCAATCGCCTCCTCCCTCAATTTTCTCATTTTTGCGGCAGAGGCAGTTAACATTTTGTATTGCTTCTGGTGCTGGCCTTGCCAATCACAGGCTTCGGCATAAAAGAATTTAATTTAATTTCACATAAGAAAAAAGAAATGAATTTCACGTAACATTTATGGCGCCAAATTTTAAATATTGCTAAAAATGTTGAATTTAAGAAAACAAACTCGCCGGTATAGTCGCGAAGATGAATTTGTGTCCAGATGTTAAACATGAATTTTCCCAAGCTTTCGGCAGATTAGTTATTTTTAACATAATTTACTTCCTGAGGAAGGAGGCTGTATCCTGCAGGAAACATAGGAAAATTCGTATTTAACATCTAGACATCCTCTTTGTGACGCTATCGATTAGTTTGTTCTTAAACTCAAATTCAACAATATAATTCAAATTTTAGTTATATATAGTCTTTAGTTTATAGTTATATAGACAGGTATATACTTAAATTTTAATTTACATTTAGAAGACATTTTCTTTAAAAAAAATATCGTCTTTTAAACTACATCAATCATATTTTGTGATTTAAAGAAGGCTATTCAGACCTTTAGGAGTTAGTCCCCAAAGAGGTAACCAAATTTAATTTATAAATTATCATAGGGCATTGTCAAAGGCTTAAGAAAAGCGTGGTCATTTCCCGGAAAAGCGCTAGGAAATATACCAATTTTCGCATTTTTCAAATCGGGTGAAAACTTCTTTGATTTTTTTCTTAATTTCTAGTATTATATTTCGGTAAAATATTCATACGCAACAATTGAGTAGCGGCGGGCTCTCATGATGTTAGTAACGGTGAGAGCCATTCAAAAATTTTTTTTATTAAGAGTAATCTTTAAAACTTCTTATAGAATTTGATCCTATTCGCCCAAATTATGGCGCTTTTAAACACAAGAAGAGTATTAAAGAACTTGCTCAATAAAAATCCCATCGATTGATTTTAGGGGGACTTTTGGGGAAAATTCATACATTTTATTGACCATTTCGTTGGGGCTTTAAACCTCGATATCAATTTAATATTCTCGGTGTTATTAAACTGATTTTTATTGGCGCGATATCGATGGGGAATTTTTATGGGAACGGTAAGCGCAGGAAAGTAATTCCATGCACTAAAATCCTCGCGATATTTGCCACCTTTTTCCCCCTTGAGATGAGCAAAAAGTGTGCTAAAATATCATTTTGTACTTGACATCATCACGCCGGAAAGTTTCTGCGGTGTGGGAAAAAAGTTCTGCAGACAAAACAAGTAAAGAAGCCATACACTTGACCTTATGCTAAAAAAAAACGAAATATAGAAGAGATAAAATGTGAAATAGAGAATGGACAAAATGGGTCATAAATTATTTCGGAAGAATCACGATATGTTGGAAACTACTTTTTTTTTCGAACAGATTTATGGTAAACTAAAGAGGTTAAATGTGGATGAAGAAGGAAGCCGAAAGTTGTCGCGGTTGGTGATCAAAAGGCATAAATACACGAAATAACATTAAATAAAAATCGAAATATTTTGAATAATGTTTACGATTGAAAATGTTTCCACACGCATTTATGGGTGTATAGGTGAGATTAGATAAAAAGCCTATATAGCTCCTAAAAGCTCGGCTTATGGCAAATTAGTAAGTGATTTTTCTTCCAATGTTTTTCTCGTGGGTTTTCTTTTCAATTCAGCGCCGTTTTATCTGTCTCAATATTTGTTTCTCCAAATCAAATCAAATGTTTATTTATTTTCGAAAAGAAAATTTTCCAAAGCTTTTTTTTTCATATGAAAAAGATATCCTTTACGAATGATTAAAAAGGAGAAGAAAAATTAAATAGAAAAAATAATGAATTATGATGATCCGTAACATTTCTTATGGGAGTGTCATTAGGAATTCCATCCATTCTCCCTTGACCGAGACTAAAGCGATTGAGAAATAAATAAAAAAGATTTGTCTCGCAAAGGGAAGCAGATCATTTATCAAATTTAATGCAACAGGCTCCGAAATAAAGGATTTGATCCTCCTCCGAATATTACCATGAAGTTTAAACCTCGCACACTTTTCTTGCATTCTCGTGTGGACTTACATGATCCATCAGATTATGTTTGTAAGGAAAGGCGCGAGGTTTGTGTGAGTTTCGCGCCCAAAAAAAATGAGGTCGGTGGGTGGAAAGTACTTTGCAGCTGCCGCCTGAATTACAACGAAAGAATTACTAAAAAAAAATCCACGGGCGTGTGCGTCAATGCTGAGCCCCGCGGAGCAGGTTGTTGGTTGTGTCCCTTATCGGGTGCTCCATGGCGCGGAACGGCGCGGGTTTCTTATCATTCGGTGCTCGTGCCACTTTAGCATTCACCAGAGAGAGAGTTGCTTCACAATCCGGCTGGCACATGCACATCACCATGAATGGAGTCCCGCGCTTATCAAATACTTCTCTCTCCACCCAGAGGATCATTGATCCGGGTGTTGCGTTAGCAAACAGCGCGCTTCGCTTATCAGTGCTACAGAGGCTATTTCTGTACGGCGACTCCCTCTATCAAACATCGCGAGTGTCGCAGAGAAAACCTTCACAAATCGTGGCTTTACTGCTTTTTCGTAAAGTAAAAAAAAATGAGTTCCAATGATATTTTCATAGAAAACCACTCGATTGCACTGTGAGAGCATTTGCCTTGAGATTGCGATGCTCCAGATGATTTAAAAGCTCGATTGCAAGCGAGGTCTCCAAAATTTACTGATGAGTGATTGCACAAAATATTTAAGAGATTAATTGGTGGGAAAAATACTAGGAAATCAGCGAGGGGTTAATAAGAAGTTTTCATTAACACGCATGCATTTTCTTCAATGATCTTGAAAATATACGTTAGAATATTCAAGCGGTCTCTATGATTACAAAGTGGTAAAGAGAATAAACAGAAAAAGTTAAACTAATTTCGGTGAATTAGGTCTTATTTATCAGGTTAAAATGAATGAAGAAATTATCAAAATACATAAATAATTAATTAATTAATGAAGCAACTCAGAACTCTTTCGTTAAATAATATATATTTTGTTTAATCATTTTTTGAGGCGCATTTCTTAATTTCAAAATTACTTATTATTTTAGCATGATCTTCTGATCTATTAAATTAAAATTCCTTGATTTCCTTTTTTAAATTCACGATCTATAAAATATGCGATCTTCCTTGAGAAATTTACGATCTTTAAAAAATGATCATAATTTTTTTAACAGTATTTCCAAAAAAAATGTACGATCTTGCAAAATAACGTGCGATCATACACAAAAAGTCATGCGATCTTACTGTTTTCATGAAAAAAGCATACACATAAGGTGTTCTCGTGATTAGAAATGCATTTTTCCTGAAAGATAATTAAGAGGCGGAGAAAAATTAAAATATAAAATTCTCAAATTAAAGTTGAGAAAAAATTGAAAAAGAAATTTTTTTTGTATTGAGAAGACTTTGTCTGTGTATGGAGTTTGCCGCTGGCTTTTAAGCAATGATATAGAGAAGCATAACCGTGAAATGGGCATATATAAGATGTTAAAATAAAAGATGCTGAGGCAATAAAAATCCACTTCGGAAAGTATTGAATTCCACCGACAGACCAATTCTGCTTGATCGAGTGTCTGGGTGGAAAAAATCGCTGAAATCTTTCTGACCAATTAGCTGATGAGGAGTAAGGAATAAAGTATCTTGGTGATTTTTTGCCCACACGATCGTATGTACACATTCCAATAAATTTTGTGGGCAAAAAACTTGGGACTGTCTCTGTGCATTTGGTAGATCCCATCCGATGCACGACACGGACGGTGTGTTCCCATAGCATTATAAAATAAATTAATGATTGTACACTAAAAAGATACATTTAACTTTAATTGCAGACACACGAGGTAGAGACGGTGCGCACTCTTTTTCCACCTCGCCATCCTCTCTCTCTCATGGAAAGCACTTGTAATTGATGGTTATTCAATTTGGAATAATTGCTTTCCGATTTATTGAGGCGCACACACAACTGGGTGTGTGTTGTGGGGCTGATTTGAGTTGCCTCATCTTGAAGAACGCGACGTCACCCCAAAGAGAGCTCTCCTCTGTGTAGTCCACACCAAGAGATTGACCAATGCGTCGAGCCTTGTGGTCCGCCGCAAGAGTGTCTTGTAATTGTAATGTACACATATAGAGCTTCTCACACGGCAAAACACACGAGGCACACATAAAATCCACATAAAACGCATAAAATTATCAACTTGAGCGTAATTTAATGCGCTAATTGCGTGTAATTTAAATTGAATATGAGCCACAGTTTTGCAGACGAGCGCAAATCGCCCGAAATCTCACTTGTGCAGCACCCAGGCAAGGCGAAGACACGGCACTAACCGACCCCACTGCGTCCATCCAAATGGGTGTCCGCCTTTTCCGGCAATCCATTTCGCGAATTAATTGGCACTTTGCCGCCTTATTTAGCATCCAACACACCGAATCTGTCGTGCCACAGAAAAAAATGAAAACTCCCAACACGGTGACAAATCACCGACATCTCTTCTAATGACGCGATCATTTTAGGTGATCATGTTACTATAAACATTTTTTCCCACATCAGCAGGATCTCGCCTTTGCTGCACATCAACTTTGGGTAAAGTCAGTTGCAATAAAAATCCAATAAAGAGTTTTTTTTTACTCCAAAAGAATCTCCAAGAAATACTTTTAACTATCTAATTGAATTTTTCTAATAAAATTAAATCTTTGACTGAGACTGGGTCAATAGTTCTTGTTTTACCTTATATTTCTTCTACTTCAATTTGTTATTGCAGAAAAAGAGATTCTTAGAATGAGATCAAATGATTATGAATTCACTACGTAAAGAATGATCTTTTCTCCAAGTTTTACTTTAGAAAAGTTATTTTAAGGACACGTGAGTTATGGATATTCGAAGAGTTCTAAGTAAGCTTTTTCAGTTAATTCTAATTTGAGGCTTTTCCTGTCACTTCCTTTTTATAATTTTGTGAATGACAAGAAATGAAGACATTTCTTTCCAGTATAACGCTCACTCCTTAAAGAATCATTCTCATTAAAAATACCGCCGATTGAAAGAAGTGCATTAATAAAGAACTAGTAAAAAATTACAACTAACCTGTTCACGAGTTTTTGTCGTGAAACCCCCCCCAAAAAATTGACCCAGATCGCAGCAAAAAATCGTGCTCACAAGAAAACTTTTGTGAGACTATATATTTAATTAACAGATGAGATCTCTGGGGCGATCATTTAGAGAAATCACCGTAAAAAATTACACTCGCCATTTACTTTATTTATGTATAAAGTTCCTAATTAATAACAATTCAGCAGCTTGTTGGCCATAAAGAGATAAACGATCGCGTCTCTTTGCAGGAGATGGCATATTAAAAGCACACAAAGCACGCGGCTTCGGGGGCTTCACAAAAGGTGGCATGAAAAATTGGATGAAAAGTTAATTTTCGTGCAATAATAAAAAAAGCCTTCATGGAGGATTTTTAACGATTTTTTCGCGAGATGATCTCTCGAGGGGGACATATATGAGAGATGCGCTCATAAATGCTGTTTGTTGGGCCCTTTTTAACGTTCCGGGGATGTTTGTGCCTTTCCTTCTGCTTTTGTCTTCTTGTGGCGTTTCAGGAGCAGAATTTTTGTACTTTTGTTTTTTTTTTTTTTAAGAAAAAATGTTAAGAAAATTAGTTTTTTAGAAGAATGGTTCGTGCACTTGAAGAGTTCCACCAAATTGCATTAAGTTTGTGGTTGGCACAACTAATAAGTATATAGAAGGTAGGTGTAGTATTTGAGTTTTGGAAGGTTGTTGGCCGTGGTTTGAGGAACCACTCGAGTAGTGAAAAACGCTGTTACGCCACAAGATTTTCTTCGTGTCGCCAGCACGCGCAAAGTGAGTTCGTGCTTGAAAATCGTGCCAAGAACTCAAAATGATCAAATTCACTGAATCGCACCGCGCAAAACACAATTTTTCGCCCCACACATACCCTCGTCGTAGCAATTGCTGTGATGCGTTTCGGAAGAACGTACATATATCTATGTATATAGCAGTGGCGTAAAAAAAAGAAAAAGAAATGAAAAAAAAAGAAAAACGAAAGGGTGATACAGACAAGTGAGTGGGTCTTCCTTAGAGCAGAACCCAGAAGTCTGAAATTTGAGCGTCTCGTTGACTGAGGATGAGCCCGTATATGAGATCCATGGACGTCATCCTCTAATAATCAAATTAGAAAAGTTGAACAGAAAAATTAGGTTCCTATCGAGTGGCCCTCACTGTTCCGTTCACCATTTTTGCCATATGTGTAGCATAAGAGCAGCAGCACAGCACATACAAATGAATGGGTTACGCTACGTTTGGAATCCCGAATCCGAATCCAACTTTGTATAATCCATGGGTCCGTGAAACAAATCTTCATGTGCGTTCGTCTCAAAAGAGTGCGGGTGCATAAAAATGGAAGAAATCACTTCACACCGATGGATAATATCAGAGCATAAAAAATTATATCATACGGAATGCTAAATCGCACGGACAATGAGTTCACATTTGGATGTCCAGGCCGATTATTTTGAGGCTTTCTGAAACGCATGGATATTTCTCTATATTATCGTTTCCTCCCCACCGCAACTCTTTGTGTGTTGTGTGTGCGAAGCAGCATACACCGCATGTATACTTTTCACTGATTTGAGACGCTTTCTGGACGTCAATATTTCTCGCTACATATATTGGATACACATTACGTTTGAAAATGCTGGTGAAGCGTCCCATCACGCAGAATGATTTCCACGGAGGAGCTCAAATTGCTAATAAAAAATTCAAATTTACTCTTTGGCGCGCGCGCACACTCGACATGAAGAAGATTCGCTCAAATCACTCAAACAAACCATAAAAAAAAAAATGTTAAGGCACTAAATACTTAAAATAATAACTCCCCATACAATTACTGCCATCACTGCCATTTACTTAGGGGAGAAAAAAAAGAGACATTTTGACCAGCGCGACAGGAAATTACATATCTCTTTTACAGATATGATGTAAATTGGTTCATATTTGCAGCACAATTGGTACCTTTTTGAGAACTTAATCAAATCTTCGTAAAATAATTTTCTTCGTTAAATAAATAAATCACACATGCAATTCATGTGGAATGTGAAGGAATTGAAGGAAAAGGAAATCTTCGTGAAAGGAGTTTATTCATTTTGAGACTTACATGAAGAAAGTGAAGAAATATTAAATTCAAACTGACTTGAATTTATCATTTTGGATCGTTTAAAATTAGGAGTGTTACTTCTGGAAAAACTCAGGTCGACTTTCATCAGAGAAGACTTTCCATTTTCCACGAGATCAACCAAAAAAGACGTTAAAGAGTTATTAAAAAAATGCAAAGTGTGACGTCACTATTGTGTTTTTTTTTGCCACGATGATAATAAACCTAATAAATGTATGGAATATTTAAGGTAATTCGCAGCAGTAAAATCATACATCCACGTGACCTCTAATTGGTCAAATATCTGCCCTATACGTTCACCTCTTTGTTCAGAAAGTTCAAGCCAGCCCTTGTAAGTGTATGCAAATAAATTCCCAATTGATTGCTTTCTCATGTAACATCAAACATTCGATGCCAAAGCTTGCGCAGGAGCCAGTGTCTCGACCTCTTCCGCTGCCCCCAGACTAGACCTTCTCGCGGTGGAGATTCTTATATTGCCACTGAAACTGCAACTGGAATTCGAAACGCCACCATCGATCTACTCAATGGACTGCAAAACTCATTCACTGGCATAAAATGTATTCGGACATTTGATATTTTTTTAATGCATGACAACAAGCCAGAAGAATCAGAGTGGTGGAAAAAATTGCTGTATCAGCGAGTAATTAAAGGGAAGTAATTTGTGCGAAATTTGAGACGCAAAAAATGCATGCAAGAGTGCCTTGTTCAAGAATTTTTTAGCTCCTCTCATAACTCTTTTTTTCGGTGTTGTCTGTATAATTATATATAAAAGATTTGGGTGTTGATTTTTTTCGAGAAGGGAGATTTTTCCAACGAAAAACCAACTGAATCGAATCGAAAGTGATGTTGTCGTGTTAAATTGTCCATTGAGGAATTCTTTCCTTCTTGGACACTCGCGTAAGAACAAAGAGATTCTTTTTTTCATTAATCGTACAAGGGGATCCTTTGCAAACGATCCTTGGAGTCTTTCTTGTCGTGCAATTGCTGAGAAATCACCGCGAAATTCCATCCATGAGATTTTCTCACAACCTGCGAAACGTGGTAACGAAGAAGCAGGTGTCTCCTCACACAGTAAATGTCTCACACAGAGAGTGCAATAAAGCCGCATATCAATGAGATAAATTCACCTTATAAGCGTTATATGGGTGGATGCGCCCACGCATCCATTTAAAATTCAACGGACAAAGCGTCTCCTCTGCGGAAAGATAGCTCTGTCCGATAAATCGCCTCGCGACAAGATGGGCCAATTAATTGAACCACTCTCATTTGGAGATGAAGAAGAATCTCACAATCATTTTTACGATCGCGAACCTGTGATCGTGTCTTCCTTTTGAACTCACAGAGCCAACGTTTTCTTCTTCTTTGAGACAATCCTCCCTTCGTTTTTCCCTCCAAGTCTCTACAGTACTAATTTAAATTTATTTGTCATCATGATCACGATCTTACCATGATCATAGCAAAAGTGATCGCGCGATCCACCTTCAAGTCCCAAAGTGATCTCTCTCACATTAAATTTCCCAAATCGGGGGCATTCGTTCAAACATTTGGCCTTTTTTGCCGTATACATATATCTGAGATGAGGATTCCCCCCTTCCCGTCTCATGACCAAAGAAACCACAAATTCGCGATCATTTCAGCCCCTTGTGGATCACCACAAGAGGAATGTCATAAATGTGTTTTGGTTTCACAAAAGGCTCAAAAGGTATCGGTGAATTTTCTTTTCTTTTTCATGTGACCGAATTACCAATTAAAGTTGTGTCATTGGGCGATCGCGGCAAATAATTGTGTGTGCCCGGTGCATAATAAATTGATTTTCCGCGAAAGCGTGTGCAAAGAGACAAGAGCGAGCCATTCTTGGCGTGTGCTTTCTGCCGGGAATCCAACAGTGGCCATCACACGGTGCAGACCACTCTCTGCATTCCATTTGCGATAGCGCGCCCGCGAATTTTGCTCCATTTTTCCACCATCAGCATCCCGAAAATTGCACTCTCCGTGATCATTAATTTATTTTGAATGAATCTGAAATGTCTTCATCTCCGCCGCGGTGTGCAAATTAAGGCTTTTAATGGGTAAGCTTTATCGTCACTTTTAAGCATAAAGGGTTAATTTAGGCATTCGCATGAGAGCTTATTGAGTGATAATCCCTATCGGAATTCTCCAAAATTCGCTTTAACTTTTGAGTGCACTTTACTTTAGTTTTTTTTCCTCACCAAAAAATCCTTAATTTATTCCACAAAAATTCATGAGAAATATTGTGCTCTTATTTTAAGATTATATTCTCTTAAAAGTGGTAGTGCATACCTAGTAAATAAAAGATGTCTCTAAAAGGATATTATACACAAAAAATGTGAAAACAACAATTATAAATTGTTTTTGAAAATATTGGGAAAATTATGCAATTATTTTTTTAAAAAGAAAAAAATGCTATGAAAATCTAGTAGAGTAGTAGTAGGTTATATTTTTTCTCTTCAAAACTTTAGGGTCGCAAACTTGAAAACACAAATTGATTAAAGGCTATATGGATCCGGAAGGAATCCAACAACCGTACAAATTTAAAGTGGAGAAGAAGAAGAAATTGATTAAACCTCAAAATTTTGTAATTTTATCTAGGCGAATTTTTCTGGTCACTGTGGTCATTTTCATCTTTTAAATCGTCAAAATACATCTAAATGTGTAAAGAAGTTCAATTACTTCAAGTTCGTTGAAAGAAAACTTGGAAATTTTTTTGAAATTAAAAATCAAAGTTTGAGGTCAGAAATATTGGATCCTCCAAGGGTTAAAGAGCAAATAGCAACTTTTTCTTTTTTTTTTTCAAAATATCTTCTCTTTTTTCAAGAGAGCGGGAAATGATATATCTGAATATTATTTATTGAGAAAATAATTAAATTTTTAAATATTTATTAATTAATTAGAAATATTATTCTAAAAGAACTATAAATTAATGTAAAGTATTTTATTAGAAGAAAAACTTCCGGTAAAGAGAGGAACCAACCTTTTAAGTGGCGAGTGTAAATTAGTGCAATCTTTCAGCTTTTATGCGCTCCCCCGAAAATGTTCACTGGGGCAACCTCAATAAATAGTGGTCACTTTTTGGACGGCAGTTTCGACGGTTGCCGAATTTATTGCATTTGGAGGCGGTGGCTGCATCCGGCGTGATCGCTTGTCTCTCGCGAAAATGGGCATGAAAGTCAATTGAATTATTGAAGTCGTCCCCTCTTGGCTGCGTTGTTTTTGTGCCTCTTTCTGACTTTTTGGGGTGTTGAGTTGAATTTTAACATGGATCACTTCTTTGCACACACACACTCCGTACCATGAGAGGAAAACATTTAATGACTCACGGACTATGAATTGGCTTTCCGAGTGGATTCGCTGATGATCTTCTTGCTGGATGCGCTCTTTTTTCACGTTTTGTGCCTCGTTTGAATATTCTTGGTGAATGCATTTCGCACAAAAGCCATTTGGCGGCCCTCGAAGAGGGACGGAGTTGAATGCTGGAATTTGTGTGTGAAGTCATTCGGATTCTTCACGCCGCACACGACTAGTGGTGTGAAAAATTTCCAAATCACAGACTTTCGAGGAGTCTCGCAAGACGATCCAACACATCTCTCGCGCGTACTCTTTAACGCTCCAGTCGAAGAAAATGAAGTCATTGTTCCAAGTCAGTTAGGGTGATCGTACGATTTTTTTCTTCACTATTTGAACATTGCAACTGATGTTTGAAATGAAACTGTTAAAATGGTTAAAATATTTTGTTGGCGAAGATGTGGAAAGATGGGGTAAAATGAAGCAAATGGAATGGGGTAGAAATCCTAAGAAAAACTGATTGATCTTCATTATGTAGGTGTTTAACAATATCATGCGATATTTTATTCAAATCTTTTTGATTACTTTAATTTTTGCTTTTAATTCGTTTTTATTTTAAGTCTGAGCCCAATCTGGTGCTTACATTTGTAAGCCACGCAAAATTCTCAAATATTCAAAAATAAAACATTTATCTTATTCATTGTAAAGCATCACTTTAGAAGCTTTTGCATTAGCAATTAGCATACATATTACAAGCAAATTAGTAAAGGGTTTTATTATAGATTTCATAGTTTTTTGTGCATAAAACAATTAATATATCATAGAATCAGAAATTGGCGTTTTCGTGATGAGACTACCAAACAAAAAACAATACAACGAATTTCTCTTTCACATCGAAAAGCCGCCAAAGTGAAAGATAAATCCATATTACGTAGAATTCTCGTGAAGAGACTGAGAAAGCAGAAATCGGTGGAAGACAATTAAAATTCTAGAGAGATAAAGAACTCCGGATTCACCTACATTTCTGCCTCGTGGCGATCGGCGGCATTGGAACAAAAAGTCGCGTGGTCGGGATGAAGAAATTAACGTTGATTCCGTGACACACAACAAAGAAATGCAATTTTGGGGCCATTAACGAAACTCTAACCACCGCTGACTTTTAGGACTCCTCTATATTCTCCGAAAAAGGAAGCTGTGCGAGAGCAAAAAAAGAAAAGAATAAGAGGGCCCTCTCTGCAAGAGATCGTTTGTGATTGCAGAAACCACGCGCGTGGGGGAAAGCGTGCAAAAGAAGCAAAAGTTTGTGGGTACATAAAAGATGGTTTGAGTATTCTTCAAAAAATCTTCTTTTTTGGGCACAAGAGATGAATCCTAATAGGAAATTCAAATATTAAGTATTCTCCCAGAGTGCAATGTGTACGAGCTGTTGCGGGAAATGACTAAATAGCAATTTGACGACTGCGGACACACGGCTACGGACGCGCCTTTAATGACCATCCGCCGATGGTGAAGCTCTTCAAGAGTCCGCCTTGGTCATTATCGAATATTGAATGAAGCCAATAAATATAGCGCGAGTCGCCCAAAAGGAGATAACAAAATGAGGGGGCTTCGAGAGGAGGCTAAAAATAAAAAGAAAAGAAGAAAAAGGTCCGAAGAATTGTTTGTTATTTTATGCCTTTTTATCTCCACTCTCACGGTAGAAGCCGCACATACGATGGAATCGGACACAACACAACATTTTTAACTCGTCTATTTTGGTATTGGACTAATGTGGAGAAATATTTGCCGATCTCACAGGTTACAAAGTGGCCCCTCGCGTGTCTTCTTCCATTTGATTTGCCTTTTTGGTATACAAACCACACGGTCGGGGAAACGAGAAATCTCGTCAGGCACAATCACTTTTCATCTCACTGCACCCCGCAAATGGCCATCACCAGCATTCCTTTTGAGCCGTGCACCAGTGAGAATATATTGGGATTTCTTTTGTGGAAGACGAGAAAAACCTACAAAAATACTTTCCCGTAAATGGAATGGACATTGCATGTATAGGGTTGTAAAAATCTTATATATTTCTTTTTCACCTGTAACACTGCGCTCCTTTAACGTCTTTTTATTTTTACTTGATGTGTAGACTTTGGTAGTCGTCTGCACATAATTTATAATTAGATTTTTTACAAAGGATTTAATTTTCTGCCAATATTTATTCAAGGGTAATGGATGGGGCTGGGATAACAAATAAATCTGCAATAAATAAATAACAACAGAAATGTTCTTTAAAAAATTATTAATATTCTAACATTTTCACAAATTCATCTGATTTCTAATATTCTTAAAAGTGGAATATTTGTCTACATTCTAGACTAAATAAGAAGGAGTTTTTGTGATATTTACGGAAAAACACTCGCTAAAAGAAAACATTTAGGAAGTGCGTAATTTTGAATAAAAAAATATTTAAAAAATCGCCACAGAGATTTTTCATTTTCCAATGTATAAGTCGAAACATTTTTTGTGCAAATTTTTGGGTTGCTTTCCCAACTGATCCAGGTGGAAAATGAATGAGAAGTATCATTGGCGATTTATTGTTGTCTTTTGATTTTCTATCACAATAATTTTCCCGAATGAAGACCTTTCTCGATACAAAAACGAATAAATTCCTTTAAAATAAATAATTCATCTATGTGGTAACATAATTCAAAACATCATTTAAGTTAATTGAGAACTTTAAAAATTTTTTCATTAGCAACTAAAAGCATTTCTGAGAGTTTTCTGAGGTACCTATTCATAAATCTTTAACACCCTGTTTTAGTGTTTAGCATTGTACAACATTCTTTTCAAAGATGCCATGCAAATTTAGCGTGAAAAATATGCAGAGAGTAAAGTGAAACTGACGGAATGTATGTGAAAGATGATGAGGGTGTACGTGGCCCCCCGTACGTCCAGACAGGAGGCACAGGGGCGGCTACATGCAGAAATCATTGCATTTGGGCGCTGATGCATAATTTTTGCAGTGAGTGGTGCAAGTTCAAAAAATGATAAAAAGGGCGCCCTCAAGTGCGAGGGAAGAAGGTTGAATTTTGAGGCAGTAGCGCAGAAAAATTATGATGAACCGAGGTCGCTCGAGCATAATCCGCAATTCCTGTCTGGGTATATGGTAAAAAGGTCTCTCAATGGTGTAATGCTTGTCTGATTTCATATGCTCTGGTGGTGGATCTGAAATTTTTGGACGCGTGACCAAACTCGCGGCTTTTGTTCCCATCTATCGAACACGCCCGTGAGCTTCATTATTTATTGCCATTCAAATTGACGAGAGTTGTTTTTTAGGAAGTCAATATACTGTCGATGAGGAAGCATGCAGACGCGCGTCTTTTGTGTATATGATGCCACCGGATTCGACTGGATGAAGCTCAACGGGGAGGAAATGAGCGTTTCAGCGCCAAAATCACCTCATGCGCGTGAGCTTCAATCAATATAAATCTGTTTACACACTCAAACTTGTAGGACGATATTCCTACATGGGTTAATAACTACCCTTATTTGAAGAGCTAACGGGTCCCGAACTGAATCGGACGAGCAACAGTGGGCTACTGATACCTATGAGTGCCTGATGAGCGGCATAGAGCTAACGACTCATCTCACTCTTTCACCCAGAGCAGTCCAACCCTAGACACACATAGTGCCACAGCTCAACGTATTATTACGGTAGAAGGGTTTCTCTACCGGGGCACATAGCATTGTTCTACATCTCGGCCTTCCTGATATGATCAATGTCCTCATTGATGAAGTGAATGGTCAATCCAGTGTACTGATTTCTTCCGCTATAATTCATCATTGTCATCCTGTTTCTTTAATTTCTTGTTTCTTTCTTTTTCCATGATGGAGTACACATAGTACTATGAGCTCTGTGAAGCAACTAAGCCTGGGGCTCAGCAGGTGAAGACGAAGTCTTCTTGCTTCGGCTCTCGACTTGGCCAATGATTTTATCTTCCTTCTATCCAGTTTTCAATTCCTTTTATATGCGTCAGGTTGCTTTTCTTCATTGCATCTACTTGATCTTGAATCCTTGGTTTAGCGCACTCAGCTTTCAAGCGGCACATAGCCATTGCTTGACTTTGGCACATAGCCTTCTTTAACCTCAATCCAGTCCTCATTTCCGGTCGTAGGCTTAAGATTCTCTTCCTTCATTGTACCTAGCTCGTGTCTGAGCGGGGCATATATTTGATATTTTAAATTCTTAATATTTCTTTGTTGCTTCCTCGTTGTATGGCCATTCTCTAAAATGACAAAGAAATTATTCTCCATTTATATTTAGTAGGCTTACCTTGTGATCTTAATTTCACTTTTCTGTCCTGAAAAACAACTAATTAAAATCTCGAATAAATAACAAGGCATTTCTGTAATTTCTTTTTATTCGACTTCACACTTGACTACACTCAGTAGGCTTAGCTTCTTTATTTCCTCGAAATTCAATTTAATTATCCCTACATTGGAATTCATCGGAATTATTGTGGGCACTGAGCAATCAAATGTCCGGGCTTCTTGCATCTGTAGCAGAGTTTCTCAGAGCTTCGTCGCTCTTTGGTGGTTTTCTGCTCTTTCTCCTTATTGGCTTCCTTGTGTGCTTCACGCTGAGATTCTCGACTGTCATTCGTCTTGCCATGGCGGTACGGATGGTAGCGCCCGGAATTGCGCTTGGAATAGCGCCTGTCTTGCTTGGAATCATCTGCGTTTTCATTGCCTTGTTCCGCATCAATTAGCACGCGGAGAAGTTTCGGGAGAGATTCGAAAGTTTGTGTCAACAATGATGTCCTTAGCGACTCGGATGGAAGGCCCTTTATTATGTACTTCATGGTGGTTTTGTCATCGATCTTAGCCTTTGTAGCTAGCGCCATCATGCTGTGGAAATAGGATGTGGTTGTTTCATTTCCTGTCTTGCGTCGGGTGTCAAGTTGTTTGTGTATCTTCGCGCAATCCACCACGGTAGGAAAGAATTGCAACAATTCATCGCGAAATTTTGCCCACGTATCCAGCCTCGCTTTGGCAGTATGGAACCATTTTTCAGCGGGTCCCCTCAACCGCATGGACGCATAAAGAATTGTCACTCTCTCTTCCCAATGATACATCAAACGCGCATTTTCAACTTCTGCAAGCCAATCCTCTGTGTCAATGCAGTCCGTCACATCTGGATCAAATCGCTGGATTATTGCGCGTAGTTCCTGTGGCCCCATGGGCATGGCAACCGTGGAGTTTTGCCTTCTCGACATTGTGTTTTTCTGCAGTTAAAAGAATTAAATTTACACATAGCATCTTCAACTTTTTACCTTTGAAAATCCTTCTTGTCCCTCTTTTTTATGTTCTAACTTACTCTGCTGTGATTTCTTTGCGCAATTTATTGAAATTTTCTTTGAATTTCCTCGCAACACACCTTGAACACTCAAATGACTTGCATAAAATGACAATAATATGACGCAATACCCGAGCATTCAATCGGCACGACCGAAATGTCACGATGTGGTCAAATTCCAGCAAAAACATTTCGTGTTTCATCAATCTTGTCAAAACTTGTTTCATGAAACACGGCTAATTTCACTTTCGTATGAAACACTTCTACAAATTCGCATTTTTTCTCATGAATTTTTCTATGTAATTTCACATGAAATATATTCAAACTTTATCATGAATTGCCTGAAAAGGAATTCCTGTTAAGACATGTTTATGCAAGACAAGACAATTATTTTGTGCGGGTGGCCACCATTCACACAGAGAATACACAAAAGGGTTAACACAAAGAAATTTCTGGAATTGCCAAAAAATTCTTGGAATTTTATCATAAATGTCATCAATCAAGAAACATATTCTTTTTCACTTTTCTTTCTTTATTTCTCTTTCCTGGGGGGCACTTAGGGGTACTTGCGGTATTTCCATCGCCGGGTGTTCCTCTACACAGTTGCTGGGGCGCTTCTCGATGGTCTTCGCAGTCCCATCTAGCCGCTTTTCGCTGCTTCTACGCCGCATTTTTTCCTCCACGCGGTGGCGGCCATGTTGCTCTCGCTGCCTTTTTTCGTCGTCGTCTCTGCATTTTCACTTTTCTTTTCACTCGCGCCGTGATTTTCACGGTTTTCCACACGCAGTGGCACACGCGGACCCTATCCCACTTCTGATATGTAGGACGATATTCCTACATGGGTTAATAACTACCCTTATTTGAAGAGCTAACGGGTCCCGAACTGAATCGGACGAGCAACAGTGGGCTACTGATACCTATGAGTGCCTGATGAGCGGCATAGAGCTAACGACTCATCTCACTCTTTCACCCAGAGCAGTCCAACCCTAGACACACATAGTGCCACAGCTCAACGTATTATTACGGTAGAAGGGTTTCTCTACCGGGGCACATAGCATTGTTCTACAAACTCAATAAAAATTCAAGAATTCTCCGGCGATTGATGTACATTTATTATTTCGCGGTGGGGCCACTTGGCTAGCCGGAGCCATGCGCTTGATGTTGCTAATTAATTAAATTATCAGCAAGAATCATCGAAATTCCGTCTGGATGGGCGCTTTGTTGTGCGCAGATTTTGTCCAAAAGAATCTCCTTGAGACGCTTTTTCGAGGTCCCCACGCAAAAGCTTAACAATCGAATTTAAATTCCAATGTTATGGTCAAAAGATTTCCTCAAAATGAAAAATTGAGCATAAAAGTGATTTTGCGTGAAGTCAGGTTAATTTTTCAGCGACGTTATGCTTTATTTAAAAATATTAATGATGAAGTTATAGTATGGGCGTGATTTTTTTTGCACCTTCAATCCTTACCTAAGAATGATAAAAATGAATAAAGTCCTCTTAAATGATCCCATTCACCCCATTCTTGAAAACTCGTTTTCAAGACTGTTTCATATCATTTTTCGCTATCATTGTAATTTATTAAATAAAAAAGGCAATTTTAAAAAATTCTACAAGAAAAATGGGGATTATCCGGAATTCTCTGTGAGAGCTGGAAGAGTCAGCAAAAGTTCCCACAATCTCTTGTTAATTCCAAAAATGTGGATGAATCATTCCGTCGACAGACTTAATATCATTCCATGAATTTATGTGGAGATGATGCCTCTTTGTTGACACGGAATCTTCATCATATGTTTGCTCTTCATCAGCTTCGTTTTTTTTTTGCCTTCGTCCACCAAAGTCTAATCCCAAACAATGGGACCATTCTGAGTTTTTTTTTTGAGGCTTTGCGACGAGAGATTCTTCGGAGAATTTTGGGTGCATCCGTCGATGTTTCAAAGGGACCCCCCTCCCAATACCGCGTATACATATGTGGTGGCTGGATGATTGAAGGTCAGAGGTTACTAGTTGAGGACTTGGTGGAACATGAAGGTGGGCATACACGTGTGCTGTGTGTAACCTGTATGTCTTTTGGTGCACGCGGAGTGTGTGCAATGCGAACGAGTCATCGGTGGTTTGGGAATGAGAGAAAAAGATCATGCCATAAAATGCTGCGGTGCGCGCAAGTATCTAAATAAGGTGCGGAGGTGGCGAACAGGAGGAGGTCGAAGACTCTCGCGGCCACAAAGCCACAGACAACATTGTGCGAGATGGAACGCGAACACGTTTTCCAATCCACCATCGGGAGGTGAAATGCGACGGAGAGCGTGGCCGCAGCCAATAAACTGAAGCGCGCCTCATTTGAGCTGCTGCCACCGCCACAAGAGCCACCACTCCTCTTGCCAATTCGCGCACAAGCAGCATTGTAAGAAGACCGATAGAGTCAACGGGCGCTCGTTCCCACTAACTGCCAAGCACGAGCCTGGGAACTCGCTATCGCGGAACGTTCTCACGGCCTCTATATGACTCTTCGAGACGCGAACGAAATTCATATCTCGCTGGGTAAGAGCTTCGAAAGAAAAAAAAGGTATATACACCTCGAACACTCTCCCTCTCTCACTCTCATGTCTTCGCCCCGCGAGATGAAGAAGATGCCGAGGAGGTAGGAAACATAGAGAAGAGCAGCATCGAGTTTCAAGGTGGCCCCCAGTCTTCCTCCAAGTAACCAAATATTTACTCACCGTCTTTAGAAGTAGGTACACCGCGCAACTTGTTCTTGTCTCACAAGGGGTCTTGCTGCATTTCCGCTTCCAATTCACACCCATAACTTGCCCGTGGGAGCAAAGCAGGGGTGAAATTTAACACGACTTGCCCCGAACTTCAACCCATACTCCGCATGGTCATTAGCATGTTGTCAATTGATTTGCATTCACTGAGAAAATTAGTTGGTGGCAAGTAGGTGCCAAAGACGATCAATACAACCCGACTATTAAACATCTCAGCGACTACATATTGTAGTTTGTTTGGGATGAAGGAAGGTCAGGAATTTTAGAGGTTGTCTGTTTAACAAAATGTAATATATTAATTTTTTTTATCTGAATTATTAGGAAAATTAAAATATTAAACCATTCGTGTATCATTTGTAACATCGTCAAAACCATTTAGATTTATTTAACATGATTTGCAAGTCTAATTTTGTATCTTTTTTGTAGTTTGACGAAAATTCGCAAAACGGCGTGAAAAGATTATTTCAAAGATTATAATATTTTGAAAAGTTTGGTTTCAATCTGTTTTAATCAGTTAGAATGGTTAATATGAGTCAACCACTTAACATTTTATAGGGAAAGTAAATCGTACCTAGTTTAAATTTTTTTCACTTTTCGTTACGCGATTCTTGAAGTAAATGTAAGAAATAAGACGTACTTATGTAGAGGAGCTGAGAAAAGCTGAAAGATGAAACTTTCAGACAAAAAAATAAAATTGTAACGGAAAATGGTTTCGTTTAAAAGCTAGTTTAGATCCATTTACAAACTAGTGTATCGGTTTTAAAAAGATAGATTTATCAAAAACTTAGCTATATTTCTTTCAACTTAATTCTGTCTTACTACCTGTGTTATGGTGGTAACCTAATAATTGAAAGAGTCAAGAATCTTCTACTAATTTGCAGTAATCTAGAAAACATAACCTAATATTCATGTTAACATTTAATTTACGTTTAATCGATTCACACTTTGAGTTTTTTTGATGTTGCATCTGGACGTACCTGCGAGATGAGATTTAATTAGTTAATATCCCTCAACGTCGCCGATGGTACGGGTGGCCGAAAGATGTCCAGATCAACAAGATGTTAGAATAGAATTGTTTTACACACTCAATACTTTATTTCACTGATTAATTTAATACAAGAATTCATGAGATATTTCGATGCTGTCGCGTGAACGTCTAACAGTAGAATGACAATGGCGGGTAGAAAATATTAGGATGTCCCATAAGGTTACCATCCAACACCTCCCCCGCCTAAGGAGAATATCGCAGCGGACGTCGGAGGGTCTCACGGTTGCGTAGTCCATAACGACGTCGAGCTGATTCGAATGGTGGGCGTTGTAGCGGTGGTGATTCAGGTGTAGCAGGAGTAGGATCCAGTTGCGCTGGTATTGGAGCTGTATCCTGGTGAACCAACCACAATGGCAAATCGTCATCACTCTCAGAATTTTCTGGGTCAGCAGTCTGAGATGTTTGATTTGAAGGAGACTGTGCATCAGAAGAGTTGTGCGAATCCTCGTAGCGTGGTCTCATTTGATTGACGTGAGCGCGAATAATGCTACCATTGGGCAAGCGTACGGTGTAGATAACATTACCCTTTCGCTCAATTGTCTCTCCTTCAACCCATTTGAATCTTCCTCCGGGAAAATACTTCTTCACATACACTCCCTCCTTCCTTTCGAAAGTACGTCTCTTTGCTCCATGTTTGGCATTGTACTGTTCCTCCATCTTCTGATTGCGCACAGGGTCAGTCGGTTCAGTAGGTGGTGCGAGGAGATCAAAGATTGTCCTCGGTCGACGTCCAAACATGATCTCAGCCGGAGATTTTCCATGAGGAACGTTCTCGTTAGGAGTAATGCGATAGGTTGTGAGAAACTTTTGTAGAGCCACTTCAGCAGAGTGGTCGTTGTCCATTTTCTTCAAAGCGCGCTTGAGAGTGTCCACGAATCTCTCTGCCTGTCCGTTGCTGCTTGGAGAATACACGCATGTACGAATATGGTTGATGCCATTGGACTTGCAAAATTCACTGAATTGAGCGCTAGTGAATTGCGTTCCATTGTCTGTGACGATGACTTCAGGCAAACCAAAGCGTGCGAAGGTTTCCGTGAGCATGGAGATCGTGTAGCTTGATGTAGTGGTTGTCGTGCGAAAAATTTCTGGCCACTTGGTCAGTGCGTCGATGACCAAGAGGTAGTAACTTCCATTGACAGGTCCAGCGTAATCAATATGAACACGTTGCCATGGACGTGTAGCAAGCGGCCATGAATACAACTCGGATTTGATTGGTGATTTCGCTGCTATCGCACAATCCTGACAAGTTTTCACGACATGTTGCACATCTGCATCCAATCCAGGCCAATAGACGTAGCTCCTTGCAAGCGATTTCATTTTGGTGATTCCCGGGTGTGATGAATGCAACTGCTTGAGGATTTTTGCGCGGTATTGCTGTGGAATCACAATCCTTTCATGATAAAGCACACAGTTGTTGTTCAAAGACAAGGAGTCTCTGATCTGGTAGTAGCGCTTGAGTTCATCATTGGTGATGGATTTCGGTGTGCTTGGCCATCCTCCAACAATGTATTTTGAGACCTGCTGAAGTGTTGGACAATTCTCCGTTGCAGAACGAATCATCTTGTAGCTCACTGGCAAATGAGATACGACGTCATCGATGATCGTTGAATCAAGGTGCTCTTCGAGTTTAAGTTGGGCAATGATGTACTCGTCTTCAGACCTCGGATGATTTGCAATCAATCTGGACAGGATGTCAGCGTGTCCAAAGTTCTCCGTTGAGATATATTTGATGTCGAAATGATATCCCAAAAGAACCAATGCCCAGCGTTGCAATCGATTGGCTGTATGAACGGGTATGCCTTTCTTTGATCCGAAAATTGTGAGCAATGGCTTGTGGTCGGTGTACAGTGTAAACTGTCTGCCATAAATGTATTTATGAAATTTCTTCACAGCATGGACCAGAGCCAAACCTTCCTTCTCGCTCTGAGAGTACGTTTTCTCAGCATCCGTAAGTTTCCTCGCAACGTGATAAAAAGCCTTCATTGATCCGTCAGGGAACTGATGATAAGCCACGCCACCAATTGCGTGAGACGATGCGTCGGCAGCGATGAGGATTGGCAACTTCGGATTGTAGTGAGTGAGAAGCATTGGAGATGTGAGGATTTCTTTAAATTTCTGAAAAGCGCTCTCACATTCCGCAGTCCAACGGAAAGGTGTGTTTTTCTTCAGCAGAGCATCCAGAGGGGCGCGAAGATCACCCATCGATTTGATGAATTTTCCCCAAAACTGTATGGCACCCAAAAAACTCTTGACTTCGGACGCGTTTTTTGGTGCTGGCATGTCGCGAATAGCAGCGACTTTCTCTGGGTCTGGATGCAGTCCGGATTCATCTACGACGATGCCCAAGAACTTGATTTCAGAGGAAAAAAATTTGCATTTCTCCATCCTGACGTGAAATCCAAAGTTTTCGAGTCGTTGGAGAACCTTCTTGACAACGACAAGATTCTCTTGCTCAGTTTGGGTCGCTACGCAAATATCATCGAAGTAAACGATCACGTTATTTATTCCCGCCAGCATGGTCTCAACAAGTTCCTGAAAAATACCTGGGGCGCATCGAATACCAGGTGGGAGTCTGTTGAATCTAAACAAGCCACGTGTGGTGTGAATTGTCAGAATTTTGCTTGACTCTTCGTCAACAGGTACTTGCAAATAAGCGTCTGAGAGATCGATGTGGGAGAAAACGCGAGTATCAGAGAATTTTGCGAAAAGTTCATCTGGGCCGGGAATGGGGTAATTGTGCGTTTCGATTGACTCATTCACACCTGTAGAGTAGTCTCCACAGATACGAATGCGACCATTTGGCTTGCGAGTCGCGAGAACTGGAGTAGCCCAAGGTGAATACTCAACTGGGGAGATGACACCAGTCGCTTGAAGTCTTTGGAGTTCTTCATCCACAAGCTCGCGTGCGTGAAAAGCAACTTCTCGTTTCGGACGAAAAATTGGAGTGGCACCCTCCTTGAGATGAATAGAAGCCGTGAACTTTGTACACATCCCAAGTTCTTCATTGAAGACAGCGGGAAAAGAGTTTTGCAACTCTTTCACAGCAGCATCCTTGTCGAAATTCGCGTTGACAGCGTTGCAGAATGCCGTTGGTGCAACATCCCACAAATTGAATGCGCTGATCCACTCAATGCCAAATAGGTTTGCATTTGCGGCTTCCGATACAAATGCGCGAATACGCTTTTCCTGACCACGGAAAGAAACATTGCAAAATAACTCACCGGAAATGTTCATCGGGTTGGTCTGTGCGTCCTTGAGACCAATGTGAGTATTCTTCAAAGAAGGCGAGCCAATCTGTTTCCATGTATCGCGTGTGATGATCGTCACATCCGCAGCGGTATCAAATTGGAATTGGATTGCGTTGTTGTTGACACGCACTGTAAGAAATTTCCTGTCCACGAGGGAAGCAGCATTGATAGAGTAAACTGCGTTTGTGTTGCCAGTCTTCTTCTTTTGCTGAAATTTCTTGGGTTTTTTTGATGAATCGTCTCGCGTAGGTGGACAATAAGACGTTTTATGACCCACTTGATTGCATTCGTCGCAGCGAGAGTTTTTGTGGGGACAGTCAGCTACGAAGTGCATGTCACCGCACTTGAAACATGGGCGAGGCGGCTTCCCTTGTTGGCCAGAAGCTTTGCTTTTGGGTTTGGACGCATTCCCTTTTGCTGCAGGAGGATCCTTTTTGATGGCTTTTATCTCTTTGGCGCCAGAGACACCCTGTCGAGAATCCTGTTTTGCATTGGCCAGGCGTCGCGCCTCATCAGTGAGAAATTCGAGATTGATTTGTTCCGCGGGGAGCGTTTCGAGTTTTGTCAGAAGTTGTTCGCGAATGTACACATCCTTCTCACTCTGTAGACTCAGCACAAAGATGAGTGCCTTGAAGTGATCTGACGGGCAAGATCTGACTTGAAATTCTTCACAGTGCTTGTTGACGATACCAGCGTGCGTCGTGAAATCGTCGAGATCATTTTTCACCAGTTGCAAACACTTGCGTCGGCGGCAAAAAAGAGATTCTCCGCGACTGAAAAGTTTTGTGAGTTTCCGCACCGTATTCTCAAACGAAATCTCTCCTGGATTCTTCGGCAGGACATTGTTAGCGTATCTGTCATAAGCTGAAGCATCAAGGCGTCGCATGAGCAATCGTACACGGGCAGCGTCTGTCAGTGCTTTTCCGTCTTCAAGAAATGTGTCGCGATATCTGTTGTACCAAGATTCGAACGTCGAACCACTTTCCGGATTGAATGTGAATGGCGTGATAGAACGCGCGAGGCTGTCCACCAAGGCTTCAGGTGTGGCTGTGTGAGATTGCCCAGCCTTGAGATTTTTCACCTCCTCCGTGAGAACACAGAGAGTTTGAAGCATTTGCGCCTGCACTTGAGTTGGGTCGCCCAACATTTTTGCAAAGTGAGGTTATGTGCGTCCGGGAAAGCGACACGTGGAAAAAATTTCTCGAAAAAAAGTATCCGGGCGAGTGTGAGGGATCAGTCCAGGTCCTCGTTCGCCAGATGTTGCATCTGGACGTACCTGCGAGATGAGATTTAATTAGTTAATATCCCTCAACGTCGCCAGATGTTGCATCTGGACGTACCTGCGAGATGAGATTTAATTAGTTAATATCCCTCAACGTCGCCGATGGTACGGGTGGCCGAAAGATGTCCAGATCAACAAGATGTTAGAATAGAATTGTTTTACACACTCAATACTTTATTTCACTGATTAATTTAATACAAGAATTCATGAGATATTTCGATGCTGTCGCGTGAACGTCTAACAGTAGAATGACAATGGCGGGTAGAAAATATTAGGATGTCCCATAAGGTTACCATCCAACATTTGATAACATTGAGACATTGGCAAATGCTAACTTTAGTCAATTTAGTTAAGAACCAAAGCTAATGATTAATAAAACTATAACTTTTAGCAAATAAATCTTTCTGAGGTTATGTTCTTTTACACAAAGAATCTGCAGTAAATTTCGCATTGCGTCAATTCATCATGAGAATAAACCAAGGAAAAAAATAATGCTTACGTCTATGCCTTATTGCTCACATTTTGTTTACGTCTTTAAAATAATTTATAAATAATTTAATTATTCCTTGCTTTGGGCTCTTACGTCTTTATATGATTTCCAAGTTCCTAAAAAAAAACGCTTTTTACGTTTAACTGCTTACGTTTTGTTTTGGACTTTTTTTTGGTCACTATCCCACTTGCCAGTGGAAATCAGGTGGATGGAATCTTTATTCATTTAAAATTTATTAAATTAAAGAAAAGATATAGGGTGGATAAAATCTTCTTAATTTCCAAAAACAGACAAAATCTTGAAAAAAACAATCTACTATTTTTTTTTAATTTCTAAATCTGATGATTTAAATTCAAAAACATAAACGTGAAACCTTTACCTATTTCGCGGTATACACCCGAAAAAACTTCCTTATTTCTTGCCTTTTGTTTAAGAAAATTTCTTAAACAAGTAAAACAACTATAAAAAGATTCTTCGCATTTCAGCGACGTTTTGATTTATTTCAAATCTTCTCCATTGCAAAACACGACTATTTTTTAAAGAATATTTCTGCATACTGTATTAAAGATGAAATGAAAAAGCAGAAATAATAAAGTTTTACGCGGGAAAGGTTTAATGTGCATGAGGTCCCGAAAATCAATTCCTTTATGCAACAAGTCGCCCTGGGCAAAAACAAATGGCCTCCAAGTCCGCGGAGGTAAAGACTGGCGGCGAAGACAAATCAACTACACACTTAAATGGATACAAATGTATGCGGTGGCTAACTTTAGACATACTTTATTCGGATGAATCGGATCAGCAAAAGGAAAAGAGGAGAAGTTCTTTGCGCGCGCGGAGAGAATTGAAAGCGACGCGAGTTGGTTTTGAAAACAAAAAGGCACGACCGGGGCCCCAAGAATGGTCAAGCGAGAGAAGGAGAACAATTTACAAGTGCCAAAAAGCTTCTTCTCTCTTTTATGGGTGCCTCGCGAGTCTCCTCGATATGAGCATTGGATAAGACACCAACTGATTTATTTCTTGTCGTCCCCGTATGAACCACGCGAGAGAGAGGCAGCGCATTTTATTGTTTTACCTGCCTTGATGATGATTGTGACACTAGATAATCGCGTGTGTGTGTTTGGGAAAGAGGAGGCCAAAGAATAAATCATTTTCGTGACCATCATAAATTTATCACAAGAGCCTTTTGAGACAAAAGACCGTGGAGTCGAAGAGGGAAAAAAAATCCCTCCAAATCTGATAAATCGACACTATCCTTCCTTGGCACTCTCAATCACTCCTCGAGAGGATTTCTGTGATGCTATAAACCTTTCTTTATTTTTCCTTTCATTTTGGGCACTGTTTTTTGTCCACAACCCGCTAGAGATTTACAAAGTGATTCTTTATTCTCGCAAGAAGAGGACCATTGTGAGATTCACGATTTCTCAATAAAGGACCACTTTTCTTCGGAGAAATCCGCAAAGTTGCGTCAATTAATCACGAAACTGTGGAACCTTTTGACATGTGTCTCCATTGCACTACTATATCATTGATTTTTTTTTTAATAAGAGCCCTACAGTCTTTTAGAAGAATTTTAATGATTCTACAAATTCTGAACTCAACGGTCATGATATTCTCTGAATTCCACTTCTGTAAGTTTCTAAAGGATAATATAGTACTGTACTGACCCTAAACTGACTACTGAGCAATAACATGAGCTTCATACTGAGAGATAAGACACTTAAACTGTTAGAAACTTAAATTGTCTTTCTACATTTATTTTTTTTTCCAAGATAGAGGACAATCTTGATGTTATTTAAGAATTCTTTTGCCTTTACTTAGTCTTTAATTTTCTTAAGAATCTTTCTAAGTTTAAAATCTTTATCAAAATGTTCTTATTAGACCTTAGAATGTGATCTAGAAACTACTCAAGATCATAAACTACCAAAAAATGATTTCAAAAAGAAAATCTCCAACGTTTTTATGCTCTTTCACATCATTTTATTCTCTTTCATATAAAATACACAAAATAATGGTCTTGATGACTTGTTTGATGACAGATTCAGATGCAAACCTTTCCATGTATTTCGGTACCTTCGTCTAAGCGGGGCGCACACAGAGTGTGGTCGGGTAGGACACAAAGAGCGCAAGGTGCTGTATATTCGAAGATATAGTATTTTGTGGAATGCCCAAGGTTGCCGGAAAAAAGAGACTTCTCTTCACGGTTCGACGCGGGATTAGGAGATAAATTGTCTTTAATTCTACGCCACGGGTAGCAAATCGATTTGGGAGTGCGCGTCGCGTGGAATTGGTCGCGAGGTGGGAAAAGCGCGCTAAGGAGAGTTTCTTCGATTGTGGCGATATGTAATTTAATTGGTTATTTATATTTTACGAAGCAAAGCTGGTGTGCGACTCGGAGCTTCTTGGATGGAAGCACGCAGCACACGCGCGTTCACTTTCTTGCGAGGCCGCGTTGATGGCAATAATTGGATATTGCTTAGCAATTTTACATACAATTCTCCTTTGGATAATTTATACGTGCGCACACCATCCCATGTGTCCCGCACCCCACACCTACACCCGTGTCCCCCACAAATGGGTTGGCGATCGATAAATTCCCCATCTCCTGGGTGCCATGGAATTGTGCGAGGATGGAGAATTGATTAATTCAATTGCGCAGAAAGAAGAAAATTGCGCCGCTCGGGTTCGTTGCTTTGCCATTGAAGTCTTTCGTTTTGCAAACACTCTCCGTTTGGGATTTATGTATGTTCCTTTATTTCCTTTTTGTTTTTTTTTGCGTTGAGCTCACGGGGATGGCATTCCGTGTGTGATGTTGCAAAACAATCTTATACAGATGGATTTTCTCAATAAAAATTCCACGCGGCATTTCGTGAAATTTTCATCACGACCGCATAAGCGAAGAAAAGTCCCAAAAATTGAATGAATCACTTTCATGGTGCGTTCGTTGTTCGTTGCAAATTCCACGCATTTCAGGTGGGACCTGAGTCATGTCTTTCGGGCGCAAATTCTTCAGTGTCTCGAAAGTTGATCATCGTTGTGCGGCAATTTACCCAATGAGCATGATCGTAAAATTACCCACGGATGATGCACTCACAGCCAATTTACCCATATTGCTCTCTTTCTCCCTCTACAAGATTTATTTATATATATGTATGTATACACATAATCCCTGTGCGAATTATCTCGCAATTTTTCGCCAAGAGCCGCATTGAATACAACGGAGGGAGAATTTAATCAAGGTTTTTATGTCTGCAGCATTCTCTTATAGGTATGTATATATATATTTTTTTTAGTCTTTAAGCCCCACGACGCGTACACCTTCTGCGTGGTGTTTGGGAATCACTTCGTTTCGTCTTATCACCACAAATCAACCCAAGAGAGGCCTCTTCGGGGCAATTGAGCTCATTTTGACAATGAAGGAGGAAGTTTAAGTGTAATGCGCCCAATAATTGTTCTCCGAGGGGGCAGTATATTCTGCGCAACTCTCAACCTGCGCATTGCTCACATGCAGCAGCAGCAGCAACATTTTATGGCTTTCTCAAAATGTTCTCTCTCAGATGCCGTGACCACGACTTACAGCCTGATAAACTGGGCGGTTATCAAAACCATTTTGGCTTGAATGAGCATGGCAATTTAAAATTGGGATTCATTTTATGATGAAAAGTTAATCTTTCAAAATGATTAAATTTTTATCGAGTCATAAACTCAAAATGTTCTTCTTCAACTTAATAGATAAGAAGTTAAAAAGTTTGCTTAAGGTTTTACTATTCGTTGCAAATTTAATTATTCAATAAATTGCGATGCATTTTAGAGAATTAAGAAATGTGCTAATGTGTGTAAGATTATTCTTTAATTACTGCTTCTTATAACTTAATCGAGCGTAGGAGTTTTATGTTTTTGAATTTTAATTACAACTGGAGCAATGAAGTTTCCATAACTATAGCTACTTTCGTTATGAAATGTAATAGGATCAAAAGGGTTGGGATGCCCCAAAATTCTTTACTATGGAAAATGTTTTTCTTTTTAACAAATAAAGGTCCCAAATGGAAGGAAATTTAACAGATTCACCTCTTATCATCAGCAGTTACTTTTACATTAAAGAATATGTGCTAAATTTTTGTGGCCATTTTCCGCAATAAATATATTGTTAGTATCGCAATATACTTCGGGGGTATATCATATGGGGTTGAAAATAAATAAATGAATTGGATGAATTAAAAGGAGGAGAATTATTGGAAGTTAATTAAAGCTGCCTTAAAGCGCTAACCTCTCTGTCGCCCGCTTAGGCTCTAAAGAGGGATCATCGCGAGTACAAATGATGCGCTTGCAGGCAAAACCGCAAGAGCGGAATGCTTATCATAAATTTTTGGCACTGCAGAAGAAAAATTACTCTTAGAGTTCAGTCTTTATCACAGCGTTATCACAGTCGGTTGATTTAATATATCACAGGCAAACTCTTTGGCAAAAATTAATTTTGGGACTTTGGTGAAGAACATTGGTGACGGGAGAAATAGAAATTAATGTAAAATTGAAATAATAATTGTGAGAAATCGTGGCGTGAGGGTACCTTGACAGACTTCCGAGTCACGGTATCATAGAAGCGGTTGCCGGCTCGGGAGGAAACTGTGAAGAAGAACAAAGCTTAATCAATAAAGGATACAAGAGGAATTGTTATCTTTTGGTTTTTTCGCCTCCGCTCTAAATTCCCACCAATTCTGACGACAATATCTATACTCTATGGGCAATTCAGTGGGACCTCAGTACAATGACCACTTGGTTGAACTACTCTCGGGTATTGAAAATAATTAGTGTGAAAAGTACATCCAAGTGGTCGTTGTACTGAGGTCCCACTTTACTTAAGAATCGACCGTAGTCTATTCGTGAAAATGAAAAAAGGTGGATTTTTGGTCGCATCGAAAATTCGCCTTTTTTCATTTTAACTCTAAGGGGTTCACTTTCTTCAACAAAAATTGTCCAACAGCGCCCTCAAATGGCGAAATTGGAACTTTTGCTGCTGAAGATCAACCCTAACTAGATCGATTAGTCTCTCCTGGGACTTTTAATGTGATAAGATGTGCTAAGATTGAGAAAGAAAAAAGGTATGAAAAATGGATATCTTGAAGAAATACGCCTTTGCGGAAGTTCGTGAGGGAATCTGGAAGTGCAGATTTTGAATGGGGGTTATTACAATGATCAATTAGGCAATTAGGCGCCTCACGGTAAACTACCTCGACGGGCACAAAGAGAAGCCTCGACGGTCCAGATGCAAAACAATCCAGAGAGTGGAGATGTGGATTGTTGATGTCATACTCAATTTTGTTTTATTTCTTCGATTGATAAAGTGAAGACTTTTCTAATTGATATGTACTAATCTGGTCATGAACGCGAGGTGATAAACTTATATATACATCAATGAGAGTCTCACGGGCTACACTCTCAACTACTGTACAAATGAACACCAGAAGGCTGATCACTGAATGCGAACTTCTCATTGCTGATCTTGAGGATATGCTTCTGCCAGAAGAATGTAAGTAGGTATGTTATTAATTTTTTCTCTATCCAACAATTAAAATAAATAAAATTTCACCAAAAAAATTATAAAAGTGAAATAAATAAATTGAATTTTTCTATCAAATTTATTTTTAAAAAAAATGAATTAAAAAAATATGAATCAAAAGGCAAGGGATCTCAGGAGAGCAAAGAGTATAGAATTTGTTCGGATGCGGAAAAATGCTTTTCATTTCACGAGAAAAGTGGAAGTTAAAGTTTTTTTTTCTTGAGAATTCTTGGGTGGAATAAAAGAAAAAAAGATCCTAAAAGAGGTATTAATTAATTTGATAAAAAAGAGATTTTTTTCTTTCTATTCTCTCTAATTCATAAGATTTTTTCTTCTTAGAAACTTTCGAGAAAAGCAAAGGAATGATTTTTTTGGTAGAAAAAAACAAACAAAATGAAGCTGGATTTATTTAAAAAAAAAAAAGAGTTACTTTCCTATTCCCAGCACTGTGCTTTCCTGGCTGCAAAGTTTTATTCCCATCGCTCTGATTTAACGATGGCATCGTGATTATGCAAATTTTGACCTTCTCGCATGAAGCACGTGCAATAAAATTGCACATTTTATGCACAAAATGCGGTGATGAAAGTGCTGAAAGAAGAGAAATTATGTAAAAATGACACGCGACGGATGTTTTAATTATATACATCTTACCGTCTCACATGTTTTGGAAAGAAAATTGACAAAGAAAATTCTTAGGATGGATAACATGAATGAACATTTTTCTTTAAAACTTCCCTCTTTCATAAAAAATTGATACTAGTTTATAAGCGGAGAAGTAAATCGAAAAGCCTTATTTTAAATTTCCCGCACAATTTCAAACAGCGTGGGCAGAAACTAGCGAACTCTGGTGGTCGGTATAAATTTTTCGAAACTACTTCACAAAAAGCCCCCGAGCTCATGTTGGCCAATTTCAATGTGATGAATAATTCAAAATTATGTGTGAAAATCCATCATATCAATAACTATGTATATAACAATTAGAGGATAATAAATATAGAAAACTTTATTGAGAGATAAAGTGAAAACTCCTGAGGTAATCAACGAAATCAATTTCATAAAGCCTTACCTGGAAACATTCAATAGATTTGTTATCTATATATCTACGTTATCTATGTTATCTATCTATTTTAATTTCTATGTTTAAATTTTTTTTATTTAATTATTATTTTTCTATTAAACCTCTTGTTAGATTTCGATCCCACAAAAGCTTCTCCCAAATCTACTTCTCCCAATTTCCAAGCCATTCAAGAGATTTGTTTTTATTAGAAAATTATCTAACAAGTGCAGATTTAGAGACTTAAATAGAGAGTGCGATATGGTCTGAAATCATCAATTTAAATTGGAACGACCTGTTAATGTACTCTCCCCCAAAAGCTCGCGAGGGCTGTGGTAGCCTCTTAAATTCTATTTTTTTGCTATGAAAATCCATATGTGAGAGAGAAGAGTATAACAAACATATACGCGGGGTGCTTAACCTTTGGATGGGATCATTATGATAATTCTGCGTCACTCGGTTGGGATTGGGAGTCAAGATCGGGGACGATTTCTTTGCAGTGTTTGTCCAAGTGTCGTGCAATGTGGTTCTTTACGGTGCATTTTCTCGTCTTGACTGCTTCTGTGGCACTAGGAGTGGACGTAGTGACCAAAAGTTTATCATCCATCGAAACAGAAGGTGAAAAGTACCAGCCAACGTGGGAAAGTCTCGACACCAGGCCCCTGCCTGCGTGGTATGATGAGGCTAAAGTAGGAATTTTCCTTCACTGGGGCGTGTACTCTGTCCCCAGTTTTGGATCTGAGTGGTTCTGGAAGAACTGGAAAGGTAAGAAGTCTTTGATAATTTTTTTGCTGCTTTGGATCTCCCTTCTTCAATGATTTTGATATAAAAAAAAAAGAAAATTTTTATTTAATGATTTTCATTAAAAATATATTTTTCTTCCAATTCTAGATAACAAGAAGGATTATGTTGAATACATGACAAAGAACTACAAGCCAGGATTCACGTATCAGGAATTTGCGCGTGATTTCACGGCTGAGCATTTTAATCCTAAGCAATGGGCAAAACTTTTTGAAAAAAGTGGCGCCAAGTACGTTGTGCTGACCAGCAAGCATCACGAAGGGTACACCATGTGGCCCTCAAAGTACTCCTTCAGTTGGAATGTTCAAGATATTGGACCTAAGAGGGATCTCTTGGGTGATCTTGCAGCTGCAATACGCGAAGAGAAAAAGCTTCGTTTTGGGGTGTACCATTCACTATATGAGTGGTTCAATCCACTCTACATGAGCGATAAGAAGAGCTGGCACAAGAACCAGGAATTTGTCGAGCACAAAGTCTACCCGGAGATGTTGGAACTCGTGGAGAAGTATCATCCTGAGGTGATTTGGTCAGATGGTGAATGGGAGGCAAAAGATGATTATTGGCGCTCCCGGGAATTCCTTGCATGGCTCTACAACGATAGTCCAGTGAAAGATACGGTCGTGGCGAATGATCGCTGGGGCAGCAATGTCCTGTGCAAGCATGGAGACTTCTTCACATGCCAGGATCGGTACAATCCTGGTGTCCTGCAGCCACATAAATGGGAGAATGCCATGACGATTGATAAGAAAAGTTGGGGCTATCGTCATGAGGCTCAACTGAGTGATTATCTCACATCCTGGGATTTGATTTCCGAAATGGCTTCCACAGTGAGCTGTGGTGGGAATTTACTGGTGAATGTTGGACCCACGAAAGAAGGAACAATTGCGCCAATCTTCGAAGAGCGCCTCCTTGACATGGGAAGGTGGTTGAATGTTAATGGAGAAGCCATCTATTCAACAATCCCATGGACTCATCAGAAGGACGAAAAAGCATTTGGTGTTTGGTACACAAGCCGTAAGGAGAAGGACAGGACAACGGTGTATGCCATTGTCCTGTATTTTCCGAGTAACAGGAACATCACACTGCAGTCATTGGGTGGAAAATTCGATGGGAAATCTCAGCTTGAAATGTTGGGATATGAATCAAAAATTGAGGTAATTTTTAAAAGCCAACCATTCATTTTGTTTTTCTTTTAATTTGAATTAAAATATATTAAAAATTAGTTGAAGTAGTACAATAAGCACCATGCAAAAAAGATAAATACAGAAAAGTTAAGCTTCCATGCTTTGACTCTGTCAGAAGACAAGCAGAACCATTGAGAAGTAGCATTAGAAGGAATGGAAGGACTACGAGTGATTTCTTCTTTCGTTGAATCATCTTCCGAAAGGGCTACATACACACTTGTAGTAGTAGTTTTATTTTCCTCGTTACTTCCGCTATTCGTGGTAGTATTTGTAGTGAATGACGACATTTGTGGGGCTGAAAAATATTGCAATAGATTAACCTTTATTTATTCTTTACTTTGTCGTTTAAGTTTCAATATTTTTATATTAATTATTAAAGGTGTGCCAATGGGGTGTGTGTCTGGAAAACTGCATTTTCCATTAGTATCGCTTGAAGAATGTAATAAAAACCGGAAAATTTTTTTTAATGTATCATTCATTTTCATGAGAAAGGATCAATTTTACGCCATGTTTCCCAAAAACAATCATAATGATTTATTCGGTTTAATTCTTTCGCGTATGGAATATGCTTAGAAAATATTTTATCAGTCAAATCATTTTTCTTGGCCACGTAAATCCAAATATGAAAAAAAATTAAATTATTTTTATTTTGGAAAAATAATAAAATGATTTTGGTTTGCGTCAGATCTATTATCCCTTAAAGGGTTAACTCTTGAGTAATAATTAAGTGGGATTGATTGCAATGATTCTACATAATGGTTTTAAATTGATATGTTTAGTAACAAATTTTATATTTTATACTTCACCTAAATAAACTTAAAGTTGTAAAAGTGAACAATAAATGCTAAAACTAATTCAATAATTGCTATAAATTAAACACTCGCTGAATAACCTGTGAATTCCATAAAAAAAAAATTAAAAATAAATTCTGCGTTCGAAATGCACCTCTATTCCTTCTTGACTGTCACAGAATGAAAACCTTCTTTCCCGTATTTCATTAAAATTCTATTATCTGAAAATCGGATCTACATGTAATCTGATTTATTGACGTCAAATTGATAAGAATAATATGTATTTCCTGAGAATTATAGTTTTCTTATATACCTTCTATTTCTCTTTGCTAAACGACTAAACTGTATTCATCAAAATACAATAATACCGTCATATGGGGCTATTTCCTCTCACCTAAAATTTAAAAAAAAATTAACAAAATAGAATAAAAAATATTGAAAAAAAAATCAAAAGGAGAATTAATTAGAATGAATATTTTATTTCTTACAAAATCTTCATGAATGAACTAAAAATGCTACAAAGACTACAAAAGAAAACATTGGCACAGTACATGAAGCTTTACTTGAAAATTGCATAAATATAATTCCGCGAGAACATTGTTGCGGTATGCTAATTTCTTTCGACTCTTTTCTCTCTCTTTTTAGTGGACTGGGACAGCTGATGCTGTGGAAATTGAGTTCCCACCAAAGGAAGAGATGGACATGCGAAACCTCAGCCTTGCCTGGACATTCCGTATCGATTTGCCTGAATCAACATAGAGTGGCAAGAAGTTTTACTTCTTTCATCATTCCATCCGCGAATTTAATCCATGGCGCTTGAAAATAGAAAAAAAAACTCCAATTCATCTAGCGCAAAATTTCGACACAATTCATTACAATCAATAAAAGCGAATTATTCTCTGTGAAAAGCCCCAGTGTTGTAGAAGTAGCTGATGCAATAAATCTCTCACTTGCAGATCAGCCTCAAATGCCACGAATTTCAATTGAAGTCGAAGAAATGGTTTTTTTCTTTCATCTATGCTTGCGCATGCGTTCGTACGAAATCTTCACACAATGTGGTTTACAGTAAAGATAAAGTGAGTTTTATTCATTATCACTATTCTGCACACAAAAATGACCCCAAAGGCCACGAATTTTTCGAGAAAAATGTGGAGCTTTGTTTAAAATTTATTTTGTATTCTGCATAAGATAAGAATGCACTGTGGGTAAAATTATCCACGAGAGAGTATTTTGCGAGAAGTGCTGCACTGCTCTTAGATGGAGTGTTTACTGAAATAATCATGAAATTTCTAATCACTAAAGCACACTATTTGAATTCTCGTGGGAGGAAATGCAATCATTTGATATTGGGTAGGTACAGTACATAGCACATTAAACACCCTGATAAGATAACAGGAGACATAAGGAACAAATTAGGAGTCCAATAGAATTTTTGTATTTACCCCAAAATAAAATGAACTGGATGTTTTGGTAAGGGTGTATCCCTTCAAATTTTCATTTTTTTTCAATAAATTTTCTATTTATAAGAATTTTGAAAACTCTTTTTTTCATGATTTTCAGGATTTTCATTAAAAAAAAAGTTTTTTTTTTCATTTTTTCCTATATTTCATTCCAAAGTTTATTATGTATGAGCTATACAATTAAATGGAGACGCCTGGTATTCATCGGGCCCTGCAATGGAAAAGAAGTCCAAGAACAATTTTTTTAGAAGGAGAGGAGAGATGAAGATAATTAATCTATAAGGACTTGAATAATTTGGGAGGACACTTCAGGTTGTTTGATGCCTTGATAGAATTTTGACCGTTCCGTACTCAACAAGAACTATTTTTATAAGAACTATATTTTAACCAGGCGTCTCCAACGTCTCCAAGTTCCCTCAGTCTCCACTGCACCTTCTATACTCAGGTATAAATAAAATTTGTATTTATAATTCACATTGATATTTAAGAATTAATCAATTAAATTAATCTTTTTCTTCGGATTTTTCTTTGTTTTCCTGATATTAAATTTATAGTTACTACTTATATAATTAAGTTGGAACTGAAATTTTACAGAGAAGTCTCGCAGTACTGCACTATACCAAATAAACAAAAAACGTTTCCCAAAGAAGTTGAAAAGTGAATGGAAGGTTTCTTCTAAAGTATTTTCTAGCGAAATATTGCTAAATCTTCCTCTGATCTAATATTCCATTAACATAGAGAAATCATATACTATCAAACCTCCCCTAAAAGTATGCAAATTACAGTAAAATTCTATCAGTCATCATTGAGATTTTTGCATTTTCCAAAAAATCATTTTATTTTCAATTAATCACTCAAAAGAAAAAAAAAAGTGTAATAATCCTCTGTATCTCTCAAATTATATACAATTCTACCCAATTTCCCATACTTTTTGAAACTTTGGAAAATTTCCTTGGCTCTTAATGCCTCAAGTGAGAATATCGGGAAGAGAGAGAGAGAGAAACCAAAAATGAAGCACATTCATGTGGTCGTGCCTAACTTTATAAAACACCGGCTGGTAGAGTTTGTTGGTTCAGTGTGAAAAGAAACTCAAAGCAGTAAAGACTAATTCTTTCGTGGTGAATTGTGTGAAAAATGTGGTTTGAAATATTTGTCTGAAAGACCATCTCTTTGAATCCATTTTGAGTTGTGAATTCGTGAGAAAGCCATAGAAGTTTTTAAGCATTTTTTTGCGCCTCTCCTTGGACAACAAATCGAATTGTATCGATTTTTATTTGAGTGTTGAATACAGGAGTTGGTCGGAAATATTGTGTGTAAATTTTTTGAGTTTATAAATTTACTCAAGAAGACTCCAACGGTGTGAGTGTGTGTGGTCAAATAGAATTTTGCTGAGGAGAATTTCAGGGAAAATTCCCTGGGAAATTGGCGGGATCTCGTGAAAATTGTGAGTATTTTGTGAATTTTCGGGAGCTTTTTATTAGCAAAAGGAAAACGCGGAAAATAAGCTTGAAGTGATTTTTTTAAACGTGCCACGTGGAATATTAGCATTATTTTATATATGACTTACACGAGCCTCTTAAACACACCATTTGCCTTCCCAAAAATAAAACACCCAAAAATCATTGAGTTGCCTCTTTTTGTATGCCACCACAATTCCGCATGCAATCCAACGTTCCCAACGCGTTCCCAACGAAAATCTAGCGAAAACCAGTTGAGGGACAGCCTCTGCCCCTGCGGCTCAGAATTGAAATTCCCAGAGATTTATCGCCCCGAGTCACAAATTATCGCGACGGTGTAATTTAGTAAATCAACATTGTGAGCAATTATCGAGGTATTTTACCTGCTGCCGCAAAATGTCGATAGTGCAAGTATTTTTTGGCTCACAAAAGAGCGCCAAAACGGGCGCAACTATACTTGAAAGATGGCGCCAAAAGGGCCTAAACAAACTCAAGAGAGGGCGCCGAAAAGCCCAAACATCTTCAAGAGATGACGCCAAAGAATTCAAAGAATATAGTACTCTTTGAAAATAAAAGGTCTGGAGGCCATCTGTAACTTTAAAAATTAATCAAATCACAAATTACTCAATACTGAAAGTTCAATCAATGTCCACATTCACCGAAGGGGTTTCTTATCGGACCCGTGCCAATGTTTCTTCTTCCTTACTTCACCTTCTTTGGAATGTTTATATTTTTAGTCATTTTTCCGTTCTCGATTGCCCAACCGATGTATATGTCTGTCTGTGTATTATGTATATTCTAAGAGAGCACGGCATGGCCTGTAAGCGCGACTTTTACGCCACTGGCGCATGCTCAGCGCGTGAAATTCGATGCAGAAGAATATCAAGGTTAGAAATTTCTTTTACCCCGTACGCGTGTTGCCACGATGTAAAATAGATTCAATATAAATAAAATATACTAATTTAAATACTTGTTGGTATTTTTGTGAATCATCTCATTTGTGTGGCTATTACTTGGACCCACACAGGAAAATGAGAATTTTTCAAAATGCACGGAAAAACGATAAGCAGCGTAATTTTGCTGGAAAATGACTCTCATTTGAAAAGAGAAGAGTACAAAAAAAAGTAGCGGAAGGCAGCGATAAACATTACGACATCCTAAAACTATTGCGTATGCTATGTAGTCCACACAGTGATGCCACGCTTGCAACACTTTTCGCCTTGTGAAACTAATGTAAATTTTATGATCTTCACACTGTGAGCTAGAATTGTGGTGTATTGATAAGTTTTAAATTCATTATAATATTTTATAAATTACTTTTCCTTTTTTTTTTTAAACGAATGGCTTGAATATCTAATAGGTAGAATGCATAAATTAGAATTTATTAATTTAAAAAACGAGTTAAGCAATGCACTATCTTGTAAATGAATTTAAATCTTATAAAAAAAGAAAACGAATCTCCCGGAAAACTCATTAAACAGATAAAGAAGTAATGTGATAGATTAAAACCAGATATTTCTTGATTTCTATAGGAAGTTTATAGCTTCAGGTGTTCTTTAGGACTTAACAAAGTTCATGTTCTTTTTTTCTTCAAAAAAGGGAACAACTGAAGTTTTTGTTTATAGTATAATTTTATATAAACAGCGTCGGAAGGAACTGATCTAAATTACATTTTGTAGTTCCCAAATATGAGATCAAATTACAATATTGAATTTAACGGGAGGATATTTATTTATTTTGAGACAATGATTAAGATTATATAGGTACAACACGACGGTTTTTTTTGTAAAACATTAAGCAATAAAGAATTTTCGTAATGATTATTTTTTTAAGATCAGCTAGAACAACTAAAACTGATCAAAAAGATGTATAATCAGAAGAAAGTAAACGCAGCAGTCCTCTATAGATATTTTATATGAACGAAAAATTAAAGTATGTAGATAATTGATTGGAACATTGAAGCATATGCTTTACGCGTACAAAATATCCTATTTACGTCCTGTTCAGAGTTAGTTCTAGTAAATATTTCCACAAAAAGGATTTAATTTAAAACATTTTTCATCACTCATTCGCCCCTTATAAGAAAAAAAGGAAAATATTTGCATGAAGCAGGTGCTTCTCGTAAATTATGGTTTTATTGTAAGAAAAAAAATTGACCATTCCACAAGCCTTTCACGTAATTTCAGTGAAAATGCAAACTTACAATTCCTGTTTGTAATTAAGAAAAAGAATTGAGATACATAAGAATGCTATGAATGTGAAAATTAACGTAATGAAAGCTTTTATTGTTCAGTAAAATATTTTATTTTATTTTTCAAATAAAAACTTGAATTTTCTTTTACGTCGTTTATCATCGACTTAGCTTATAGCACCTAGAGCAAATTCTGTGGTACAAAAAAAGTTAAATGGAACTTGTTTTCCTCAAACTAATTATTTGTGATATTTGTTTAATATAATTATTATAATCTCGTCCCGTATGACCATATTAAATTAACCATGTTGTCAGTAAGATTAATTTATAATTACCTTCAATGTTTCTTGTGGTAACTACTCCATTTTCATTTTGGATTAGGTTCTAACTTGCCGAAAATCTAGCATAAAATCTAGTTCAAATTAAATCAAACAAAATTACCTCAAAAATTATTAATTTTTAAATCCTCAAAATTCATAATCTCACTTCCGTTGAAATTAATTTTTCATTTTAGTACATGAAGCAAATGCATTAGTGATGTCCATGCATTCATGATATTTTTATTTATGAATTTTAAATTACGTGTTATGAATTTTGAATATGATTTATTAACGATATTCAAATATTATTGTGGCCAAATTGATAGTATATTTATAAGAACCAAGGTTAATAAAAAATTATCATAAAAATTTTTAAAGATGATCGAATGAAGCATATGATTTATACAAGAATCTTATAGTAAATAAAATAGGGGCGTGGCTTTCGTATTTTTTTTGTGTTCTTTATTTTGTTTGGATGGGAAATTCAATCTACTTTGAACAATGAACACCCTTTAAACTCTCTAAAAGCTTCAAATAAGAAGGTACAAATCCCAATGCATTGAGAATTCTAATTGGATTTAAATAAGGAAGCAAGGTATTCAAATTACATAGTTCATTGGAATGTAAATTGAAACTTTCTTTGTAATTTTTGTATTTAAAATAAATTTCAATAATAAAAATCATTTAAAACATTGAATTTCTTTAATGCTTTTGAAACTTCTAAAGTCTAAAATCTAGATCAATATTCTACTCACTTATAATTTTACTTTTTAATATTTAAATACCAACAATTATTTCGAATTTATTTATTGTTAGTATAAAAGTCACATAGTAAAAGCCAGAAAGCAAGAATAGTGAAAGCTCGTGTATATTGTTGTGGCTTATCATCTAATGACATATAATTGGGTTGAATTGGAAAAGCGACAAGTCATTCTTTTATCACCCACAACCACAACATTTTCTTCCTCATGCCCTGAAAACCATCCCACACGTTTTTCTAAAAGGGTACAAAAGCACTACCGATGACTCACCTTTTGAGGTAGTTCTATTCCGCCTCTTTTCGTCCATTTACCCGTCTCGCATGAAAATCGATTTCCTGGCATTTCCCTCTCCGCTGTATTTCATTCGCGTTGGGGGCAATGTAGGCCAAAGTGTGAATGAAATTTTCATTCTGGAGACGCACTTGGAGAGTCACATGGAAATTACGCGCCATTTTTCACGTGATGACGAGAAAAAAATCAATGTCTGTGAAGGATGTTTATGTGTGCGAGAGATCCAGTTGAATCTGGTTTATATGGGAAAAAGGGCTCGATTTTTTCGTTAATTTTATCATGAAGCTCTCAATGCAAATATTTCCCGCCATATGTTGTTTATATAGATTTATGTATGAGATAGGATTCTGAGAACATGAGACGCGCCACAGAGAACCCTTCTAGCTTGCCTCTTAGTGTGTTTAAAAAAATAAAGCTGAAGGGGGCAAAAAAATGAGTTGCAGAGATGCCGCGAATGCCGGCCACGTGGTGCTGAACTCACAGACGAAAAACGAGATTCAGCCACGCTGAGGTCATGGTATTTTATCGTATGACGCAACATTTTGCCGGCTTTTCTTCACATTTCGCACACATTCACGGGCAGAGGTATATAGCATGAGCAGTGAGCAAGCTCTTCCATGGGTGGGAAATTCTAAATCGATTTCTCGGCTCTCTCTCCGGGAATTCTCTTTTGTACGTGCATTAAATTTCACGAAAGAAGTCACGCAAGAGGAGCATTTTGTGGCTGATGCAACATCAAATTCGACTTTCTCATGTGGGTATATGTATGCCTAAATTTATGCTCGACACACCTCTTTGCCCCATCCAGTTACATAGAAGAAGCATATACTGTTCTATATTATGTACAATCAATTTTCATACGGCAAAGTAGCCGGCTCTTGAACCCTCAATAGTGCTCATACTATGTGGCAACACTCGTGATTGTCTCGTGGCAAATCAATCAACAATTTGTTTAAGTAAAAGGCGCGAAAGAGTTTTTGTCTCAAAGTCGCGCGCGAATTCATAAGGCAAGCAGTTGAAGAAGAAAAAAAAGAAGTGTAGGTGCATGCAAATGACCCATTTTTCTAATTTAGCCCCAAAATCTCATGTATATGTCGAAGAAAAAAAAAGTGAGTTAGTTTAATTTAGACTAATGTTGAATAATCCGTGAAATCTGGCCGGATGCCCACGAGCACATTGAGAAATGCGTGGTCTTTCCCCCACAATCTCTCTCACTCTATCACTTGTTTGATCTTGAAGATTTTTTTTTAAATTCACCAACAGTGGAATTTTTTTGCTGGTACTTGAAGGAAAAAAAAAGAGAGAGAAGCCAAATTTAATCACATTCTCTTTTCCCAAATTGTATCAGGCAATTAATCAAATTGAGGTACACTGACCAATTAACATGATACCTCCATTTTTTTGTCACATATCGTGATTAATTGGGGTTGGTGTGTTGAAGGTTTATGGCGAAAGTTTCATCTTTCTCAATTCAAATTAGAAGAAAAGTAATTTGGTGATTATATTCACATGGAAAAAGGATACTATATATGCACACGGAATGTATGAGAAAGTTGAATTGATTTCCAATCCTTCTGATTGATTTTAGGAAAATTGTTTAAAAGCAGAAACGTAATGAGAAAGACGTTAGAAATATATTGTTAAGAACAATTATAAGAACTTATCAATTGGAGTTCTTGAAGATTGTGATTATCAAACCGTATATTAATTGCCCTCACATTTAACTAAAAAGAAGCTTTCAAAATAACTTTTCGTGCAATTCTAATATTTGACATTTTATTCTTACATTGACGTATCTTTTCTGACGTTTGTTTTTTTTTTAACTTTTGACGTTTTTTATCTAACATGTGTTCCGTTTCATCTCTAATGTTTGTCGTTATTTTCTAACGAATATTTTCTTTCTAACATTTTACATTTCTTTCCTAACCATTGTCCTTGTTTTTTTTTGAACTTTTTCTTTTATTTTTTTCTAACATTTGACGTTACTCTTCTAATGTCTTTCTAAAAGGTTTAAAAATCCATTTTATCAATATTTTTCACATAATTTTCAGCCTGAAAATAATTTTTTTACCCTCTAATTAATGTCTAAGCCTCCTATCTACGCTACTGTTCTAACATTGAACTTTTACCATTTTTCAGTACGAAAAGAGCACAAATATCTGTTTATTGTACTTCTCTTATCCATTAATTCAACAAAGCATCTAAAAATATATCCAAAACCTCAATTTAAATTTAAAAAAAAAGATTCCTCTTTCATGCAAAAGCTATTCAGATTTTGCTACGCAGTTTCTTTTATATGAACAGCTTATCCCTGAATGTGGGATTTACATTTTCCTCAATTTACATTCTCCATTTCTGCTTAAGCTGTGTGACGTTAGAAGAAAAACGTGTGGAAAATGTGGAGAAAAAAAATCCACCAGTGACGTTAATCGATGTTTTAGCCACAAAGTAATCGTCACTTGAGGTTCAATTGATCGCACGGGGGCTCTGAAGAAGACACTCTACGCGTTAATCGGACAAACAACAGTGAAAATTATCTTCAACTTTATCACCCTGCTTGAGTGATAAACACTCTTGGTGGATCTTTAAATGTTTTTTGTGTTCGTTTTTGTCTTAAGGGCAAAGATCAGCGTAATCAAATGTTGAAATTATAATTCTAATGATGAGAAATACTTTTCTTTCTCTTTGCAAATTGAAAGGCATCATTTCTTTTTTTTTTACTATAAAGCGACGTTTCGGTTAATTTATTGTCTTCTTCAGGCCTTTTTTGAAATCTGGAAATAGGATTTGAGATTACAAAGCTAAAATGTCGCTTGAATGTGGAATAGTGGCGCCTTTTATTCACAATTTTTTCTCAAATAATCGTTAAATTTCAAATAAATCCTCTCTGCTGATTCTCTGTAAGATCTTTAGTCCAAGCTTCTGGTTTACCTGAATCGTGGGAATGTAGGAATGATCTATATTTCACTTTGAGATCTCCTTGTTTGACCTTACTAATAAAAACCTTTTCTAGTGTGTGATCCTTTCCATTGATTCGCCCTGGATGGCCTTTTGTTGTTCTCTACCAGAGTACAAGAGCAATTTATTTGTCTGACCATTTGTAGGCGCACAAAAAAAAACGATCCAAAATGAACAACAAAAACCCCTCGTAAATATTCTCTCCTCTTAGTCGAGATTAAATTTGACACTTTACCACTCACCAGAGTGAGAGAATTCCCTGATAGTATGTGGAGGCCACGGGACGAGACATAGCCAGTGAGATGGATCTTATCAGAAATTGGCGGGCTTTTTTTTTTTTTTCAAAACGCGAAGCAATGGGAATTATGGGTCGACGAAAATGCTACCGAATCATACGATATAGGCAATACGATTCGGAGGCTGTGGGAACAAGCTGTACGATGTCGCTTTGTCAGCGCAGTGAAAAAGCGAAAATGCTATAATTAAATTTGTAACACATCGCGAGATGGCCACATGACAAAGAGGGAGGAATTCAGATTAATGAACCCTCAATGAAGGCTCTTTTTCGTCTTTCCGCCATTTGCGAGACTCACAGTCGGTGTACATTCAGTGTCTTCGTGTAAAATAAATTGTCAATAAAAAAAAAACGATCTTGTAAATCTCTTTTGTATTGCAATAAACGCCCCAATTCAATTAGCAATGAATATATTAAATAATAATTTATGGAATTATGCCGCAATAGCTGTCTCCACAGGCGAATGCAAATCATTTTTCGTGTGAGTGATTTGTTGACACAATAAGCTCATAGAAGAGGGAGAATGGGTCAAATAGGAGCGTGGTGTGATTTAGAATTTAATGCAAGAACAACATATGACCTCTAAACACATCAAAATTGCCAATCAGAATTGAATGAAAAATCTCTGTTGCTAATGCCTCTTTGGGGGGCTTAATAGAATTTCTTTGACGTAGTCAAATGGAAAGTTTTTTTTTGCTTTAAATTAACTTTGAGTGTCCCGATTTGCTTAATGTGGAAATTTTCCGAAATTTTTAATAGACAGAGAAATGTTTTGTTTGTTGTTATTTAAAGAAAAAGAACATCTGCTTTGGTCTGCTTTGCCAATATCGAAAGGAGATATGTAACGAAAAGCAAGAATAGAATTTTGCCTTTAATGCTTGCTTATTCAGATTGAGATAACAGAAAGAAAGCTTTTGAATATTTTTTTATTATTTTTTTAGACAGTTTTTTTTGTTGTTCAGAATTTTAAAAACTTTTAGATTCAATTTTAAACTACCTCCCTGTGAACTAATAAAATAGATAAGAAATTTCAAAAAACCAGAAAAGCTTTTGACATTAGAATTTCAATTTTGTTAGCAGAAAAGAAGGGAAAGAAAATTGATATTCGTGTGTTAGTTCACAAAAAAATTAAAATAGAAATGAAAAACTTCTTGAAGTATAAATTTCCCCAAAATGCTGATAAAGAAGACCTAAATTTTCTTAACTTCAACTAGTGAGATTTTCGGTCCATACTTTTATCACCCTTAATCCCTAAATGTTCCTATTCACCCCAATTAGCCATAACTTTTACCTTTGAATTCTTATAGCGGAAAATCAGTCGGTGTCAAATATTTTGTCTTTTGTTTTATTTTAATTTTAATAGAATCTTTAAGAAAAAAAAACTTACAAAAAATTAGCACTCGTCTCTATTTGATATTTCAATCAACGCAAGTGAAAAAAAAAAGACATTTTAAGATGCTGGCAGTTAGCACTTTTGATGATTTAACATTTTCAAGAAGCGATGAGTGAGAAATATCAGGGACTTTTCTATTTAAAATTTATAAAATTTATTAAGAGCAAAATTTTGGGATTTATTTTTAAATTATAGAATCTTTTCCTGAGGATCAGGATTGTCCGAATTAACTTTATTTAACTCTGATCTTGATAGAACTTTAGCTACTTTCTGAAGTACTGGATGAAAATATCAGTGTAAGACGAAATTTCCAAAAAACATAAACCTTCCATTTGCGAAAATAATAATATTTTCAGGCGCCACATCGAATTGTTCACTGAAAAAAAATTTCTTTCATTCTGCCAAAAAAATTTTCTCTCACCTTTCATAGATTGACTCACATTGGTATCCCAAAATAGAGTCGTTAATACTTCAATCATGCGACAGATTAGCTTTTTGATCTCTAAATGTCTTGCTATTTCTGCTGACGATACAATTTAAACTGCGAGAAGCTCTACTTTGAGAAAGGTGTTAAGCAACTCAATAAACCCAAAAGGAGAATGCTATTTAAATAAAAGACTTTTTTCACAATATACCGACACACCTTCTCTCTATGCGCAAAAAATACCTCTCATTGCGCACTACTTTTTAGCAATCTTAAGGTGAGTCGTCAAAAAAAATCAGCCACGAGCTTTAGAGGTGTGAAGAGCACAATGAAGAGACAGCGAAGGTGAAAGAGGTTTTCGTACCCAATGAGAATTTTTCATGACGTCCCCATATCAGATTCTACGGACGAATTGCACGTGATTCCGCATTGATAACGATGGCTATTCTTGTAGGTGGTGCAAACATTTGTTGAAGAATTTTCAAACTGATCCTCCCGCATGATTGGAACGAAAGGAAAATGTTTCACTAAATCATTTTAATTTCTCTTTTTTTGGATTGTTTGGGAACTTTCCCAAAAATAATCAACAGAAATGTTCAATTAATTTTCCAATTCCACTCACGTTACCAATCGCTCCCGATATAGGAATGTCATGTACTTTTCCAGACTGATTTCATGTTCTCACATAGCAAAATGTTCTTCATGTGGGATATTTTTGGGTAAATGTTTTGACCAAATGCTGCTGATAAAGTGCGCGGTAGTGGTTGAAAGTTCATTAACAGGCACAAGAAAATGAACTTGATAAGCCTGCGCGGCGCTTTGTAAGTTGGCAACAACGGGCCCCCCATGAGAGCGTCAGAGGATGTCGCTATCGCTGTTTTTGTGTCAATAATTCATAAATTTTTAGCAAAATGCTTTCAATTTTTTTTCTGCATCTATAAATCGTTCATCGTACAAATACTTTACAGGGTGGTGCATAGAAACAGCAAACTCAAATTCAGTCGTTCGGTCCCATCGAATTGTGACTCAAATTATTTCAAAATGAGACGCAAATGTCTAATTAGGACTCAAAATAATCTGATGTGCAAGAATCGTTTCAAGAAACGTCAAAAGTAAACGCGATTTAAAATATAATATTGATTCTCTAGATTTTTTTAAGAAAAGAATTAAAAACTTTCATATCCTGGTACTGTTTCAACGAACTCAACTGTACCTTGCTGAAGCACGCGCAAATTTTAATCTCGCAGACACTTTAATTGGCGACAGCTGATTTTTTATATAGAAAAAAACTTATTATCGCTTTTAATTCAAACAATTACAAGACACATTTCTCCCAAGCAGAGATTTATCTCCTTGCATTATCACCAAAGAGGCTCGTTTCGTGAAGCAAAAAAAAAGTCGTAAAAAGAAATCTTCCGCAAAGCTTAATGATCACCTTGCGCATGATCCTGGAGGTCAATGCGAAAAAAATAAGAGCGATAGAGCACGTTGAAAAAAGTCACGTCACAGATTGAAACGTAAAAATAGATTTGAAGATGGAAAACATTAATCAATAACATTCTACATGATAGAGATAAGAGCTCATTGGAAGTAATTAATTGAGGTTGCCTTATTTTTCTCTCCAATTCCTTCCAGTCACGACTGGCAATTCCGCGGGTCAACACGGAGAGATAACAAGACATCAGGATGGTTAATGTAAGGCACCTCGTGGAGAGGAAAATTATATTTTGAGTTTTATATTAGATTAATAAAAAATTAATTCATTTGTATTTTCTTATAGGAATATGCAGGACCTCCTCCGCAGGAGCTGGAAACATTTCTGCCACAGGAAGGAACAAATGGAACAGTAAAGTAAGTCAAAGGAACTTCTTTATAATTTTTTTTTGGTTGTTTCTTTGGGTTTCTTTGAGGACTTTTTCTACTTATTCATGAAAGTGAGAACAAAAGAAACCTAAAAAAGATTTTCTTAAAAAAAAACGGAAAATTAATTTTAAATTTAAATTAAAAATCATTAAATGAAAAAGATATTTCAGAATTTTTATTCCGAAAGATTTGATTTGTTCAGTCTTTAGAATTAGACTTCTTTCTTACTTTATCAATTATAAAAAAAACTTTATCGGGAACAGAATATCTCACTTAAAATCAAATTATTTTCTATTTTTAACACATTAAAAATCTTAAATTCTTTTATTTATTCTGATGCTTTCTACGAAACTTTCCCAAAAACCACCAGACACCAAAGAGATTTGGAAAATTTCCACTTCTCAAAATAAAAAGGAATCCACACGTGATTTAGAATTTAAAAAAAAAGAGAAAAAGAAAAAAAGGCATCATCTACGTAAGTTGTGATTTATTTCTGCAAATTAATCTATCTTGTGCTGCGAATATAATTCACCAAAAATATCTTACAAGAATAAAGGCTTCTTTGCGCGCGAGAATAAGCCCCTCATTTGCCAAATGGGCACACCCCCATAGTCGTATTTCTTTTTCAAGAAAAGGATCTTCAAGAGAACAATGCTGCATAAATTGCACAAAGGCGTTGACAAGGAAAAGTAAATAAAAAAGCGTGACTATGCAACAATTTGCAATATATGCAATCTGGTGTGGCTATTAATAAGAAAATTCATTAATAATCTATTTTTATGCGCAACAAACGACGTCATTTTTATCGTGAGATTTTGTGATTCAAGCGTCAGAATTAGAGCACTGTGAGGGAATTCTTTCATGCCATAACCGACCACCAAAGCACAAGGAATGATTGCGAAAATAAAATCGTTGCAGCACGAAAGAGAGCTGTGGGTAAAGCACCTCTATACTAAGAAAGCTCGTTAGCAATGAATTGCAGATCTTGTGTTGATTTTTTTTAATAAGGATTGTTACACAAAGTAAATATTTTTTTGGAAATTCTAGAAATCAGAATAACAAACGAAATTTGTTAGAACTTTTTTTGCGAATTATGGATTTTTTATATGAATTTTTTTTTAAGTATTAGTAGGTACTATAAATCTCGCAGCCCAGACACTTTTCATGCTATAATCAACAAGGTTGTTTAGTTTTTTTAATGTTATACAAGTTGTGAAAAACGCTCCTTAAGGATACTTACTTTTTATACTGTTAAAGAATATAATTTAAAAAAAAGCTTTCTCGTATTTAGCTGCATAGTCCACATCGTCCACATCCTAAAAACTTTCCTAGGATAATTTTTACGAATTTCACTCTAAAATATTTTGATATATTAAAGGAAAATACTAAACTTATTAGTACTTTTTATGCTTTTTACACTGAAATTTTAAAGCGATCCTGAAGAATACTTAATTTATGGCATAATGTGTGTGTCTACACTAAAAGGCTAGGTACCATAAAAAAAATTTCTGTCTCAATTTAAAAATTTATATCAAATGTTTTAAACGGAAAAATAATTAAACGTTATTCCACGAGATCCATAAACATGAATTTAAAAAAAAAACTAAATCTTAACTTAATCTATTGAAGACAGAAACCATAAAATCTACTATTAGCTTCTTCATCTCTTGCATCATTGCTTCTATTTAATTTTTTGTTCAGTAAAAATGCAGAAAAAGCTTTAGGAAGGACAAAAAATGCAAAAATTGCAACTTATTCAGCGACTTCTTCAGTATTGTAATAAAAGAAAATATTTCTTGCTGATTTAGTAGAAATTTAATCATATTCATGGTGTTGGAGGGAAAATGCACAAAAGTGCAGCCCCTGCGAGTTAGTTTGTTAGTTAATCTCGCCACGAGAGGATTGGCATTTTATTCTCTCCTTCAGCGACATACCAAAAAGTGTTTATTTTGTGAAGAAGACCTAGAAAAGAAAAGAAGTGAAAGTCAGTATGACGTCCTATCCGTCCCTTGCTCTAGAAATGAGGTTATTTTTATTTAATTAAAAATTGCAAACATTTGTTCCAATATTGATTTGTGTGTTTCCTTGTTTTGTGTGTCAACTCTGTTGGCGGGCAAACTTATACATATTTGCACAAATTGATTTATCAAGAAAATTGCCGAGGAGACGCTCACACTTCGGTGCATCGTCAAAGACAATTTCTTATCGCACCAGAAAAACCTTCCGGTGTGGAGGGATTAAAATGATCTTCTACCCACATAATTAAGTTCAGTTTCACTGTGATTGTCTTTTTGACAAGATAATGCTCCTCAAAGAATACCCGTGGGAATTATTTATTTTGTTTAAATTTCTTCTTTTAATTGCTGTTAAAAATTATTTGTTTAAAAAGTGATTTTAATTTGTGAATTATCTTTGCCCTTTTTGTAGATACAAAATAACCCCGAGGAAAGACATCGAAAATGGTGCCATCAAAGATGAATATAATCCCTTCAAGGAGAGAAATCTGGAACATCCTACAACGTAAGTTTATATTCACTCTTAAAAAACCGTTAAAGTTTTAAAACAATTTTTATTCTTTTTTTTTAACCATCACAAAATTGCTTCATTAATTTATTTCAATTACTCGCTCAATTTAATGTCTTTCAAGCCTTCCAATTTCACGATAGTGATTGGGCATGGTGCTCCCTTCTTGAGCTCGCCCCAGTGTTGTGCAAGAGAATTGATTTTTAATGAATTTGTGTCACTTTGAGGCGCATTTGATTTTTTTTTATTATTGAATAATTCAATATAATCAGTAAGGAAGAAATTCTCAAATCAAATCCAATTGATTTCTTTATCAGAGACTCTGTGAGTAGAATTGGGCAATATTTTTCTCTTTAATCTCAATTGTGGGTGTGTGTCTCAATCATCCTTGCCCTATTTTTGGCCCTTGATAAAAATAAAAGAAAATCACTTCTTACCAAAGAAAACTTTGATTAACCCTTTAAGGATATAAAACGTACTCAGTGTGTCTAGTAATGTTTCTTTTTATAACTTTTGAATTCGAGGGGTTACATTTTGAGTCAACCTCCCCTACAAAATAACGAAGAAATGATTTTTAATAATTAGAAAATTGAGAATTTCCTTTCAAAATTCCCTTTTGCAATATTTGATTTATTTTTTAACTTTTAATCACACAAAATTAGTCATAATCATCACATTTTCTTGTCGTTGATTTTTCATGTGGGTAAAACGTGTTGAATTCTCCACATTTCCGCAAATAAAATGTGAAGCGATGAAATTTCAATCGGGCAGTAAATGCTTATCTGACGGTTTTTCCAAGATATTTCAGCTTATTTCTCACAAAATATGGATATAAGTTCTGCACAAAATTCTGATGCAACATTTATGTTTTATTTTCGCATTATTACAACATGAGTAGTCTATGTATTTGTTGCACGTGGGCTCCGGATGTGGCGGGAAAATTATAATTAGTATAGAACGCGAATAGTGAGGAATAAAATGAAATTTCCGAGAAGGGGTCATAGATAAATTCTTCAAGAGTATTTTCTTTTCTTCGTAGAAAATACGAAACTCGATTCTAATTCTTCATGAACTATAGAAGAGGGGATTGGGGTAAAATGAGTCATAGAGAGGTTTTCAAAAAATGCGGAAGAAGCTCTTTTAAAAAAAAATTCTAACGACTTCACATGCTCAAAGAATCAACAAATAAATTCGCATTATCTAATTAGTTTAAATAAAACAACAAAAATTAGTCTAAAATGAGCAAAAATTTAAGGAGATTTCTTTAAAATGACTCCATTAAATATATTTAATAGTTTTATTTTTGTAAAGTAAAACCTTTGCGCTTAGCAAAAGCTTTAGAATTCATTCATTAAATTTTTAATACTCTTCTAGAGCAAATTCTAAAGTTGTTCTTGGATAATACCGACCAAATGCTTCAATTTAAGGCAGTTTATAAAAATGTTAAAGAGAATGATAAAATATTTAGATATTTTTACGTGACGTGTATAAAATAGTCAATTATGCCGTAAAAATTTACCCGACTGGTCCTATTTACAGAAATAGTTTTTTTTTTGTAAAATCTTAAAGAAAAACATGATGTACGATATTTTTTAAAAGAAATGTTGGGAAAATTATTTTATGAAAGAAAAACTTAGTAAATACGTCGGGAATTCTAAGGTTATCGGGTTATTTTAACAAAATCCGCTATTTATTACACGTCACGTAAAAAAATGAATCTACACATGGCCTTTAATTGAAATTATTCTATAATTTTTGAAAATTCTCATCATTTTGAATTTTAAATCCAACTTCGACATTTTTGTAAAATTTACAATCTGGGAAGTTTCAAAATAAATCTTCTGTATTTCCCTTCCTCGTGATAAGGGAATGATAAGTTAATTATTGGAGCTTTACTCCAACAAGATATCTTTAACACATTTTTTTTACATGTGTTTTCATCAAATAAATTGATGCGAATGATTTTGCATAAAAATGAACATAAATTAATTTTTTAATTTACGTTTTTTTTTATTCAAATTGCAATTAAAACAAAATTTAATTTTGTTGCTTTTCTTGTTTTAGGGATGGCGAAACACTGACCCACCTGCTGAAGGCTTCGCTCGGAACAGGAATCCTGGCCATGCCTGTAGCTTTCATGTACGCCGGTCTGGCCATGGGGATTGTGGCCACGATAGTAACGGCCCTCGTTTGCACACATTGCGCCTATATCCTCGTAAAGTGCGCCCATACGCTGTATCGGCGCACCCATACGCCACAGATGAGCTTTGCCGAAGTGGCTGAGGTGGCGTTCCAGAATGGACCCAAATGGGGACGTGGCTTCGCTCGGCTGGCCAAGTGGATCATCCTCAATAGTCTCTTTATCACGTACTTCGGTACATGCTCCGTGTACTCCGTGATTGTGGCCACCAACTTCCAGCAAGTCTTCGAGCATTGGTTCGACACAGTTATCAACCTGCGCGTGATGATCTTCGCGCTGCTCATACCACTGATCCTGCTTGCGTGGGTGCCAAATCTCAAGTACTTAGCCCCCGTCTCCATGGTTGCCAATGTATTCATGGCCCTTGGGCTCGGGATCACCATGTACTACCTCGTCACGGGCATTCCGGAGAATGCGATGGAGAAGAGGGAACTTGTGGCGCCCATCTCCACCATTCCCGCCTTCTTTGCCATCACCATCTTCGCAATGGAGGCCATTGGGGTGGTCATGCCGCTGGAGAATCAAATGAAGACCCCAGAGAACTTCACGGGCATCTGTGGAGTACTCAACAAGGGCATGAGCGGCGTAACGCTTGTCTACATGCTGGTGGGATTCATGGGTTACCTGTGCTATGGAGCTAACACAGAGGGCAGCATAACACTCAATCTTCCCACGAAGGAAATGTAAGAATTTTCTTTTATCTTTTGCTTAAATCTTTGCTCAAACATCTTTGCTTTACAGTCCTGCTCAAATTGTGAAAGTCCTTATTGCCCTTGCCGTCTACTGTACATTCGGGCTGCAGTTCTATGTGTGCCTAGAAATTGGATGGGATGCCCTCAAGCCCCACTTCCCCAACCGCCCAACACTCGCCAACTACACCATGAGGACACTGATGGTAGTTGCTGCTGTGCTGTTGGCCGTTGCTGTGCCCACCATCTCCCCTTTTATCGGCCTCATTGGGGCTTTCTGCTTTTCCGTGCTGGGACTTCTCTGTCCTGTCTTCATTGAGATGGTCACGTACTGGGACGAGGGATTCGGACGCTTCAACTGGGTCATCTGGAAGAATATCATTGTTTGCATATTCGGCGTAATGGCGCTCATTTTTGGCTCACGTAGTGCCATCTTGGACATTATTAAGCTCTATACGGACCCAACGGATACAACGCCCGTTCTTGCGGCTGCCGCCAATGCCACCATCTAGCACTAAGAGGACTCTTCTTTTTGTCTTTCCTTTCCAACACACCCACACTTTGTCTCTGCTCGACGGCAGGACCGCCTGGCGATAATGCAGCTGCAAATAAATTGTACATTTTTCTCAAGACGAAAAGAAAAAGGAGAAAAATACAATTAAAAAATAATAAAGATGCTATCATTACTTTAGAATAATGATACAAGTTTGTTTTTTTTTCTGTTGGCTAAATTTCTTACAGTTGAGTTCTGGATGGAAATACACAAATCAGAAAATTAGTTTTATTAGAAGAATAGAACATTAGTCAATGAAACGTCTAAATGATCAGGAAAATATTAATTTCAGTGAGTCATGATGAGCTCTAAACTAAAGTAAATCGTTATCCTATCACAAATTGGTAAAAATTTAATTTTAAGAATTTTCTTTTAGATTTTCTTATGAATGCTGTCTTATAATATGAGAAAAAATTAAAATTTTTAACATTTTTTTTGCAGAGACCCAATGAGCTCAATTTGAGCCGGCTCGAACAAACAGCCGGAGTTTTTCTTTCACCAGCAGCAGCTCTGAATGTTTTTTTTTCGACATTAGCAGTAACATCATAGATTTTTTACTATCGTGAACCGAGCAGCTTCAATTTCATTAGTTTTATTAACTTTCATAAATTAACTGTTAATTTAAGAATTTGAGTCTTCATTTTTTAAGATCAATCAAACCGTTTAACCAATATAGTTTTGAGCAGTTGAAAATTATAACTTGGGGAAGTGTAGGGTCAAAAAGAAATCGCAGGTATAGGCAGTCCCTCAGGACCGTGTCTTTTATGGAAGTATGGGTTAGGGATTAATTTCGCTGGTAACTACTACTAAGTAACTAAAAAAAAAAAGAAAAATCTGTTGTTTGCCAAAAATGTTTTATTTCAGCAAATTTTTTTTATTTATTTTTTTTTTTATATTTTACGGCCGCGGATAACTTAAAAATTGCTCTTCACAATCTCGGCGAGGAACTTCATACAAGTTTCTACATTTCTGTCTTTTTGGTAATGCTCTAGTATTTTGTCTATCTTGTCGTCCAAGTAATTAAACATCATTCTGCGTGTCTTAGCAGGGACTTACATTTCCCTTTGTTTTAACTTTAACGTTGTGTCGTTCGCGTCTTCTTTTAGATTTTTTGTCAATAAGTATATGTTGTGGATTGCGTACCTTTATATAAAAGATTTATTAGAAATAGATTTCAATCCTATAATCGTCGCCGGATGTTATATGATGGAGTCCCCAGAGTCCGTGGGCACACGCGATAGAAAATGTACTCTTATCAATCCAGTGAAGCCCAATGTATATTGAGCTGCTTTCATTTCCGAATAAAAAATTAAAATTATATGTAATATTATCGTGACAATCGTAGAAATAATAAAGAAGACGTGAAAGATTTTAATCTTGTGTAAAATCCCAATAATCATACCTATTCCGGCAAGTATCATGTATAGATTCCCCATTATGTTCATCCCCAATCCGGCTAAGACAACTGAAAAAAAAAATAATAAAAACGGTAAGTAAAACTTACGGGCTGTGATTCTTTCTTTGTCGGTGAAATGTGAAGTTGCCTGAAAATTGGGGATGGGCAAATTTTGAGTGAAGGCTTTCTCGCGTACCGAATCACAGCCAACGCTCAGAAATTTTGTGAAAAGCCTTAATCGTGGGCGTTGGCTGTGATTCGGTACAGAGGCCTGCGCCGCCCCTAACAGTATATGTTGGGAGTTTTTGTTGTTGCCTTGTTAAGTTGTCTGTTCCATGATTACACAACGTTGTTCGTCCTGTGACGCTGTCCGTGTATGTTCCAAATTATTGCAGGATTCCCCAAGTACAAGAAAATTTCCTCGATAGGTCATTCTCATAGGAAATTTCCTGGCCTATAACTTTGTCTCAGACCGCTTTTCCCTATCTCCCCGGGAAATATGAGTTTTCGAGCTTTTCCTAAACCCTTCCGCTTCTGACTTTTTTTAAACTCGGCGGGTAAATATAGTCACTAACGGGGTAAATAAAGTCAGTGGAATTTTCCGACATTTCCAATATCTTTCTATCTGAGAGATTGATAGTAGTTGATAGCTAAACTTTTCACTTTTTGATCCACTACAAGGAATTTCACTTTTATACCCACTAAAACAGAGAATTTTGCGATTTTCTCAATCAAGCCATTTTGCAAGAAATGGTTAGAAAACATTATAGGCTGTAGCATGAAGTATTGAAGTATTGAAGTATTGTCGGTCACTTACCTTTATAGCCAACGGAAGGTTAACTTACCGTGTGTTTTACACCTCACAGTTTCTTACTTTCCTCAAATTTGTCCTGAAAATAATTATTGACAACTTCCTCATCAAATCTGGCAACAAAAAAAGCTTTTTTTATCATGAAATATTTTATTTCTCATCGAAAGTCTTTCTCAATAAAAAGTGTCATCGGCATTTCCTATCGCATTCTTAATTTCATTATTTTTCTTTCTTTTTTAATACTAAAAATTCCATCTCTTTTTTTAATATAATAATAAAATCTACTAAATTGTAGTACCTCCATTTTTTTTTTTAACTATTATATTTACACTTGGACTTTACATACAGCAGCACTTTTTTCTTCCTTCAAAATGGGCTTTCAAAGTGAAGCGGAGGACATTTTTTATCTTTTTAAAACTTTTTCTTTTTTCTTTCATTCAACTCCGAAAAATAGAGCGAAAATAGAGCTTTGTACTATTTTAAATAGAACGCAGTTTATCTCCTTTTTTATCTATATTTTTGTTTTCTCCTTTAATAATTAATAATAAAAAAATCTCATCTCCCCGTCTTGCATTAAAATTAATAATTTAAAAATTGTTATATTCATCCAAATATAGATCATCTGAGAAAACTTACACTATTTAAAGTTTTTTTTCTTCTTCTTTCATCAACTAACTCTTTCTTAAAACTTCTATACATATACTATACTAACTATATATATATATATATTCATAAACTGACGCATATTTACAATAAATTAGAAGAAAAAATTAAAGAATTTAATCGGGGCTTTGAGATGAACAAGTAAAGATTTATGTTTTAACTAATATTTTTCTCATCTTCATTTTTTTTTAAATATTAATAATAATAATAATTAATTGCAATATTTACGAAAGAAAATCTTTCATCTCTTTAATATTTTTTAATCTTTTTTTTTTAACTATCTTCATCTCTACACTTAAACACGATTTTTGTGGGGAAAAATTTACACGATTTTTTCTTATTCTTTTGAATCGTATTTCTTCTTTTTTTTTAAATAGTTTAGAACAAATTACGCTTCTTTTTTTTAAACATCTTTTACACACGAATGTAGAATTTTTTTTTATTATTTTCTTTTTACACGCAAAAATTCGGAGAGAAAAAAGGATTCAAAGGAAGGAAATGAATTTTTTTCTTTCATTTGTAAGTAAAATTTGAGTTAAAAGACTTTGTCTGTACACCAAAAGGGATGTCTCTTAAAATGCTCTCTCTCCCTCCCTCCCTCTAAAACAGGCCACTCACTCACCCATCAACACTTGACTAACTCTCTGCATTTCTGGTGACAGTATAGCGATTTATCGTGGAATAGGGAGCCTTCCGTATGTCATTGTCCTGTTTGAGGATTGTTGAATTTGGCGCCAAATCATCACCGTGTCCCATTAGCCAATCTGAGCATTTTACCTTCTGACCTTCGGCCACATTCTCTTCCAGCCATGAATTTATAAACTTCTGGAAACGCGTCTTCATTCGCTTCGTCACCATTTCGTGAGTCTATTGAAGAGGAAATAAAGAAAAATTAAATTATATTTTTTTGTTGATTTTATTCTTTATTTATTTTTTAATCTGAATAAGGACCAAAATTAAAAAAAACTAACTTAGGATGCTCGAAAGTATTTTTAAAATAATAAAAATTAGGCATTAAAATAATAAACTAATCAGATAAATGTTTTTACTATGTTTACGAAAGTTGCCAATATAAAGGAATCTGCGATGAACTGTTACCTTTTAGCAGTAAAAAAATATTTTATCCTCCAATAAAATAAAGAATTTGCAGTAAGTATATATTTCAAATAAACAGTAAAATCATGTTTGTAGTTAAAATAAATCAGTCAGTAGGGGAACCTGGGGTAAAATGATGAATTTTTGGGAGATAATTTTTCCTGACTTCCGTGGAAATATTTTAGTTTTCCCATGAGGACTATCTTATAGGAAATTTTCCGGGCTACAACTTTGTCTCAAACAATTTCTTTCTATCTCAACGGTAAAATGCATTTTCAGTCCATTTTCCAAACACTTGCATTTTCACCATTTTGCCCCAATCCTGGGGTAAAATGGTTAATTGCATTTTTTGTTCGCTAATCTTAATTTAATGAAATTATTTTAGCAAGGCACTATTGAGAATGAGAGATTTGTGTATCAGTTAAAAATTTTTTTAATAAAAAAATACAAAAGAAATAGAAATTGCCACTTTTATTTTTTTAGTTTATAAAAATTGGTAATAGTGAGTGATCAAATATGATAGAAGTATTAATTATTTATCAAATATCCTAAATTGTATGTAAAAGTTATACAGATTAAGAAAAAATATTTTTTTCAAAAATTTAAAAAGTTATTTAAAAAAATCACCAAATTCACCATTTTGCCCCAAGGGGTACTTTTTACTATCAGTGCTTTACGGGAAATCTCGGAAAATTTTTTTTGGAAAATTCAGATTAGATTCGTGTTTAGCAATAGTTACTCTATGTAAAAATGCATTTGGATCAAAAAAAAATTGCAGAGAATATCGCCAAAACTTAATTTGTAGTTGAGAGGTCAAAGTAACTTTGAGGTTCGAAAAATTTGTTTTTCAAATAAAAGCCAAAATTTTAGATCAATTATTATGAAACTCTCTAGGATTAGGCAGGGATATAAAGTGCAACTATTGACAAAATTAGACAGATTAGCTCCCATTGCTTCTTGAGATATTAATTTTTTTTTTCTTCAAATTCACCATTTTACCCCAAAACAACTAAAAATAAACTGAGAAACTGACTGATGAGTTTAATAATTTTTATAAGCAGTAAAACTGTCCGACTATAAAAAAAAGGAATTTTAGAAATTCCTACTTACAAAAAAAAATGTTTTTAATCATTTTTTTTAATCGTTATAATTGAAAAATTCTTTTAAAAAACATAATAAAGGAAATATTTCATAAAAATTATTCTTTCGAAAGCTCAAAAACTCTCAAGAAATTAAAAAAAAAAAAAAGAAATATTACAAAACATTAACTAACCTTTTTGGCTTTATACAGAGCATGCCTCTTGTAGAAGAAATCATCTTTATTCATAATGATGACCATTTTGTAGTTGTTGTAGTTTAGCTTCATTTCGGATTTGTTGTCAGAGATGAATTCATCGGCAAGCGTTGGTGGTCCCGGCATTCGCTCAGGCGGCCTCTTTGCCCAGAATCCCGGTCCACTGACACTCTCATCAATGTCCATGGGTACGGGATCTGTGCTGCCAGCACGCGAGGAAGCCATTGTCGTCAGTGAAGTCGTTGTGGTTTCCGCCGTTGTACTCGTGAGGACTGTAACGTCACTGGCAGCAGCCGATGTGACCACTGTAGCTGATGCTGTGGCCTGTGTTGTGGATGAACTACTCACAGCCAGGGCTCCCGATGAGGCAGTACTCGTGGGATGTTGGGAATTCTTCTTGTGTGACCGAAGTATCCTCTTTACTTTATTCACATTGCGCTTGAGGTAGAGCGGTTTCCGCGGAAGGGCATTCTGCAAAATCCAACAATTTTCTATTTAATAAATTTTCACACTTTTCCTTATTTAATTTTATTGAAAAAAAAAAGAAAAACATTTATTTGAAACGAATAATAAATTAATGGAATTTTGTGAATCAAAAATTATAGATTTTAATTTGAAAAAAAAATCTGAATAGTTAATCTTTCGCGCATTTGCTGTTAAAAAATCTAAAAATTGCAAAAAAGTAATTCATTCAATTTTCTCAAAGTGATAAAAACCTTCTAAAAATGCTTAATTGTTAAATCCAAGTGCAAAAGAAATTGTTTAAAAACAAGTTAAATTGAAACATCCCACAAAAATAAGTAGATTTATATTTTTTAATTTAACGCTAAATTATTAAAAATTGTGAATGAAATCGCACTAAAATCGCAACTGTTTTTAAAAAAAAAAACTAAAAATGTATTTTATTTTTAACTTTACTAAATCCGAAAAAGAAAAATATTTGTCTGCGATTCCAAATTTTCATCTTACGTGGAAATCTAAAATTCTTCCAAAATATTTTTTTAAGTTTACTTTTAATGAATAATAAATTAAATAAAACTCTTTTTAATACACAAAATTCCATTGAAAAGATAGACACAATAGACTTCAAACATGCTTTTGGACGACATTCATGCAACCACTTAAAAGTAACCACAAAAAAATATTTTTTTAAATTACTTTTTGAAAAAATTAAAAGAGATAAATTACTAAACATTAAATACGACGATCTACACTAAAATGTCAGATGAAAGAAAAATGAAAAGATAAGCAAGGCATCTTCTCTAAAATACTTTTTTTCCAAAATTTATTTTTTTTTTAATTATTATTTCTCATACACAGCAAATATTATTTTATTTTAAAACAAAAAAAAATACTTTTAAAATCTTCTTCAAAATGACAAGGAAAAAAATTGTACCAGGTCAAGACAGAGATGACAAAATGAAATAAAGTTTTATGCAAATCAAATTGAATTGAAAAATTTCTTTTCTCTTATTTTGAAAAAATTAAAAGAGATAAATTACTAAACATTAAATACGACGATCTACACTAAAATGTCAGCAGTGGTATCAACGCAGAGTGACTAAAGATAAGCAAGGCATCTTCTCTAAAATACTTTTTTTCCAAAATTTATTTTTTTTTTAATTATTATTTCTCATACACAGCAAATATTATTTTATTTTAAAACAAAAAAAAATACTTTTAAAATCTTCTTCAAAATGACAAGGAAAAAAATTGTACCAGGTCAAGACAGAGATGACAAAATGAAATAAAGTTTTATGCAAATCAAATTGAATTGAAAAATTTCTTTTCTCTTATTTTCTCTTAAAAATAATTTAATTTTCCTTTTTTTTTGTTATTTTCCCAATTATTTCCTATTTTTTTTAAATAGATATTTTGTCAAAGTTTTTTTTAGTTTGTCTTTTAGAAATTGATTTTGTGGAAGAGAAAATATTGAGAGAAAATGAAATATTTTTTTTCCTCAGAGGAATGAACAAAATAAATACAAAATGAAAAATTTATTTCCAAACACATTCAAAAAAAAATCTATCATTCATATTGATTATTTCAATGATGTTTCTTTATAATTGTTAAAGAAAAAAAGAAAAAGAAAAATAAGAAGCTTCACAGTTAGAGTAATAATATTTAAGAATAGGTTTACTAATAAAGAAGAGACAATATTCAAGTGAAAATATCCACAGTTAAGAAAATTTTTCTTTAGAAATACAAAAAGACAGATAAAAAATTTTTAAAAAATTTTCTTCTTTACTTTTCCTCCGTTTTTGGGTAAAAAATCAGCAAAATATTCCTCTGTTTTCAAAAAGGAAAGACATTCAAAAGGAAATAAAAAAAAAATATAAAAAATAAGACGCTTCAGTTACCACAAAAAATCTTCTTTTCCAAAAAAAAGAAAATTTTTCATCCATATAGTAGAAAGATTTTGTTTTTTTCGGTTTTCAAAAGATTTTGTATTTATTTTTTTTCAAAAATTTTCAATTTTGATTTGTTTTTTTTTTCTAATATTTCCATTTTCAAAACTTTTTAAATGTTTTTTTTTTACAATAAAAAATTGACAAAATATATTATCGAATTTGGATAAATTTTTATTTTTCAAATTTCTTTTATTCACTTTTTTTTTTAAATTACTTTACAGACGGTTAGTTTTCTCTCAATTCTTTTTTTGGAAAATCATTTTCAATTTACAAGAATTTTTTACACACATATAATTTGTTTTTTCTTTCAAATACATCCGAAAAGAAATGAATACACATAAATTTTGTTTCAAAATGAATTTTTTATTGTATCAAGAAAAGATTATCTTGAATTTTAAATTGCTTTAGCAATAAGTTTTGTTTTTAAGAACAATGAGGTAAAATATTTATCTAAAATTTTCTTTTCTTTTCTAATATTATTTTTGTACATCGTTTCTGATTTTTCTTTTTTTTTTAATATAAATATTTTTATTATAATAATATTTTCTTTTTTATTATAATAATTTTTTTAGGATCTTTACCTCATTGTCCTTTTTTCATTAAGATTTTCTTATTCTTTAGTTTTTTTTTTTCAAAGTTTTCCTCAACTATATTCTAAAAATTTCACGAATTAGACACATAGATTGTTTTTTTCAAAGTTATTTTTTAAAGAATTTTTAAAAGATTTTTTCTATTACATTAGATTTTAGTTTTTCATCATTTTCTTTTTAAGATTTCACTTTACTCTAAAACTGTCTTCACAATTTTATCTATTTTTTTTTCAATTTATTTTAAATTGCAAATTTTTTCCTTTAAACATTTTTCTTGTGGCAATAACTGGGAAAATTGAGAGATTTTTTTTCTTTTTACAAGAAAAAAAAATAAACATCTAACAGCAAGAAAAGCTTCCTTCTATCACCCTCTCTCTCTCACAGACTCATGTTCTAAAATCTTATGATGTCCGAAGTCTGATAATTTTGCTGATTTTTTCTCTCTCTCTCTCACTCTATTGCATTAAATCTTGTTTGTTTGTTTTTTTTTGTTTTGTAATGTAAAAGAGATTTCTTTTTTAATTACCCCTTTTGTTTGACCTGGTACAGAGGGAAGATGATTGAAAAAAAAATGATGTTATTAGTTAAAAGATTTAAAAGATATCTTTCAGGTAAATATATAAAGTATTATTTATAATATTTTCATTGTTAGGTAGGTGAGTGTTGGAAAATATTTTCATTGGAATTACGAAGAAATTTTAAGGGAGGGGGAACTCATAAAAAAATAACAAAAAGAAAAGATTCTTTACAAACTTATTTAAAAAAAAAATTAAAAAATATATTTTAAAATATTTTCTATATTTGACCGAAAAAAATCTTTTTTTGAATATTCTTAAACTGATGATGACGTTCTTTAGTTACTACAAAACTTTTTAAAAATATTTATAATTTGTAATAGCTTTAAAAATGAAAATCTATTTACTAGAACGTCGCTAGAAAGTTTCAATACTACGCCTTTTTATTTATTTATTTTTGTTTTTAATTGTAATATTTTAAATTTTAAATTAAACCTGCTTCTAAAGTTGCTTATCTTTTAAATTTTAAGTGAAAAGTGAAAGTTTTCGATTAAACATCGCAACGTCATCCATGTTTAGAAACCTAAACTAATGCCGATTCTCTACTATACCTTTTTACGTTTTTTCAATTTATCAATTCTTTTTAATAAAAGACTTTTTCTTTGCAAAATTCGTACATTTTTAAGATAAAAAGTTAGTAAACAAACAATGTACAAAATTCCGCGAAAAAGAAAACATCACAAAAAACTAAACATAAAGAAGAAATAAAAGGTCATTTGATGGGTGAAATAAAAGTGAAAGAATAACGTAATGTAGTTATAAAATGGGAATGAGGAAGAATTTTCTCTCTCTCTCTCTTAATTCTTTTGGCGCCAAAATATAATCACGCGCAAATGCGAGAGAATTCTCCCTCATACGGCGTGATTTCTCTCATTTCTTTCTCTCAAACAGAATATTTTATTTTAGTCAACAAAATAAAAGAGAAGAAGAAGAATGAATAAATAAATCAACAAAATGTCAATGAGTCACTCACCATCTCATCGTCTGGCTTCTCCGTCTTAATCTCCACCCCACTTGTACCAGCTGTACCATTTGCACTTGTCACTGCCCCATTTCCGGACACACTGCCGGGCATTGTGCCGCCACTTCCGTCACCCCCCGTTGTGGCAGCTGGATTCGCCAGACGTTCCACGTAGTTACTCCACGCTTGTGTATTTGCAACACACTTTTCCGTATCCTCTGACTCCGTATCAAGCAGTTCTATCGTCACACGACAATCAATTTTGTACTGAAAAAAAGAATCAGCCACAAATAGTTTGTTTGAAACATTTATTTCACTAAAAACTTCTTTTTTCTTCCTTCGAAATGTTAAAAAGTTCCTATTTTACGTGCCTAATGAAAGAAAATTCTTATCCAAATGACCCCACAAACTAAATCAATTACAAAAACATATCTTAGACCGATAAAAATGACCAACAATTTGCAAGAAAAGATTTTTAATCTTTTTCCAACACATTCATTTTAGCTACTGATGACCCACAAACAAGTTCCCGCAATATTCCACTACTAGCGGGAATTTTGTGGCAATAAGGTCAATTTTTTGCATGACGGACAGAGCATTAGTTGATGAAGAATTAAATAATTCAGTGATTTTTTATCCTAAAAGATTATGGATAAAAAGACATATTTATGCTTCCTTTATTATGCCATCATTTTCAAATTCAAAACTTTTACTTTTACACTCCAAGGTCTAATTTTTTGATCAGAAAATTATTCTTTTTAATCAGAAGAAAACATTAAATTTTGATCAGAGGAATTATTTAATTTTTTTTTAATAAATAAAACGTGCTAATTTTTTTTTAAAGATGTTTTAATGTAAATACAAATTTTGAACATATTTTGTCGAATCTTGCCCTTTATTTAGGAAGATTATCAATTAAATATTTATCATTTTTAGGCAAATAATAATAAAAAAAAAACTTTGAAGAATTTTTGTCAATTTTATAAACAAACGTGTATTTACGAAAATCTCTGATTTTTGACAAATAATCCTGACATGTGTCCCATTCAGCGACCAAGAAGTTCCAGAAGTTGTTGAAATTTCATAAGAAATTCTTGAAATTTAATTTTTTTGAAGGTCCTAAATGATTGCTGAATATTTAATCATTTTTTTTTAATCATCCAAAAATAAAAGTCAATCATAACGCGTCCAGTTATAAGAGTTGGTATACCACAACGCAGATGGGTCAGCCTATGCGTTGTAATTTAGTTTGTGAGCAGAATTAGTAGGCAAAGTTGATTTTTTTTATGAAATTCAGCAATATGAAAGATAGAAATGCTCAGATCTGAAGTTCTATAAGACCTACAGAAATTTCTTGACTAGTTTTGAAAAGGTAATAAAACAGGTTATAAATTGACATAAATTTCAATAATTTTCAAGGTCACATCCAAAACAAAAATGGCGTATATTTGTTTGATCAAAACAGTTTTTTGCACTTTTTGTCCTCAAGGAATAGTTCTTGAGGATTCTAATGTTCTAGAAAGTTATAGAGAATTGCAAAACCTTTAATTTGATACCAAATTGAACAAAATCGGGAGAACAGAACAGCAGAAGATGTGACTTTTAGAACTTTTCAAATTCAAGAATTTTTCAAATGGCCATATCTTCTAAACGGCGACATAGATTTTCTTCATTTTCGGACTGGTGAAAGATTATGAATCCAGTTACAAAATATAAAAATTTGAATGAAATCGATAATGGGGATTCAGAGATATTCCCCTTAAAGTTAGTAAATTTGTGTTTTAGATTTTAGCGCCTCTTGCGGTCATTTTTGTAAATTGAAATGTTCTAGACATTTGTAGGGCTCCTTGAAACCTTTCATTTGAGCTTGAGTTGGTTGAAATCAGTCAAGCCGTTCGCGAGTAATATCGAAAAAAAAACACTTTTTGCTTGATGCCAGTTTAGCCCAGATTTTTAGGCTTGAAAATTTTCTTTGTTAACTTTCGGTTCGGTAAAAACTTTTAGAACTTTTTTGTGTGAAACTTCAACAATTTTAGTTAAGAATAGGAGTTCTTTAGACAATTTTGTAATTAGATTTTGTGAACGTCGTTGTCTTCCGATTTTATTCATAAAGAGGCTTTAATTCTTTACTATTTCTTCACTTAACTTTGAATAAAATATAAAAATCAACTCACAATGTAAACTTTGAAGCAATTTTCATCCTGTAGACTTGCTTCAGCTCTCTTCTGGTATGCCATTTCCGCTGCAATCCTCTTATTGGCTGACTTGCACTGCCCACCAGCTCCACTCTTTCTCTGCTCCTGATGGAAGAGATCAACACATTCTAGGGCCCCACGTTCTGTCACACAATGCTGCAACTGCCGGACGGCATTTGAAACAACCTAAATTGAGAGAGATTTCCCTTCATTATTCCCCTCTGAAGACAAAAAATATTTTTTTTTGTTTGAAAATAAAACTCACCCTATCGAGCGTAAAGGCAATGTAGGCATGTATACCAAACATTTCCCTCAGTGAATCCTCATAATTTGTTGCCTCCATATTCCCATCGAGAACATTCTTCAGCATATCCAGGAAGGTGGGATAGAAGTCTTCAACTTGAATTTCACTTTTTGGCTTCAATCTCAATGCCGTTGCTGTACTTTCGCGTCTATTGCTCCGATGTTTTGCCTCCTCAACAGCTAGAATTTGTGCACGTTCATACATTGTACGTAGCCTCTCGCACAAGATTGCGTGGAGCCTCAGGAAGAGATACCAATTGCTATTGCCAAAGAACAACGTGTACGCCTCCTCCTGCACACAAATCAAATTAAAAAATGAATAACAAATTCAACGCTTCTTTCATTGAACCTTCCCCATTTTTCTTTACTTCTTTTCTTGCAACTCTTGCAAGCTTTTTTTTTTTAATATTTTTTCTGCAAACTTTTGCACATTTTTTCCTTCAACTAAACCCACAGACAATGTTGCAGTTTTTTTTTTACTTGAAGTAAATAACAATATATTACCCATTTCATTATTTTTCAGGTTATTTTATTTTACATAATTCATATTCGAACCCAAAAATAAAAATCATTCAAGTTGCAACACTGTGTGTGCTTTAAAGCAAATAAAAACGTGTTAATTTCCTTAATTTATTTCATCATGATTTTCTTCACCTATTTTCATGAATTTATTTACTTTATTATTTATATATTTTGTTGTGTTTTCTTTACTTTTTTTCTTCTCGTGCAAATTGGGTTTTTTGTGTTTTTTTTTTAAATCATGAAATCTCTTAAGAACTTGCAAAGAATTAAACTACAAAAAAAAAAGATAAATTTATAAAGAAAGAAAAAATCCTTACCGTGTGCTTGGTGATGGCATGAGGAGGTAGTGGTGGGCTCGGTGAATCTCTATCTTGCTTCATCTCCATCTTAATCTCATCGCAAATAGTCACTGTGGGACTCTTAATATCACTTCCTTTGGTCGTGTCCGTACTCCCCCCACTTGTGCCACCACCCACTACACTTTTACCAACATTGCACACAACATCCCCACCACTACTCACGGATGCACTCCCACCACCCCCCTGAGTCCGTCCCTCACTTGCCCCCGGAGACTGTTCCCTCTTCACAGTCACCACCTCTGACGTCCCCACGGACGCACTTCCACTGCTTCCCCCCACAGCTGCTGCTGCTGCACCCGGAAGACTTCCTGACGCTGTGGCTGACGTTGATGCCTCCGCTGCATCCGCCACACTGGACGATTGCACTTTACCACTACTACTACTCCTTGAACTTGTTGATGGCTTCATGTCACTCTCCGATGGCTCAACATCCATGTCTTTGACATCTAAATGCAAGGAAAAAGCATTGAAATCCTTTAGAAAAAACAAACAAACTCCTTTCCGGACAAAGTTTAACCCTTTCAGGTCCATTTTGAAAATCTTTCATTTTATATAGGGGAACGTGGCCCAATTCTGACCTCTTAAGGCCTTTTTCAATCCGCTATTACTTAAAGCTGATAAAACTTTAAATGTAGAAAGTTATGGGAGTTAAAAGAGCATTAAATGGTCTTTAAAATGGTACCAAATTTAAGAATATTGCTTTTTATTTTATACTATTTTTTTCTCATTCTACGCGGACCTTAAGAGGTGGGAATTGGGCCACGTTCCCCTAGTTATTTTATGAATATTGAGTCCAAATTAATAAAAGACTACGGGGGAAATTCTCTTGATAGACAAACTTAAGATTTCTTAAGAAAGATTTAAGTTTCCTTAAGATTCTTCAGGTTTCTCTAAGTTTTTTTTTAAAATAATCTTTAAGTTTTCTTAAGATTATTTATGTTTCTTATTTTTTTTTAAAGAATCTTTAAGTTTCTTTAAGATTATTTAAATTTCATAAGTTTTTTTTAAGAATCTTTAAGTTTCTTTAAGATTATTTAAGCTTCTTATTTTTTTTAAAGAATCTTTAAGTTTCTTTAAGATTATTTAAGCTTCTTAAGTTTTTTATAAAAAATCTTCAAGTTTTCTTAAGATTATTAAAGTTTCTTAAGTTTTTTTTAAAGAACCTTTAAGTTTCTTTAAGAATGTCGCAAGTTTTCATAAAATTTCTTAACAAAAATTTACGATTTCTTAACAGAGATTTAAGATTCTTAAGCTTTCTTCAGCAAAAATTGAGATTTCTTGAAAATCTTAATTTTTTCTCAATAAATCTTAAGTTTCTTTATAAGGATTCTTAAGATATCTTATGAAAACTTAAGACATCTTTAAGAAAACTCAAGACATCTTTAAGAAAACTTAAATTTTTCATAAGAAGTCTTAAGTCTGACTAATTCGCAAATACAGCCTTAGGAAGGACGAAAAACCGAAAACTTTTGAGTTGGGACTTTTTTTGCCAAAAATATCTTATTTGACCTCAAAGGAACTCCAAAAATTATTTTTAATTCAATCAGCTCGCTAGATTAATCGCGAACCTTAAAGGGTTAATGAAGAAGAAGAAAAAACTCACCATCTTCTCGTTCATCGTCACTCAACTGTTGACGAGGCGAAAAGAACAAATCAGGCACAAATTGTCGCAGAATGTGCTTAATCTTTGTCTTCTCCTGCTTCTGGATGCCCGTTTGTCGCTTCACATGATGAATTAGAAGATTCGCCGCATCATCCAAGATTGTTTTATCTTTATACGGAAGCACCAAATGTGGCCCCAAAAGTGGTTCCGTTGTGCTCTCTTCATTCTGTTCATGACGCTAAAAAAAGGGATTTTTTTTTGTTAATTTTTAAATATTTTACAATTAAATAATTTTAAATAAAGGATGAAATTCACTATTCAGATTTAAGATTCCTTAAGACTTAATTTTTTCTTAAGATTCTTAATGTTTTCTTAAGAATGCATCAAGTTTTCATAATATGTCTTAACATTCTTTAAGAAAAAACTTGAGATTTTCTATAAAACATTTAAGGTTTTCAAGTTTTCTTAAGCGAAACTTAAGATATCCTCAGTCAGGCTGTATCGAGCTAAATGCCTATTTTTCGATAATTTTTTCTAATCCCTTTTTGACGCTGGAATTTGTAAAAATCATCAAAAATATGCATTGTGCTCGACTTACTTAAGAAATCTTAAGTTTCCCTTAAAAAAAAGAACTTAAGGGTGGAAATCACCGACTTAAAAGTTCTAAGTCAGACTTTTAAAAAAACTGACTTAAAACTTTAAGACTCTTAAGGTTTTAAGTCAGTTTTTTTAAGACTTAAAAAAGACTTTAAACTTAAAGACTAAAGACTTTAGACTTTTAAAATCTAACTTAGAATTTTTAAGTGGTCTTAACGTTTTAAGTTAGTTTTTTTTAAGTCTAACTTAGAATTTTTAAGTCGGTCTTATAAAAATTGACTTAAAACCTTAAGACCGACTTAAAAAGCGACTTGAATTTTTAAGCCCGACCCTAAGAATCTTAAATTTTTCTTCAGAAATTTTAAGTTTTTTCTTAAAGAAACTTAAGAAAACTGTCTGACTAGTGAATTTCACCCTGAAAGAGGACTCACCTCATCGTAGAGTGTCTCAATTTCATTGAAGAGACTCTTCGAGCGTAGAGCCTTAATATCGGTCTGTTTGAAGTTGATCCCCTGATGATCGAGTGATTTCAGGTAGTACTTCTCATTCTGCTCACGCCATTGCTTATTGAAGCCCTTCTGTGCCTCCCGCCATTCCTCCTCCTTCGCCTTGAGGCGCCTGAGGACAACTGGAACAGCTACAACTGGATTCTTCTTGAGCCCCTGAATAATGTCGCTCGCCTTCTCGCCATATATCCTTCGCAAGGCCCTCTGATGGATTGTCGGTGAATTCCCCCCAAGGCAATCGTCCAGCCTGAAGCGTGCCACCTCATCCGGTGACATACGACTCAATTTCTTCTGTACACCCTCAAGGACACGAATTGTCGCACTATTCGTCTCAATAACCACATCAAGTTCAAAACGTTCATCTTCACAGCGGTAGATAAGCTCCTCATATTGGGTCTTTCGCGACGTAACAAAAGTGGAATCTTCAGCCCACGTTGGGAAGGACACCCATGTGTCATTGAGCACCTCACGACACAACGCTGTACGTCCTGAGCACTTTTTCACCTCACTCGACTTCGGGAGGGCACAATAGCTTGCACCGAGACGTTTGCAAGTGGAAAGATCTATCTCCTGCGCTAGTTCCCCCTGAGATCTATCCTGACGCTGTGCCGACGCCAACGTAACACCTTCGGGTGCCGTTGACGGGCCCAAAAAGTCCTGGAACCATCGCTGGAGATCCGGGAATTTACCCAGGAATGGCGCTGTGAGCGTTAAAAGTTCGGACTTCGAAACAATCTCCTGATTGAATAGGATCAAGCACCGAAGGAAATTCTCATACACCTCCGGACTCCGCAGCGCTTTGCGAACTTTGTCAAAGAAGGCGTAATCATTGAGTGAACCGAATTTTGACGCTTCCGCCAGCGTCACATCCCGACAGATGGGTTTATGGCGTTTTGGATGCGATGGCCCATCTGTACTCCTATCCCCAGCTGCCGCACCACCACGTGGCATGTGTCCCATATGTGGCATTGCTCCATAGCTGGGTGATCTCTTTACACCAGCATACTTCTGGCCCCCACCGGCAATGTGATTGCGATCCTTCTCCCCACGTGCATGGAATTCCTTCTCCATGGGATGCCCATAATCATTCCCCGACGCCCCAGCTGCTATTGCTGGACGATCGAGACCACGAGCAAAGTTATTGGAGCTATTATTGAAGGTGGATCGCATTGAGGGTCCCCCACTTGATGGCCCGGACATCTTCTTGTGATCATTATGCCCCAAATTGACACCTTTCCCCATACCGTGGACACTTGCCGAATGACTCGTGGCATCCGGTAGGAATTGCCCAAATTCCCGCAAAAGATCTTCCTGCTTGTCAAATAATTTCGCCACTTGCGTGTACACCTCGGCCTCCGTGAGTTGTTTCCCCTGCCCATCGCGCACCTTCTGCTCCTTTTGGTACTGATGCAAAATCTCCAGGAAGCGCTTATACTTTTCCGGCTGATTCTGAAAGCGATTCTTTATCTTATTGACATAGCTGATGGCATGATTGAATTCCACGGGCTGATTTTGACTCTGTGCCTGCCCATCAGCACCACCACCTGCCTGTTGTTGTTGCTGCTGCTGCTGCTGCTGTTGCTGCTGCTGCACAATTTGCTGATGCGCCTGACTGATGTGATGCAAATTCTGACCACTTATCTCCTCAAGACTCGCCGCTGCTGCTGCACCCGCAGTCGTACGCATTGTGCCCCCCGAAATGGTTCTCTCACGATCACGTTGCTGAACAAAAGTTTGCGGTGCCGTAAGAACGGCACTCGCCAATTGTGCCCCAGTTGCCTGTTGCAACGTACCCGCAGCACCACCCGTACCGCTTGCACCACCAGCACTCACCTGACCACCACCAGCACCCCCACCACTACCCGCAACCCCACTATGCAATGGCTGTGGGCACTGAGCGTGCGTGATGAGATTCACAGCCCCCGGAATTGTGTGAACCATCGTTCCACTTCCCTGCATTATTTGCAACTTCTGCGGGGGGCTCTGTTGCTGCGGGGGGCACACTGATGATGCACCACACGATGGAGACGGCACAGAGACGGAAACTTGGTACGAATACCCTTTGTCGTTGGCCTGCATCTCAATTTTGTACCTAAAACAACCAAGAGAATTTAAGTAAAGTGGAAAAGAAATTAATTTTTGAAGGAAAATCTGTTGAAAATTTCCATTAATTTAAGTTAAATTGCAAAGTTTAAAATGACAAAAATGTGAAAATATATTCTTTTCTCTAACGAAAATTCCTTAACACTTAGAGGATTTTTGTGGACACCGTGGCCATTTCGAGTTTTTAAATAGTCATAGATTAAAATGTATTAGGCCTATCGTGATAAATATCACGTCTATGTGTAGGGAATTCCAATTACTTTAAGGGGAGTCTCTCTTGTGAGAGCTGGTGAAATTAAATATTTTAATTTTTCTTGGAAGTTTTTCTTAAACTCGATTTTCAAGTGTTGGTGACATTTAAAGATTTATCATTAAAGAGTAAGAAAATCACTTTTCGCCATCTTAGGTGCGACGCCATCTTGTGATTTTCCGACTTTTCCGCAGAACTGCCCTAAAACACAAAGGTAGGTTTTTCTCAGGATCTACTGGATGGATTTTGATGGGGTAAAAAGCAAATGAAAGAGGAGGCATCAACGAACAATGTACCAGAATGAATATTTGAATTTCCATTCAGAAGCTATGAAGAGTGCACAAGAATATTTTTCTACTTTTCTCAGCTTCAAAGTTGAAATTCCTAAATCTATTCTGGTACATTGTTCGTTGATGCCTCCTCTTTCATTTGCTTTTTACCCCATCAAAATCCATCCAGTAGATCCTGAGAAAAACCTACCTTTGTGTTTTAGGGCAGTTCTGCGGAAAAGTCGGAAAATCACAAGATGGCGTCGCACCTAAGATGGCGAAAAGTGATTTTCTTACTCTTCATTAATAAGGCTACAAATGTAACCAACATTGGAAAACTAAGTTTAAGAAAAACCCCAAGAAAAATGAAAACATTAAAAATGTGTAAATTCTAACAGTTTTCCTAAGAGTTAAGTTAGGCGAAAGAAAATCCGGAAAAAGTTTTTCTTTTCAAAGGATAATTAATGTCAAAGTTGAAATTTTACATGGGGGATGAAAATGGACACAGTGGCCATTCAAATTCACATACATTTTTGACAGCTTTTTGCTTGGCTTTTTGAGGTTATGTTTCCCCGTATTTTCCAAATCAGAATCTCTTGTTCACTTTTCCACGATGAAAATGATTACTGTCAACTCATTTTTGTGCCGGAAGTGATTAGATAGTTACTTAGAGAACTTAAGGAAGTGATTATTCAGGCACATTAAGAAAATCGGCAAAATTGTAGCAAAAAATTTGGTTTGAAATGGCAGTTTTGCATTGATTGTACGTAATTTTTTTTTCATTTTCAATTTTTTTGATAAATTATTTAGAAATTCAGTTCAATAATACTTGAAATAGATTAAGAATTAATTAAGTTTTAGATTCTCATTCAATAAGCAGATCTACAATTAGCAAAACATTTAATATTTGGCTTTTTTATTATGATGGACACGGTGACCATTTTAATCCTCTGCGTAGGTAAAAATTGTTCGGTCCCCAAAGTGTTAAACATGACATCTTTGTCCTTTAAAATGTTCTTTGTCAATTCTTAAGTAAATTCTTTACATCCCATTATTATTATTATTTAAAAAACAGCAGTTCCTCATCTTGAAGAATTCACTTTAATTTCACAAATTAATTTATAATTCCTTTTTCGCACAAAACTTTAACTTAAATTTATTCTTTTTTTAACATAAAAAAAACAATGATTTCATCAAAATTTTTCTTTAAATGAATCAAATGATAAAACTTTCACAGAATTAACTTTAAAATCCCAAAAATTGAGGAAAAACGACAAGTTTTCTCTACAAAAATCACCCATAGACTGATCATCACAGAATAATAGGAAAAAACTAACTGATTAAATCATCTGCGGGAATAAACAGCTAACTTCTGGTTTTCATTCCCAAAATCAAGACCTTCAAATTGACATCAAATTCAATCTTTCCCATCGAGGCAGAAATTAATAATAAAGAGAAAAACAAATAAATTCAAATAAAAAACTCACCCTGGCGGTAGGAAGGTGTTGAAGCCAACAATGAGTTCTGGATGCCCCTTGAAGAGGGTCGAAACGCGATCAATGACACCGGGAGTATCGATACTCTGTGATTTGAACTCCTTCATAATGTCCAGGAAGTCGTTGTACACTTGTGGCTGATTGCCAAACTTTGATTTCACATGATCAAGATAACTCAGAGCATCTTCCACTTTGAGACGCTGAAATTGTGTCTGTTGCTGCCCTCCGGGGCCAGCTGTAGTCGCCTGTGGTGCCCCAATGGTGGCACTCCCTCCTAGTCCGCCTGCAGATAAGGTACCCGCCTGCACGGGAGTCCCCGTTGTGGCTACCCCACTCACAATTGGGGCCGCTTGGCTACTCACAGCAGCCCCACCAGTTGCCTTCTGTCGCATCGAATTCACAGTATTTATTCCCGAATTCACCACATGCAGCGATCCCGTCGCAATTGTGGTTGACTGCTGTACCACAGGGCTCTTGCTCACATTTGCAATTGCCATTGTTGATGCATTGTAAGCTGTTTGTTTGTTGATTCCCGAAGGGAGGAGAGAAAATCATGCAAATTAGTTAAAAAAGTTCAATAAATATTTTCTTTTTCTTTCTTTCTTATTTATTCATTTATTTTAAACTTAATAAAATTTTAAGGGGATGATGTGGTGAAATGAATCGCAGAGAAGCACTAAAAAAATACATTATTTTATTAAATAGAAAGCATAGAAAATGTCAAAAGTCAATAATTTAGCAGAGATTATGTCAAATGTTAGAAAATTATAAATTAAATGTCAAATGAATGAAATTCTTATATTAACCGTCCGTATACTGTGACCAAAACACTTACGCGCATTACTATTGGGGTAGGTGAGTGACCCCATAAAATTTTTCGCAAAAAAAACTAATTCTTTCGGTCAAATGAGCTTTAATAGACTCCTTGGTACTCCCTAAGAAGTCTTTTGTCCATTTTAGAACACAAAAATACAATTAAGGTGAATTTTTTTAATTTTAATGAATTTTGCAATGGTTTTTTGAGGTTAGAATGTTCTAGAAAGAGACAGAGTGACAAAGCGAAGAGAAAAAGGAATAAATTTGACCGTTACACCAATTTTTGAATTCCCTCTTCTTACATTTTTGTCAATAACTTTTTTTCTAGTGATCAGATTGACCTCAAATTTTCACACAATCTTCTCAGATTATCAAGGAACTTATTTCCAGAAGCTTGGTTCTATACCTCTAAGAACTTAGACGTAATAGTTCGAAATATTAGCTCTGGGGTCGGTCACCTACCCCTCACAGTATACGGAGGGTTAAATGTCAAAAAATTAGGCAGTTTAATGTCAAATGTCATAAATTTAACAAACTTTCATGACAGAACTTTACCAATAAATGTCAAAAATTTAAAAAATAATGCCTGAATGTCAATTGTAAGAAATTTAGTAGCCAAATGTCAAATATTACAAATTGACACGTTAGAAAAATTAGAACATTAGAAATATAGCATCATCTAATTGTCAAACGTAAGAAATCTATCCTTTAAATATGGTTAGAAAATCAGCTACTAGATAACAGAAATGTATGAATAAAATTTAACGACCGCGATTGTTGAAAGAATTTTCCTAATTTTGTGGAAGTTTTTCTTAGACTTTTTTTTTTTTTTTTAAAAATGTTTAACAATATTAATAATCCAACTGTGTAAAATTTATGTATTCCTAGTGCCTGAGGATGAATAGAAATTATTCGAAACGTCGCTGAATGCAGATAAAGACGCGTTTTTCTTGCCCCCTCTTCCCGACAGCTATTCCGACGATTTTTCCTTCACACAGAAGAAGACAGTTTTGGAGGCATGTTCTCAACAAATTATGATAAAAATACAAAAGTTATTTTGAAGCTAATTTTGATGGATTTGACCTCATTATGGATGTAATTTAGAGTTTTACGTTTTCACACCAATTTCAGCAAAAATGCAATAATTTATCTACTAATTACTCTAACGTCATCTTACTGATTACAATAATTTTTCTTTTTGCACAAATTGATTTTTGTTTTTGAGAGAAGTAAAAGTTTGCATGGAAGCTTCTACAATCAACTTTATAGAAACTTCTTATTGTTCCAATTTTATAATAAAAAAATATTCTGAATTCGTAGCAATATAATCAACACGTTTTTAGGTCTGCCGTGTAGAAATTTTCTACTTAGATATAATTTTTTACACGTCTTGTAAAAAATTCAATTAATAAACTTGCATTAAATGCTTGTTTTTAATCAATTTTCTTTCCAGAATTAACATTCTGTACACTTACTTGACTGGCTAAACCTACCTGTTTTGACTTTGAAATTAAAAACTAATAAAAACTAAGAAACTAATAACAATAATCATTATCAATCAGTAAAGTTATCAAGTATCCCCAACTTCCCCTATCAAAGGGACTTTTCGTGAATCTTCTGCACAATTTGCAAATAATAAACTATTGAATGGCAATCAAATATTAATTGCCTCTGTTAAGTATCAATAAATGTTGCCTTAATAATTTCATGCAATTTTATCCATCAATGCGTGAATGGCACATAGTCTCGGAAGTCACAGACAGGCATTAACTATTTTTACACCTCTGGGCATTTTTGTCTTGTACACTTCCCACGTCGATGCATTTTTTCAGCATTTTTGTTTTTTTTTTTTTGTTAAATAAGGGGGAAGGAAAGCAAAAAAAAAAGAAAGGATTTTCTAACTTACTCGTTGAATATTGAACATTGGGCGCTTGAGTTGCAATTGATCCACCGCCCGGATTGGCACCGTCGGCGGTTCCTGCTTTTAGAACACCCGGTGTTAATTGGTAAATGGTGGACGCTGGATTATTTTGCGTTGCAAGTATACGATGATGCGATTGGGGACCACCACGGGCCCCAAATTGTACCTCATCCACACGACGCTTCATCTTGAGATCATACTTCTCCAGTAAGTCCAAAAATTTCAAATCCACCTCACGCACAGTTTACTGCTTCCTGCAGAGCAACAAAAGCGCACAAACATTAGTGGAATTAGTTCAATTTATGCTGTGATGTCACGCATCGAGAATCAGAAATAGAATTCATATCCCGTCTGTATAGGTCGCTCCCCCCCCCATCCTCTTCCAATGAACAGAAAAAAAAATCTCAACACATTGGCAATAAGAGAATATCGAATGGGAAGGGGGAAAGATGTTCTCATGGATGACACACCCAGAACATTAGAATTTTGTTGTGTATGAGACGACAGTGGCAGAGTGCAGGAAATACTGAGACTCCCGGCCGGATTGGGGCTCCGTTCGAGGCAGTCTTCTTGTAAATCTTCTTGTTTTGAAGGAAATATCAGAAAGTTCTGCGCGTCAGTTTGCATTTGAAAGAATATTAAACCTAAACTTCTAATATTTAAGAATTTTAAAAGGATTTTCTGTTTAGAATTCTGCGTTCAACAAAGTTCGATACGTTAACACAACGTCGATATACTCCCCCTCAAAAAAGGCCACTCCACTCTCTTTTTCTCTCTCCCCCCCTCCACCCTCCAGAAAGGAATGAACCAACGGCGAGGACAAAAAACGGGTGTACGATGAAAATAAAGGAGGTGATCGAGTGCGCAGAATCGCAAAAACCGAGTTGTGCAGAGTTGAATATGAAAAAAAAAAATAAACCAAGAATTATTCGCAAAAGGCGTCCGGTTTTGGGTCATCATCTACTATCCTCTTTTCCCTCACAAGAAACAACCAACTCTCCACTGCTCCCAGTACTCTCTCTCAACAGATCCTCTCACTTCCACCTACTGATTATCACAAACAACCAACCAATACAAACACCCCACAAACAAACACACACACAACCAACCGTAGAGAGCTCCAAAAAGCCCCCCCCCCTTCTCACAAATGGAGCTGGAAAAGTGACTTTTATGTATTCACCACACATTTGGGGGCCGCATCATCGTCAAAACACACAATTTCACAACATTACCACCACATTCGTATTTGCAATCAACGCTACTCTCTCGCTCTCTTTTGCTGCAAATTCAAATGAAATTGGTCTGAGCAAGAGGTTTTCCCTACATTTAGGTTTGTTAGGGTTCCTACAGAATCTTTGTTGTACGAAGAGAAAATCGCAAGAGCTTTTCTCCCCACAAAAAAACCAACACAAACCTGACCTATAGTAATTTTCAATTAACAAAATCCCCAGACTTTTGAAAACCTTTCTTCCCAAAAAAGTTAGATCCAAAAGATGGCAAGGATAGCTAATAAGAAAGTTATTGGAGTAGTTCAAGAAATAGAACATAATAAACATACCTCACATTATTAGAAAATTATAACCCAAAGAAGACTATTGAGATAAGCAAATTAAGATATTCTTCTACTTAAAACAAAAAGGATAACACCCAAAAACCCGAAAGGGTTAAGCGAAAAGAAAAGATTTAAAGCCTATAAACTAGACATATTTAATTCTCTTTTAATAAAATTCAAGGCTTAAATGTCTTAATCAAATGTTAAGATTCAGAAAAATTAAATTTATTATCCTTTCGTATTTTATACTATAGGATAACATGTTGCGTGAGTGAAGTATATGACAAAAAAGATAAAACATCAAACATCCTTATTGTGAATGTAGATATGTTTTAGGAATCTTATTTTTTTACTTTTTCTGTATATCAGGTTCAATTCAAAAGATTTACACAATCTTGAATGAAATAGAGTTTGAGGACAAACTTGCCGGTAGTGTTGTGCAAATTATGTGTCTAAGTTTGACACTATTTTTTCCCCAAGCTTTCGAAAGGATGCAGCCTGCCTTCTTCAAGTAGTAAATTACAAGAAACATTTCTAGACTTTGTCATTAAAAATAAGATTTTCAATTGGATAAACAATTTTTACCAAAGTTTTCAATGTAACACCATGCCTTCCTCCTTTTTTACAATATAAAGCTTACAAATAGGAATACAGTTTTTTTCTTTATATTGATTGTTGAATACCAACAATCTTACAATAATCATCTCACATCTTATAAGAAGAAATCTACAATATCTTTCAAACATAGCGGATTTTCGGATTATAATTCTCTTAGTTTATTAACCTAGATAACATAGAAAATTTCATTTTGACTGTGATTCTTCATTCGCACATTTCAATCTTGTCAAAATTCAACTTGTTCTTGCATATTGAGGATGAAGAATTTTTTTTACGAAATCTCCAAAAACTTGGATGGTGTATTTTGGTCTCTGAGGAGGGCAATTTCTTCGATATTCTCTCTTTCATTTTGCCCTCTTCTTCACCTTTTCACTCGGCCGTGTGATCGTCTTCTAAAACGGAATTTCACCAATTTAATATACCATCTTCCAAATAAGCGCGTTTCATGAAAACCTGTTCACCACAACATTGCACAAGTGTGAGCAAGAAAAATGACCAATATCCCTCTGTATGAGTCTCAAACATTATTATTATTTTTTTCTTTCTTTCCTCTCTTTTACATTGAAGAATCACTAGTATCGAAGCACTTTTTGAGCATTCTCTTGTGGTGGATGCAGACTTGAACACATATACCTACAATTCCCCCCTTCTCTTCTTCCCATCTCCTCTCATGCATCATCATAGTGAGAGAAACATCTCGCATCTTATATTATATCATCCCAATTGCTACTCAGCTGGAAATTTTTTTTCTGTATTGTTATTATTTCTTGTAAAAGGCAAAAGGGAGCGAAAGATGCGCGTCTTCTGAGAAGTTTTAGCTGTGTTTCTTTCAGACACAGCTTTTGTGTACCGAGCAAAATCGAAAGTCGTCAGATCGGGCTCAAACTTGGGATGAGCACGAATTAGGGTCCCCACATTCCAAAAAACGTATGCGCCAAAAAAATTTTTTTCCGGCCGGCCGTCCGTCCGTCCGGCCGTCCGGCCGGATCATAAACTTAAATTGCAAGAGAACGGTGATAGATAGAGACTTGCGGTAAACGGCAAAGTTTAAATATCGACCTGAAGAAATCCGATTATGATGTCAAATCCACCCCCCCACCCCTCCGTCCGCCATTTTGAATAACCTCAAAATTTTGTTTTCACTATATCTCAGCCGCTATTATAGCTAGAGGGCTGAAATTTTGATATGTTGTAGGGGCCATCAAGAGCTTTCCAACGATACCTCATTTTCGAAAATCGGTCAAGCCGTTTAGTCAATATAACCGCCACAATTTTTCATCGAAAATCGACCATAACTCGAAAACGGCTTGACCGATTTTGATCAACTCGAAGTCAAATGAAAGATCTCAACAAACCCTACAACTCTCTAGAACATCAGAAGTTTCAAAAGTGACCGCTAGGGGGCCAAAAATCGAAAACAAAATTTTCGATGAGTTTTCGATGAATATCTCGAAAACGACGACATAAATTTTTTTTCATTTTTTGATATGTTGTAGCTGACCATATTATCTAGCTTCATGCCGAAAATGAAGAAAATCTATGGATCCGTTCTCGAGATATAGCCTTCCAAAGTTGGCATGTCATATTTCGGGTTCTACAAGTCCGATCTTGATCAACTCAAGCGCAAATGAGAGGTTTCGTGAAACCCTACAAATGTCTAGAACATTGCAACTTCGAGAAATCACCGCAAGAGGCGCTAAAATCGAAAACAAAGTTTTCGAAAATTTCGAACTCGAATTTTTCGAAAATGGCGACATAAATTTTTTTCATTTTTCGATATGTTATAGCTGACTTCAAGACCTTTCAAACAAAAAAAAATTTATGAAAATCTATGGATCCGTTCTCGAGATATGGCTTTCCAAACATTTCTTAGAGTATGACTTTTCAACTTTTCCCGACTTTGCGCGTATTTAAATTAATTCGCGTTTAGGTTTGCTCTCACAAAATTGGTACACTGAAAGAAACACAGCTCCCGTAAGCTTGGTCAGCTTACCAGTACATTTTTTCTGGGAAATTCGAGTAAAATATTTTGAATCCAAGCTTAGAAAAACCATGAAAATCAAAGAAACTTTGTAGGTTTTTTTTTCAAAAAATTGTACTCCAACACAATGGCGTGTACACTAACTTACTGAAATGTCTTGCACTTGTTTTGCATCAAATCATATTATGACTTTTCTTCTTATAACAGTGTACCCAACGTTTAAAACAACTTTTCACGGGGAATTTCTCAAGGTTTTCCGCCCTTCTCGAGCAACAACAAAAAAGCAAAAGTAAAGCTTTTGTGAGTCATTTCCTATTCAATTCCCCTTCTTCCCATTAATGCAAAAAAATAAGTTTATACATAATAAGAAAATAAATGTGAAATATTTCTTCCAAGAATGGTGGCTAAACTATAAGGGAAAAAAATACAAAAGACGAACGAGTGAAAAAGACAGTCTCACAGCAATTTTGGTCAAATTCGAGGTAAAAGCGAATTGGGCAAAAGTAAAAAGAAAAAATTTCCACATGAATTAAATAATAAAAAAAAAACGAAACATATTCAGCGTCCGTAGCGGCAAAAAAGGCGTCTCTTTGTTTTCAATTTCCTCCATTGGAGTTTTGGTTTGGGAGAAGCATATTATACCACACATAGCACGAAAAGGGGCTCAAAATCGGGCACAGAGAGGTACAAAGACGCCTCTTCTACCGAAAAAAAAGACGTATACAATTGTCACTTTTCCTCTACTACGGCTTCCCTATTCCCATCTCTTATTTTAGTATTCCTATATATATACGCGCTCTTACCCCGGAATATGAGATTTTGTTCAAAACGTTTAAAAAATTTCACCCAAAAAAAAACTTTCAACATTTTGTTTCATTGACCCCAAGATGGGGGTAAAGATTGATTGATTTTCTATCTAATCTTCTTCTTTTTATTAACCTAACTTTTCTTTTTTTGCACACACACACAAAATTATCATTTTCTTCTCTACAAAACTCCCATTTTCCGGAGGTTTTTCTTAATTATTTCACACACATCCAGTGAAAAGGGTGAAAATAACTCACAATTTACACTTTTTTTGCTTTTTTAACAGTTGAAAATTCACAGAAATTATTGAAAAAATCACTCCGAAACTTTCTTACAAGACGTCGTGTTTTGAAACACAGAAAGCATCTGAATTTTCTGTTATCTCGTCCTCACCCCCCACCATGACACACCATACAACCATACACATACTCAAAAACCCACCATATTTTTTTTCTTCTTCATTTCCCTGCATTTGTATTGGTTTTGCTTTTGCCGTAGGTTGAATAAGGCGCATGCGCATAAAATATTATTTGTTGTAAAATAACCCAACAAGAAAGTCGCTCGTTTGGGAGTCAGTCAGTATATAGCCATAGTATTAGTTAGTTCTCTCAATCCATCTCATTTCCACGCGCACCATCGGGCGCATACGTATGGAGATGGCGACAATAAAAAAAAATGGAAACTCACATAAAACTCGTTCCATTTGGCGCTGATGGCATTCGTGGCACAATCGGTGTGCTGTCGTGGCAGAGTCGTGAATGTAAAACGTCGCGAATGAACGAAGTGTACGAACACAATAAAAATCAATAGAACGACAGTGAACCGAAGTTTTGTGAAGAAGAGAAATTGTGCGGTGGTAGACGCTTGCGCACTCATACAAAAATTTAATAATTCCTTTTTTTTCACATCCCACTAGAATTTTACTTTACATTTTTTCAAATACATTTTCCACACATTCAATCATTTTGGAAAATTTTTTCTCAATATTTTGTTTTTTTTTTAATTTACAGTCCCCCTTCCCTTGCCTTTCCCCACTCTACCGCGTCATTATAAATTCATTTTATTGAAAATTGAAACTTTGTGCTCTATTCGGTCAGTTGGAAAAAATTAACATTACATAGAGTCCTTGAACAGAAAACCTCATTTTTTTCAACTACATTTTCTTAATTTTTGTATTTTCTTTTTTCTTTAAATATATAATGCAAGCATAGTGAAAAAAAAAGTGATTAACATTCATCAATCGACACCATTTTAGGTGATTAAATTTGCAGAGGTGCTTCAGAGGAAAAAAACGTTTTCAACTAATTTCAGTGAGCTCAATGAAAAAAAAAATAAATAAAATGTGAATCAAAAAATTAAAAAAGTGTTGAAAAATATATATTGAAAAATATTGTGCAATTGATTTTCTCATTTGACCCCTTGTGCATCACCCTTTCCACTCTCGCAACACCCTATACCGCATCGTGTTGTCTCATTCGTACAAAATAAACTTGCGTCAGCTTTCAATGACTTACACCAACAGTCCCTCTTTCACCTCCACACATTACCTTCATTCTATCCCCCTTCTCTCTTTTTTGTTGCTTCTCTTTTTTTTTAACATTTTATTATATTCAACTTCTCGTGATCTGGGATACACAAACACCGCATTTTGTATACCCAGGAGTTCAGTGAGAGAGCGTCATTTTAAATTCCATCGAAGCAACCTCGGAGAGTAACCTTTTCTCTCATTGCAAACCCCCCCACCACTCCTTTCCCTCAATACATTTGTCTCACTCTAATCGTATCACCCTTCGCACGCGATACTAGCGCCAAGGAAATGCATCGAAAATTTAACAATTAAATATTTCAAAAGATCCCATTTTTATTTTTCAATGAAAAAGTGCATTGAGGCCAACCCTGGACGACAAAACTGGTTAATCAGCCTTTTTTTTATTGAGAGTTTCATTATTTTTTGAAAGATCTATCTGCCTAAATGTCATTCAAAATGACATAACATGGTGAATTTTCGTTTTTTTTTTGTTTCAAGAACGCGCCCTTTATTACATTATTTTACTTCTGCTATCTAAACTATTCTGATAAGTAACTGAGATTTTTTTTTCATTTATAGTTTTCAAAAATACTTTGAATTCAAACCCATCCATGCATCTTAATCGATTAAATTTAAATTTGTTACTTTGTAAAATGTTTTCGTGACATTTAACTATTTAGCATAGTTTCATCGCATTTTTCTTCTCACTTTTTTTGTTTTTTTTTTCTCTTTCTCTAGTATGTAACCTATAGTTGAAATTGGATGATTAGCATCGGAAAATAGCACAAACACAAAAAATCGTTCATATTTCATGAGGAAAAACCGATAAGAAAAGGTCTATACCTACACTGAAAGAAAAAAAAATATTAGCAAAATCATTACTTTTGTCGAGAATTCTTCGTATTTACAAAACTACTCATTTTTCCATGAATAAGGCATATTTTTTTTCACACATTCAACCACACACTCTTCCGGACTTGAAACATTCCTTGTGTCTCTCGGTGGATTGTACCTTATTTTAGATCCATAAATACATAAATTTCACATTCTACCCCACCCCTACCCCCCCACTCTGCCACCCTTGCTCTATTATTTTTCATGCTCTCTCACAGCCCCGAAGATATAAACATAGGTAACATGTTATAGTCGTGCGCATGAAGAATTGAGAGAAAACAAGAAAAATGTGTAAAGTTGTGTTTCTCTTTTGCCTAAATATAAATTACACACGTTCTATAATTACTCGGGCATCATACGTGCGACTCTATCATTATATACACCTATCCCCCTCACACATCAATATATGGACATGACAACGTCATTTTCTCTTATTTTTCTAGCCCCATAGTTTTGCTGTTGCGCTCCCAACGCGATGTTGTGTATTTGTGTCCGTTTGTTCAGTTCACATCAGAGAGATGGGAAGGCGCATAAAATTAAATGAAAAAAAAAAAGAACTACCATCGATCGTCTACGCAAGCGCATTTTAGTCCAAACACGCACACAAATCAATGAAGCTAGCCAATCAGTTGCATTCATGTACCACACTATAGTCATCTCACTCGCACCAACTTGTCAAAATCAAAAGGACAATTTTTGTGCCAACTAAATCTGTCATTTTCTCACATTTATTTCATCTTTTTTTTTCGCATCAATTTCAACCACTTCTGCAAACGACACAATCATACCTCTTTGCGGCATTCAAACTAGCCCCCGCGCGCGTTCATTGACAAAACATCCCAAAAATTTTTCTTCTCAGTGTATCCCTTCGTATAACCTTCTTTGTGACGCCGAATCATGCATAATTTTCTTCCTGCACGAATATAGCCCCTAAACAATCCTCCCAATGGCTTTTATCATATACCTTCATGATATACCTACATTACCACCTACCTCATTACATTTTCACCGAGAGAAACAAGAATGATTGATGAATTGCAAAATAATAATTGACTTCTTAAATTAAATCAATAAGAAGAAGGGGGCATAAAAAGAAAATTATATTTCTTCAATCGTGATCATTATCCTCAATGTGTGTTATTTATCAACTTGTAGCAAATTAGGTTTATACTCTTGTTAAACTCTAAACTCTTTTGACGTCTAAACCTGCACGCACGCACTACACTAGTACATAGGTATTTTCTTCTTCCAAGCACATCAAGATCTCACATTAAGAGAGAAATTTTACAATTTGAGTCTGTTTTTTTTGGCTAGCACAAAAATATATTATATCAAGATGCCGAAATTAAATTTTATTCGTGAAAATGTTTTGAATTTAGCCACATTCTTCCATATCTCTAAACTTCTGCACATGCCAAAACAGCTGTTTTCACCGCAAAAAGTAAGCAAAAAGTGATGTTAATAATGGTAAGTTCTATCTAATGAAATAATTAGTGAGAAACATGTACATCAAATCTCATTTACAATTTATTCAGCTAAGATAAAGCCATTTCTTTTTACGTGATAACAACGCGTTGATTTATCTTCAATATGTTACCTGTTACTGATATTCTAATTTCTTCTAGACTAAATTGTAAATCTTATGTTTTATATTCAAGATCTTTTATTGTAAGAAGTTGTACTTAACCTTAAGTTTAAAGCAATAAAACTTGATAGAACTTTCTTTCAAAATAAATACTAGTCTTTTGTCTTCATTATGTCTCGATGTTCTGGATACCCTTTTACGCTTATTTCTTGCGCAAACAATTAAGGATCAAACCTTATGGAATGGAAGGATTCTAATTGATCGGCATTGTCATAGATGTAGGCTTTTTGTACATTTATCAATTACCAAGCTTAACCTTAAAGTTTAAATATCTCTGTATCTTCTTGATATGAATAATATTAAAATATTAACATGTTCGTAATTAACATTATCAAGGAGAAATGACATTGTCAAAAAACAAACGTCATCAATCTAAAGAGTTTTGTGCTGAACGTACGTGACTGGTGTCGTTAAAATCTACTTTTTTAACATCTATTCCTCTGTTGCTTCAACATAGAAATTTGGAACCATTTTAAAACATTTTTTAGAATCATCATTTTTGCAACTAAAGAAACAAACATGAAATCTGTATTCTATCAGACACATTTCACCACTGACATTGAGACCTTTAAAAGTGTTGATTAGGATTAGTTTTTGTTCTCAATACTAGAACACTCCCCAAGACAATTCTCAATTTGCCAAAATAACAAGGTTATGACTTACTGATATTCTTATGATGTCGTTCACTCGAATAATGTAGATTGTAGAATAATTCAACAAAAGTAGATAAATACAATGACTTATTTTCCTTTTTTACATCCACTTTCTAGCTAACGCTTTGCCCAAGTACTGATCGTTAGTTTTCGTACTCAAATCACTGAAGAGTTTTTAAATACACTTTTACAAGAACTTAATCACCTTTTCATCGTCTCTGAGTACTGGTGTTGGAACTCCTTATAAAGTATCTTCAGGATCTACAGTCCTCGATTGTTATTGAAAATTTTTGTCCTTATGTCACACTTAACTTTTCAACAAAATAGTTATTTTGGTGATCAAATTCGCCTTTAGTTAACTTGATCTTTTCAGCTTTTAGTCTGTCAAAGTTTTTTTTTATTCTAACGATTCTGCGTACTTTTGTTCACTATCGCACAAAATTAACAAATAGCTTTCAATTTATCCCTGTTATTGCTCTGACTGCACTCTTCTAATACCAAACATAAACTGAAAGTCCTTGCCCATGATCGATACGGATTACGTATTACGAATGTCATTTAATGTATTAAACTGTCAAATCACTACCTATATCGACGTGCCCAAAGATTATGAACCATATTCAAATATGGCTAGTAATCGACAATTGCATATTTCGATGCCCCAACTATCCCCCCACCATCCCTGAAAATATTATCTCAAAATTCATGATACCATCCCATATTAGCTATAAAATGTTGAACTTCCAAAATTCACCATAGACATTTCCAAAAGATGCGGGCGCTGTTTGTCACTTTTATAGCAATTGTTTATAGAAAATCTCTGTATATTTAACATTTTAGAGGCTATATTAGGCCGATTGGACCTTATTCAGCGACCAAAAAATCCTTGAATTCTTAAAATTTCAGTACTTTCAAAGCTTTAATTTAATATTTTTCTGTTATTTTATGATCACAAAAATAAGATATTTTGTTACAATATCATTTACATTCTAAAATGTCACATTGACAGTGCATTTTCTTATCTTTTGCGCATGATAATCGCATGTGTGAAGCCAAGTCATAAGATTTCCCCATAAAAGACTTCTCAACATAATAATATTCACGAGTGTCTTAATAAAATAAGGAGGTTTACAAAGTGAGTTTACTGTTTCTGTGTTATTTTTTTTTTACTTTCTAATCAAAGCAACAAAAAAAAATTAATCAAGTCACTTTGTTTTTCAATGCTCATGCGAAAATTCATCATAACCTCTCTCTCCTACACTCTACAATATGTTTACTTGTGATCAACATTTTGCGATTTTTCGCGTGATTAGAGTTGCTCGCACAGAAGTTTGATAAGCCCCCACCGCGGCTTTGGTTGCGCTGAAACAGTCCGATAGGGAGCGCTGGGGTGTGCGCAAGTTTGTATGTGAGATTATTTTTTTTTATAGTCGAATGCTCGCGCGAAATTGCGCCTCACCTATACACACACATTTATACGTCATACACACAAATACTTGCGACGGGGGTTTCTTTGAAACACATATTGACTCTCTCAGAGTGGAAACATGAAGAAATGTCCCAAGTGAAGCAGCAATAAATTGAGAATTTGTGAGAGAATTTCCCCGAAGCAAAGGAGAAATTCTTCTTTGGGACAACTTAATGAGGAGATGATGGTAACTACTATTGGTATGAAAAGAGAGTGCAATATTTTAGTGAGATGGGAATACTTTTTTTTCTTGGCTTTCAGAGGTGGAATTTCACACATAGAGACAGAATACGACGCATTTGGGAAATTCAAACTTTTTTGCCAGGCATTTTCCGGTTGAAAATTCTTGCAAGAAGATGCACACCTGGAAAATGGCGGGTTTTCCCTTTTTGTCGATCCGGGGGACATCTTTGAGCGAAAAGAGCTGCGTAACAGTTTCCCGGACAAAAAGAAAATGCCACGAAATGCCTATTTTTGCCACACAAAACAGGATTACGAAGTTGGAGGGAGGGAAATGTAATAGAATAGCCCACTTACCACACGAATTTTTCAATAAAGTTGGAAAAGTTCTTGTCCCTCGATGATGGTAGAACACTTCTGAAGGAAATTTCACAGAGAATGTGAAAGAAATGAAGGAAAAAAAAAGTTTCGAGATTGTCTCTGGGGCGACTCTGGGTATGGCTTTTTTCGTCGCAATTCGCCTAGCACTCTGCCCCTCACCACGTATTTGCCTTCACGGCACCTCAATTTGCTGGATTGTCTGATAAATCACGATATTCACGGGACTTGTGGCACACTCTTGGTTCATTTTTCGCACAAACGCTACTCATTGTCGGCCTCTCTGAAGACACTCCGCCGCCGCACGTCTTTCGTGAAGATTGATTCCTTGATGGGGGGGAAGGGAAGAAAAGCCCTGGATGAGGTTCCACACAATATTATACAAAGTAATAATTGAGAGAGTGAAAAAAACGCCACAAATCACACCACCGTCCTTCTCCGCAGCTGACCGGATCGAGACTGAATAAGCAATATGGCGCGCGTTGTTTGGTCGAGTCCACTTTTGCCAGCGAGGCCGCCTCCTTGCAATTGGGCCGTCAATGCATCAAAATGGGACCCCAAAATGTACCCCAAATTCCCAAATATCCCATCCCAAATGCATTCACCCCACTTTGCACCCGGAAAAACCACAAAAATCCCACAAATAATTTCCAATGAGAAAATTCATTTTTTCCAACGCAAAAGATAAGCTGGCCCACGAGCGGCCGCCCCTCGGCAAACTCATTGATACCAGTGGACTCGCCCAAGTCTCTGCGCAATCTTCGGGTACTCTGATGAAACCCGATCGAGCCATTCGGTGCGCATTCGGGGCATCTCCGGTGAAAATTCTTCCCGCTCCTGCCGTCTCCCTCCCACCCACACATATATCACTTTGCCCCCACGGTGTGCCCTTTTTTATCCACACCACCCCCGGAAAATTCCCTCAAAGTCTCGCATTCTGCCCCCCGTACACTACCACCGCGCACCCGTGACCAACAAACAACCAAACAGAGACAACCAAGTACAAAACAACCCGGAGGTGACCTCGTTCCCAACAAACACCGAAAGGTGCCCCAAATTCACGCGAAAACCAACATTCCGTACCTTCTGCGTAAGCTAAAAGCACTCAATGACACTTTTCAGCAGCAAAAATGCACTTTTCCTGGGATTTTCCTACAAAATTGGAATTTTCCGCAAGACGCGACACTGACACTTTTCAGGTTAAGCAATTTTTTATACTCTGCTGCATGTTCGGATCGAACGACGACGTACGAACGTCACGAAGGCAACGAATAATTGACGAAGAGGAAAAAGACCACATTATCGGTTATTTATTTTCCCGATTACACTTTTACGTTATTTTGAAATGTAATATTTTCCTTTATATTTTTTTCTTTTGTAATGTTTATAATCTTTCTTAGAATTCAAGTTGTGCCTCTCTAAAATTCTTATTTTCTTTTATTACTCTTTTTTGTACCTACGTGAACTGATTTTCCATTTCCATAAAAATTACAAAAGGAGTTTATGCATCGTATATGGGGTAAGTGAATAGAAAGAAAACGTTTTTATAATAATTTTTTTATGTTAATTGGATAGCAGAAAAATAGCAAATAAATTAGATCTTTGGTTAGATCAGTTAGAGATTAAATAAAATTACGATAATCTTATATATTTTAGACATTTTAGAGGTTATGTTTGCCTATTATTTCAAAACAAAACTAGCACTTTTGTTCACGATCAATTTTTCCAGAAAAAAATTATTACGAATTATTAATACAGTTTAATGAAAAATTCAAAATTTCAGTCAATTGTCAAAAATAACGCTCAGATCGCTCAGCTTTTGAAAAATATGAAGAAAAATAAAAATAAATTTTAAAAAAATAGTCTAGAATATAAGTAAAATTTCAATAAAAAAATAAAGTTTTTGTTGCTTAAAATCTCAGAAAAGTTCATTGATTATGAGTTTGTCTGGTTCCGTTTGCAGTCGGGCAACTCATTGTAATGAACATACTATCGGTTGCCACGCATACAATGAAATTTTGATACGACCCGCCAATCGGAACATGGAAACGTGTTCCAGAGGTACTTTATAAAAAGAAATGCTTGATTTTCCACGGGAATCAGTCAACGGTGCGTGTGCCAGGTAAATTAATCTTTTTCGGTGGAAAATGCGGTGTGATTTTGTGGTAATTCTGGTCATTTTGGGGGCTGCTTTTGTGGCTGGACAGAAGGTTGATCCCAGGGAAGCAAAATGCCTGAGTAAGTAGTCCCTTGATCCACTTCCCTCAAAGTAACGGGGTGCTCTTTAGAGGAGTAATCTCACGCACAATCCCTAATTCTCCCTTACAGTCTGCAAGGCCACGTTAACAGAAATGGATAAGGCCATCAGTAAAGTAGATCCACGGAAAAAGGCCGAAGTGGGGAATTTCCGGATAGATGCCACCGGTGATTCAGGAGCCAAGAGGATGGTGCCCCTTGTAAAGTCAGAAATGTACCTGACAGAGCTGATGGAGGAGATCTGTGAGTTATCGCTGTGCTATACTGATAAAGATTCGAGGTTGATTTGTGAGATTTTCTTTTCTCTTCGTTACAGGTGAGAGCATGGATGACTACGCCAAGGCGAGATTCAAGAAAGATGGTAAATTCACAATCCTCAAATTTATCACAGATGAGGGAATGAATCCTCTTGTCAGCGAGGTGGACTTTGTCCAGGATGGTGATCTCAATAAGAGCTTAAAGCACTATGTGAGTATTCTTTAAAAACATTTGATTCCGTTTTGGGGAATTCCCATGAATTTCTGGGGGTTCTGTAGATCAGAAAATAAGGCAACGTGGAAGATCAATTCAAAATCGAAATAAGAAAATAAGATTGAAGCATTGTCGCATATGCTTCACACATTGTAGAAAAGATTGAAATAATGGGGGTGTGGCTTATAAAATATTTAAGCAAAAGTATAGTTCATTCCAGTGAAAATGAAAATTTTAAGCTTTTCTTTAGCGCTTTTTTGGTTCTATTTAAGATTTTGTTCCTATTTATGTATCAAGTCATATCACGAATAAAAGTGAATAGACTCCTTTCAATTTTTACAATTTTTTTAATCGGTTTAACCGTTTAACACTGGAAGGATCGAGGTTTCTAACCTCAAAAGTTTGGTCTTCTATTTTCTCTTAAAAGAAAATATTTTTCCAAGTTTTTTTTTCGACGATCTTGATGTAATGTAACTCCCCAAAAGATGTAGAATTTATTACGAAATGTTAAATAGATTTTAATTCCTTGGCGATTGAAAAAAGTCAGATTGGCCACTCACTGGTTAAGGATTCTTTTCAATTGTTTCGTTACGCATTCATTTTGTTTGAGGAAATTGAATCAACCTCAGTCGCATACGATTTAAAAAAAAATGTAATGAGGACTGAGAGTTGAGGTTACTGGGGGTATTGTCAGTAATACTAAAAATAATATCAATTAATATTGATTTCCATTTTCAATTAGTGCCTTGAGGTGCTGGAGGACTACGAATTGGACATCCTAAAGATCTACATGGCAGATGAACCAGTCAAGGATGCCGACTACAAAGTCTGCACGCACGCTGCCAACTACTGCGACGATCCAGCGCCGCAGGAAGAGTACACGCTTGAGGAGGATGATGAGGCGGCGCGAGAGGAGCTTTGATGGCCAATGGAAGGTGCCTTAAAGTTTTTTTTGCAGTATCTGCGGTATTTTTATATTCAACAATAAATCTGTTCACAAAAAAATTGTAAAAAGTAAATGCAACAGTTTTTTTTGGCATCACATTCCTCGTGCTTCGTCGCTTTGCGTCTCAACTACATCCTGAACACGCCGAAGCGCGTAGCATCTCCGGGATTGTTCAGAGCAGCACTTAGGCTAAGGCCTAGAACGCGCCTTGTGTCTGCCGGATCGATGATTCCATCATCCCAGAGACGAGCTGTGCTGTAGTAGGGGGAACCTTCGTGCTCAAATCGCTCAATAATGGGGCGCTTGAGCTTCTCACTCTGCTCCTCCGTCCAGGGTTTCCCACTGCGCTTGTGCTGCTCCTCTGTAATTTGGGCCAGAACACCAGCCGCCTGACTGCCTCCCATGACGGAAATTCGGGAATTTGGCCACATATAGAGGAATCTCGGGGAGTACGCACGACCACACATCCCGTAGTTTCCAGCACCGTATGAACCGCCAATTAGGACAGTCAATTTGGGTACGTTGGCACACGCCACAGCTGTCACCATTTTCGCACCATTCTTGGCAATTCCATGCGCTTCAGCATCACGTCCAACCATGAAGCCTGGCGGGAATTTCAAGAGATTTATTTAAGACAAGAAAAAGAGGCGAAATTCCCTAATTTACCTGTAATGTTCTGAAGGAAGATCAGTGGTATACGTCTTTGGGCACAGAGTTGAATGAAGTGGGCCCCCTTGAGGGCACTCTCCGAGAAGAGAACCCCATTATTCCCAATGACACCCACGAGATTCCCATAGAGACGTGCATAGCCACACACGAGCGTGTCTCCGTACATCTTTTTGAACTCCGTGAATCTACTTCCGTCAAAAATGCGCGCAATCACCTCCCGGACATCGAAGGTTTTCGTCAAATTCGACCCCACAATGCCGTAGATTTCCTTTGCATCGAATCGTGGCTCCTCAATGGGAATTTTCTCCGCAGCCCCAGGGCTTCCACCAACGGAAATGGTGGAAGAGAGGCTGAGGTTATCGCTGTAGGCATTCGATGAGGAATGATTGAGGTTTCCAATCACCTGGCGGGCAAGGTAGAGAGCATGCTGATCATCAGTAGCGTAGTGATCCGTTACACCGGATGTTTTGCAGTGCAAATCCGCCCCACCGAGATCTTCAGCGGAAACAACTTCGCCAGTGGCGGCTTTCACGAGTGGTGGTCCTGCCAGGAAGATTGTTCCCTGCTGACGTACAATGATACTCTCATCTGCCATTGCTGGCACGTAGGCACCACCAGCTGTACAGCTGCCCATCACAACGGCCACCTGGGATATCCCCAAGGCGGACATATTGGCCTGTAAACATTCAAAAATGTCCGTTAACCCACCATCTTTGTTTGAAAATAAAGCCATCAAGCAATTTAAATAAGAACAGGTGTAAAAGTTAATGAAATCTTCCCACCTGATTGTAGAAAATGCGTCCAAAATGCATTTTGTCGGGAAAAACATCCGCCTGTCGTGGAAGATTAGCTCCACCGGAATCAACAAGATAAACACAAGGAAGTCTATTCTCTTGAGCAATCTCCTGGGCACGCAAGTGTTTCTTGACTGTCACTGGGTAGTACGTACCCCCTTTTACGGTGGCATCATTGGCCACAATCATGCATTCCCTCCCCTGAATCCTTCCAATTCCCGTCACAATACCCCCACAATTGACAACTTCCTTCTCATACAGCTCATGCCCAGCCAGGGTGCTCAATTCCAGGAACGGGGAACCCTTGTCCAGCAGAAGATCAATCCTCTGTCGTGCCAAGAGCTTTCCTTTCGACGTATGCCTCTGCACAGCAACCTCTCCGCCACCTTTTAGTGCTTCCGCTGTGGTTTTCTTCAGCTCATCAACCACCTGGGTCATACTAGTGAAGTTTTCCTACTCACACCACAAATCACAGTTAACCAGAAAGGCAGAAAAATGCCATAAATCCCTTCCAGGAACAAACCTCTCACCTGATATTCTGGCGCAGAGGCATTCACAGGTGTTCCAATGACATTTGCCTCCCCAATATGAACACCACGGACCCCAAGGGCCGACCAGCGGAACCCAAGGGATCGAACAAGTAGCCTAGAATGCTGGATCATGGTGAGAAGAAAAAACTCCCGGATTGACAACTATACGGGGGAAGAAGTTGTGATGTAACCACTTGGATTAAGGCACTTTTGTATCACAAAATCTGCAATGATAGGTAAATGTTTCGATAGAGGCACCCTAGTGGGATTGCGTAGGAGCTTTTTAGGTGATAGTGGATGATAAAACTCACTGATTGCGGGGAAAAATTGGAAAATAGCAAAATATTCACACGCATGTGGTTCGAATACGAACACCAACCCGGTGGGACCTATGAGGAAATGTTCCGGGTGAACTTTTAAAGGGTTGCCATAAGTTAGTAATAGGGGTAGTTAGGCATAGGGGTTAGTTAATATACCTAGGGTTCTTCACTTGAACATCACGGATCATTCCCTGGTACACTTGATTGTCGAGGGCTTGCTTCCTTCTCCCGGGGGGCCCCCTGTTATAGATCCACGACGTAAAATAGATTTTGAAAGACTAAATGATTTACTGGTGCGTGAAAATTGGGGAGCGGTTCTTGAGGCTAGAAATGTCTCTGTCGCCTTTGATATTTTTTTGCAAATTTTTTTGGGTTATCTGGATCAAAGCTCGTCGGTCAGGAGAGGAAGGGGCAAGGGTATGCCAAAGCAACCATGGATTTCATATGAACTATGTAAACGAATCAAAGAGAAGAATCGCTTGTTGAAGTTGAGTAAGAGACGACCGTATGATGAAAGATTATTCGCTTATTCTAGGAAGATTGCAAAACAGGTTCGTAGGGCTGTTAAGGAGAGTTGGAATGTGCATTATCGTGAGAGGTTTGACAAAGCGAGGGGGGATATGAGGCAGACATGGAAAACCCTCAATGAAATCCTGAATAGGAGAAGGGGTGGTGTTTCTGTGGAATCCATCCGGGATGGTACTGGGCGCCTGGTCTCTGAACGAGACACAATTGCTGATGAATTTAATAAATATTTCGTTAATGTGCCTCTTGATATTGCATCCAGGATTGAAATGGGAGGTGCCCAGTCCCCAACAAGTCGTTGTGCTTCCAACCCGGATTCCATTTATCTGCCGCCGGCCACGGCAATGGAGGTTCGTAGGGCTTTGTTTGACCTCAGACCGAGATCTTCCACTGGTTTCGATGGGGTCAATGGTGCCATCCTCAGGAGTGTCTCCTGGAATGTTGTGGACATTCTTGCATACCTTTTCAATAAATCTATAGAAACTGGTATTTTTCCGGAGAGCCTGAAACGTGCTGTTGTCGTTCCGATTTTCAAAAAGGGCAATAAACATGCACTTGAAAATTTTAGACCTATCTCCCTTCTGTCAATATTCTCCAAGCTTTTTGAAAAGCTAATGAAGGTTAGACTTCTTGGCTTTCTTAACAGGCACTCCTTCTTCTCAAACTCTCAATATGGTTTTAGAGAGGGGAGGGGTTGTGAAAATGCACTTGAGGTGTTTCTCACGAGAATTTCTTCTTCCATTAATGATAATTGTAGGACGGCGGCACTATTTATAGATATTTGTAAGGCGTTCGATACTGTAAATCATGGGTTGCTTCTCAGGAAATTGCTTTGCATTGGTGTGAGGGGGGTTGCCTATGACTGGTTTGCTTCCTATCTGACCTCTAGAACCCAATGTGTGAAAATTGGGAATCACTGCAGTAACCCTAGAGAGTTGGTCTCTGGCGTGCCCCAGGGCTCGATCCTTGGCCCTATTCTCTTTATTATTTACATAAATGATATACACGAAATTGGTTTGAGGGGAATCCCAACTGCATATGCGGACGATGTCGCGATCACGTACTCTGGCTCTGACACTAGTAGTATTCTTGATGATATAAGGGTGGACCTTGAGGTTATCAAAGCATGGCTTGATGCACACTCAATGTTGTTGAGCTCGAAGTCTAAATATATGTTTTTCTCTTTGAGATCAGAGCTTAGTGGTGGGACGATTTCGTTGCACTCGAGGTGCTGTCCTGGAGTTAATGATGGGTGTTTGGACTCGTGCGTGTCTGTTGAACGGGTGACTACATTTAAATATTTAGGGTTGCAGTTAGATGAGGCTCTCAACTGGAAGTCTCAGATTGCGGATGTCGCAAAGCATCTAAAGTCCACAGTTAGGGCGTCTTACAGGATTAGAGAATCCTGCTCTAAAGCTGTGATGGCATCCTTCTATTTTGCTCTCATTCAGTCCCGACTCCAGTATGGGTTGCCCTTCTGGGGCTCGGCCTACTCCTCGAATTTGCGTCCTATTGTCACCGCACAAAATATTGTATTGCGAATTATATCCTTCAAGGGTAGATTTGAGAGTGCGTCTCCCTTGTACCTTGAGTGGGGGCTACTGCCCTTGCAATCGCTCTACGTTTTTAGAACCATGAGATTGTTCTTTCATAGATGTGGGAATCTCGTGGCCAGGCCGCGGGCTGTTGGTGGTCGGCCTGGGCTAAGGGTTGATGAAGTCTACCATGTGCCTCGGCCTTCTAGGGAATTCTTTAAGCACACTTTCGACTACCGCGCTCCAAAAATTGCTAATTCACTTGCCTCTCTTGGTTTGGATGCTGATGGAAATTTCTTAGGTTTTCGAACTTTTCTGGGGTGTGCAGGGGAGGATCAGATTCGGAATTTGTATCAGTGAAAGCCCTCGCCTTGAATTCAGTTTTTATTTCGAAGTTTAACTTTTGTGCACAGCCTCGCTTGCTTTCTTCTTTTTTTTCTGCTACCTTACTACTCTCTCTCTCACACTTTTCTATCGTCCAATGCTCGGATGCTTGATCAAACTTGATACGCTGCCTTTTTTATCTATATATATATATTTTTTTTCTCTATCTTTTATTGTCTGATTTTTTCTCTCTCCACTAGTTTGTATTTCCTTTCCAGTAACTTTAATTAGAATATTCTAAAACATTAGTCAATTTACGTTTTCCAAAAAATATATAAATTATTTAAAACCACGGCATACAGCTCTACACCCAGAGCTAGCCTTCTTCTCTCTCAAAGCACGTTACATACATTAGAGCAGAACAGCAAAGAGAGCGTCTTTCTTTTAGCTATTAAATTGCATAATTGTAAAGCAAATCAGAGAAAAAAAAAAACTGCCTTTTGTACAGCATTGCATTGAGATGAATAAACTTACTTACTTACTTACTTACTATATAAAACTGATAAGCCGCTCTTTTCATGAAAAATCAAAGAGAATTTCCTTCTGTTATTTTTAATTATTATTAGAAAAGCTTCTCTAAAGATATTTACTTACTACTTTCTCTATTTTACTGTATTCTTCAACTTTTATTTTGGAAAGTAAATAAATAGCTATCTGGCAACCCCTGTGTGAACCGACTTAGCGACAACTTCACATCAGTGGTGGTTTTTTCTGTGAAAATTTTCTTTCGTATTCCCATTGAAATCGCAGTATAAAATGCTTGGACGTGCATCAACGCTGGTCAGGAGCACCCTCAGCAACTCCATTCGCTATGGATCACACGGTGGAGTTCCGGGAGAGGTAGGAAAGGACTCCTTGGAAATTACATAACACACATAACCTCAATGCCAACCATTTCAGGGAAGATTTTCTTGTGACTAAAACTTTTTTCTTTGCAACAGAATCTGCCCTTCCAGCTCCACAATAGATACCGCCTTACAGCGTGGTTCTGCGTTTTCTTCGGATCCGGACTTGCCTTGCCATTCTTGGTTGTCAGGCACCAGCTGCTGAAGAAGTAATCCGGATATCCCCGATATGCATTGATTAGAATTCTTCACAAAAATAGTCCAGGAAGTTATTGATGTAATTAAAGAAAAACTGAGAGTGTACCCCAGAGTTATTGTACAATTTTATTGTCCTCTGGCCATTATCACAAATCACAAAAAAAAAAACATTATAAAATGGGAGAAAAATCACGGAAGGAATGTATCCGGGAATGTCTTCATTAGGCACTTCAGGAAGTGGATTTATTCGGTTGATTCGGCACTCACTTCAGATTGTCGGCGAGCTTTGGTTTTATTATTTCGCTTCCAGTACTCCTTGAGATAGTAGACAACCTCCTGGTGTGGTCGTCTCCGCCATAAGATCTCCGTAATCCTCCCAAGGGTGGCAGTTGTGTCGTCTTGGGTCCATCCGAGGATCATCTGATAAATCACTTCTTTGATGCCATTGATGTGATTATCCTCCAGGAGTTGATCAATCTGTCCCTGAGAATATCCCAGATCTCGTGCCACATTCCTCCAGTCTTCTCCAAGGTGAGTAGCAATAATTTCAATATGCTCATGCTCCAGCCTCTCCTGACTCTTCATCATTGCATCAATTGAAGGTGTCTTCCTAAAGATTCTCTCACCATTCTCCGTTACTCTGGGTCTGGGAGAGGTTCTCCTTCCACCCTCAGCTCCTCCTGCCTCTGTGGTAATGTTGAAAACTGATCCAATGTGCAGATTATTGACATTCGTGAATTGGAAGACATTGCATGCTTGAGTGTTGTTCACCTGAGCCAATCCCAACTGATCCTTCCTTCTGCCATGATCCATTCCCGAACCCCCAGGAATGGGCAGGAGAGGTGATGGTGTCTCTGGGACACTGATCTGTGATTCCTGCCGTGTGATCTCAAGTGATGGAATCGGTGTGGGGGGGATGGAAGGGAAGGATGTCTCAGAATTATTTCGCTCTTCCAGCACAGCTTCCTCGATTTCTTCATCTGTTCTCGGTGCAATGGGACCAGCATCTGTTTTGAGTACCCCCTGAGTACCCTTGGAGCTACTTCCGGTGCCCGATTTGGCAGTTCTTGTGAAGATATTTGAGAAAATCTCTGAGACTTTGGACATTTTTTCTGGAGAATTTTTCACTGAAATTCGCACTTCTTCCGGTACTTTCACGACTTTCATTCTTCTTTTTGCATTCCCTTTCAACACTTTCACTTCAAATTATCCTTTTACAACTCTATTTTCTATGTTATTTGAGAGAAAATGAAGTTTTTTTTGAATAGATTTCTTGGAATTTTGTAAACAAGGAAGTTTTTTGTAAGACTTTTCGCATTTTGCATAGATCGAGGCGTCGAAAAATTGAGTTGTCAAATTAAACTTGTTAACCCTTTCACGATCATTAGTGATCGAATGATTACAATTTTTTCGTGTTTAAAAAATGTAAATGAGCTTAAAAGAATTATTTAATTAAAAATACAATAGTTCTGTAAATAATCTGCAGATTACAGTCAGGTATTACTTAGCGGGCGTTTTGATTAACACCAAACTTGCATTACGGCGAATTGGTTTACGTATTTTGTACTCGAAATTGGATAACGTACTATTTCTTTTCTCTGTCTTTCTCATATAAAAAATTATGTCATCTCTCTCTATGCGTGTGTATTCAAATTCACCTCGAGTGTGGTGAATCAATCTAGTACAAAAACCTATTTTCACATCAAATAAAATAAAAAACGACTTTTTCGTTATTTGAGTGTGAAGAAGGAGAAAATTTGCGAAAAAGTGTGTGAAAAAGTGGAAAATTTGTGCTAAAGTGGAAAAGATGTCAGCAAACAAGGAGAAAAATGGGAAGAGCTCCAGAAAATCCATCTCAATTGATGAGAAAAGGGCCATTGCTGCAATGAAAGATGAAGGGAAAAGGCCATCAGAAATTGCAGCATTCTTCAACTTGCTCAGGAGCACCATCACAACTATATTGGCCAAGGATGCGATCAAAAATGAGAAGGTGGCCAAAGGAGTGAGCAGGATTTTCGAAAAAGGGCGAGGGGACCACTGATGGAGCAAATGGAAATTGCTCTCCTCGCATGAATTGAGCAGAGGGAGAAAAACCACGACATCACTCCTGACTATCTAATCATGGAACACGCCATGAGGTACGGGGAGTTGGAGCAGCAGTATCCATTATCATCTTCCTTCGAATTCCAGGCCACTAAGGGGTGGTTCCACAACTTTAGAATGCGGACAAAAATCCACAATGTCCGTTTGCCCGGGAAGCCTGGTGATGTGGATTTCGATGCTGCGGAAGTCTGCAAGGATGAGATCTGGAGTATAGTGCAGGAAGAAGGCTACTCCATGGAGCAAATTTTTAATGTCGATGATACAGCTGTTTTCTGGAAGAAAATGCCCAATAGGACGTATATTACCAAAGACAAGATGAAAGTCCCTGGACCGAAACCTAGGAAAGAACGGCTGTCGCTCCTTTTGGAAGCGAATGATTCCGGGACTTTGAAATTGAAGCCTCTCCTAATATACCATTCAAAGATGCCTCATGCATTCTCCCGTCAGAAAATTGATGGTGCGAAACTCCCGGTGACATGAATGAGAAATAAATAAATTAAAAAAAATTGGCACTTCGGCGCAATCCATGGAAGGATAATTCCAGCAGAGTGGTGATAACTGGAAGGTTCTTGAATTTTATTGGAAATATTGGAATTCACCACAAAAGTGTTACTTAGGTGAAACTTGTTTTGAAAAAAGATTTCAGTGAAGAAGGTACGTACGCGATCGTCTCCGCTACCTAAAATAGTGATAAAATATTCTTCTCATCCATTTAAAAAAAAATAATGAGCATAAAGAGTACATCCGATGTGACACTAATCAATATCTGAATGTAAATAACAGTGCGATCATAACCTTCTCATTTGCTAACTTTTGAGGATTGAGGAAGAGCCTCTGTGTAAGTTTATATTGAACAGAGTAAATAACCCATTTTTTGTAATTTAGATTATAATCTTTGAAATTTTATACAACGATCTTTAATAATTTCTGGAATTTTCAATACTATAAGCGTCGAAGGTCCCAATTTTGGCAACTAAAATAGCATTCAATCGGTTCACGTTGCAACTATGACCTTCATCACTGAAACATTACCGCGAATGTTTTATCCATTTAAAGATTTGAGAAATGCAAAAGTTACGTCACTTGGTTTTTTGGATAACTGCAGACTTTCCAAACATACATTTATGATTCTTTACAATATTATTTTATTCTTATTAGTTGGTATACCATTCCTTGAAAAGGATCATGACACGCACACTATTGAACAGGTTTCCTTTCATGATGTTTTATTGATTTTTCTCAATCGTCGTTTTAACCGTTTTGACGCCATTTTTGATACATTGTGCGTCCTTTGATCTGCGCTTCAAGATGAATTCATCCGATAGCCTTAGGTATGGTTGTTCAAAGAGAATTGATACCACGAAGGATAGATAATAGGAGACAACTCCAATGGCCAGAGCGTTGAAAAGCTTTAGAAAGGAGAAGAATTAAAAAAAATCTTAGACGTTCTTCTTTTGATCTTCATGTGAGAAGTCTTCCTTCAATAATAACTTACTATTTTAACAGATGATAAAGCGCCAATTTGGGCGTCGGCATACAAGACTAGAGCAACAATAGGATGTATTATGTAGATGGTATAGGACAACTTTGAGAACTGCATGACGAATTTCCTCTTGGCGACCCACTCGAACCAACTTCCATACCCCCATTGACACATTACAATAACACCACCCATAACAAGACCAAAACCCATTCTTCCTGCAGTTAATAGTATGTGTGCAACGAACTTATGTTGATCTTGACTCACTAATAATGCAAATATCACAGATCCTAGAATAATGCTCCAGATTATTTTTGTTAGACGTTTCGTCAGATTAATCCTCCTGTTATGTGTTATGTAGAGAATGAATCCAGCAATCATTCCAGCCTGATAGGAAGAAATTCTTGTCCATGGTTTGATGTAAATCGCATCAAAATCTCTCTGCAAATCCAAATATCTGTTGTTGGTTCAGAAATAAAGAATAAAATGTATTAATGTAAAAGAATTAATAAATGAAGGTTGTTTGTTGAATTACTTTAGGGATGAATTGCAATGATACATAATGATGAATGAAGCGGCTGCTGTAGTCACAGTTGAGACGATAAACACGATAAAGCCCCAGATTGGAGATCTACATAAAAAAAGACCAACCATAAGATTTATTTAATGGTTTTAGTTGTAGTTTTTTTTTGCTTTTTAATGGGATACTAACTTTATGCTAAATATAAATATTATCAAGCAGTAGATGTAGAACTGCATATCACATGCCAAGAACCACGTCCACTAGAAGAAATAAGTTTAAAAAAAACGCTATGTAAGAGAAAAATCACAACAAGTGAAATCTTTAGAAGAAAAACTATTTGAAATTAAATTTTAATTAAATTACCACATTATTCCATGTCTATAAGTATTAATAAAATAAGATGAATATAATTTTTGCAAATAATCTTAACGTTTGAAAACTATTTTGTGTTGGATTACGTATTTAAACATTCTGAGACAAATTATTTGTTCGTATTTTATAAATAAATTTAACTAAGGTAGTTAAGAACCTACTGAATTATTTTCTTTCACCCAACTTACCGCACAAATAATATCAAAGAAGGAAATGAAATTTTGGATGTAGAGTAAATTGTAATACCAACTGAAATAAAAAATCGAAATATTTTGTTAGAAAAAAAAATCTCCATTCAAACCAACCTTGCATCTAGGCCATGATTCGCGTTTTAAAGCTTTTAGATTGTCTAAACTCGATCAAGTCTTTACTTTAGTTTGCTCGTTTCGTCAAAACCGTCACGATCTGACGAATCTGTAATCAGGAAACCAATACTTCTTACTAAACTTACTTAGAACTATCAAATCCAAAAAGTCCTCCAAAATCACGGAAAACGATATCCTTGTAGTAATTATAGGCAATACGAGACAAAAGCATTCCTGTTATAGCAACTGGAGTCAAGCGGATGTACCTATGGCTAAGATATCGCAGAAAAACTCTGCAGTTTTTCCAAAATCCATTGGACTTAATTTCCATTTGAAGTTGCTCATTTTTGAGGAAATTTAAGAAACAGAGTAAACCCCCAAGCGTAAAGAAGGTATCAATAGCCAGTATTGATCGGCAGTAAAATAAATTCTGCGTTTCTTGCATTGAGATTGAAGTCAGAGTAGAAGAATCGGAGAGCCACAGATGAAATACTGTCGCATGCGGTAGAAAAGTCCACATTGAGCATAAAACTCTCATAAGATGCAGCGAAGTGAAGGAGTTAGGAAAAACCTTATCATCAACGATTCTGTTGTAGTTTTGTTGTACTGAGAAGCATCTGATAATTCTTTGGACCATGCTTTGATCATCAGATCTGACTTTACGAGCCAAAAAGGACAAAGAGATCGTAACGAAAAGGATGATTCTGCAAAATTGAATTTATTTTAACTGAAAGACTTTCAATAGCAGAACTCGATCCTTCCTTACCCGAATATCACTAAAGAGGGATGTCCTGATAAATCTCCATGTTCCTTAAGCTCCTTAACTTTCTCCACAGCAATTGTGGCCTCGATAAATCCAAATTTGGGATTTTCATCAAAATATTTCTGAGTTAAGGATTTTATGAGTTCATCTGAGCAGGACTCAGGTACACAGATTCCGATATGTAAAAGAGATTTAAAGAAGAATTCAACTGCAACCTGATGATCACTCCTTACTGTTCCAATCACAATCCGATAGTTAATTCTCACGGGTGATAGGGCGTCGATTACTTTTGCAAAATCATTCTGATCATCTGATGTGGCAATCTGGAGTGGAGTATTCGCACCCCAACATGCCATTTCTGATCCCAACCAGTAATTTGAACCCAGCATAAAGTTAGGACTTCTACTTCCAGATGCATCTAGAACTGTGCAAAGTCTGTGATCATTATCTAGGTCGTTTCACATACTTGAAAGTCTTAGATCAAATAATCAAAAAGAGAACGACTTTAAAGACCTAAAACATACTTTTGAGAGCCCATATTTCTCGCTGAGAAATTCCTTCAAAAATTTCCCAAACATCCTTCTGGCACTCTTCTAGTTTTTCTCCTTCCAAACTCTCACTGAAAGTCTGATTAAGAATACCCAAAACCAATGGAATTTCTCGAGGTAAATCATTTTCGTAAAGCGGTAGGATTCTCTTTGAAGTGATCAAAGGAGAAAGCCGCACTAGAAACCACATTAAACACCAAACTTTCATTTTAAAGAACTTCTCACTACCCACTAAGAGAGAAAATTCAGGAGCAGCGTATCCAAACTATGAGAAAAGAGTATTAACTAATCTTTTCCTACTGACTATCCATTTTATACTGATTTTATATTTTACGAGACAAACTCAACGAAGAAACTTTTACTCAAAAATCAGAATTTAATTATACTTTAGAAAAAGTTTTCTTGGAATGGAACTGAGTTTCTGAGAGATTTTACTATCAAATTAAATTGCTCACAGTTCTACTTAAGTAAGAAACGATTCAATAGTATACCAACTTAATTTTTTAGTCATAATTTTAATTCGCTCATTAAGAAGAAATTTTTAATGAAAATTGTGTAATAGGTTTTATTAAACATAAGCTGAGCATTTCACGTCTTTAAAAAAAGTATTTTAATTTAATATGAACCAGAAGCTTCTTAAAAAATATACATCCAGATATATGTATATAACCGTAATAAGTAGGTACATATTGTAATGAAGATTTATTGAATTTTCACCATTGTCGTTTGGTTCCATTTCTTGAAGATTTTGCGTTAGGGTTTATTGAATGACGCTTCAAGATGAATTCATCTGATAGCCTTAGGTATGGTTGTTCAAAGAGAATTGATACCACGAATGCTAGATAGTAGGAGATAAATCCAATGGCCAGAGCGTTGAAAAACTAAAATAGAAAAGAAAATTTAGAAGAATAAAGAAAAAGTCGAAACAGCTAAGCTTGATAGATAGCGAACTGCTTCTAATTTTGTTTAAAAAAAATTGAGTAGATACTTACTATTGCAATAGATGATACAGAAACATTTTGAGCATTGGCATATAACACCAAAAGAAAAGTAGGATGTATTGCGAAAATTGTATAGGAAAGCTTTGAGAATTGCCTTATGAATCTCCTTCTAGCCATCCAGAAAAAACAATTTCCATACCCCCATTGACACATTACAACCATTCCACCGGTAATGAGGCCATAAAAAAGTCTTCCAATTGACAGCATTAAATGCACAATAGTTCTTTCTTGATCAGGATCAATGGTAAGAGTTATTGTAATGAATCCCAAAATAAAAGTCCAGATCATCACTACTTGGGGCTTCAGAAGATTAATTCTTCTATTGCGTGTTACATGAAGAATAAATCCAATAATCATTCCAGACTGATAGGCAGAAATTCTTGTCCATGGTTTTGTGTAAACGGTATCCAGATCTCTTATTACATCCAAAAATCTGTTCTTGAAGACAGCGTTTAACGTTAGATTCATTGTAAGGAGGTTGGTTATTATGTATAACTATGGCAGTGAAAATGCAGAATGTTTTCTGATTTTTTTTCGCAATATATCTGTTCCAAATTTAATTTGAATATTTAGACCGTTTCCAATGAGCATTAACAGAACGTTTAATTAAATTTTCTTTATCAAGTTAGCACACTAAAATTCTTCAACAGATCAACAAGCAAAAACTCTTGTTTTCTCATCTCACACTTTCTTTTTTTAATTTATTATAAGATGTTATTAGGGCATAGACTTTAGAGTCTTTTCTACTTATTCCATCGTACACAATTTTGTGCTTAATTATTCATTACACACTAAAAATAATTTTAGTTAATTTGCTACTAAATTCGTCTTATTGTACTTTTACGGGAAATTTTCTCTTTTTTAAATGTAAAACCAGGGAATTTCCTAAGAGTATAGTTAAATTTAATAATTCTCCTAGTTCTTTTTACGTAATTGTTCGAGTTAAATTTTTTTTTTAGTAAAAACCTAATATTCTTAGTTTTTTTTAATTTACATAGAAAAGTAAAATGAAACAAAATTTTAGTCTTTTTGAAAAAAAAAAGTCTTTGAACATAAAGGAGCCCATGCAGCTCCCAAGGGCAAAGTACCTAATTGAAGGAAACGCAGAAAACAATTTTAACCCACCCAGTCTTGTAGGGAATCAAAAAAGGATAAAGAATCGCCAAAAATATTCACCATTTTCCACTGGGGTCACAACGAAAAAAGGCAATAAAGTTTTGTAAAAATTCAAAAAAAAAATTGGCCGCCATTCGCCATTTTGTTCATTTCAATGCATGAAGCATATGTTTCAATGCTTCGTCATGAGCTTGTCGATGGGAGTTTGACATTTCATTCATTTCTTTTGGGAGAAAATAAAAAAAATTGCGTATTTTTTAGTTTAATTATCGTGGTAAATGTGTTTTACGTGTTGTTCAAGAGTGATTTTTATATCTGAATACCTGAAGGATGAATTCCCTCCCAGCTTGTGACCGTCTCAGCGAGCACATCTCTCGTTACAAAACAAAGCAATCCAAAAACATTGGTCGTGGATCGTCTTGAAGATGGCTTTTTCACGAATTGAAAGATCCTCTGCGCTGGAATCCTTTGCGTTTCACACTACCACGACGGACAAGACGATGGATTGCTGGTTTTGTGATTCCCTGGATGTTGTCACGCAAAACCTTACGATTTTTCTTGGCACCACCTTTCCCAAGACTTTTTTCAGGTATTCAAATATAAAAATCACTCTTGAACAACACGTAAAACACATTTACCACGATAATTAAACAAAAAAAATACGCAATTTTTTTTTTATTTTCTCCCAAAAATAAATGAAATGTCAAACTGTCATCGACAAGCTCATATTGACGAAGTATTGAAACATATGCTTCATGCATTGAAATGAACAAAATGGCGAATGGCGGCCAATTTTTTTTGAATTTTTACAAAACTTTATTGCCTTTTTTCGTTGTGACCCCAGTGGAAAATGGTGAATATTTTTGGCGATTCTTTATCCTTTTTTGATTCCCTACAAGACTGGGTGGGTTAAAATTGTTTTCTGCGTTTCCTTCAATTAGGTACTTCGCCCTTGGGAGCTGCATGGGCTCCTTTCCTGTAACTGAAGAAAATAGTTTATTTTCACCGTAAAATGTACAAACCTCTCTAGGTTTTTCTATACAGAGTGCTTCAATTCTTCTAAGTTGTGTACATATTGTCATTTGAAATGAATCTGTGATTGAGTGAAGACGTAAAGTTCTTCGCTCTCGTGTTTTTTTGGGAAAAGCATAATATTATGCTGATTATCAATGAATAGCTTAATGATGAAATGAAAGCTAATATGGCTTCAAAATGAAATGAAATTTAATTTAATTAAGCAAAATGAAAATTTATGTAAAGATTTTTTTAATAAGAAATTTAGTAAAAATTGACGGTGAACTCAGAAAAATTGACTGAAATTTCGTTGAAAAAAAAAAACTAAAACAAATAAGGTTTTCTCGTAAACTTCAGTAAAATTCATTTAACTAAAATTTTAGTAAAACAAAAAAACTGAGACATTCACAGAAATACCGTAGAATGCCAATTCCGTAAAATTTAGGGTGAAAATTTTTATTGTGTAAATTCCGCATTTTCAATCGTTTAATTACCTTAAAGATGTAAATCTAAGATGCGCAATAATGAAACAAGCTGTTGTTGTAGTCACACAAGAAACAATAAAAACGATAATACCACATTTTGGAGATCTATTTCACAAAAAAGACCAGTCAGAAGAAAATTTTTAATAGTGTAGAGATTTCTTTTAAAGGTATAGCTATACTAACTTTGAGTAAATGATAAATATTATCAAGCAGTAAACATAAAATTGCATATCACATGCTAAAGACCATGTCCACTGCAAGAATTATGTAAAAGAGAATAATTAGGAAATGAAAAGAAAAAAATATTAACTTACCATAAAAGCAGATTCTTTAAATGAAATAAAATTCTGTAAGTAGAACAAATTATAATACCAACTGGAAATAAGAAAAAAAAGAGATTGAATAAAATTATTAAGAGGAAAAAACGTAAGGACAGGTCCGTAAAAGAACTAAAAGTAATAGCCTAAGTAGGTACGTTAAAATATCGAACAAAAGACAGAGAAAAAAAATATTCTCAAACTTACTGAGAACTATCAAATCCAAAAAGTCCTCGAAAATCACGGAAAACGATATCCTTGTAGTAATTATAGGCAATACGAGACAAAAGCATCCCTGTTATAGCAACTGGGGTCAAGCGGATGTACCTATGGCTAAGATATCGCAGAAAAACTCTGCAGTTTTTCCAAAATCCATTGGACTTAATTTCCATTTGAAGTTGCTCATTTTTGAGGAAATTGAAGAAACAGAGTAAACCTCCAAGCATGAAGAATATATCAATAGCAAGTATTGCCCTCCAGCAGAAGAGAAATGGAGGTTTAAACATTAAAACTGAAAATATGGTCATACTGTCTGTAAGCCACAAATGAAAAGATAACACATGCGGCAAAAGTGTCCACATTGAAGATAAACTTCTTAAAAGATGCAGCGAAGTGAAGGAGTTAGGAGAAACTTCATCATCAACGATTCTGTTGTAGTTTTGCTGTACCGAGAAACATCTGATAATTCTTTGGGTGATACTTTGATCATCAGATCTGACTTTACGAGCCAAAAAGGACAAAAAGATCGTAACGAAGAGGATGATTCTGCAAAATTGAATTTATTTTAATTGAAAGATTTTTTATAGCAGAACTCGATCCTTCCTTACCCGAATATCACTAAAGAGGGATGTCCTGATAAATCTCCATGTTCCTTAAGCTCCTTAACTTTCTCCACAGCAATTGTGGCCTCGATAAATCCAAATTTGGGATTTTCATCAAAATATTTCTGAGTTAAGGATTTTATGAGTTCATCTGAGCAGGACTCAGGTACACAGATTCCGATATGTAAAAGAGATTTAAAGAAGAATTCAACTGCAACCTGATGATCACTCCTTACTGTTCCAATCACAATCCGATAGTTAATTCTCACGGGTGATAGGGCGTCGATTACTTTTGCAAAATCATTCTGATCATCTGATGTGGCAATCTGGAGTGGAGTATTCGCACCCCAACATGCCATTTCTGATCCCAACCAGTAATTTGAACCCAGCATAAAGTTAGGACTTCTACTTCCAGATGCATCTAGAACTGTGCAAAGTCTGTGATCATTATCTAGGTCGTTTCACATACTTGAAAGTCTTAGATCAATTAATCAAAAAGAGAACGATTTTAAAGACCTAAAACATACTTTTGAGAGCCCATATTTCTCGCTGAGAAATTCCTTCAAAAATTTCCTTAACATCTTTCTGGCACTCTTCTAGTTTTTCTCCTTCCAAACTCTCACTGAAAGTCTGATTAAGAATAACCAAAACTAATGGAATTTCTCGAGGTACATCATTTTCGTAAAGCGGTAGGATTCTCTTTGAAGTGATCAAAGGAGAGATCCGCACTAGAAACCACATTAAACACCAAATTTTCATTTTAAGGAACTTTTTTGGTCACTAAGAAAATAGATTTACAAGTAACCTATCTAAGAACGATACACGAGTGTTAACTAATCTTTTCCAACTGGTTTTCTCGTTTATACTGAATTTAAAATTTATTTTGATAATCGTGATATTCTACAAAGCTTTAAATAGTAGCTAATTTCTCTTCATCTAACTTTTTTTGTAAATGTTTTTTATTAATTTTTTTCTGTATTACTCAAAAAATATCTCTAATGAAGACAATAAAGACGTTCTCTAATAAGAGTATCTACTTCTACATACACTACCTTCAAAAAGTTTCCGGACAAGCAAAACTGAGGTATTTTTGAAAGAAAAATCCAAAAAATGACATTACAGGAGAACCCCTTGAGTTAGATGATAATGTCTACTTTTAATTTTGATGAAATTTTAGCCAAATGTAAACTTATTAAACTTAATCCTTTAACGTCCAACGTGAAACATAAAAACATTGAAACATGCGCTCTTTTATCGCGATTTTTATTCTATGAATTTTTTTAGAGGACTTTTCTCAGTCAGAACGTCTTCTTTGGCCCCTTATGCGTGAATTTGAACATGGAAAAACAATTACGTTCATAAATAATTGAAAAAATAAAATGTTTCACGTTTGGGTCAGCGTATGACCCAAAAAACGTGAAAGGGTTAAATGATCAACGCCTGAATAAAGGGTACCCTATTTGTAACATAAGGGTATCACTAAAAAAAACATTGAAAAAGAACCACGTGACGGATCGGGATGAAATTTTTTTAAAAGCTAAAGGACATGATTAGCTACCATTTGAATCCGAGTTTGTAGAAATCAGTCAACCACAGGCTGAGATATACTCGAAAGTGTGTTTTTCCACTATGGTTCACTAGAATAGCTGTCACGACTGAACCGCTTGACCGATTTTCAAAAATTTATCAGATTTGGAAAGGGAATTAAATTACCTTTCCAACGATGCTCTATTCATCAAAATCGGTTCGCTAGCGGCCGAGATGCAAGAGGTCAAAGTGAAGAATTGTGAAATGTTGAAAAAAATATCTTCCACCTTGGTTTACCGAAATGGCTGCCAAAAATTTCCGGGTTGACCGATTTTCAAAAATTTATATGTTTTGGAAAGGTAAGAAATGTACCTTTAAAACTATAGTAAATTTTTGAAAACCGGTTGACCACAGCCGGAGATAAAGCCATTTGAATTTTGACTTCAGAAATATCCCATTTTAGCCTTGCCCGGAAACTTTTTGAGGGTAGTGTATTTAGATTAGTTTTATGGCTCTTCTTAACTAACTTTCGCAACTTTATTAGTCTGACTGAGATTAATTAGTAGGTATTTATTGTACATTAATTTTTTTTGGTTGTATTTTATACAAAACTTCATGATTTATTTACGGAAATTCTTCCTAATTTATTTAATAAATATTTGCAAGAAAAATCAGAAAAATGGATGTTCTTACAATAAATTGCAACAAATCTTTCCTGGAAGTTCATCCCTTTCCTTTACTAGACTGGATTTGCAATTGAGAAGCATAAAAGCTGGAGTTTCATGTTCTGCTTAACTTTATGCAAGACTTCTTCGGCTTTCCTGGAATGAATTTTCCTTTTTATTTAGTCAAAAAAATAAGAAAATTAATTAAAGAGAAATGTTAAACTCACGGAATATCCTTGTCCGAGAGAGCAGGAAGTACCTCTAGGGCTTCTGTAAAGTGACTCCTACGAAGGAAAAGACATTGGCATGAGAACAAAATCATTAAATGAGTAAAAGAAAGAGAGAAATTACTTTGCCGTCGCATTGCTGTAGAGCTTTAGGGCATCTCTAATGAGAGAAATATCCACGTGGGCCTGCAGAGCACCAGCTGGACTGAATTTCTGCACACACGTCATCAGCCGGGCGAGTTCTTCAGCCACAGTTTGCACAATTGGCTCCAGGATGGGCCTTAGGAGTGATGGGGAGATGCTGAGGATCTCTGAGTAGACACCTGCGAGATTATCAATGCATTCGTAGGCGTACGGCCGGACACGTTCAACACGCACAACGGAATCCCACTGGAAGCGGCTGATGTACATTGAGGGCTCAATTGTTCCCACCAGGGGGTCACTTTTGTGCTCCACGTACATGTCCAGGAGGGTGGAGAAGAGTGTATTGGCCGTTGTGCGGGATGATTCAATAGCCAACTTCGGGATGGGATAGTCGAAGCGCCCAAAAATGTTCCCGATGTGAGTGAAGAAGATCTTACTGCAGTAAGAGCAATTGGCCAGACAACAGAGGATCTTCTGCTCCCACGAAATCACGCTGAATTTATCATCAACAGCCCCATTGATGGCTGCAGATGTTGGGAAGCCAATCACCTGGGAAATAATTGGACCACGCCTGCTTTCCTCGTCATCCCTATTGAGGGCTAAATCCTCAATAACCCCACAGAATGCATCAAGAATCTCCCGGAGTCGCTGCGACATCTCCCGTTGGCCCTCACTGTGTGCCTCGAGAAGTTCATTTTCACGCACTTCCGGCGTCAAGCAGGTGCTCTGGCATTCCTCAAGCGTCTCCCGGATTATCTCCTCGAGGAGTGATGGTAGAAGCGTTGCCCCTGGGAATTCAGGCACATCCATTGCCCATGTTTCCTTCTTCCCGAGATTCCCCGTGCGGTCGATGGCTTTTTTGAGGATAGTCGCCAGGCAATTGAGACGAATCTCATCGATAAGCTTCTGCACAATGTCCAGCACTTCCGATGGGAGGTCTAGGCGGATGAGGCTGGCATAGCAGATACGTACGAAACGCAAACAATTCGGTAGCCACTGGAGGAATTGATTCATTGAGCTTTGTGATGTGAATGACCACGAAATGCCTCCGGAAGAGCCGGATTTGAGGACTGAAGTGGGCAGGAGGGCAGCACGGAGGTAGAAGCACATCTGCTCAATTGCCGTGAGGATGATTCGTTTGAAATTCCCGGGTTTTGGTTCGTAAATTCCACGAAGTTCACCCGTGAAGTAGGCCTGCCCAAGGCGCCAGAGATCAGGAACTTGACAAGCAGCAATCTCCGTGATCTCCTCACAGAATGCCACGCGATTTGGTGGAGCATTGGGATCACGTGGCTTGGGGTTGCCTTTGTGCTGCTCAAAGGTTTGCTTGAAGGTCTCCTCGAGGTACTTTGCACGCGCCTCAATGGCATCCCATGCGGGATCCTCAATTTTCAGCTTCTCCGCCACATTTGTTCCCACCTGCTGGGATTCCAAATTCACGAGGGCTTTCACGAATTTCTTCTGCTGCTCCACACTCTGGGGCATCTTTGTGATCTTCTTGTGCAGCTCCCGGCGTACCGTGACAATACGTTCATCCACTTCCTCGACAACCTTCCGGAAGATGGGAATGTCAGACTTCCCGAAAAGCTTCTTAGCACGAGCGTAGTCATTGATGACAATATCATATTCTTCCTTTTCAGCACTCCTGACCACGGAATTGGGTAGGCAGAAGAGGAATTTGTGACGAAAAAGAGCAGCCAAGGCCAGGCGAGTGGCATCTGCCTTCTCTCGTCGTGTCAAAACTTCGTTGAAGAGATTGTGGGACTCTGTGATGGATTTATGGATGGAAGCATCGAGTTTAGCCACTGGATCCTTCCCAACGGTCTTCACATCCTGCTGGAATTTCTCCCGAAGGCTAACAAGAGTATCCAGTTGATCAATCACGGATCCTGCATTGGATTTCAAGAAGCTCAGCTGCCCTTCCTTTTGACTCTCAACCTTCCGCCGCAGGTACGACAGCCCAGCCTTAAGATCCTCAAATGACGTGGCATGATGGTGCTCAAGGAGAAACCAACCAGGACTGAAGTTTTCCTGTGACAAATCTCCTGATTTTTCTGGGAAAATATCTCGCAAATCTTCAGGCAATTTCTTATCATTTCCCTCAGTGGATAATCCCAGAGGATCCTCCTGGGTGTAGCCACTCGGAGCGAGGGATCTTCGTCCCCAGGCTAAACTCTGCATTGGTGATTCCTCAATCCACACAGCAGACTCCTTCATTGGACCTATTGTCTCATGATACGCCCGGAATTGGACAGTTGACGTCCCAACGCCCCCAGATTGAGTCATAACAATTATATCTCCTTTGCCCTTTGCTGGCCCTGTCCGGGCGATGATTTTATTAGGGCTCTTCCATTCAGCTGACAACAGACAATCACATCCACAAATTGAGAGTCCTGAAGAGCCCCCAGAGAACCGGAAAAGGATGGAAAATGTTGAGAATCTCCATGAAATGTCGATGTGTGAATGTTCAGGGACTTACCGATTAAATCACTGGGCTTAGAACCGAGGAATTCTCCTCTGATGGTGACTCTCGTCCCAGGGGGACCCTCCTTGGGCGATAGCCCCGTAACAACAGGCTGTGGGGCCATTTATTGCGGGATTTTTCACGGAAAATTGATTTGTTTTGATAAAACAGCCTCCACAAAAATTTTTGCATTGACTGAACCCATTAAAAAAAAAGCGTCGACTACCGGGGCGTATAATTTTCCGCGGAACATCCTGTGACTAGTCTGAAGAGAATTTCGTGGATTTCTTTTTTTGAAATTGAAGGAAAAACATTTTTTGTTGTGAAATTAGGGCTGTGTGGATGTCGAAATGACGTCCGGCCCTGAAGTTTTTAAAAAGAAGAAGAAGAAGAAGTTGTGAAATTCAAGGTTAGAAAAAAAATTAGCATTAGTACTGAAGCACTGATGCATATGCTTTTTGCACAAAGATGCAAAACAGAGTAGGTACAATGCATGGGGGCGTGGTTTTAATGAAAAAACTCCTCTTTTTTAAGAATAGAAGCATTTTTATTTATCTGACAAAAAAAAGAACATCTGACAACAGAAAAATATATAATATAAATCCTATAAATCTTAAATAAATCTGCTGTGTATATTTCACTCTTTTTTTGAGACTGAAATTCCCGAGAAAACGAAGGAAAAATTTGCCATAGTTTCACTATTAATTTTTTTCTATACAATTTCATTCTTTTTTTTTTAATTTATTTTCAATACTATTGTTTTTTATGTCGGTTTTCCTCTCACATATATTTTTTTTTATATTAAAATGGTAAGTTTAGTACTTTTTCCTATGTGTGTGGATTTTTTTTAATATTATGTTTTCTTTTTTTTTAAATCTATGAATATTTTTTGAAGATATTTTTTTTTATAGATTCTATAGTTTTTTTTTTCATTTACCATCTGCCACCAAACAGAGCACGCCTGTAGCGCATTTGTCTCGTCCGATTCTGGGAAAAACTTCGACTCTCCTCATACTCACTCCTACACGTCTTACTGCCAACCTGTTCGTGGTCTGGAAAGTATGTGAATCCCTTTACAATGAGCGGCTAGCTGAGTAACGTGCGGATTTCCTTGTGTAAATGACAGAGGAAGTCCACGTAGCTCGCTGTCCCATCAGTACCGCGATCTTCCACCAGGAAGTGCCTCATTACACTCTCCAGCTTATCCCTCTGCCGGATTATTGTGATCTGAAGATGAGGGAATAAATGGTCATCACTTGGCTCAAAACCATTGTAAAAAAATCCCTTAAACTCACTCTCATATTGCGCTGCTTATTGGCCTGAAGAGTTTCCACGATATTCCTTACACGTTGCGACAATGGATGATCCAATGTGGGCAAATTAGAACGCTCGGCGTCAATTTGCTGCACAGATGCAACCCCAAATACACCCTGTGTGAATTCTGGGCTCAATCCCATTCCCAGCCATAAGAACATGTACACTCCATTCTCTGAAAATTAAAAGAAAATCAATTGTTTTATTCTTCATGCATTAAAAGAGATAAAAATCTAAATAGTGACGTCACTGATTGCATTTTTTAACCAAATCTTTGACGTCTTTTCCACGCAGACGTTTCTCTAGTGGGAAAAAAATTGTAAGTTTTTAACGATTTCTCATTAATTTTGGGGTAGTTAAACGCGGGCTTTGACCTGTTGCAAATACCTCGTTTTTTAATTCATACAACATTTCGGAGACGTATGCCTCCTTCTTCAGGTATTGATTATTTTCAGGGTCTTTCAATCACTTTCTATTTTAATTTACTGTAACAACAGAACGAAATTTGGGGGGGGGGGGGAGTTATTTTAAGTTAAGTTTGGGATTGAAAATTTTATGCATGACATTGGTTTTTCTATGCATGACATTTTTTTCAGATGCATGACCTAAGTTTTCCTACACAGAAAATAAAAGTTCCTCGAAAATTCGTAGAAGGTTCGTTTTTTACTCATTGGTCTTATGGGAAAATCAACCTCCAGTTCGTAAAATGGGGTCTCACTCCTTTTTCGTAAAAAGGTTCGTAGTTTTGAACTCCAAATTTGTCAAATTCGCTTTTGAACTCCAAATTCGTAATTTTTCACCTCCATGTTCGTGAAGGTTCGTAAATTCCTTTAATAAGCAATTTGCCATCTTTGGCTCTTCCGGGAATAAATGTTAAAGATTTTTACCGCCTTTCTGGCCATTTCTGTTCATCTATTTGTGGTCACTCCTCCTTGATAATGATGGAGTGACCTCCGGAATGACGATTTCATCCCCGGATTGTCCCAGGATTATCAAATCCTGAACAAATAAGGGATGCTGGTGCAAAATAGTCGGTTTTTCGCCGGATTTGTGGTCACTCCTCCTTAGTAATGATGAAGTGACCACAGGATTGGGGATCTCATCCCAGAATTCCCACATCCTGGACAAATAGAGGGTGCTGGTGCAAAAATTTGGGTTTTTCGCCGGATTTGTGGTCACTCCTCTTTAGTAATGATGAAGTGACCACAGGATTGGGGATCCCATCCCAGAATTGTCACATCCTGGACAAATAGGGGATGCTGGTGCAAAAATTTAGGTTTTTCGCCGGATTTATGGTCACTTTTTTATGGTCACTTGGCTCTTTTCACCATGACTGAGTGATTTTACTCTCCTAACGTCGAAAAGTGACAGAATTCTAACATTCGGTCCTATTCGGCCATCAAGAAAACCTTGAAATCAAGGATTTCTTGGTCGTTAAATAAGTTTGATTATTCTTCTTTTTATTCACTATTTCAGCGTATTCTGATTGTTTCTTCGAATGAAGGCTTTTACCATACAAAAAACGGATAAACTCCTTTTATCTTCAATACGATTAACACTCTTTTAGCTTTTATAAAAGGTTAAAAAAAAACTCACCAAGAATATATGCCCCATCCTCCATAATCTTCTCAGCTGTGCATCTAATTGAATCAGGGATATCCGTGCCATTGGGATCGATGTCGTGAATTGGAATGAGACGTGGATAGAAGTAGGACACGGATGTGGGTAGATCCATTGTGGAGACGAGTTGCATGACAAATGATCGATCATCCACCGTCATGTCGGAGCCACCGGAGAAGGCGTCATTCTTCAGGAGGCACGACGTATACAGTGGGAGGAGTTTCATGCTTTCGGGCAGAATAAGTTGTCCCGCAGATGCGGGTGAAGCGCAATTCTTCCTGTAGCACGCAAGGATTTGCGCACAGCGATTCACGAGGTTATCCTTGACGAGCTTCGGGGTGTTCTCGAGCAATTTCGCCATACCCTGCTTGGCGAAGAAGAGAATTGTTGCATCGAGATCGCAGCTACGGTACAGGTCTGCAATCTGTGTGCACGTCTTCAGGCACAGATTCATCACACGTAGACGTCTCTGGCCACTGCATGAGGTATACAGGAGAGCAACTTGGATGTAGACATTCTCCTCCGGAGGTAATTTATCATCGTGCTTTATCTCAATTGCCACCGCCTTGTCCGAATCTACGAGAAATTATTCTTTTTTTTAGCCAAAAATACATCTTTTAGGGGATATTCTTTCTTACCGATGCTGGCAATTTCCATATCTGTTGTATTTGACATGAAGAAGTGCCCGTAAAAGTCCGTTGGACGAATACCCGTTGAGCTCCGAACACGCATTACGGAATCAAAGGCAATCGGACGTGAGATATTCTTCGAAATATCCTGAATGAGTCGTTCCCCATCAATGTCCGCCTGGAAGTATGTGTACTTATTCACCTGACCCCCAGTGAGTCGTGCCACCTGCCCAATTGTGGCCAAATCAATGTAGGAATTATTGAAGATGAACAAATCCACTGAACATCCAATTTGCACACATTCCTGCCCCAAATTGTTGTAAGACGTCGTCTGTGGCGTCAACACTGTTTTCTCCTTTTCCGTCCCCAACAGCTTCCTGTCGTCACGATTCTTCAACTTTCCCGGTGCTTCGGCAATTGGGAGCGATGAATGGAACACCAGGAGCTTCCCGGCGCACTCTGAAGCCCGCAACGCCTCCAAACCAGCTTGAATTGCCGGCTGAAGGATTGTTTCCGTTTCACGCGTATCCGCAAACATTGCTGGAATTTGCTCCATGAGTGCATCAATAACAGCTCCGGATTCCTCAACGTCACACAGAAACCCATCGAGGAGTGGCATAAACATCTCCTGCACATCCCCCACAATCATCATCTGTGGCTGTGCCAGGGAGGCTTTGCAATTGTAAAAGTGCACGGTGTTGTTGTATGTGATGAAACCAACTTTCATATAGCTACGATCGTGCCCTTGGTCCTTGGCCAAATTCTTCAAGATACTTCGCATTTCGGCGCAAAGAAGATTCACCAGACCCGACTTGACGTTATTGTATGAAACATCAATAACAAAGATGATTGCTGGTGGCTTTGGGGGTATGTTATTGCGGCAGTAATCCTTCGTAGCGACAAATTCATAAGTTCCTGGACAGAATGGAAGTAGAAAATTTGATTAAGAAAATTTACAAGCAAGCTGACCAAGCAACTTGAAGTTTGTACACTTTTCTTCCCGGAACGGTTTGACATGTTCCCGGAAAGTGCTATAAGTCGCTGGAAGTTGTACATTCATCCTACCCAATGCATCAGGGAGTTTCTAAAGGATCTTGAGAGCTTCCTTTTCAACACCCGGCTGATCCTTGATGCCATCTTCAGGATAAAATCTGAATCTATAAAAACGCTCCCACGTAATTCTAAATGGGACTTCCTAAATGGACAGATTTGAACCCAAAGATGAAATCAAGGATCAGCCGGGTGATGAAAAAGAAGTTTCTATGATGCCTTAGAAACATCTTGTTGTAAAGAGCAGGATGACTGCACAACTTCCAGCCACTTACGGCACTTTCCGGGAGGAAAAGTGTATTCAAAATTTGCAATTTTTGAGAGAAAACTAAAATATAAATTAATTTAAAATACTCGCAGTCAGGAAATGTAGAAAAGTCATATCTAAAATGTACTGGTAAGCTGACCAAGCTTATGAGAGCTGTGTTTCTTTCAGTGTACCAATTTTGTGAGAGCAAACTAGAACGCGAATTAATTTAAATACGCGCTAAGTTCAAAAAAGTTGGAAAGTCATCCCTCAAGAAATCTTTAAAACGCCATATCTCGGGAACGGCTCCATAGATTTTCGAGTTTGAGCTATCGTTGGAAAGGTCTTAATCTCAGCTATAACATATCATTTTCGAAATATTCGAATTCAAAATTTTCGAAAAATTTGATTTTTTCCTTAGCGCCCCTCGCGGTTATTTTTTGAAGTTGCAATGTTCTAGACATTTATAGGATTTAACGAAACCTTTCATTTGAGCTTGAGTTGATCAAAATCGGACTTGTAGATCCCGAGATATGACATGTCAAAGTTGGAACTCAATATTTACAAAATGGCGACATAAATTTTTAATTTTTTTTTTATAAATAGATGTTATAGTAAGCTATAATATATCAAAAAATGAAGCAAATCGATAATTGCGTTTTCGAGATATTCATCAAAAACTCATCGAAAATTTTGTTTTTGATTTTTAGCCCCCTAGCGGTCACTTTTGAAACTTCAGATGTTCTAGAGAGTTGTAGAGTTTGTTGAGAGCTTTCCTTTGAGCCCAGGTTGATCAAAATCGGTCAAGCCGTTTTCGAGTTATGGTCGATTGTCAATGAAAAATTGTGTCGGCCATATTAACTAAACGGCTTGACCGATTTTCGAAAATGAGGTATCGTTGGAAAGGTATTGATGGCCTCTACAACATATCAAAATTTCAGAACTCTAGCTAGAACAGGGACTGAGATATAGGCAAAACAAAATTTGGAGTCATTCTAAGATTTTCACCGCATACGTTTTTTTTTGGAATGTAGGGACCCTAATTCGTGCTCATCCCAAGTTTCAGCTCGATCTGACGACTTTCGATTTTGCTGAGTACACAAAAGCTGTGTTTGAAAGAAATACGCAGCTAAAACATTCCACGAAATTAAAAGAATTTTGCAAACTCACCCAGCACTAATTCTGGCCTCTCGTACTTATCCATACGCTGCCCTGTGTGATCCAAGTGCTGAAAGTACTCCGGGGGTACCTCTGTGGTTGCTTTGCACAGGAGACACTGGAAGCGCCTTCCACCGTCGATAAATTGCATATTGGGGCACATGTAGGCCTTGCACCGAATACACCGAATGGGCCCCACTTCGCCAAAGTCCACAATTGGAGGCGTCAACTCACCCTCAATTGTCTTCGCGAATGGTGAGATAATCAGGGCAAAGGGCACGGCCGTTTGCTTCATAATATCCGCCGTTGCGGGTACACTGTACATCGTGGAGCGCACAAAACGTGGCCCACTGTTACCCTGATCGTGCGTAACGAACTTCGTGGTGACGAGTGGTGGCACCAGGCCCGGTTGATTCGTCACAAAGGGTCCCTGACACTGACGCTGATTCTCACTCATCACCTGAATGGGATTTGGCATTTGATCCGGATCGAGACGTCGCTGCTGCTGCTGCTGTGCTTGTGGCATTGTTGGGGCACCTGGATAGCCGGGAGTCGGAGGGAATCGCTGTCCACCCGGTGGCATCGGTTGCTGGGGATACTGCTGCTGTTGCTGCGGAGCTCCCTGGAATGATGGCTGATAGCCTGGATATTGCTGTGGTGGTTGATTCGGCATTGGGGGCATCGGATTTGCCATCTGGGGCATTTGATTTAGCATTTGTGGCCCCGGGGGTCCCTGATTTGCCATTAGAGGCCCCTGATTTTGCATTGGAGGCCCTTGATTAGCCATTGGGGGCCCCTGATTTGGCATTGGGGGCCCCTGATGAGACATTGGAGGCCCCTGATTTGCCATAGGAGGCCCTTGGGGCATCAGTGGTACCTGATTGGACATCTGAGGCGCCTGATTTGCCATTTGAGGTGGCATTTGCGTCCCCATTGGATTTCCCTGTGGTGGAGCCATCTGTGTGGGTGGTCTAGCTGCCGGTGGCATTTGCCCTGGTCCACCAGGAGGTGCCCCAAAGGAGCTTGGTGGCATTTGAGGTTTAAATTGCGTTGGTGGTGCTGGGAATCCATTTGCTTGACTCGCAACCGGTGCCTGCGGCATGTTATTGTTGACAGCATTGAGATGACTGACCGGAGGGCCATTCTGGAAGGGCTGCTGTGTAGTCGGAGGCTGCCCTACCTTTGCAAAAGTCTGCGGTTGCGATATAGGTGGCCCACTTGTTGGTGGTGGGGCAAATTGCGTTGGTGGTGGCCCCATTGGCATTTGTCCGGGAGCTCCCGTGGGGATTTGCCCAGGGGAACTTGTGGGTATTTGTCCCGTTGGTGGTGGACCTAAATTCATGCCGGACATTTGACCTGGAAGTTGCTGCAAGTAACAAAAATCCCCATAAACAAAATTCATTCCCAAAAAAAAACTTCCGGAAAAAATCATTTCCTCACATTTAATTGACTATTTCCATTGAACATCCCCGGATTCTGTGGACCCGGAGGATTTTGCCAACTTGGTTGTGGCATTGGAGGCTGAGGCCCCCTCATCATTTGCTGCGGATTCATTCTTTTCGTGGACTTTGCTTATTTTTTATCTTCCTGCAACGAACAAAAAACAACCCTTTCTGAGTCTTTTCTTCTCATCCCAAAGAGTCCTTACCCAAGCCAGCTCATTCATTGTCACAAGGAAGCTTACCTTTGGAGAAAAGAGCAGGAGAATGAAGAGAAAAAGACGTGATTCAGGACACTTGTCTGGTAATCTTCCTCACAGGCAGCACTTTCACTTCCACGATGAGGGATTTTCTTGTGTTTTCACATGCGTTTCCACAACTTTTCGCACTGCTACGATTGCGTGGGGATCACAGGTGTTTTCTAGAACATTTCACAAGCAATTTGGGGGGTATTTGAGGTGAATTTTCACTGATTTTCTGCAATATTTTCCAAAATTCCACGTCAGACTGAACGAGCAACTTGACGAATGGCCACGTTAACTTGACGAAACGTTCCTATTCGGCTGTCAATGAGTACCTTCGGGCAGTATCGGGAATGATCGTGCGGAATTTTTTCCAACATCGCCATGGTGACCCTGAAATCACTGCTATTGTAATTGAGCAAAAATTTTAATAAACTAATAGGCCAATGAAAATCAATTTTATTCGCATTTTGAATATTAAAACTACTTTTGGAGGTAATAATGCATAATACTTAGGCGCCTTAGATAAAAACCGAGTTTCTTTGCAAAAAGGAAACGAAACGGGTGAAAATTCATCCCTTTTTTAAAATATTAGTTGGTATACCACAATCGTGGCATACCAAGTATTGTAATCGTCGGAAAAACCGACCACCTCAGATCGGGCTCAAACTTGGTATGAGCACGTTTTAGACATCTCACATTACGAAAATGGTGGTGGAAAATTTTTGATCCGGCCGGCCTTCCGGTGGTCCAAACTTTACCTAATATTTCGAGAACGGTAACAGATAGAGACTTCGGGTTTGAAGTTTTCTATGGAAATGTGGGTGTAAAATTTCATTTTTTCGCATTTTCAAAATCCAAGATGGCCGCCGTCCGCCATTTTGAAATACCGTCAACCACTTCCCTTACAGCTAGAGGTCTGAAATTTTAGTATGTTGTAAAGCTCAGTGAGACGTTTTCATCAACAATTCGTACTTGACAATCGGTCAAGCCGTTTAGCAAATATGGCGGCCTAAAGCAAAAAGTGTTTTTTCGATATATCTCGAGAACGTATTGACCGATTTTGACCATCTTGGTATCAAATTAAAGGTTTCAAGAAGCCCTACAACTCTTTAGAACATTCCAAGTTTCAAAAACATCCGCAAGAGGCGCTAAATTCAAAAACAAAAATTTCCTAACTTTAAGGGGCAATATCTCCGAATCCCCATTAGGCAAATATTTTAAATTTTGATATGTTGTAGCCGGACTAATAATCTTGCACCAGTCCAAAAATGAAGAAAATCTATGTCGCCGTTTAGAAGATATAGCCATTTGAAAAATTCTTGAATTTGAAAAGTTCTAAGAGCCATATCTTTTGAACGGTTTGCCCGATTTTGCTCAACTTGGTATCAAATTAAAGGTTTTGCAAAACTCTACAACTTTCTAGAACATCAGAAACCTCTAGGACCATTCCTTTAGGACGAAAAGTGCAAAAAACTGTTTTTGTTGAACAAAAATCCTCCATTTTGTGTTCTGGAGGTGACCTTAAAATGTATCGAAATATATGTCAGATTATAGCTTATTTCAATACCTTTCCAGAACTAGTCAAGAAATTTCTGTATGTGCAATAGAACTTGAGATATAACCATTTTTGTCTTTCGAATTGATGAATTTCATAAAAAAAAATCAACTTTGCCTACTAATACTACTTAAAAATTAAATTACAACGCATAGACTGACCCATCCGCGTTGTGGTATACCAACTCTAATAACTGGACGCGTTATGATTGTCTTTTTACTTCAATTCACACAGAAATGTTCGTTTGAATGGTTTAGCCGGTTTAGCTTTCCTTTTAAATCATTTTGAATCAAATTCTCATTTTCTTCCTAAACAAAAGAAAACCAAACTGTGTACTCGGATCCTATTCACCCCAATTGAGAGTCCCTCTGTCTATTCCATAAATAGTTGATACCACGTGGCAACAAAGTGAATCACAGTAATCCATTAAAGGATTTACCTTACGCACGTCTTGTGTTTTTCACGCATTTTGTCGTGAGAATTTTTGTATAAATTTTAAGTGTTTTTATTAAACTGTGATTGCCAAAGATGTCAGCGAAAGAGGAGAAGGGCACAGACAAGGAGCTCGATGACTTGCTAGACAGTGAGTATCCCACTTCCGGGAATTAAAAAACTTCACGTGAAAAAGTGACGTAACTGGGAGAGTTTTCCTTTTTCCGGGAAGTGAGACTTTCCTGGCAAATTGGGGTGGAAGTTGCGTGTCGTGGAAGTATTTGCTTGATTGGAAATGTTGCCTTGCAGGTGCACTTGAGGATTTCGACAAGGCTGATGACGCTGCAAAGGGAGAAAGTTCGGAAAAGGGGAATTCTGCCCTCCCCGTTCCAGAGGCTGCCCAAGAAAATCCTTGGGATGAGGAGTTTATCAAGTAAGTGCGGGAAGTGTGATGCGGTTGGGTGATGAATGTAACCGTAAGGGTTTATTCGTTTTAAGGTCTCAGATGAAGATGTTCGAAGATAGAATGGCAAAGATGTTTGAGGGAGGAGCTGAAGATGGTTTTCAGAAGATGGCAGAAGCAGCTGCGATGGCACTCAATCCAAGCACGGAAAATGTTTCAGATCCACAATTCACACAAACCCTAACAGAAGCCCTGAGGGGACTAAGTGAGGGCGCTGAGAGTCTCCAGAGTCCCTTCTCTCCGGATGATATCACCGAGATGTTTGGGAATGTGGATCTAGCCGGTGGTTCGGGGGAGAATAATGCCTTCCTTCCCTTCATGCAGAGCATGATGCAGAGTCTGCTTTCGGCCGAAGTGCTCCTGCCCAGCTTGCAGGATCTCGTGAGTAAATACCCAAAATGGTTGGAAGAGAATGGAAGCAAAGTCCCAGCGGCGGATAAGGAGCGCTATGAGAAGCAACATGAACTCCTGAAGACGGTGTGTGGGGAATTGGAGAAGGAATCCCCCAATGATACGCCAGAAATGAAGAAACAGCAGTTCCAGAAAGTCTTTGAATCAATGCAGAAGGTAAGAAAAAAAACTTTTGAGGTTTTCATTGCAATTTATTTAACCAAAACACTTCGTCTGCAGATGCAGGAACTTGGCCAGCCACCAGCTGAGCTTATGGACGTAAACATTGATCCAACGCAGCTCAGCAACCCGAATCAGTGTCCGATGATGTGAGATTTGGTGGAATCTCTTTTATATTCGGGAATCCAATGCGAATAAATTGGTATGAGGTGTAAGGCAGAAGAAATTTATTTTTACAGGAAGAATCTCCTGCGGGATTCCATCATGTGGCGCTTATTTGTAATAATCCAATCGTAGTCTCCGCATTTGCTGTCAAAAAGTCCCTGCTGGAGCGAACGCAGCTTTAGCGTGAATTTCGGTCCCAATTCTCGGAGTTTTGCCCTCTTCCCGTCCTTCGTGAACTCATACCGGTGATGCCGGAAGAAGATGTAGTCACGCTGATTGTGGAACGTCACAGCACGTCGTCCACGGAATTCGGGATCAAAGTGAAACAAGGAGCCCAAAAGGCGGCCAATTGAAAGCCCCAGGCGTGTCGTGAAGTTCGTCAGGATGACTTCCGGACGATGTTTGCTGATCTCCCGGTAGTCCCTTCGCAGATCTGACGTTAGCTCAACATTGCTGACACGATAGTGTGCCGTTGGTCCATTCGGGAGATGAATGTGGAGCAACCCGTTGACCTTCTTCTGATTCTCATTGATAATCAACACATCCGTATAGCTCTCCCGGATGGCGCTCTGGCAGATCTTCTTCACAGATGACCTATTCCTGAGGCGTGTAATTGAATTCGGGATAACTCGGGTGAGTTCCTTGCCGAACATTCGTGTTCCCGGATGGGGATGATCTGAGAAGGTTATGAGGACTTTTGGTTCAATTTCCTTGTTGTAGTAATTACTAACTTCATCCATTTGCATCTCCAGCAGGAGTTCCTCATTCTCCGAATCCTCCAGATTGCGCACCGTTGTCTCATCTTCCTCCCTGAGGGTTTCCAAGGTGTGCCCCGTGTTGCGGTCTCCGCCTTCCCGTTGACGCTTCTTTCGCTCCTTCTTCTGCGTTTTCTTCCGCTCTGCCTGGAGCTTCTGGAATTCCTTATTGCGTAGTGCTTTGTTCCGGATAACACTGATGGGATTTATTCGGGGAATTTTGACTTCACTCTCATTGTTGTATTCCTCAATTTCGCTATCACTGCCACAGCGCTTCCTCTTTCGCTTATCCATCTTTTGTTTCCTTGGCAATTCATCTCCCGATGAAGCGTCACTGTCGCTGCTCATCTTTAACTTTACAATATTTTATAAATTGTTAAGAAAAAAAGAAAATTCAAGGAAAGTTTCTCACTCAAGACAACACGCATGTGATCGAAATCAAACATAACCTCACAAAACCGCCTGTTTGTGAATGGTTTGAGTGAAGTTGGTTGCATTCTACGAAAACATACCACACCACAAAGTGAAACAAAATTCGCAGTGTTGAGTGATAAATTTCCACACAAAAATTGAGGAAAATTCAGAGAAATCCTGGAAAATTCGCAAAAATACCATCAAAAGTGTACACCAGAAGGCAGTGGAAGTGAAAATTCGTTAAAGTTTTGGGGAAAAGGGCGTGAAAAGTGCTTGAAAAGGTGTTTTAAAAAAATCTACGTCGCCTGCCTCAATTCCTGGAATTGAAGTTGTGTTGCGCAGACTTTCTTCTTTTTGCGCTCTCTCTGTCTCTCCTCCTTTTTCTCGGTAATTTGTGAATTTCTTGTGAATAATTAACTAACAAACACTGCGTCTATGGCAAGTTGGATGTACTTTCAACCCCTCCGTAGGGGCTCCACGGCGCCCTGAGTAGTTCAGCAGAGAGCCACAACTCCCGGAGCTCTCAGCTCAGTTGGTCGCATAAATCCATCCGTGGACAGCATCCCAGTGGTGGTGGTGTGTTGGGGGATGCCCCCGTGGTGCAATTAAGTGATCAATACATTAGTTAATTAGTAAATGTGCCTCTCCCATACATAGAGACGCTGTAGCATTTGCAAACATAGAACTCAAGAACTTTGGCACAGGTGAATCATAACCAGGAAGTCCCTTCTGCAGAATCACACAGAAATGGAAGAAATTCACAGGAATCTCACGAGAGTCTTTAGGTGAGTCCCCATTCCTTTTCCACCCACGTAGATGAATTTTTGGGCCTTTCAACAGGTCCCTTTTGCCGCTGCGCATGACAACGAACATTCGTAGAAGATATAAATTCGAGAAAATCTCCCCAAAACATGCTCCGTCGTTTATTTTTGGACACAAAATCCAGGAAAAGCGCAAGAGGTGCAGTCAAATCCCATCCTGGTTATTCCGGGAAAAAATAGGCATTTCCCATAAAAGATTCAAACAAAGCAGTTTCCTCTCAATTTTTTTTTTCGTTTCTCCTTAACTGCGAATTTATTTTGATAAGAATCCCATTCATTTAAAATTTATATTTATTTTTATGTTCCCTTATCAAAGCATTAAGCTAATTACTCTCAATACAACATAAACCTGCGACACTTTTTCTGAGAAATTATTTATTTTAAAAACAGATTTTGTGATTTTTCTTCAACAACAAAAAATCAGAGTTGAGGACTTCATGACAGATTTAGATCAAAGATAGAAGAATTCTGGGAAAGGGGAATTTTGCTAAATCCACAATTTTGTGATAAAGCCATCGGCAAGTGTGGAGCAAGCTTAAATTAATTTAGATTCTTTTTTTTTTGAAGAGCTTTGCAAGGGGTCAGACTTATCTGCTTAATTACTTTTTTATTTGATAAAGAAATGTAAATAATAAGTCAATCATAACGCGTCCAGTTATAAGAGTTGGTGTCCCACAACGTGTAGAAGTTTGTTTATGCGTTGTAATGCGATTTGTGAGCAGAATTAGTAGACTTTCATTTTTTTTGTGAAATTCGGCAATTTGGTGGATAAAAATGGTCATATCTTTGGTTCTATAAGACCTACAGAAATTTTTTGACTAGTTTTGGAAAGGTATTAAAACAGGCTATAAATTGAGATAAATTTCAATAATTTTCAAGGTCACCTCCAGAACACAAAATGAAGATTTTTTTTTACAAGAACATTTTTTGGCATTTTTCGTCTTGAAGAAATGGTTTTAGAAGTTTTTGATGTTCTAGAAAGTTGTAGAGTTTTGCAAAACCTTTAATTTGATACCAAGTTGAGCGAAATCGGACAAGCCGTTCAAGAGATATGGTTCTTAGAACTTTTCAAATTCAAGAATTTTTCAAATGGCTATATCTTCTAAACGGCGACATAGATTTTCTTCATTTTCGGACTGGTGTAAGATATTGAGTCAGGCTACAACATATCAAAATTTAAAGGAAAACGATAACAGATGTTGGGAGATATGGCCCCTTAAAGTTAGGCAATTTTTGTTTTTATTTTTAGCGCCTCTTGCGGATGTTTTTGAAACTTGAAATGTTCTAGACAGTTGTAGGGCTTCCCAATACCTTTCATTTGATACCAAGATGGTCAAAATCGGTCAAGCCGTTCTCGAGTTATATCGAAAAAACACTTTTTGCTTTAGGCCGCCATATTTGCTAAACCGCTTGACCGATTTTCAAGTATGAATTGTTGATGAAAACGTCTCACTGAGCCCTACAACATACTAAAATTTCAGACCTCTAGCAATAAGGGAAGTGATTGATAGTATTTCAAAATGGCTGATGGCGGCCATCTTGGATTTTGAAAATGCGAAAAAATGAAATTTTACACCCACATTTCTATAGAAAACTTTAAACCGGAAGTCTCTATCAGTTACCGTTCTCGAACTATAAGGCAAAGTTTGGGCGACCGGCAGGACGGCCGGCAGGCCGGCAGGCCGGCCGGCCGGATCAAAAATTTTCCACCACCATTTTCGTTATGTGGGATGTCTAAAACGTGCTCATACCAAGTTTGAGCCCGATCTGAGGTGGTCGGTTTTTCCGACGATTACAATACTTGGTGTTGGCCACGAAGTGGAACACCAACTAATTCAGTGGAAATCCCAATGAAGATATTGTGACCATTGTGAAGGCAAAGTACGTTGGACGTCATTCGATTGAGAATAAATATTTTGGCTATAGTGCGGTAATCACGATTTTTCTATGAAATAAAAACGTAAAAATCTCTTATTGTTATTAATGGTAATTTACTTATAAGCTAAGGGAAGTTTATAGGCAAAAAATTCGTAAATTAAAGGGGTGCATTAACAGTAGCAGGAATGGAACCCGCTCTAGTTGGTAGAAAAAACTGTAAAGACTAAAATTTATCACAAAAAACCATCAACCATCGTGTCTCTTCCTCAAGAAACATGATTTACTTTTTGGTAACGAATTTTAAACAGATTTTCCTCCAATTATTGAACTATTCTTAACTTAAAGATAATTATTTTTTATGCTTTTTTGTGCAAAATGAAATAGAGCTAAAAATAAGTTTTCTGTGGTTAATTACAAACGTATTACAAAGAGTTAGCTTATTTCTCTTTAAAACCTTTTCTAGACTAGAACTTTACCCGGATAATTCACACAATTAAATCTTATTTATTCCTTTGTGTCCCACAGCCACATAGCCGTGTTTCAAATTGTATGAAAACAAATGAAAAAAAAAACATTTAGGGACTCGAACTCACAATTATAACATTAAGTAAAATTGTATACGTTCATTAACCTAATTCAGCATTATGTAGTAGAACTAGAAATATTATTTTTTTATTTACACTTATATTTAAATGTTTTTAGTAGTCTTGAATGGTTTATGAAGTTTTAATTCTTCTCATGAGAGCTTGCAAAATGGAAAGAATGAAAATAATAAAATACTAGAATATGTAATGAGAATTTATCCGATAATTTGCAATAGAATTTAAACCTAGGTCCTTGTGGTTAAAAATTGTGATTTTAAAGAATGTGACTAGAATAATATTAGAACCACTCGCCTATTTAAAGAAAGAAAAGAATGTTGCTTAGATTGGTCCCAATAAATTTAATCCATATTCACCCTATGGCGTCTATCTGTTATTTCTATATGTAACCACTATGAAAGAGGTTTTGAAAGGATTTAAAAAATATTAAAGGATTTTAGAAAGTCGTAAAGCAAGAGGGTGAACAAGTTGACGCCAAAGGGAATTGCACTTAATTGATGGAGGAAGCCAAAAGGTTACGACTAGGACCATTCTTAGCTACGAAGTCCCTACTCGGCTATTTGAAATCTCTTCTCACTAAAGTAGGAACTTACTATTATACAACCTTAGAAAATACAATAAAATACGAAGCGAATCTTTCACGATAGAAGTGTTGAAGGTTACCTATTTATTATTTGTTGTAATGAACTTGAATATTTCAATAAAAATACATGAATTTCGTATATGTAAAGTAAAATTTTCATACAAAGTTCACAAAATAAAAGCTAAATTAATGTTATTAAAAACAGCAAACAAACTTTTTCATCAACTTTATGATGATTTAATTTTATTGGTTTACTGAATGAGACCATTTCAAAATGATGATAAAATAATGTTGATAATTTCTAGCCAATTGGCATTATTTTCGTTATCTCAATAAGAATTTTCAACAGAGACTTCAATGCTGAGACATTTCTGAGAAAGGAATCGCTTCAAGGACTTTATCATTGCCCCAAAAATATTATACATTACGTATGTAGGGGAGACACGGGTTAAAAAAGTCACTTAAGGGTTTTAAAAAAGCTCAAAATATCATATTTCCCAAACAGATAAAGCGAAATGTATAGCTCATTTCTTTAGGAAATTTACTGCCCTACAACTTTTTCTCAGATCATTTTGTTCTATCTAGCTAGGGAATATGATATTTTAAGCTTTTTCCAAACCCTTAAGTGACTTTATTAGCCCCGGTCTCCCCTATAGTATTGCTATTTAAATTCCTACGAATTCCTGAAAGAAATTGATAACAGAGATTTATTTCTCTGAATTCCTTTAAAAAACAATCATTTTTCAAAAACAAGTTGTCTAAATTTGACGTATACGGCCAACGTTAAGGAATTAAGATTATGATTATTTGGATTTCTTGGAATTAATTATTGAGCTTTGTAACGAAATTGTGGATTCATTCATAAGATTACGATGCATATAAATATCTGCACAATATTAAAATATTCATTCAGTTTATTTTAGTCATTCACAAGGGTAAGTTCTGAATATTAACAAAATTCAGGATTTTTTTCTGTAACAAGTTGCCACAAAAAAACGTAAATAAGGTGAGAAAATAGAATTTGCCTTCAATTTTAAATGTTTTAGCGCTGAGAAAATTTAATATATTGTAGTACTGGGTGGAGATTGTGTTATTTAAAATATTTGAAGCAAATACTGAAGCAACAAGGTTTTATTGGTTTGTTCTGAAATTTTTTCACATTTACTCCAACAAAAAAAAAATCTGTTGCATTCCTTTTTTTTTGCAAATTTTCCTATGTTGTGCATTCTCTTAAAGTCAGCACTAAAAAAATATAATTTATCCAATATTTGAGGCATCAGAATGATTCTGAGAACATTTCATATGCTTTTTCTTTCTTACCCTTCTTTCCTTTTCATTGTGTTAATTGGAAAATTTTGTAGAATGGCAAAATGTGTTGAAAGAAAAAAAAATGAGAAATCCATCATATTGGTGATTTCTTGTATTTTTTATGTTTATAAAAATTATTATTTCTTAACATTACTTCCGTAGAAAATCAACAGAAACGTCAAATAAACAATCACGAAGAAAATTCTAGGAATTTTTCTGTCTATGTAGGTATGTAAAAAAATAAAAGCTCCGTCTTATCAAGCATTTATTGGGCATTCACACCAAGTTGAATTTCCGAGAAAAAAGCAATCGCACACAGGTAGATGTCGTAAGATAAGTGTTATCAAAACAATGCTTTTGCAATTTAGAAATGTGTGAGTGTGTAGCATAGAAAACAAACAAAAAAGAGGGTGAATAGGATTCCATTTGGGAGGATTATTGTTTTGTTTTAACCCTTGGAGGATCAAGGTTTCTAACCTCAAAAGTTTGACCTTCATTTTCTCTTAAAAGACAATATTTTTCCAAGTTTTCTTTCTACGATCTTGAAGTAATAGAACTTCTCTATAATGGAACAGATATAGAAATTATCACGGTATTTTTAAGAGATTTTTTATACTGTGACGATTAAAAAAAATGACGAATTGGCCACTTTGGCCAGCAAAATCCTACAAGGGTTAAATTAAAGAATTTCTATGCAAGCAAGACAAAAGGATTAAATATTAAAAATATTTTCCTTGAAGTTATTTGAAGGTCAAGAAAATGACTTAATTATTTTCTTTTTCATCTTAATATCAAGTTTAATTATTTCCAGTCTTCTAATTGATTTGAAACTTCTGAATTTTCAAAATGAATCCTATTCACCCCAATCATACCCAGTATGTGTATCCGTGTTGAACGGGCGCGCGCAAAAAAAAATACTCAACATACGCTTAGGAAGTATCATTCTAAAAACGCAGTCGAGAGTACAGTGAGTACAGTGAGGTGATCAAAATTCACGGGAAAATCTCTCTCTTCTGGGTGATTCCATTGAGGAAATTGTCTCGGAAGACAAGGTGACGGGCGATGAGATTAGTTTCGCGAGAAAACGTGAAAGTTGCACGTGCTGTTAGTAAAAATCGCTTTTTTTTATTAACAATTTTATAGGCCATTTTTGATCCCTATATGTTGACGGGGGATTTTTTTGTTGTCTCCCGTGATTTTGGCAAAGTGCCGGCGTGATAAGGTGGAAGAGATTTTATCTAAATTGGTTTTTAATATTGTTTTCGGTGCGAACGTGTGGTTTTGTAATTCTAAGAATTATGAGAAAGTAAAAGTGACAATGTTTTGCATCATGTGATAAGATAAAAGAGTTTTAATTATTTAGGGAAATTTAAAATCACTGCTTATACAGTGAGGGTCAGAAAAAGAGTAAGCTCTTTCTATCAGTATTAAGCATTAGAAGTTATTTGTGGAAAAAAAGCTGGTCATTCATGGTTTTTCTTATCGTTTCAATTTTTATAAATAAGAATCAGCGAATTATATGTTGAAAAAAGACTTGTCAATGAGGCTTATTCCGAGAACTTTGTAATCTGATGAATTTCCTTTTTGAATCAACATCCTTTCCATTTTCCATTGAACTCTATTTAATTCGTGGAAGTAGAAATTCCACGCAAAGGGAGGAGCATTCAATGCAAGCCAGAATCCGTGGAAAGTTAATTTACAGAAAGGTTTCAATTGACGGTGAATTCTTAATTTTTTATTGCTTATTCAAGATAGAATTTACCAAAGGAGTGTTTCTTAATGGATTCTTAAGAAATCTATAAAAGGATAAAAACTTTCTTTAAAAGAATTGTCTTACGTTTCAATTGAGTTTTTTTTTTAATAAAATTGAAATGAAAAATAGAACAATCAGTTGAGAATTTACTAATGGAAAGCTCTCTGTAGCAAAATGTTTTCTATTTTCAATTTCCTGTGGAATGTTATAGACAAAAGTTTGATTTTCCATCACGTTGTTGTTCGATGTGCGCAATTGATCTGTTTTTTTTTTGCCAATCCTTCTGCCATTCTCTCTATTTATTTATATAAATCCACTAAAGCTGCAAATGGGGGATGCTTGTTGGAGAAGAGTAAAATTTTTAAAGTGTATTGTGTTAAAGTGTTTTCCCAAAAAGAACGTCACAAGTTGATAAAATTTTCCTCATAGTTGCCATCAAGCAGATTTCCTCCTATTCAGTCGCATCTTGGCAGTGCTCTTGTTCATTTCTCCCGGGGCTTTCTACCACTTTGAATAAATTACATTTTACTCCGTGTAACGAGGAAGTGCTGAGAGATTTGCAAGTTAGAGTGTTATTGAATAATTCGTTGTAGAACATACTTTTATAACTTTTATTTTGTCACTTCTTCAGTGAAAAATTCTTTTCTTTTGTGTGAAATATTCCCGAAACTTTAAACAGTTTGTACTTTTTTGTAAAAAAAAAATCTTTTTTGTGAAAATTTTGAAATATTCAAGGGATTTTTCATAGAAACTTCTTGTCAGGAAATTCAAAGAAAATTCAAAAAGTTGAGAAAGTAATTTTAGATTTATAGTGGGAAGTTTGCTATTGAATTTTGAACGACACAGTACATCAACAAGGAAGAACGTTTGTAATGCATGCATAGAGATTCTCAATTTCACATCTGGGGAGAATTTAATATTTTAGTTTTGACAATACAACAATAGTGTTGGATGAGGAAGTTTGCAACTTTGCCGGTAATATAAAGGGAGTTTCTAAATTTCTGTTGAAAATTGACGATACAGGGTTTCACACATACAAAACAAGCAACTTATTCTTAAATATTTATGATACAGTGATGTCTCATGATGTCAAGTATAATCAATATTGGGACATTTTAGCAACATTTGAACAAAATTAACAAGTTGAGGACCAACAAAAACAGGACTTAAAATAATTTTTCACTATTTCTTCCACAAAATCTAATTTCAAATTTCCTGTCCTCAGCTGGAATAACAATTGTTTATTCTTGTAAATTCAATTAAAATTGATCTGAAATTCTTGGAATTGTCAGAAATAGATTAATAGGACAATGCTTTGGGTCACAAATATCAATTAAAAAAATCAAATATATGGTTGACATTAATGTTGACTAAATTAAATCGATAAATATTCCATTTTTGAAAGTTCACCTCGTGCAAAAACAACTGCAAGGGCATAAAGAGCAGCATGAGAAGGATTGTTGAATAAATAATTTAATTATTAGAGGGTTTATTTATACAAGAGTGTTGTTTCAACAGAAACTTTTCCTGTAAATTCAGAAAAAGTCTAGGGAAAAGATTTATATATAAGTAGTACGTAAACAAACATGTACCTGCTGTACTTACCTACTTAAAAGTATTAAATTAAATTTTAATTTTTAATCAAGATCCGTATTAAGGGTAGATAGACGTTAGTTAAGTTAGATAGAATATATTTTGTGGCCTTAGATTTTATTGACTCTCTCTCGTCTAGAAAAGCTTCTAAAAAAGTTATTTCACATTCTACCATTCTTTAAGCAAAGACACTTTTATAGCATTCTGAATACTTAACATATTTGACGTTTTTTTTTTTTTAAATCCATTATATGACCTAAGAAAGTTCTAAAAAAAAAGCTTTGTCCGTATAGAATAAAATTCTAGATCGATCTACTATAGTACCTACCTTCTATTTATTTTTGAATAGATTAAAAAAAACTATATTCGGGGTTCAATAATTTTTATAGCACCAAATGTGTCTTGGCTAAAATATCTTTCAAATATTTTTTCATATAAAGTATACAAATTGCTTATTAACTGACTATTCGCAATAAACCTAAAGGAGCAATGTTTTAAAAGGGTTTCTATCTGAATTTTAAACTGATTTTTTTATTGCAAGAAACGTGTCTTGGCTAATAAGACTAAAAATTCTTATACTGATATTATTTTTATCTATCACATTAAATGACATTAAAACTTCTTTTTAGGAACAAAAAAATTCTACTTAAGTTAAATTGAAAATACCTTCCTAGTTCCTACATTATTCATGGTCTTGTCGCACCCTTTTCAATAATTTTTTTTTTCAATAAACAAACTATAAAGCTATTCTAAAGTAAAGTTCCTGCAGTACCTATTGAAAAAGTATGAATTATTGAGTAGATTAAGGAGTTTTAAATACATGAAATTTTCCAACATTCATCCTCAATGGTTATTAGTTATTAAAATTGTAAGGGAGGTATGTTGTATAATTGTAAATTCAGGAAAATTTTAATTTTAAAGTGCTGCACAAGAAAAAATATATATAAACTGCAAAGATAAAAATGAATTATAGCATGGATGGAACAGTATAAAGCGAAAGAACGGTAAGTAAAACTTACGGGCTGTGATTCTTTCTTTGTCAGTGAAATGTGAAATTGACGGAAAATTGAAGATGGGCAAATTTTGAGGAAGGCTTTCTCGCGCACCGAATCACAGCCAACGCTCAGATAATTTGTGAGAAGCCTTAATCGTGGGCGTTGGCTGTGATTCGGTACGCGAGAAAGCCTTCCTCAAAATTTGCCCATCTTCAATTTTCCGTCAATTTCACATTTCACTGACAAAGAAAGAATCACAGCCCGTAAGTTTTACTTACCGTTCTTTCGCTTTATACTGTTCCATCCATGCTATAATTCATTTTTATCTTTGCAGTTTATATATATTTATCTTTGCATTTTTATATGTATATATATAATGTATATATCTATGCATTTATATATATTTTATTTTATTTTATATGTGTATATATAAAACGCCCCGCTTCGCGGGGCGTTGGACTTATGCAACTCAAGATATGACATGTAAACTTTAAAACGCGATATCTCCGGAACGGCTACATAGATTTTCTTCATTTTTGGCATGGTGATAGATACTATAGTCAACTATAACATATCAAAATTTGAAGCAATTCTATAAAGCGGTGCTCGAGATATTCATCGAAAACTCATCAAAAATTTTGTTTTCGATTTTAGCACCACTTGCGGACATTTTTTGAACTTGCGATGTTCCGAGCAGTTGTAGGGCTCGTTAATATCTTTCATTTGAGCCCGAGTTGATCAAAATCGGTCAAGCCGTTCTCGAGTTATGGCCGATTTTCGATGAAAAATTGTGGCGGCCATATTGGCTAAACGGCTTGGCCGATTTTCAAAAATGAGGTATCGTTGGAAAGCTCTTGATGGCCCCTACAACATATCAAAATTTCAGACCTCTAGCTATAATAGGGACTGAGATATAGCGAAAACAAAATTTAGGGGTTATTCAAAATGGCGGACGAAGGGGTGGGGGGGTGGATTTGACTTCATAATCGTATGTCTTCCACCCGATATATGAACTTTGCCGTTGACCGCAAGTCTCTATCTATTACCGTTCTCTTGTAATTTAGCGAAAGGTTCCGGCCGGCCGGCCGGAAGGCCGGACGGCCGGACGGACGGACGGACCGATTTTTGGCGCATACGTTTTTTGGAATGTGAGGACCCTAATTCGTGCTCATCCCAAGTTTGAGGCCGATCTGACGACTTTGCATTTTTGAGTGTACACAGAAGCTGTGCTTCTTTTAAGAAAGAATCACAGCTAATACTGGAGTGAGAGCTGAAACTTCCTGCATAAATTTCCATGAAAACTCTATGCAGGGACTGAGGGAGAAAACACTGTAGCATAAATAAAATCAATAAAACTGTATTTAGCTCCTCTATTGGTCACACAAAGTTTTTCTTGGTGTAAAAAAAAGTGATTTTCAAAGCGATATAACATACATATAGGAGGGCAATTTAAGGCGAATTGCACTTGCATTTTTTTCTCTCTCTCTTTCTTATATACAAAATTTAGCAAGAGTAAAAGGTTCTCACATCAATTTTCAAATGAAAATTCTTTCAAGAGTGTTTTCCTTTTTGCGTGTGGAAAACGTGACTTTAATTCCACACTCTTTAGCTTCACATACATGCAATTTTGTGTACATACATAAATGCATGTCGGGGTATGGCGCGAAACTTTTGTGAATGGGAAATTAATCGATTTTATTGCGCAAATGGATTGTTTTGAATTTCTTGGAATCTTCTTTTTCTATTTCTTGTGTTTTTTTGGAGAGTGGGGGGGGGGGGTAAGAGAGGATGTTGTCTAAAAATGTTTTTTGGAGATTTTTGGCGAATCTCAAGAGAGTTGTTTAGCGTAAAGAAATTCAGAGGAAAACGTGTTTTTGTGCAAATTAACTTCGAGTATGCTAATTGGGCATGATTATCAGAAATTCTCAGATGAAATTGAAAGTTTAAACAATTTGTGGTGGCGATTGGAGATTTTCGCAGAAAATTGTTTGCATCCTCTGAATTTTTCCGATAAGTTTGTGTTTTTGATGTTTGGCTCAATTTTCCAATAAATCAATGTTTAGTTATGCATTTTCTCTCTGAGCGATGTTTTGAAATTAATTATTATTTTGCTTTTAATGAATATATTGTCTAAATATTTGATTCAGTCAAATTTCACGGAAAGAATATTCATGGAATGAGGGGGAAATTTCTTTAAGAGATAATTTGTTGCTATATGTACTTCATTGGAATTGAAAGGACGAGAATGAATTTTATTCAAAAGGTTTCTTGGAAAATTTACATAAAAATACATAAAATTTTAGGCTCTTCCTTCATGACGTATTTGATCCTTCAGGCAGTACTTAAAATTACAAGCGTGGGTTGAAGAGAAGGTGAAATCGCGATATTAGTCATAAAATTTTATATGCCTCCTAATGAATGAAATGAGCTTTGTTTGGTCTTAATATTTACAAAGCTAAAAATAAGACAATTTCACGATTTTTTTTGTTAAGAAAATATTAATTTAGAATAAAAAGCAAATATTGGCGGTATTCTGAGATAAATATAAATATCAAAATAAAGAAAAAAACCAAGATTTGGTATTCTACTTCAAAATTCCAAGAAATTCTCAGGATAATCTTGGAAATTCAAAATATTTCAAAATTTGGTATTCTAAGATAGAGATTTACGGTCAAACCATAACCTAAAAATCTTGTTTCTTCATACAACTTCCAAGACTTTTAGTATTCTGACATACGAATCAAAATCAAAATCAAGATTTACAAAATGAGTTGTCAAAAGAGGCTTGGATAAAAATATTCCAAGATTCTGTATTCTACGATAGAGATTTACGGTCTTTGGGAGGTATGAAAACTCTTGAACAAATAGGGGATGCAGATGCAAAATGACGAGTTTTTGCCGGATTTGTGTTCACTCCATCTTGCTATTGATGGAGTGACGTCCGGATTAGGGATCTCATCCCAGGATTGTCATATCCTGGGATACTGGTGCAAAAATGTTTGTTTTTCGCCGGAATTGTGGTCACTTCTCATTGGTAATGATAAAGTGACTTCCGGATTGAGGATCTCATCCCAGGATTATCACAGTCCTTAGGACAATTCAGGGATGCTGGTGCAAAATTCTGGGTTTTTCGCCGGATTTATGGTCACTTCTCATTAGTAATGTTGGAGTGACCACTACTCTGGCGAAAAAACCACAATTTTGCACCAGCATCCCAGGATTGTCCAGGGCTTGATAATCCTGGAATGAGATCCTCAATCCGGAGGTCACTTCATCATTACCAATCAGGAGTGACCATAAATCCGGCGAAAAACCCACAATTTTGCACCAGCATCCCAGGATTGTCCCGGATGTGACAATCCTGGGATGAGATCCCCAAACCGGAGGTCACTTTATCATTACCAATGAGAAGTGACCACAATTCCGGCGAAAAACAAACATTTTTGCACCAGCATCCCAGGATATGACAATCCTGGTATGAGATCCCTAATCCGAAGGTCACTCCATCAATTGCAAGAAGAAGTGACCATGATTCCTACGAAAAATTCAAAATTTTTCAGTAGCATACCCATCTTTGTGGGTACAGTTACCACCAAATTATCATAATCTGGAGGCAGAAAGCAACTCTCTGACAATATACCTACATTCCATTCCCGGAGCAATAATGCCTGGGAATAATAGCCGAGATTATACAATCAAGGCTACTGCATGTAATGGTCATAAGGAAGAAATTCCCATAAAGTGTTTTTTCGTTCAATTGTCATCCGAGAGTGAACGAGAAAGCGCAATATAAAAAATTAATGCGTTAGAAAGAGATATCGCTAAAGTTTTCTTGGCGCGAAGCTGAAACCAAGAAACTGACAAGTAGGATAACGCAAATTTTGATTTTACTTTTCTGGATAATTCGTCGTAAAGTAGAATACCGACAGTCTTGGTCTTTATTTTGATTTTTATCTTGATCTTGAAAGGCGTCTCTATCCTAGAATACCACCCATGATTTGAATCTTGAGAGGTAAAGTAACTGAATAAAAAGTATTGATCTAACCCCAATTTGCAAAGCAAAGTTAGTGATTTTTAAGCTAACTGGTTGATTGTATAAGAATTGAAGGGTTTAATTTAAGCTTTTAAATAACTAGGCTCTTCTGGAGATTCTTATTTTATTTAAGAAATTAAATTCTTTTCCTATTATGAGTCACCTGTCTTTTAAAGGGGATGTGTTCGGATCCCACCGCTGCCACCAATTGTATGCATCATGCATTATTTATTAAAATGTCCCAAATAACCCCTGATGCCTATAGCTCCAATCTACTTCATATAAATATCTCAAAAACCGACATATCTGTGTTCTTCCTTAAAAGTTCTTCTTCAATTTAGGAATGACTTTACAAGATTATTCTCTTTCTCTTTTCAGACTACAAATGTGGCTTCTCATTTGCTGCATTTTATTCTTCGTAACGGCATCATCAAATGTAGAATTGGGAGGTAAGAATTTATCAGTCTATGTTTTTTTCTGAATTATTACGAAATATAATAGAAAACTTTGATTTATTTTTATTTAAATTATTGTTTATTGTACTTATTTTTTATTATATCTTTGTTAAGAGATCTTTTTGAAATAAGATTTGATTAATAAATAATTGAAGAAATATTGAGTGTGTGTCTTAGATAAACATAGAAAATTACAAATCAACGCATTTCAAATTGAAGATTTGGTACAAAGTACATAGGAACTTAATAATATTCTTCAAAAATATTCTACAGACCTGAAATTATTTTTTTACTCAATTGTGTCTTCGATTAACATAGATTTTTTTAAATTATAAAATTTAGTTTAGTGTGTAAAAACATTGCTGTTGGGACCCCATTGAATTTGACTTGCAATATAAATTGGTCAGTAGCTGAACTACTCCCAACGCCGTACAGAGAGGAAGATGGTGATCTTGATTATTTGAGTTTTAACGTCAATAAAACTCAAGTAGAAAAAAAATTTATCACGGTATGAGTGACAAGAAATTTATTTTTTTCTTTAGTGGGATATTTAAAAAAAATCTTCTTGTGCCTTCTGCAGATACTTAACAGTTCAGCCATTGAATTGTACATCCCTGAGATGAAGGAGCCGACTTTTGTGAAGTATGTTTGCGTTCTATTGAATAAGCATAAGAAAAGTAAAAAGGACAATGATATTGGGGTCAGCTATTCTGATGTTCATGTTGGTGAGTAGTTTTTGATTGTTGCGAAAAAGAGGGCTTGTAAAGGTTTTGAACTAGTTTAGAGGTTGATTTTGTTCTTGTTAATTTCCAGGCTATGCCCCGAAGAAAGTAAGGAACTTCCGATGCATCTCCTACAATTGGGAAACACTCAATTGTACCTTTGACAAGGATGTAAATTATATTTTTACAAATTATCAAGTTACTATTGGTCCAGTTCTAACAACACGAAGGCATCAATTGGAAATTAATCCAAATGACAACAATACATCCTTTACGTTTCAAATGCCGGAATATACGGCAGTTTATGAGATATATTCATTTGATTTTGATATTAGCAATATTATTGGGCATGTGTCACAGAGTATTTATGTTAATACGTTTGAATGCATCAAACCTGATCCACCGCTATCAATGAATGTAACCCTCAGAGAGCCAAAACGTGTGACAATTACGTGGAAATTGCACTATCATATGAAGGCCTTTGAGAGGGGTTTCATTCATGAAGGTGAAATTTTTCAATCGCCAAATTCACACGGGCAGTCGCTTGATATGTCCAAATTGAAGAATACAACACGTGTGGATTATTCATTGACCATCGATGGATTGTACGCTCATACATGGTGAGTTCTAATTGGGATATTTTTAATGGTAATGTTGTATTATGTATGTTAGTTTCTGGAGCACTTGATAGAGCACTCAACTCGTATGCAAAAAGTCGCCGGTTCGAATACAGATCTAGGAAGTTTTTTTTTTTTCTTATTTGGAACTTCTGTTGATCAGCCCTGAAACATTTTATTACCAATTTTTGTTCTTTTTAGTCAACATTGGTCAAGAATTTGTAGTAAATAAAAAGTCTTTTCTTTAAAATTATTGGCTATTTTGTATGTTAGTTTCTGGAGCAGTTGATAGAGCACTCAACTCATATGCAAAAAGTCGCCGGTTCGAATACAGATCTAGGAAGTTTTTTTTTCTTATTTGGAATTTCTGTTGATCAGCCCTGAAACATTTTATTACCAATTTTTGTTCTTTTTGATCAACATTGGTGAAGAATTTGTAGTAAAACAAAGTCTTTCATTTCAATGGCTCGAAAGTTCTTTCCAAGAAACGCAAAGACTTCAATTTAATTTATTCTTCAAAATGGAAACAATTCATTCCAATAAAATATCTTTTCATTCACTCAGGTATGACATTCGGATTCGTGTGAGAGTACCAAATGCCGATCGCGAAGAACTCTGGTCAAATTACACTGATTTCCAATTTCAAACACACCCCAAAATACCCGATCGTCCCCCAAGAGTGGATATTGGGAGTTTCTACGTGAATGATCACAATGATATAGTGTTGTATTGGGAACAGCTACCGCTTGAGGAGCAAAATGGCAATAATTCGCATTATGTTGTGAGTGAAGTACGGAATGCACATAATATGGTGATTGAGAGGCGTCCAACTGAGATTAATAACATCATGGCGAAATTTGTGAATATGCCATCGGGAAATTTAACATTTACAATACATAGTGCAAATTCCCAGGGGCAATCAATTGGGGGGAGCACAATTCATGTACCGGCACGAAATAAGCGCTTCCCACCGCCGACACAGCTCAAGAAGTACAGTATTGATTCGAAGTATAAGCTGACGTGGGCCCCGCCAACAAGACGACAAAATGAGCTTGTCAGCTACACCGTATTCTGGTGTGAATCCAAAACGAATTATCCCAGTGAATGTGATGTGAGTATTGCTGCCATGCATTTAGGGATTCGAGGGGAGGAGGGAAAGGAAATAGATTCTAAATGTTTCGTGCGCTTTTTAGGGTCCCATGTCCTTTACAACAGTCGACAGTACACAGCATGAGTATGAATTGAATAATACAAAGGGATTTAATATTGCGCTCTCGGCAAATTCATGGGATTCCAGTTCTGGATTAATTTGGTCCATGTGCACAGCATCCAAGAGTGACGGTGAGTACTACATACAAAAATACTCTATTTTGTTTTTCTATCCGCTTAAATTTTGTAAACATTAAACATTAAATGCTTTTCATTCCCTTAATATTCTTATTTTATGGTATTGTGGTGACAGTAAATTGTATTTTGGAATTTTTATAGCAATTGCCATAATTTTATGACTGCTTTGTATTGGCTAATTGAAAATATTAATAAATTCATATTTGAATTCGTAGTAATATTTTCAGATTTTATAGCTCGCTGACAATAAAATACAAAACGTGCTATAAAAATATCATGACATAACCAATAATCTCTTAATTAATACAGTATTAACGCTATTATTTCATTTTTATAATCAATGTACATTCCATGCTAATCCGTATTCTCATTTAATGGTTTTTATGGTGCTATAAATATTTATTTATGGGTGCTATAAAAATATTTTGAAATGACTGGCTTTCAAAAGACTAATCCTTTAAACAGATTTCTTTATTAACTTTTTTGAAAACTAATTAAATGCTGAAAAATGAAATGAAATAGGTAACTGAAGTATTATAGGAAAATTGATGCCAAATTTTAAACTCTAAAAATCATTTACATAACGTAATTACCCGATTCAGTGGCACTAAATATCGAGTTAAAAAAACAAACTGAAGGAAATATAAGATGAAAAGGCAAAGCATCGAATTTTAAATCTTAATTATAAAATTAAATTATGACTTAAATTATGGCATCTTCCCATAAAAAAGGTTTCGAATAAATGGCTTAAATAATAGGTTTTAAATAAAAGTAATGTGAATGTTTTTACCATATAGTTTATTTAATGAACGTCCTATAAAATTTTAAAGGATAATTAACTTAAACCAATTAAAAGTTTAATTTTGTAGTTAAATGAAAATTCATTTTTAATTGACGTGTTTTTATAATCTAACTATTAATAAAATTAAAAACGAAAACTTATCTGTAGCTTACCATAAAATTGTTGGTTTTTTTTAATAGAAGAATTATTATTTTTTTTGTATAAAATGTTTCATACTTTCCTACAAAAAAAATTCATTTTAATTCCTCTTGTTCTATAATAATTTATTCCGCACAAATTCTTTAATCCTGTAAGCACACTGTTGTTCCTTCTTTTGTAGTTGGTAAATAATTAATTAACTTTGTAGCTTTTCTCTCTCTCTCTGTCTTTTGATTTTATTTTGGTGATTTGCTATCTCTTTAGGTTTTCTTTTTGCCTATTTTGTATTGTAAATAAAAGTAAAAGAAAAAATATAAAGGCAGGTCAAAATTAACTTGCAAATTTCGTTGTACCTTTTGGCATTTTGAAGAAATTGGCAAACTCAATCCTGTTTGGGTATCAAAAATGGATGCCACTTACATGGAAATTCAGTGGCGACTGGAGTGTATGGATACCCCCATTGTTGTGGGTTACACCCTCACATATTGCCCTATAACTGCCCCGAAGAATCTCACGTGTAAGCCCGGTATGGAGGTTGTGAAGAATATTACGGGAACAACGCAGTACAACATCACAGGATTGACACCCTATACGACCTATAAAACAACAATTGCGATGTTCTCAAAGACAAGAACAGGCGTACCGAGTGATCCACTTGTCAACACAACCCTCGAAGCAGGTGAGATTTATTCAATATATTTTTTTTTTAAATTTTCTGTGTGGGAAGATTGGTTTTTTTGCAGATTTGGAATAGAACAAAAAAAGAAAACGTGTTGTAATAATCTTGTCTTTTAGCTCCAACTCCACCGAGAGATATCCGAATAACACACGTGAGCAATACATCGGTGACAATCACGTGGAAAGCCCCAGAGAGGATTAATGGCTTTTTGAAGAATTACATTGTTTGGTGCAATAGTTCGAGCTTTCAAGTCTTTGATGGGATCAAAGAGAACACAACGCTGCAGTATAAAATAGAAAAGCTCCAGACTTACAGCTACTATGAGATTGTCGTTGTTGCATGCACCATCAGCTGTTCAAATAAGAGTGAAACCCTCACGGTGCGAACGGAAATGGGAGGTGAGTTAATTGACTTTTCCTTATTTACCTTTTTTTCTTTGTTAAATTTCATTTCCTACACCCTGTGTCAAATTTGAATTTCCACACAATATAATCAAACACTTTGTGACCTCCAATTTGGTAAAAATTTTTGTCTTCATGCTAGGTTTTACTTATCGTGTCCATAGGAAAAAGTATAAGAAACATCGTGCATCACATTGCAATTTATCTTCATTTATTTTGGGAAAAAAATGTAGGGAAAAAAGGGGCAAAATGAAGGATCAGAATTGATTTTGTAGGCTTGAAGAGAGATTTTAGGGTGCATGTTGGTCAAAAGTTAGTGGCATGTTTCTTCCTTTAACGAATGTTGCTTAAATGAGAAGGAAAGTGAAATATTTTACGTTATTCAGTGACGAATGTTGAAAAAAAAAGCTTACCAATAATTGAAAATAACATTTCATAAAAACATTAAAATAAACACACATACACTAACAAACGAAATTGGCGAGAAAAAAAGAAGAGAAGAAGGAAACAACAATACAACCAGATTATGAAGGCCCTTAAATTGCGAATCAGCTTTCCTGCCTGGTGAAGACAGAAGGACTTTTCTATAGTCGGTGATGGTGAACCAATCGCAGAAGCTGGAAGGATCTGAAGTAGATGGGAGATCAAAAACTCTTCAATACTTTTTTTTACAAAATAAATTACAAGAGGAGACACAATAAATCAACATTAATACATTCTGTAAACTGAGAAATAAATTGAATTAAAAAAATGAGTTTAAAACATTTGAAACAAAGGAAAACGAAACAGAAACATAGCCAAACAGCCTAAAACTTTTTTTTCTACTGTGATCAGCTATGGACAAAAAATTGTTTTAAAAAAAATTCGTCATTGTTGTATTTTTTTGTCCCTTTCTTTGAATGTGTGCAACATTCACGCTGATGTTTCATGAATTAATTTCAATTACGTTTACTTGAAACATTTATCAATTTTGTAGGATTTTTATCACATCTGAAATGATTCCTGTGGATTTTTACTTCTCGATTATGGTCTAAATTAAAATGTTTCAAAGTTGTTTCAAAAATATTTTCGCAATATTCATCAATGACACATCAGCGCAAATGATTCATACATAAGAAACAAGAAAAATGCAAAAATTTAAGGAAGAAAACCATTTATTTTTATAGGCAGTAAATAAATAATAAAACGGAATTGAATTTACTAGAAATCTTTCAGTCGTGAAAGGGTTAACTGTAGAATTTACTTCATCGCACATAGGTGCTGTAGATTTAGAGCACTAATTATTAAACTGTGGCCAGATTGATCAGATGCAGATTATATGACCTTTCGTTGCGTTGAATATGACTAACATCTGACCGCAATATGAGTTTCTTGTGAATATCATGCAATTTTTAATGATATTTTGATCACTTAATCAATACCCATTTGTCATTCTTCTCTTCTAAAGTCTTATCCGAAGAAGAAACCTTAGCTATAATGAAGATTTTTCTTGAGAATTACATTGTCCTACAACATTTTATGCTGACCATAATACTTAGAAATTATATGTAGTTTTCAGGTGAAATGTATGAAAGTCCGTCAATATTCCAGTTCACTCTGCATTTTCAATTATGTTAAATTACAAAGTTGGAATTTAGAACACAAACTTCCCAGGAATGTCTTTAATATGAGAAAATTCTGTGTTAATTTGTGTGAATAAATTTAATAATTTCCACGGAACTTTTCATAACTGAAACGTTTATTAAATGCTCTAAAATTATTATTAAATTAATTTTGATTGACTTCACAAGGATCTGGATAGAGTTAGAGAGCAGTAAAGTTTATTTTTTAAAGGAATTTTGTGTAATTTCAATTTACTAAAATACCTTACGAAGAGAAAATATTTATAAAATTTTAATCCTTGAAAAACAGCTATGAGGTAGGGGAAACTGAGGTAATTCGGTGAATTTTTGGGAGATAATTTTTCCTGAGTTCCATGGAAATATTTGAGATTTCCCATGAGAACTATCTTATAGGAAATTTTCTCTATCTCAACGGGAAAATGCTCTTTCAGGCCATTTTCCAAACCCTTCCACATTTGCCTGTTCCAAAAATCCTGGGGTAAAATGGTGAATTGCATTTTTTGTTCGCTAATCTTAATTTAATGAAATTATTTTAGCAAGGCACTATAATATCTATTGAGAATGAGAGATTTGTGTACCATTAAAAACTTTTTTTTAATAAAAAAACTACAAAAATATAAAAAATAAACGTTAAATTTAAGAAATTGCCTTTTTTATTTTTTTAATTTATAAAAATTGATAATAGTAAGTGATTAAACATTCCAAATTGTATATAATAGTTATACTAATTAAGGGAAATTATTCTTTCAAAAATTTAAAAAGTTATTTAAAAAAAACATCAAATTCACCATTTTGCCCCAAGGGGTACTTTTTACTATCAGTGTTTTACGGGAAAACTCGGAAATTTTTTTTCGGAAAATTCAGATTAGATTCGTGTTTAGCAATAGTTACTCTGTCTGAAAATGCATTTGGATCAAAAATATTGCAGAGAATTTCGTCAAAACTTAATTTGTAGTTGAGTGGTCAGAGTAACTTTGAGGTTCGAAAAATTTGTTTTTCAAATAAAAGCCAAAATATTAGATAAATTATTTTGAAACTTTCTAGGTTCAGGCTGGGGTATGAAGTGCAACTACTGACAAAATTAGACAGATTAGCTCTCGCTGCTTCTTGAGTTATTAATTTTTATTTATTTATTTTTTAAATTCACCATTTTACCCCAGTTACCCCTACATACTAAAATTTCACATAAATACATCGTATTTATCGTATTCATTGAAAAGGAATCGATAGGTTATGTTTTTTTTTGAGGTTTTTAGCAGTAGCGCCCCTTGCGGTCATTTTCCAAAGTTGCAATGTTCTTAGAAGTTTCATTTAGATTTATTTTTGCTAAATTTAATTAAATCAATGAGAGCTGTGACTGATATTCAATGTGGGAATTAAGGCATTTGTATTGCCTAAACAAAATTGTGAAAGAAAAACCCCAAAATTTGCCCCACTCTCCCCTATTAATTAAATCTTTTTATAGCTGTCTTAAAAATGAATGAAAAGAAATAAAATTTGATTTTTCTTCTTTCTCAGTTCCCGATCAAGTAACTTCAATGCTAAAAGTACGTCATGGTGACTACACTCTCTTCTCGTGGGATCGTCCCCGGCATGTTGGTGGGAATTTGGATTACTACGAAGTCTTCGTGAAGATCACTGAGACGGGCAATATAACGGTCAATCGGACAATTCTCCTCAATGGGACACAATGTTGGATAAATCGTGCATGTGACAAGAACTGGGCGGAGATAGAGCTACTTCTGAGTGCTGTGAATGTCGTCCGGAGTCCCCATGAGCGCCTCGAAGAGGGTAGTGGTGAGAGGGATGTGCTAAATATCTCCGATGGGCCACGTGCACTGACTTTCCACAATGATGACCTTCCGGCGGAAATTCGGATGTACCCATCGTGCACGCGTGAGAGTTTTGAGCACTATCAATTGGTGAAGTGGAAGAAGTCCGATGAGCATTCAACATTCCTCAAGAGTAGCTCAATTCCACTCTTCAACAATAACTGCGGACTAAGCTCCAGCAGTCCACTCCTCTACATTTTTATCATCTTCGTGGGACTCATTGGAATGGTGACGGCTGTACTGTTTCTGTACAAGAAGTGCAAGACAATGAGTGACATCAAAGTGGTACTTCCGGATGCGTTGAATGACATTAATAAAGATTCAAAATGCCCCAAAATGGGTGAAATGATCGATGGGGGTGTACTGCGGAATGTTCAGATACATCGTGGGGAGATGCGTGTGCAGCAGGATGAGCAGGAGAGGAGTCTCCTGAGGAATCATATGGAGTCAAGTAGTAGTAGTACAACGAGTAGTACGGCAAATGTGGACAACCAGAGTCAGTGTGAATCTCACGATGGACCTCCGGAGGAGATGATGGACTCCATGGAGGAGCATCAGCATCATCAACCCGAGGAGGATGAGGATAAGCATTCAGTTGAATCTCAACCGGAGGATCCGGCTCAGGAGATCTCCTTTGATGTGCTGCAGCCAGAAAAATTGGACGAAATTATGATTCGTCCACAAATTGAGCCACAGCAAACGCATCAAGTTGCTCTCTGTCCGGGAGTCAATCAATACGTCCACTTTGCTAAGGTTTGTTATCGGTTGTTTTTTTTTTTTTACCGTCAATGAGCTTTTAAAGCTAATCACGATGTCTTGCTTTACAGCCCTCACAGGGTTATACGCAACTGGCATCCCTTAAGGTGCCCATTAAAACGCCCATGGCGGCTGAGACTGATGAAACGGGAATTTCAGGTAGGAAGCTATAAAGTTTTTTTTTTTAATTAATGTCTTGAAGGATTTTCCAATGAAAAAAAAACCTATTTGATAAGAAAATAATGGATAGAGTTTGTTAAAAAATAGAGGATGATGCAGAAGTTAAAAAGAAAACAAGAATAGAGATTTAAAAAGTTGTTTATTCGCAATTCTACTGAACAGTAGAATTGCGTTAAAAACGCAGTTTATCAACAAAGGGGTGTTGATCAGTCAAATATTTTGATTTTTTGACAAAACATTGGATGCCACACAGCACTTGCTAGGCATTCGCTTTTTCTCTCTTTCTCTCTTGAGATGATATAAAATAAATGAAATGAAAATGAAAATTTGCAAATATTTCCGAAGATCTAATTCATACACATTATATCAGAATGAATTTAACACGGTTCTCTTTAATCAGAGCATTTTTAGTACTAATTTTAGTACTATTTCCGCTTGAATTTAGTATTTTTAGACTTAAATTAAATAATTTTTTAAGCTTTTCTTATCAATCTGAGTCTTTTGCATTAAAATCCGAATAACTTATTTTTCTGCATTTCAGTACATTTCTGCTTGAATTTAGTTCTTTTAGACTTATATTAAATGATTTTTAAGATTTTTTTTATCAATCTGAGTCTGTTTAACAATAAAATCTGAATAACTTAATTTTCTGTTTTTAGTACTCCTTCTGCTTAAATTTAGTACTTTTTAGATTTAAATGTATTACTTTTCAGGCATAAATTAAGTATTTATCAGGCTTAAATTCAGTATTTTTTTCGGTTTCAATTTAGTATTTATCAAGCTTGAATTTTTTTGTACTCTCCGGGTAGAATTTAGTACTTTTCTGCTGAAATTTAGTACTTTTTAAACTTAAATTTAGTATTTTTTAGGCATAAATTTAGTATTTATCAGGCTTGAATTTAGTACTTTCTCGGCTTGAATTTAGTAGGTACTTTTTGGATTTTAATTTAACTTTCATTTAACTTTTTTGTTTTAGTTTAGTAGGTATATTTTTTGTCTAAAATTAAATATTTTTTAGGCCTTTTCTCATAAATTTGAGTCTATTTAAGATTAAAATTTGAATATTTTATTTTTTCTTTTTAAATTTAGTACTTTTTCGGCTTGAATTCTTTAAGCTAGAATTTAGTACAGAATATTTTCATTCAGATAAACACCCCATAGTAAAAAAAATTGATAGGTAATTTATCTTATTAATTAAAAGACTTGTTTAATGTTTTTAATGGAATTTCCCAAAAAAAATGATTTTTTTTGCTAAACAGCTATCAATTTCATTGGAAAAGATTTTCAATAAAATATATTTTTTTATTTTTATTAAAAACAATGATAAATGCTTAAAATTAATCTTCTTTTCCAGGATACGTTACACGAAAACAACTTGCTGATTTTGGGCAACGTATGTAAAGTGAAAAAAAAAGTGAAAGGATTTGAAAGTGAAAGAAGTTTTATAAAAGAAAAATGAGATTGAGAGAATAATCCACCCACACAGCTCAACAATTTTTTTTTTGGATATTTTACAGATAAAATAATGAGCTGGGAGATTAGACTCGTGACATATTTTAGAGCAGTAAAATTAAACAATATTTTTTTTTTTAATTTATTAAGCAAAAAGAAAAGAAATTAATTTCTTTTAAAAGTGAAAAAATAAATCCCAGAGATTTATTTTGAGAGGTTAATTGAATCTCATTACAGTATATATAAATAAAATAAAATAATTATTAGATTTAGTAAAAAAAAAGTAAATTATGTGAGAGAAGAAAAAAGTGTATTTGTATAGTTAAATGAAGTTAAGACTATAAATGTGAAAAGAAACTTTTTCTAAATGTAGTTAATTTTTTTGGCCTTAAATTCTAGTGTATTTTGGCACTAAATATCACATTAGATTAAATAAAATGAAAATTATAAAAGGAAGTGAATTGAATAAAAAGTCTGTATTTCACACGATCACACAACTTAGCTGTAATAGTTGTAGCGTTAGTTATTGCAAAACATTTAGTAAAAGGTTTTTTTTTTTTGATAAAAAGAAGAAAAAGTTTTCTTTTATAAAGTGCAACGAAAGGTCTTAAAAATCTTCTTTTTATTAGGTATTATTTTCTCGAAATAAAATTGTTATTAAATATTGAAGAAAAAAAAATTAAAATTAATGTTAAATGTTCGGGCTGAGAGAATGAATTTATTGAAAAAAATGAAGATTAAAAAAAACAAGAGGAATTAAATGTTTATATATTAAATGTTTTAGAGAATTAAACAAAGAAAAAAAATATGAAAATTTTAATTTGGAAATTTATTGGTAAAATTCCTGTTTATATTTAGAAAAAAATTGAAAAAAAAATTGATAAAACAATCGAGCTTATACAGAAAGCATGAACCTTGGGGTAACTTGTTGCGCTTCTATACTTCTTTATATCATTTTAACAAAAATAGGGAAAAATAACTAAATACTATAAAATTCTCAAAATCATTCTCATGGGCTTTTCTTTTTATAAAGAAAAAAATAAGGGAAACTTTTTTTTAAAATATTTCTTTCTCTGTGCCATGCAAATCTTGCATTTCAATGTGGGCTCTATAGGAAAAAAAATCAATCTATGCTATTCATAATAATCTCTCTTCATACAGCACAATGCAAAAAAAAAGTATTTTAACAAAGGAAATGCAACATAAAAAAGGAGCGTCCATGACGATTCTTTTGATTTAATTTGTGTATCTGGAAACAAATACTAAAGATTCGTGTAATATTTTAGAATATAAACATTTCTCTATTTCCATAAATTTGGTAATTTTTATTTTAATTAGTTGGTATACCACAATCGTGGCATACCAAGTATTGTAATCAACGGAAAAACCGACCACCTCAGATTGGGCTCAAACTTGGTATGAGCACGTTTTAGACATCCCACATTACGAAAATGGTGGTGGAAAATTTTTGATCCGGCCGGCCGGCCTTCCGGCCGGTGGTCCAAACTTTGCCTTATATCTCGAGAACGATAACAGATAGAGACTTCCGGTTTGAAGTTTTCTATAGAAATGTGGGTGTAAAATTTCATTTTTTCGCATTTTCAAAATCCAAGATGGCCGCCGTCCGCCATTTTGAAATACCGTCAACCACTTCCCTTAAAGCTAGAGATCTGAAATTTTAGTATGTTGTACAGCTCAGTGAGATGTTTACATAAACAAATCATACTTGAAAATCGGTCAAGCGGTTTAGCAAATATGGCGGCCTAAAGCAAAAAGTGTTTTTTCGATATAACTCGAGAACGGCTTGACCGATTTCGACCATCTTGGTATCAAATGAAAGGTATTTAGAAGCCCTACAACTGTTTCAAACATTTCAAGTTTCAAAAACATCCGCAGGAGGCGCTAAAATCAAAAACAAAAATTGTCGAACTTTAAGGGGCATTGTCTCCGAATCCCCATCATAGATTTCCTTTAAATTTTGATATGTTGTAGCCTGACTCAATATCTTTCACCAGTCCGAAAATGAAGAAAATCTATGTCGCCGTTTAGAAGGTATGGCCATTTGAAAAATTCTTGAATTTGAAAAGTTCTAAGAGCCATATCTTTTGAACCGCTTGTCTGATTTGACTCAACTTAGTATCAAATTAAAGGTTTTGCAATTATCTACAACTTTCTAGAACATTAGAAACCTCTAGAACCATTCCTTGAGGACAAAAAGTGCAAAAAACTGTTTTGATCAAACAAATATCCGCCATTTTTGTTTTGGATGTGACCTTGAAAATTATTGAAATTTATGTCAATTTATAGCCTGTTTTAATACCTTTCCAAAACTAGTCAAGAAATTTCTGAAGGTCTTGTGGAACTTGAGATATAACCATTTTTGTCTTTCGAATTGATGAATTTCATAAAAAAATCAACTTTGCCTACTAATCCTACTTACAAATACGCATAGACTGACTCATCCGCGTTGTGGTATACCAACTCTAATAACTGGACGCGTTATGATTGACTTCTCTCTGTTTCAGAATTTAGCGTCTTTTATAATTTATATTTTTTTTTCTTTAAGAGTTTTCCATTTTTTTTTTAATAAACAAATATTATTTTGAAGATTTGGAAGTCAAGTTGGACCTCTTTGGTTTCTACGTATACAAGGAAATAAAATATAATGATATAAAGCTACCTAAGAATTTTTCCTACTGTGGTAAGTATTTTGGTTGAATTGTTTATTCATTAAACAAAAGGATAATTTTCTGATATTTTCTTTGATCTATAATAAAAAAATCTTTGTCTACTAAATTAAAAAATTTTTTTTTTTTTATTAACAGAATATCCTATGGGTAAACCAACACATTTTACTGTGGAATTAATAGATTCATGTATATTAAAAATTTGCCTTATGTCTAATTATACTACAAAAACAACTGGACGGTATTTCAATGATTTTTTTGATATTGAATCAAATATAAGTTTGTGGCTCGATTATAAGGATATTCCAGAAAATGGTAAGCGTATTTGTGTTTTCATTGTACTACCTATTAAAAGTTGTTTTATAATAATTTGTTTTTTTTTTAAATCTATTTCCAGTGTTAAATTTAATTTATCAACATTTACAGAACTATTATACATATCATTACTTTCATTTAGCATTAAAAATAAGTAATGCAAATGAGTGTAGGATCACTACAAAAATCGAAAGATCATTGTTTATTAGCTATATGTATCCCAAACCTTTTAATTTTGCATCTAATCATGATAAAGTCGATCGTAAGTATTGATGAACTAAACAGTAAGCATTAAGTGATGTATTTCTTTTTTCATATTTATTTTCTATTTTATTTCAGCTATGAATTTTTTACAGAAAGACGAACCCTACAGTAGATTTACAGTATTTCCAAAGACATCAACAATTTCAGAAGGTTCTGTTTTTGTATGATTTTTTTCTTTTAACAAAATTTATCTGAATTATATAGTATTATTGCAGGTAGCAGATATTTTTATTCTCTTGAAGTGGAGTTAATAAAAGTAACTCATAATATGGGCAAATTCATTTTCCAATGGATACCAAATTGTCCATCTCTATTATTATCCGGAGGTAAATTCGATTTTAGCTGTGTTTCTTTCAGACATAGCTTTTGTGTACCGAGCAAAATCGAAAGTCGTCAGATCGGGCTCAAACTTGGTATGAGCACGAATTAGGGTCCCCACATTCCAAAAAACATATGCGACAAAAATAAGTTTTTTTCCGGCCGGCCGTCCGGATTATAAACTTAAATTGCGACGGAACGGTGATATATAGAGACTTGCGGTAAACGGTTAAGTTTAAAATCGACTGGAAGACGTCCGATTATGACGTCAAATTTTACCCCCCACCCCCGCGTCCGCTATTTTGAATAACCCCCAAATTTTCATTTGCCTATATCTCAGACCCTATTATAGCTAAAAATCTATAATTTTGATATGTTGTAGGGGCCATTAAGACCTTTCTAACGATACCTCATTTTCGAAAATCGGTCAAGCCGTTTAATCAATATGGCCGTCACAATTTTTCATCGAAAATCGACCATAACTCGAAGACGGCTTGACCGATTTTGATCAACTCGGGCTTAAATGAAAACTCTCAACAAACCCTACAACTCTCTAAAACATCTTAAGTTTTAAAAGTGATTGCTAGGGGGCCAAAAATCAAAACAAAAATCAAAATCTTTTTGTGGCTCCCAGTGTGGACGGCAGAGAAAAAAAAGAAGTAGCATTTGAGAAGGAGCCAAGACAAGATCCGCCACGACGTCTTAGCGACCTTGTGAAGCAGATCGTCGGAAACAACAGCCCAAAGCATATCCCACGGAGGGATAGTGGGTCTGGTGATACGACCGTGCGGCGTCCAACACGTCCGAATATTCCGAGTGTCTGCATCAAGCCCTCAACAGAGCACCACAGCATGCGGCCTCTAGAAGCCGACAAAGAGGAGCCCGACATTCACCTAAACCCTCCTTTTTCATTGGTTCCTCCCAAAGTCGGGAGTCATGACGGAATCTGCAGCACCAGAGCTTTCCGTGGCAATAAGCCCCGCCGCGACAATATTAACGAAATAATTTTTAAGTCCCAGATAGTGCGGAAGACGTCAATTCCTGCAAATAGCGGTAGTTAAGGATCGCTCAGGTAAAACGTGTGAAAAATAATATATAATATATTACATATATTATATTGAGTTGTCCAATATTTATCCGGATTTCTAACCTAACACTTTTACCATTACATTCAATGGGAGTGAATGAGACAGAGAATCAAAATTGTACTGAATTTATGTGAATACGAGGTAAATTGTCGCTTCGCTCCAATTTACCTCGCCCCGCTTCGCGGGGATTTGTTGCGCTTCGCGCAAATTTTAGAGGAAAAAAAATTGTGATGGTTTGATTGAGGCCACTTATAAATCCATGAGAAAAATTTCGGAAAGAGAAGAAATCAATTTTATACAACACTTTAGGCGCCAAATTCAAAAATTTGCAAAAACTGCATGAAATCTCTATGGGGGCTACCTGAAGGGGGGCTTTGGGGGGAAAATGAATACGGCCATCTGAAACGGCCTGTTATAAGGAGCCTCTGTACCAAATTTCATCGCGATCGGACATACGGTGTGGATTTGTATAGAAAAGTCGGAACGACGTTCACCAACAAACAGACCTTTCTTTATTATATAGATGTGAGGTTAGAAATCCGTGTAAATATTGGACAAACCAATATATTTATAAAAAAATGGATGATTTTAGGAGGATCGATTAAATAGAAGAAATTCAATGGCAAAAGGAAAATATAGAGAGGCCCAGAGACAGGCACTAGGTGAGAATAGTTAGCAAATGAGAGAGAGAATAGCCCCTAATTATTTTTATGTAAATTTATAGATGTCTAATTATCCCCGTTGTTCCCCTTGGATCCCCCCGACGTCCCTTCAATTGTTCCCCCCACATATATCTGGAAATCTGTGATTCTTTCTTTGTCTATGAAATGTGAAGTTGGCTGAAAATTGGGGATGGGCAGATTTTGAGGAAAGACGTACTCGCGATGCGAATTACAGCCAACGCAACGCCCACGATTAAGGCTTTCATTAAAAATCTATCTATTACCGTTCTCTTATAATATAGCGAAAGGTTCCGGCCGGACGGACGTAACAATTTTTGGCGCCACCGTTTTTTGGGATGTAGGGACCCTAATTCGTGCTCATCCCAAGTTTGAGCCCGATCTGATGACTTTGAATTTTAGAGTGTACACAGAAGCTGTGCTTCTTTGAAGAAAGAATCACAGCTAAAAAGACCTGGGTTTATTCGTGGTTAAGTCATTGCTTTTACTTGTGCTTACATACACATACTTGATTTCATTGCAGGATATTATTTAAACATTCGTCTATTTTTGCAAAATGGAAAAGAATTGATGAGAATTCCTGCGACGAGGAGCTTCGAAGATACAGGTTTTTTCGTTCTCAATAATCTTCCATACAGTTCTACGGTATATATAGCTTACATCAGGATTAGCATACCGCCGACAGTACCAATTAATACTTTAAGGAGCTTTAATCATGAGAAGATTTTAGTTTTCGTGACAAATGAAAATGATCAAAGAACAGATCCACAATTAATTGAAGAAAGCGTAGCTATATTTTGGCCACGTCTAAGTGATAACGAATGGACAGGCTTGAACTATCGAGATAATTTTCTGTTAAAGCTTTGTAATTCTGTTCCTTATCCAATGCATCAAAGGCCTTATATAATTTATCCATATATCGAGAAAAATAAATCATTTTATACATCTAAATATTGTTATAAGATGAACCATAATTTGTGGGGTTTTAATAATAATCATGTGTTTAAGGATAAAATTTGTTCATCAATGAAAGCCAATAATGTAGGAATTTACTACAAGGATGGTGTATACGAAGTTACATGGGGTGCTTCATTTCACACCTATATAATGGAATATTTGCTAATATATTGTTCTACAAGGAACAATGAATTGATTACTTACAAACCTATTAATACATATTTTTTAAATATTCCAATGAAGAAACATTCTGAAAATTTTTTTTTCTTCACAAAAACACATTTTCCTTAACATACAAGAATTTTGAAAATTTAACATTCGCAGTGGCACCACAATATGATTCACGGGAATCATGTAGTCCAGAATTGGTTTTTGGTGAATATTTAAATGAAAGGAGAATTTTTCAATTAATAAACTACGTCCCATTAACGGATAAAAGTGTTCTAATTTACTACAAGGATATGCTAAAAAATTCAATTTGTGAATTTTTACTTTCAGACAAATCAACAGAAAAAACAACATATTTCCAAATAACTGATGAATCTTGCAATATCCCTGATAAATCTATCTTTAAAGTTCACAAGAGAAATGACAATGAATTTATAATAAATTATAATGATCAATTTCTTATATTTGAATTTTGCATAAAAGAACATAACTTTATAGTAAATCCAAAAGGGGATACTGTGTATGTCACAATAGTTCAAAATGCAACAAAACCTCGAATTCGATATACAATTGATTCAATTTTACTTCAAAATAATGGGAATACTAACATTACTGCTACTATACAAATAAGTCAGAATATTGGAGGCAAAAAAGTTTGTCCCACAAATTACACTATAACGTATGCAAAAGAAATGGGTCCTCCTGGAAATGTTACCCTACTTAATAAACGAATATTACTGAAAGAAAATAAATATCAAATAACATGTAAAATTGACAAAAATATGTCCGATACAACAGAATTTCAGATGGAAATTTTAGTACTTAAAATATATAAAACTTTTATTGATTCATTTCAAGGACATATTACTACTATGACAAATACAAATTGCTCATTTATAATTCCCATTTGTGAAGAAACAATTCTATTGAAGCAATACAGAATTAGGGGAATAAATGAAAAAGAGAAATTCGGTGAATGGTCTGAGAATGTGATATTAAAAAATGATGAAATTTGCCCCCAACTATCGAATTTTTCGTATGCAATTTCAATGGTAATTGTATCAGTTATAATTGTAACTATTCTTGCGGTTACGATTCGCATTTATATATTATTATCAAAGGATATATTTTTAATATCAGAAATTGAATTTCCAATTTCTTTACGTGATATTAGACGAGCTTCTCCAAATCCAATTAATCCTATAACTCATTCAAGATCAAGAAGTAATAGTCGAAACTACAAAACTTTAAAAGAGAAAAGCATTATTAATAGAATTGATGAGAACCAAGAAGATCAATCAACATCTTTGGGATCAGGGGGTAATCGACTCATGCTCAGAATGTACAGCGAGACTGCACCGCGAGTGACAAAAGTGGCAATAATGGAAAAGTTCCAGGAAATGAACCGAGAGTGGCAAGAGTCGGATACCCCCTGTTTAGGATACAGATTATTGAGGGACCTAATGAAAAGTGAACCAAAAAGTCTTGAATTAAATGCGCAAAAGAGCCAAGAAAGGCAAATAACATCGTCAATACCACTGAGTGATTTAATAAGGACAGAAAAGGAGGATAATTCTTCTGCAGAAGATAGTCTTTAACAAAAAGAATGAACAAAGTAAATTGCCGCTACGTTTTTAAATTAATCGCACCCCACTTTGCAACACAAAAATTAAAAAAATATATAAATCACAAACTGTTATAGAAAGAAAGTTTTAAAAATAGGGTAGTACATATAGCGCTAATATAGGTTGTTAACTATTCTTTTTATGGCCAAAAAAATAACTGAAATCGTTTAAGCTGTTTAAATGAATTAGGAGTTATCTTTTTGTCGTTTATGCACAACTTACAAAAAAAAATAGAACGTTTCTATTTGGGATTAATTTGGGAGCTGTAACATTATTCTCTGTAAAAATTTTACCACAAAGTGAATGTATTTTTTTGTAATAAAGTTTAAAATTGATAAAATTGCATTTTCTTTAAGCTTTTCTTTATTTCTTAAAAAAAAACCGTTTTGAATGTTTTTTAAAAGGAATCACAACTGAAACTGTTTTAGAGAAGATTTTTATTTTATTTTTAATGATAAGAAATAATTAATAGTCAAAGATGGCTCATTGAAGAAAGATCCAACTCCAAATTCAATTGATTTTATTCATGAAATCTTATCAATTTCTTATTAAAAAGCATTAAAAATTCAAAATAGTAATTTATCAAGAATTTCTATGATAAAATTACAATCTAAAGCTATTCCTGACTGAGATTTCATTGCACCAGCCTCATATAATCTTATCTTCGGGGTCGTGGGAACAATAAATTTTGTTTTCAAAGATTTTCCATGCATTTCCCTGAAGATAAAACATTATATGTAGACGTCTTACCTAATCTCGTAGTCAATTGTTGAGATTTTCATTCTTTGCATTAGCTCACGTGACCATCTTCCTCAACATCTATTTACGCACTGAATACTCCTTCCTGTTGGCTTCTTATCACAATTAATGTGCGTGCACTTCCGGAGGTCTGGCTGAATTTTGAGGAAAGCATTCAAGAGTGATTGGAAATGGCGGAGACTAACAAAAAAAGAAACATATTTCGCCGAAAATGCGCGAGAGCTGCTGATAATGGGCTTGTCTTCTTGTCCGACTGCGAAATGCCTCCCAGTTTGCTTCTGAGTGTCTCACAAATCGCCACGAATTTGCAATATAGTCAAGCTTTGCCTCTGATAAGATTACGCGAACTCAAAGTGAATTTTTTTAGGATTCTTTTTTAACGAATCTTTGTTGTGCTCCATTTGGCGGAAAAGGCGCGAAGGGAGATTAGAGGATTTTAGGAGAAAAGGAAGTGATGGCTTTTTGCGTGCTTTGGAGTAGCATTGTGTATGGTGGACAGAAGGCATCCTTATCGAAGTTCCGGCTAATTTGATGTGTCTCCTAAAAATAAGTTTAATCTGATAAGAAATTCGCGCGATAAATCGAAAGACACAAAATTTGTGCAAATATTTAACGCCGAATTATTGAAAGTTTCTCCTCAGTGCGGTTTATTGAGCATAAAATTAATTCCTATGCCTTCCTGGGTGCATGCAGTAATGTCGAAGGTGATGGATGGGACAGTTCGGAGAAGTGATAGTACCAGAACGGATTTCAATTAAGTCACAATTTCTCACATCCGCGCCTAAAATTTTGGGGTTCACGAGAAGACACGGCAAAGTGGAAGACAAAGGTTCGGCGTTGGTGGTGGTAATTAGTGCTCAAGGAATAGGATGAAAGTGTCATGGATTGTGCTTGCGATTCTCTACTACATAATCACCACTTCTGCCCATACCAGGAAAACTCCAGACTTTTCCTGCTACTTTGGCAATTGGACTAATGGCGTGTGTAAATTTCCCTGGGATGGAATAACAGACTTCAATCAGTGTGCTGTTCTCCTCACAATACAAGATCTAAAGAAAGATGAGGAAAATCTGAGAATTTTCTGTGACTACGAAGTCTCTGTCTGTTCAATTAAGATCGATTTCAGCTTGTATGACGACCTATATGGGCTGTATACTACTTGGGCCAATATTCGAATTTGCTTCGAAACGGAGGAATACATTGATGCAAAGCCATTTCAATTTGAAAGAAAAGAAGTTAGTAAGTAGAAAATCATATTTCTTTAGTCATTAAAATTTAATAAATAATAGAAGATGAAGGGTCGAAAGTTAAACGATTTCAAGGATTTCTTAGTCGTTGAATAAGACCCAAAAGTTGAGAAGAAAAAACTAAAGAAAATCTATAAAAGTATTTTCGGATGAATAGTTTTGATTTTAAGGATTTCTAATAAATAATTTTCGGATCTTTGGGGTCGATTGTGATAAAAATCTTTTCTAACAACTTAAAAGTTTTTTTTTTAAATTTTGAAAGTTGATATTTTTAAATTATTCTATTGTCGGCCTATAAAAGAAAAACAAAGAACTTGTTGTTCCAAGAATAGTCAGAAAGATCGAAAGATCTTTAAAATGCTCTGGAAAAGAAATTTTCTTTCAAAAACACGTTTAAAGTTAATAATAAATTGACAAAATTGTTAAAGATTTTTCTCATAATACGAAAAATCTTATAACTGACGAATTGTAAGAAAACAAAAGAAAAGATTTTAATGAGAATCTATGCCTTTCTCTAGAATATTTTCCTTTAATTTAGAACATAATTCTATTAACCATAGTTACGAATTATTTATCAACCCCTTAATTAATGAATTAATTAAGTTCCCCTAATTGTTGTATTGCGATTGTGGGAGTGTCTAGCACTATCTGATCTGTCTATCCTAGAATAAAGCGGCGTTATTAAGCCCTTCAAATTAACAGCCGATAACGAATATTACACTGATAGCAACTTTTATAGTTTCATAAATTGAATTCATTGCCAATCTTTGTGGTTTGATGGCTCCATTTTCAATTTTTTCAGAATATATTGTGAAATTATAGCAAGACTTTTGAGACCTTATTGTATGACAATAAACCCATTCATAATGAGAAATTACTGCAGTATTCATATTTTGTTCCTTATCAGAATTCTGAGAAGTGCCAACTGCATTGATGATTTAAAAGAAAGCCAAGAAAGCCCAAGAATAACTGATAAAATTTTAATTCCAGAAAAGTTCGGAGAATTTTTCTTTATTTTTCTATATATATCTTATCGAACACGCGCTTTTTTCCAGGAATAAGAAAACAGATCAATGTTATTTTTATCACTGAAAGTTTGTAGAAAGAAAAGGCCTTGTGCTTTCCATTGAAATTTCCCTTCTTGTAGCCAAAGCTAATCCACCGGAAGAGATTGTGGTGAAAACTGCTACACCCACCAATGCAACCCTTGACTGGACTAACCCGGATTATTGCATAGACCTTGGTAAAATAATTTTCAAGGCTGACAAAATTGAGGGATGATTCTTAAGGAAAATTTCTCCTTTTAGATTATCATGTGAGAGCTGAAGTTTTCTCAAACAGCCGTGAACAATTTAAAGACATTTATTGGAGTGAATATAATTGTTCAGAATCCGTTAGAGGAAGTATTTTCATCCCCAATCTCCCCTACAGTGATCACAATTACCTCGTAAAGATAAGGCAAAAGTATGTGAGTGCTCCTGATCTTGAAAAGTTCTGGTCCGATGAAGTTGTCTATGGCTTTAGGACTAAACCCTCTCGTCCAAGAGTATCCCCTCAAACAGCACTGGGAGCATTCCACACGGCTCATGGAGGAAATGTGACGATCTTCTGGGTGGGATTGGAGAAGAAATATTGGTCGGCATCCAATTTTACCTACATCGTCTCCTATTGCCACGATTATCAGGTAAGGCAATAAAACGTTAAGCTATACGAATTTATGTGTGAGATATGACGAAATGCAGTACAACCGCGTGGTGTGTTTACCCCAGATGTCCACAGAAAATGCCTTCATTTTATTTATGATAAGCCTAATCTTATCGGATTCATACACGTCATGATATTACTCCCAGATTGTGACGAATGAGATAATTCTCAAAGGGGGGTAATCATTTTAAAAATTTTTCCTGGTGATTGATAAATTCCAATCTATCTTTTCATCTGTTTTTATTTTAAAAAATTGAAGTTTTTTTCCACTTGAAGAACAAAAGATAGAGCTTTTGATCTAAAATCTTGTGCTCGGTACTTAACCTCTGCCAGAGCTAATTTTTAAATAATTTTAAAGATTTAACATAGATACATCCTCTGATTTGAAAATATTTAATCAGGCAAAACGAGTGATTTATAAACTAGTTTTTACTGATGCTTAAGAGCCTGATGAAAGGGTATTTATGGTCAAAATTTCAAGAATTAAATAGTTAAATCAGTATCCTTATGGCTCATGATACTTTTTAATAACTTCTTTACTTTAATTTTTTATCTTGTCTTTTCTTTTTAAATAAAAAAAATTCTCTGTTCAACAGTTCAACACCCAAAGCAACTCTTCAAGGCATGTTTTGTGGTTAAATGAACTTGATGGGCAACCAAATGAATATTCAGTACTTAAAATTCCCGAAGGAGACATTGAAATATGCCTGAGAAGTGGAAATTCTCTCGGAAAATCTGAATCATTCACAAAAATGAAGATCTTCGATACAAGTCTACCACCCATTCGGTGGGTTAAAAAAGTCCTGACCAACAACACCTATGAGATTATTTGGAGTGTCTCACCGGCGGAAAAAGTTACTCAATTTAAGCTATTTGTCTGCAAAGTAGATTCAGTTGAGTCAGAAAGCTGTAGGAGTTCTATTGTGAAGGTGATGAAGTTGTCCAGGAAGAACTTTCGATACAGGTATAAAAGTGAAGAGATTCTAGCATTTGCCGTTGCACCAATTTATGGTGATAAAAGTCCAGGAATGACGTGGGCAAGGAGAAGAACGAAGCTACCAGAAATCCTCATTCGAGGTGTGGAGCCTGTTAATACAACTTCCGTGAAGATTTTGTGGTCTCCACTCAGAGATTCCTTGAGTAGCATCAGGACAAATATTTCTTTGATTTATCTAAATCCAAATGAACCCGAAGGTAGTTTAACAATTTCAAAAGCCAACAGTAAGATGCAGCAGGAAGGTATCTATTGGACAGAGATTGGTGGTTTACCACCAGAATCCTCAGTTACCATTAAATATGATGATGATCTCCTTCCTGTAAGATCCTGCCCGAATGCAATTAAATTTGACCTTAGGCATGGGGTAGCTTCAGTAAATGTTCACTTCTACCCTGATCGGAATTCTCTGTGGACAACAAAACTCAATGGATCAGTCAAAGAAGACAAAAGTCAAGGATCTAAACTTGTCCTGAAAAATCTCCAAAGGCACACAACGTACCTCTTGGAAATTGAATCCTATACAATGGACAATGGAAGGAAACAATGTGTGTTAGGTCAGAGGAAATTATTCAGGACTAAGTCCGGAAAACCAGGAGCTGTTATCACGAAAGTGATTAATGATGGAATCTCACTACATTTAGATTGTAAAGTTGAAGAAAATGTAAATGAAGATACGATGTATGAGATGAGATTGACAGTGAAGAGGAATCGTGCTGAAGGAAATTCTTCAAAGGTCACAAGCAAGGAGTGCAAATTCAGGATACCCTACGAGTGTGATGATAACCTTTTTGGGTGAGTTTAGATAAAAAGAACGTTATTCACGAGGCATAGTGTAAGTCCCCCGAATGTAACCAAAATTGGTTTTTAAATTATTGTAGGGGATCATTAAAGGTTCAAAATAAGCGTGGTCATTTCCCGGAAAAGCGCTGGGAAACCTACGAATTTTCCGATTTTCTGTTTAACCTATATTGATTTATTTCTCAATTTCTAGCAATTGTAGAATATTGCGATTGGTGTCAAATTAAAGCTATATTAATGCTTAATATTATATATTAAAACCATTTTCCAAAATGCACTAGAAGGTGAAAATTCGGAAAGATTTTCCGATCACGCATTTTTCTTTCGCCTCCCATTCCTACAATATTGCATGGGACCACCTGGAACATCCCTGATTTTGTAGCTTTTTTAATCCTCTTTCATTTGGTATAGCACTTGCAGGGGAAATCCACTGGGAAAACTCGCTCCAGAATGATTTTCCAAAGTTAAGTACATTTTCGCGTTGGAAGAAAATAGATAAACGATTTCTCCTCTTTGATGTTTCTAGAATGTTCCCCTAGAAAAAAATTGTCCATCTCTTTTTCTCTAATGCGAAAACGTGCTTAACTTTGGAAAATCATTCTGTAGCGAGTTTTCCCAGCGGATTTCCCCACCAAGTGCTATACCAAATGAAAGGGGATTAAAAAAGCTACAAAATAAGGGATGTTCCAGGTGGTCCCATGCAATATTGTGGAAATGGGAGGCGAAAGAAAAATGCGTGTTAGGAAAATCTTTCCGAATTTTCACCTTCTAGTGCATTTTGGAAAATGGTTTTAATATATAATATTAAGCATTGATATAGCGTTCATTTGACACCAATCGCAATATTCTACAATTGCTAGAAATTGAGAAATAAATCTATATAGGTTAAACAGAAAATCGGAAAATTCGTAGGTTTCCCAGCGCTTTTCCGGGAAATGACTACGCTTATTTTGAACCTTTAATGATCCCCTACAATAATTTAAAAACCAATTTTGGTTACATTCGGGGGACTTACACTATGCCTCGTGAATAACGTTCTTTAATTAATAGGATTAATAAAATAATTCTGAATGATCTAGATCCGAACAAATTTCAAAGATTTCAAGCATTTCTTGGTGGCTGCCCAACGAGAACTATTTTCCCAAATGTTGACTTTGTGGAAATAATTTCCAAAATATGTCGAAAGTAGCTGCCCTATTTTGGAAGGAAATCATCTTTCGTAATATATTCGGCATATTTCCTTATCAAGCAGCCCAATTTCTGCCCTATTTTTAAGTAAAAAAATTGGGCAGCCCAAGTGGAAGATATCTCGAAAAAGTTTCGACGCCTTCCCAATAGGGAATTGGGTGTGGACAGTCTGTCGAAATTTTTCCTTCCTCCATTTCCTTTAATATTAGGGAAAAAATAAGGCAACTTGTCGACTAATATTCGACATGCTTTCGACAATATTCCCAATTTTTGCCCTATTTCTTCCCAATTTCTGCCCTTCTCCAGATTTTTGATTTCATATTTTGTCAACAGATGGACTTTAAAGTTTGGAGGTTAATGAGCTCAATGGCGTACTTATTCGTGCGCGGCAAATCAAAAATTTACTTGCTAAAATTAAATTCGATTTATTAATTATCTGAGACTTTTGCATCCAAAATAAGTTGACCAACATGTTTCAGGATGTGTAAAGAAATTTTAAAAATACTTTCAACAAGGTTTTGGAAAATTTCATTTTTTATGTGTAATTAAAATAAAATTAAAAATTAAATTTTTTATGAAATGCAATGGCATTTTATCGCCTATGGCAAATATTCCCGTCGGGAAAAGGGTGTGGCATGGTTTTCCAAAGACCAAGCGTCAGGATAAGTCGCAATATAAAAATATTAATATTTATTAATATCGTGTTCCATTTTGTCTTGGCATTTTATTGTTGTCATGTAAAATAACGCCATGAAGGCCCCAATATAATCATCTGATGTGTGAAAAGAGGCAGAAGAATATAAAAATATGTTGTTTGAATTGAATATTATTGGAGAGAAAGAGACAAATAACGAGGAAATCAAAGCAATATATGTCGACATACTTTCGAAAATTTTTCCTATTTCTGCCCTATTTCGACGGTAGGTCGGAATATGGTCGGCCACGTTTCGACATTAGCTTCCCAATTGGGCAGAAATAGGGAAGATGCTTTCGACGAACTGTCGGCAGAAAAATTGGGATTTTTATTCCCCATTTTCGTCGAGGCGTCGAGATTTTGACCAATTCTCGACAAATCCCTGTCGACGGATTTACGAAAATTTTCCCTATTTTCAAGCAATTTCTCTCGTTGGGTGAATAAGGCACAATATATCCAAGAAAAAATCAAAACTTCTTTAAAAAATATTCTGCAGCTTTGCGAAAAATTCATGGAGCTGCTGAATATTGAAGCTGCTTAAACTTTCACAACTTTCATGAACACAAAGAATAAAATCAATATTTGATTACCGAATTACCTACTTAAAAATTCTATCGGAATGTTGCATTGTCTCTCTATTTTACCCACATGCGTTGTTTTCTGTGTAAAGTCATCATTTTTCTATCGTTCGTTTTCATTATGTGGACTCAAAGAGCAAAATAATAATACTTTTGTTATAGTTTTGGAGATATCAGGATTTTTTCTGAATTAATTAAGAAAACAAATTTTGGGAAAAGCTAAAGTTAGTTAGTCTCTTGAAAGAATAGTCGTTAGAGGACTTTTTGGGAGATTAGATCGAAATTAAATTTTAGGAATCTAAATTAGAATTTCCTAAAGAATAACTCCCTTTTCTTCTCTTTCCTTCCAGATACGAGTACTCAATGAGAGCTGTAAATGATGCTGTTGATGAAGAGGATGACGCTGAAGGAATTCCTGGGCCATGGACTGAAGTTGCTTTCTACAATGTTAACGATTTATGCCAACGAAGGGAGTTCATTGCTCTTACTTTTATGCTCATAACTCTGGGAATTGTGGTTTTCTTCCTCATCCTTTATTTAGTCCTTGCTAAGTATTATAATCTAAAAGAAATGAATGAACTCAAAGTTGACATCCCAAAAGGACTCAAGGAACTTCCAATTGAGGAATCCCACAAAAATGGTCCAATCCAACAGAATAATGTGAAAATGGAGGAAATCACTGAGTGTGTACCTTTGTTAGACCTTAGGAAGAGGGTTAAAGTTGAGAAAAGTCCTACGCAAATACGAGAATACATTTTGAATATTGGGAAATTTAATAATAAGGAGCAAGATAGTGAGAGTGGATCGGATGGTTTTGCATCTAATTTACATGAAGAAGTTGTTGATGCGGAAATTCATCGAGATCTCCATTCAAATGCATCACAAACGAGTATTCCGGACACAGCCGTTATAGGCAGTTCAGAACCGACTCGGACTCCTCCTGAGAAATCCCAAGAAGCTCCCAGTACATCAGATTATTACAAAGTTTCTGACCTTAAGATTCTACCTAAACAAGTTAAAGGTCCCACCGAGGATACCCCACCCTTCCTTAATGGTTACGTTGCTCGTCAAGGATTCAGACCATCTCCGGAGCATGTTAAACAATTTCTAGGGACGTCATATTATAAGTGAAATTATATCACAAAATTGCCAAAAATTTATTATTTAAAAATATCTCAATAAACTGACATATTTTGATAATCATTAAAAAATTTTCATATAGAGAAGAAATTTGATGAGAATAAAAACATTTTAATTAATCTGCAAACATTTGTCTAATTTTTACATAATGGTTGAGTAAGTTCTTTGCTTTTTTTTTGCCCAAATACTGAACAAACATTAAATGTTTTTATACCACAAATATATTCACATTGCTGCTCATTTTATTTCAACAAAAACCGGGAGGAAAATTAGAGAAAAAACTCGTTATTTTATGCTTTGAAAATTAAATGTGCAATCAATGGCAATGCTGTGATTTTTCTGAAGGGCATAGTTTCTAAATTAAAAGGGAAGGTCTGCCTGCAGGTTCAATGTTGCTGGAAGTCTTTGTTGAAGATCTTGCAAAAGGATCAAAGTTAATCGAGTCAAATTGAAGCGAATGAGAAGAGGAATTTGGCGCCAAAAGCACCTGCCATGTTGTATTATCTTTTTCTCTCTCTTCCTTCCTTTCTCGTGCTCATATACGGAGTTTTTGGGTATTTTCTGTCCTCTCTTACTTGTCTTTCATTTATTAGTTTCCAAGGTGATCAAAACAAAGCAAGAAGTCAGCTGAGGAGACTTAAAAAGAATTCTTTTAAAAAATGGTGAGAAATCAGAGAAAATTCATCGTTCTTGTTCTTAATTTTCTATGATCATTTTAGCAAGCGATTAATGATCCTGAAAAATTGATCTTCGTCGCTCTTGCTGAGACTGATGGAGGACTCGAGAAGAGGATCTTTCTACATTTCTACTGCCACGATAATTCTATTGAAATGGTAATTTTTTCTCACACCAATCCCAGAATTTCTTGTTCTCAAAATAATGAGTTCTTATCGTTCCTTAGATAGACGAAAAAACACGAAAGCCCTTCCTGAGACGCATCAGAGTAGATCATTTGACCAAGAAGGACTTCTACGTGGGATCCAGGCTTCTTATTTTCGGTAGAAATATCAACATTATCGACTACGGGGATTCAAAGACCAAAAAGGAGCTAAGCCCACGAATGGAGAGAACTTTTGTGCTGCTAAAATGGAAATCTCTGACCAAACTTGATGCAATTTGGTGTGAGATCCTCCGGGAGGATTTTCAAATTGTCAACTGCCAGATGATGAAGCTGAAACCCGAAGATGCCGTGAAGATACACGGAAATGAGGTGGATTCAACAAAACTCTCAGATTTGATCACAAGCACCATCGAAGGTGCATCCATAGGAATGGAGATTGTGTCCAGGAATGCAGTTCAGAGAATGCAGGAATTGTGTTCTGAAAATTTCCCAGATTTTCCCATCTACACCTCCCCAGACATCTCTAGTGCTTCCCGGGACATTGATTACTTCTTCTGTGCCCAGAAATTCCCCTCAACAGCAGTATTTACCAACACCACGCTGGCTATTGTGAAGCCACATGCCTTTCGGAGTGGAAAGACTGGAGAAATTCTCAAGGAAATTCTCTCAAATGATCTCCGAGTGACTGCCATGAAACTCATCCACATGGGCAGGAAGAATTGTGAGGATTTCCTCCAAGTCTACCGTGGAGTAGCTCCAGAGTACAACCAAATGGTTCCGGAGCTCTCAAGTGGCCCAAGTCTCATCATGGAAATCTCCTCGGGTACTTCGGGGGATGCTCACGACACGCTTCGACGCCTCTGTGGCCCCTTTGACCCCGAAATAGCCCAAAAATTGAGACCTCAAACCATTCGGGCCAAGTTCGGGTGCGACAAAGCTCTCAATGCCATTCATTGCACAGATTTACCGGAGGATTGTGCGTCAGAGGTGGACTTTTTCTTTGGGAACTAATGGACGGGGCTCATGTGTCGTTTTTCCCACATATTTTTGGACAATTTGGCGAGCAAAAATTCCTAATGGGAAGGTTTATCAGTTTAGAATTTGGAGATTTAACTGACCTACATATTTATTTTGTAATTTAATGGCCAAAGACTAAATAAATTCTAAATAAAATTCTTATATTTTTTCAATTAGGAGAGGGAGGTTTTTAATTAGTCTGGATCTAGGGTTTAATTTATTGATTTGTAGATCATTATCTTTTATTTTCTCTGAATATTAAAAATAATTCAGATCATTCAAATAGCTTTGAAACGATTGAAATACTTAATTTAATTATTATTATATGATTTTTACAGACTTGCTCAATTAAACTGCTTACAATAACATTTTAAACAAATATTTACCTAATTTTTCATTCAGTTTTTACATTGAATGAGTTTTATTATCCAGAAACTGTTTACCCTTTATATTGATGAAAAATTAATTAACGCTTTAAGGTCCATTGGATCATACGCTGACCCAAAGGCTCGATTTTGAAAATGTTTCATTTTGTTTAGTTATTTTATGAATATTAAGTACTAATTAGTACAGTATGTCTTTAAAATCCCTGTTCATTTTATGATCACAAAAGGATATCCCCAACGACTCAAAGGATCACGAAGGACGAAAAACGGAAAATTTTTTAGTTGTGTTTTTTTTGTCAAAAATGTCTTATTTGAGCTCAAAAGCACCCATAAAAATTATTTTTAGTTCAATCAGCTCGCTAGATTGATCCCGGACCTTAAAGGGTTTAAAGAGACAAATTCTTATCAATTTGTTTTTATTGCAAATTAATTAAGAAATTATACGTTTCAAAGAAGATTTCTTATTGGCTAATAAATTCGAATATGTAATATGATTTCATTGGCCACTCTGCAGCATCTCGGGAAAAATAGCGTTTAGGTAAAAAAAAAAACAAGAGAGATCTTCATCAGTGGCTAAAAGAGACTAATATATTTGATCAGCATTTCAATCCCACCACCATGTACTTTATTTGCTTGCAATTTACTTGCCTGCGGTTAATATTTGCTCAGAATCCACCCCAAAGCAACAAATCAGTTGACAATGATGGGCATGTTGTGCATGTTGTTCGTAATTGTGGTGATTTGGTTGAATGATAAACCCCACGCGGTATCTCACGTGGTGGTCAATGTTAACACCATTAACTCAATTAACTCACTGCCCATTCAAATCACCTCCCACTCCCCCCGAGGACTCGATGTTTACAGAATTGTTGTCACTCGCTTTTTGCCCATCACCCTTTTGCCATGCTCTTCGATGCAGAACAAGAGAGCACTTACGGCGCCAAAATCGACTTTTTTTCCTCCTCATCGGGCAGCGCTTTTTCCACCCAGCATACACAACCCATTTGCCATATATAAAGTCCATCCGGACACGGCGGACACTTCTAGTGCGTCAATCAATCAGCTCACACACTAGGAGATAGTGAGCTAAAAAGACATTCGCGTGTGTGACTTTGAACCAAATCCTTGTTCTACTTTCACTCTGCAGGACTTTCACTGATTGTTGTGAGTGCACAATGGCCAACCGTGCGGGATGTGTGGTTGCTTTTCTTGTGATTTTCCTGAATTTCTGTGTGTGTGAACCATTTGAATTTCCCAGCGATAATCAGGATCCAGGTCAAAATCCTGGTGGGCCTATTGATCTCGGTCGCAGTGGCAATGACTTGGATCCTGTGAATTTTGAAGCGAGGCAAGGTAAGTGCAATTGTGTGAATTTAGCAGATTTCAAATTAATTAACTCAGATTTGTGCAGATTCTTCTTTTTTTTTTTTTAATTTTTAGCACAATTTTGTTTCAAAATTGATCAGAAAAATCCATTTTCTAAAAAAATTATTGAAATTTTGCGTAAGGATCTAAAACTCTTTCTTTACACATATTCGGTTTTTGAAAAATTAAAATGTTTAAGCTCAAAGTCAACAAAATAGGACAGTTGAGCGTACTATTGTAAATGGAAAATCTGCGTTTGTGCTTTTTGAGAAATATTGTAAAATTCTTTTTTTTTTAGTTTTGTTCCTTAAAATAGTTAATAACTCGGAAAGTTTCTCTATATATTTTAAATATTTTAAACTAACGGTGTTATGAATGCTTAATTCATAATTCATTAGGTTTACCTGGTTTATCAAATATGATCAATTTTATAGATAGGGGAGACAGGGGTTAAAAAAGTCACTTAAGGGTTTAGAAAAAGCTCAAAATATCATATTTCCCAAACAGATAAAGCGAAATGTATAGCTCATTTCTTTAGGAAATTTACTGCCCTATAACTCTTTCTCAGATCATTTTGTTCTATCTAGCTAGGAAATATGATATTTTAAGCTTTTTCCAAACCCTTAAGTGACTTTATTAGCCCCGGTTTCCCCTACTGAAAAAATGTTTTTTTTTTTAATTTTAAGATCATAAATTGCATAAATAACTTCAAAAATGTAAATTAAAATGATTAAAAAAATTTAGAATAAGCTCATAAAAGTCTTTAAAAATATGAATAAAAATCCTTTTAATTTTTTAGAACCATAAAAAACTATTGAAACACAAAAAATGTGAATCTACAGAAGCTTAAAATTTATTTTCCTGAATTTTATTTGTTTCGATCTTTTTTTCAGGACCTTTCCCAGGACCACTTCCTACAATTGGTCCAACTTTCCCTCCTGGTGGAAATCTTCCACCTGGCGGAGGTCTTCCACCTGGTGGAAATCTACCACCCGGCGGCAATCTACCCCCCGGCGGCAATCTACCTCCTGGTGGAAATCTACCTCCTGGAGGAGGTGGACAGCAACCTTTCCCCACTCTTCCTCCCACATTCCCCCAAACACAATTCCCTGGTTTCCCTCAGACTCCATTCACGAATTTCCCTCAAACGCTTTTCCCTCAGACGCAGTTCCCACAAACTTTTCCCACATTGCCTCCGGGCAATTTCCCTGGAAATCCCTTTCCACCCCCGGGAGGGAGGACCTGTGTTTGTGTCCCCACGGGGCAGTGTCGTACCACTGGAAGCGTGGACGGGACAGGAGTAATTGATATTAGAATTGTGACAAATACTGGCGGCGGTGGTGGTGGTGGAGGAGGAGGAGGAGGATCCCTGCCCAATGGAGGATCAGATATTGTTACAAATATCGTTTCGCCAACAAACTGTGGGCCAGGGCTTCAGCTCTGTTGCGACAATGGCCCATATCAGTGTGGTATTCGATATCCTCCAGTTGCTGGAAGTCCTCCTGTGGGTCCAGGACAGGCTCCCTACGGTGCCTACCCGTGGCAGGCCGTACTTCTCTCCCCTGGGAATGTCTATGCTGGCTCGGGGGTGCTCATTGACAATCGGCACATCCTCACAGCTGCCCACAGGGTTGTTAACTTTTCGTAAGTAATGCGTATTTTATAATAACTTTTTGCCCATTTCACCCATTTTATGTAATTTCACGTACTTGACCACCTCAATGGACTTTAATGTGGCGCAATGATTGATTTCTCATTGTCAGATTAAAATGCTTTCGTTGTGGAGGACAATGTTTGTGTAGCTAATGCGCTGTTGGAGGGCAATTAAGGAGAAATTCTCTGAATTTCTTGTGGCTCTATTTCGCCGCATTTAAGTATCAAATGACACCTTTTTAATTTTTAAGAGAGATTTTAGGTATAATTTAGGTAATTGCCACCGTGAACAATAAGCGAGATAATTTTATTATCATGCTATAATGAATCATTTTTTTTTTATTAAAGGTATCAAATAAATGTGTTGGGGGTGTATTAAAAGCTCTTAAAATAGAAGCTCCACATTTTGCTTTTTTTTTTTTTCTAAATTCGGGATAGTTTTATGAAAAATTGTATTTGTTAAAGGCAAGGAGAGGAAAATGTTTTTTTTTTTTCAGGAAACTCAAAGAAAAGGCAGACGGAGAAAAAACAAGCAAGAATTCCGAAAAATATTTTATGTAATATAATTTTTATAGCTGATGCAAGTTTCGGCATTTATTAATCATTGAAATATCATTTGCACAATATATTCCTCTTCCATGAAAAAGAACCTTACATAACAAATCAAATAATAGTTTTTGTAGAAAGCCAAGAGTTTGAAAAAAAAGATCAAATTTCTTTAGGAACTAAGAAATTATGAGCAAACGGAGCAAACTAGAATAATTTAGTACAAAATAAAGTTAATTTAACCGGAAGTACATAAATATTGTGAAATATTTAAAAATAAAATGGATAAAGTTGTGGAAAGGGAAAACAAAATAAAGGATCTAAAAACACAATTTTGAAAAGCAAGAAAATTCATTCGCTTTTACTAAAAGTTTTTTAAAGTCTCAAAACTTTAAAAAAAAATCAACTAATGGCGCTTTTTCTTCTTCCCAGAAAAATGCTTTTTATGTTCTTTATTCTTATCATTATTATACAAAATATAGTAGGTATTGTATATTTTATACATGACTAGACTTTCTAAAAATTTTCGTGCTTACTTTTAAATACAATGCTTCTCAAAATTCTCTTTGTTATTTAAAAATTTTCATCGGAAAATCATTGCAATTTTGTTATACAAAAATAACATTTTCTTACTTCCACTTAAATCTTTTTGCATTCTGAGAACGTGCTCTCAAAAAAAAATCATGTAAAATCTAATTGGAGATTGTAAGAAGTGATAAATGTTGAGGGGAATTGTTGAAAAATTCATTCATAGAGACGTCAGTTGTTTGGCTGGCCAGACAACATCCGATAAACAGCATAAAGCAATTGAATACTTTTGCGTGAAATGAACACACGAATAGCCTTCACCCAGAGATCTCCATTTTGCCCGAGAGATGAATGCATATTATACTTTGTTTCAATTTTTGAATTGTTCTAAAATTTAAATTTTCTTTCGGAATTTCGTCACAGGACTCCAGCATTGATTCTCGTGAGACTTGGGGAATGGGATGCTGCATCCACGAGTGAACCTTTCCCGGTGCAAGAGTTCAGTGTGGCGCAGATGTTCGTCCATCCGGCCTTTTCACCGAGAAATCTGCAGAATGACGTAGCTATTCTACGTCTATCGACTCCTGTGAATTTGGGATCGTCACCAGCAATCACAACAGGATGCCTGACAAATACGCAATTTGATGGGCAACGTTGTTGGGTTTCCGGATGGGGACGCAATGATTTCATCGGTGGGCAGTATCAGGCAATTCAGAAGCAGGTGCGTTACTCTCTATTGTACTGCAAATTCATGAGGTCACCTTGGTGGTGTGTGAGCTCTCTGTACAATGTAATGCATAACAACCGATTATTTGCAAAGTAGAAAACACTTTAATTCATATTTGTCTTGAGGATTGTAAAACTTTTGCAATTCCACTTATTTATTCTTCATGGAAAATTATATCAATTCAGCTATGACGCAGTTTAGCGTTGCGATGTGATTATAGCCTTCAATGCATTTTCTCCAGGTGGACGTACCCGTGGTGCCCAATGCTCAGTGCCAGACAATGCTTCGCACCACACGACTGGGGCCCAACTTCATTCTAGACGGCACGAGCTTCACGTGTGCCGGTGGAGAGCCCGGGAAGGACGCCTGCACAGGCGATGGGGGTTCCCCTTTGATGTGCGAAAGGAATGGAAGATGGTTTATTGCGGGACTCGTCGCTTGGGGTATAGGATGTGCAACAGGAGGAGTCCCTGGCGTCTATGTGGACGTAATGAACTACATTCCGTGGATTCAATCAATTGTGAGGACTTAATTTATCAGGGTTTGCGTTGGAAATGAGGTATGACTTTTCGGAGATTTTTGTCTCCTTCCTCAGGTGTGAGATTTGAGAGAGGAGACAATCATAAAAGGAGTAAAAGGATGAACAAGACAGAAAAATTAAAAAAAAAATGTAATTTATGAAATTAAGAGATCAATGTAGAATTTATTGCAAAAAATGTTTAAAAAAGACATAAAAATAAATTATTTTAGTTTTTATCAAAACGCCGCACAACATTTTCATCGTAGTCATCAATATCATCTCCTTGATCAACCTCAGCATCCAGGGTGCCCGATGTTGGGCGGAATTGATCATCTTCGGGTTTCATCACCTTCACGCCTTTGTCTCCCATCCGGAGGCAATCAAACGACCGAGAAAATAATTCGAATCCCTGTAAAAATTAGCACATTAATGAATGGATTAAAAAATATTATTAAAGATTGATAATTTTAAAACGTTTTATATTAAAAATTAGAGGACTTATCTTGACTCCAAAACACCTTTCTTTTCTTACAAAATTTAAACATTTTCTGAATTATTTTTTTTTTGGAGCAAATTTTGGATCAAAAACTTAAAATTATTCTGTGACTCCTAGCAAATATTATTCTTTATCAAGATTACTCACCTGGAAATAACCTCCCATCTCCAGACACACGTGCATATTCCTCCCAACGAAATAGATGTCATAGAAATTGGCACAGACTTCAATGAATCCAATTCTGGGAGGATTAACACAGATTGGCGGTGGATTTTTGCCAGAGACGCGATTTTTGTACAGAACTCTGTCATTCATCTTCATTTCGAAATGAAAGGCAAAGTCTTCGGGAATGTAGCGCAAGTTCATACAACCTTTGCTCTTGAAGGCATCCATCAGCATTCCTGTGCAACAGGCACAGATTCCCTTATTGCAACGACATGGGGCTCTCTTATCTTCATTAGGATCTCTGGGGAGTATTTGAATTTAAAGGAAAGAAAAAATGAGTTAAATTAAAGGTCGTCAAAGGGGATAAAAAGGTCCCCTTATATCAAAAAAATTCAAGAGTAAGAAGATTGGGTGTTGTTGGTTGCATTTTTACATCGGGAGCTTTAAGAACTAATTTTTTGGTTAACTCCATTTAACGGGAACTTTTAATTTCAGACACTTTTAGACATTAAAAAAAAAATTCCCAAAATTTTCTTGAAGAGAATTGGGACAAACCTGTGATCGTTGGGAAAAGCTATTTGCTTGGTGTCAGGAAAAATTTCACTTTTAACCACATCAACGTCCGTAGAGTCCGTAATATTTGGCGGGAGAGTTACCACAATGTAATCTTCCGTAGCTTAAAAATAAATACAAATTAATTTGAAAATAACGATAAGGAAAATTCATCACGACCGATCTTACAGTTGAAGAAATCGGGGAAAAGTTCATCACTTATGGCGGAAATTGTAGAATCTTCAATTTGCTGTGGCTCCTCTTCAGCACGGGAAATTCCAATATTTCTCCCAGTGAAGATGGAAAAAATGAGCACAACGAGAAACATCTCTTGCACTTCCGGAAGCAACTGCTCAACGCGATCGATGATCTTGAACTAAAACCCATGATCTTCACCTTCTTTGCTCTTTCGCTTTTGCTCGCTTGTTAGCTCTCAATGTGTGTGGGAAAAATGTGCCAGTGCGTGTGGCCACAGCTTCAAATGTGGAAATTGCACTCAGGTTGTAGCTTCTGCAGGTCTAATGATCCGGCTTTGTGTGAAATGATCAATGAATGCTTACGATCACTGCTAAAGTTTACACGCCATTTTTTTGCTCGCATATCTCGCGCACTTTTTCACGATCACGCACACCGGATGGTTTTTGCATTTGAGAACAAGAGTGAGAATGAGATGGATCGTGGAAAAGAACATTCTCAAAATCACACAAAATAAAATAAAATAAAATTCAGTCAAGTTACTCAATGAATTTAATTGCCACGCGAGATGTGGCGTAAAAATTTCACTTATCAGTGTGAGAAAGTGCTTGGTGAGTGTCTCACCTACTTTTCGCACCACAACACAGCTTCTTTCGTCGTTTTTTACAACAAAACTGCCTTATTTCACTTTCTCCTGCACCACACAGCTTTATAGAAAAAAGCCCCCGCCTCATAATATCGCGCACTGGAAGCGATAAAAGAGCTCCACAATGTGGTGTAGCCAGGAAAATAGGTCATGATCTTACTTCATGGTGAGATGATTCTCACCACAGTGGAATATTTTTACTCGCGCGCTCCTCTTCTGCATTCTATTTACGCACTTTTGCGGGATAAACATCAACAACTTCCTCGTGACTTTGCCCAAAGCTCCAAAATCATGACGCCACTGAAAAACTTTTCATTTTTTGCCGGTGCAAAAATGATTGAAGTTGTTGAAGTTTTTTTTTTCATTTTAATATTGTGACTGTCTGTATATTTTCCCAAATGCAGTACACATCTCAATTCATAAAAATTAAATACTCAAAGAAAAAAAGTGTTTACACAATTTGTGGACTAAACTGCTTACGCCAAGATTTAAAAGAAAAAAAGTAGAGTAAATAAATATTTGATGGAGTTTTTGTTTTAGTTGGAAGGGAATAATTTTGGCGAGAAGAGAGTGGAATTATTCAGTTTAGTGTTTTATGTCTCAGCGACATTATTTTCACGTTTAAAGTTTCAATGTTGTAAGAAAGAATTGCCCAAGAGAATCCACAATCTAAGCATTAGTCGCATTAAAAGCTTAAGTTTTCTTCAAAAAGAAGTTTTTCTGAGGGTTCAGTTTGTATTGTTATTTTATATATTTATATAGAAATTTTTCTAACACGGAAAAGGTTTACCTGGTTTACCTAATTCAATTTTTCAATTTTAATTTAAAGCATTTTATTAATAATGTACATACATATTAACTTTATTTTTTTTACAGTCTTTTAATTCATTTTCAAACATTTATAGAATTTTGAGCAGATTTCAGTGAAAGATTTGAAAAAAAAATTTCTTCTTTAACTTTCCTTGATGGTTTGCGATATTCTTGAATAATTTCCAAGTTAAGAATCATAATAGAGTCATAAGAGCCATTAAAACTCCTTAATTCACTTCTCAGATGATTTAAATTCAAGTGTTATAGAAAAAATGTATCTCTTTTGGTTTCCTCATTTTAAAATTGTGGAAATTACACAATTTTTTGCAAAATTTATAAAATAATCTCAATCATTGAATGAAAAGTTCCAAATTTAGCTTATCTGCCCTGTAATATTCGAGTCTCGGGCATTAGTCGCTTATCATATTTGCAAAATTACATATTCAGAAAAAACCGGCACTGTCACTTTTTTTCTTTTGCAAGATTCAAGATATTTTAATTTACTCCAAGTTTCGCCCAAAAAAATTATTAAAAAAAGTGATAAGAAACGGAATTATTCAAAATTTAAACTTTATTTTATCCATTGGCTATTGTACAATAGATTTTATTTCTCAATCTCGCTAAAAGAAACTCTTCATCAAAGCTCATTAACGAAAAGTTTTAAAAGATTGGTTGAAGCCCTGACGAATATGCTCTTAACCCTTTAAGAGCCGATTTTCATCCCATGGCTTAATTTTGTATATTTTTTAAAATATATTTTCAGTCACAATACAGTGCAGGACTATGTCTTTATGGCTCCTAAACATTATGGAATTATACAAGAACATTCCCGAGAAATCATAATCAGAAAGAACTAAAAACGGAAAATTTTAAAGTCGAGATTTATGGCCCAAAATGTCTTATCTGAATTCAAAGTACCTTTAAATTTTTAGTACCTGTAGTCCACCGGATTGTTTACGGTCCTTAAAGGGTTAAGGGAAGAAAATCTTTAAAAATGCATGTTTAAGTATTCGTTGAGTGAGTTTTTCACAAATTTTTCCAACTCATCCCAGTAGAAATGAAAAATCAGTTTAGCCTCATTTTTGTCTTCCACTGAAAATTTCCTCAAAATGAATATTCTCCTTTTGAAGAAAAGATATAAAATTTTTAGAAATTTATGTGAAATCTTGGAATATTTGTTTAAACATGAGGAAAAATATAAACGCACTTTTTCCAAGAAGGCTAAGGTAAGTTTCTTAAGAATTCGTGCTGACTTTAAGTGAAAATTCTCCCTCAACCATCTTCTTACTCAACTAATTTCAAAATGTTTAAGGAGAAGATTCTTAGAACATAATTATACTATCGATCATCATTTGTGTCCTGCCTATATAATAATTTCCAATATTTCCTTAATCAATATTGTTAGTTGAATAACCTTGATTCTGAGTATATCTTCATTGCGATTAATTGATTTCGTCACTGGAAGTATTTAATTTTTCCTTTTGTACTGACACTTGACCGCATTTTTTTTTTCATCTCACAGCAGAGTGTTTCTCTTAATTGCATTCCCCATATTTTTTCTTTAAATAAAATTATAAATGTTTTGATTTAGCCTACAAGGTTGCAAAGATCACCTTTTGACCGCGCCGTGTTCTCATTCCACCACCGTTTATCACCCATTTTTGCACACAGCAAAGATATGCAAATAGAGAGTTTTTTTTTGGAAAATTTTCACAGTGATTGTCTGACGGATGATGATTATTTTGGGATTTATTTTGATGTATTATTTTAATCTCACTCACTTTTGCATATTTTGCGGTGAGATATTGCTTGAGAAATTCTGTTGAACTCGCGCACGCGATCATTTTTTTTTGTGTAGTAGCCAATGAGTGGGGGTGGATGCAGTTTAGAAGTAAAATGTAGTTCTATTGATGGAATTTTTATTCACTTGTACACAAATCAATCGCGGACCTCGTTCACGGCATACAATGCGATCGAGGTATCAGTTGAGATGAAATTGTGGAAGCAGAAAGATAAACTGCTCGTGACTGCTCTGTATCTCCAAAATAAGTGTAAGTTTCGGGGTATCATTTTGTCAAACATCTTAAAGTGATCTTCGTGATCTTCGCCCAAAACTTACAATTATATGTGGTGCACTTGTCATCTGAAGAGCGGAGGCACTGCGAGGCAATAATATTTGTAGGCACAAAACAATATTCTTTGTGGGTGATAAGGAAGATACGAGAGATGGTGAAATTTTTGGGGGAGAGTCGCGCGCGCGGTACGATTGAGTGCTTCAATACTTTTGTCGCGGAGTGTGTGTGCCCCTTATCAGGAGCCTTTGATTTGCTCTCAGTGCGCCCCTTATCACCTTCTCATATGACCAGAGATGAGTCGTCCCAGCTTCTCAGTATTCAGATGTGCCTCAGACGAGGAAGTGTGTGGATTTTTCTCTCAGAATCAAACAACGTGACTTTCAAGACGTTCTTGAGCATTGTCAGTTAAGTTTGTCTGGCGCAAAAGGAAAGTGACTGAGAGAGAATGTTCAGTTTGGATCTTCAGTGATTTTTTTGTGAATTTCTTTAACGCACCCAACGCCCACACAACGTGGCAAAATACACCTGAATTAAGCAAAAAAAAATTAGGGCAATAGTAAAGCCCGCATAATGAAGCCCTTAAAATTCTTCATTCACTCGGATCAAGAGTGTGAGTAGGATATTTTCCCAGAAAAAAAATCGCCCCAGGATTGAGCTTTCTATACATGCTGTGTAAATGATTCATATGTGTGCCAAATTCTGTAATTTAATTCCAAAAGTGATCAAATTAAGATTCCAAAAATTTTCCATTCTAATAATTTCTTTATAAAATTTATATGTAAATATCATAAAAGTGCTCAAGTAATCCTGAGAATGCAAATCTCGGGGATCACAAAGAAGTTTACATATAAAGAAAGAAATACCAACGAAGTAATCTAAGCCTAGGAATCCCCATAAACGCAATAAACTGTTCGGGAAATTAGATATCTCTTTGTCAAATAAAATGTGAATGGTTTTCCCCTTGTTCTTGTTTATAATAGAACGATTTACATTATACAATATCATTGTAAGAATTGAATGAATATTTAACTCTGAATCTTTTAAGACTTTTTAGACAATTAAAAACTAATAAAATAAATTTATTCGAATTATAAACGTAATTACTATCGAAATTTATAATTCATCTTATTTTCCTAAATAAAATAAACACGCTGTTTAATAGAGATTTAGATGCATCTGTATCATTTAACAATTGTTTAATTTAAAATAGTCAGGGATTTTAAGGACGATAAATTGAATTGCAAATACGAATATAGAATTTTTAAACGGTTGTTCTTTTTTATACTTTAAAACTGAAATCAAGGCGAACATTCTTACACAGTTTAAAATCTGTAAACTTGAATAAGATTAACCCAATTTTGATTTTGTGTTCAATTTTACATATTAAATTGAAAATTGGAAAAAGGTGTTGTCTAATTAATCTTTATTTTTTATCATAAAAAATCACCTAAATAAATAACCGAAAAAGCTGTAGAAATGGTTAGATAAATGGTTAAGAGCTTTAGGAAGGTAAGACGTTACTTAACTGTTTGTTTCAACCCGCAGAAAATTAGAAGTTGAGGATAATTTACCCTCAATATTCAATTCAATTCAGTAAATGATACAAAATAAAATCAAGGGTTTAGCATCAATTACAATAGCTGTGACATCTTCCACGATTATCTCAGAAAGAAGTGTCCCAGAAGAAAGTTCCCAAAATCTGCCGTTTAAACTCGCGTGATTAAATATTTGAACACTCTCGGTGAAAAAATTTGAGGCCTCAATGACGTGTGCTTTTTCCGACGTCCCCACAGACACGCGTGCTAAAACATTGCGTGCGGTGCAAATCTCTCCGCGCAGAACAACTACTGAGTGCAAATATTTTACCTACCTCTCTTACTCATGAAACAGCCTCCCGACATTGGCCCACATTTGAACGCACTTTTCTCACGGAGCTTTATATTGTCTGTTGCAGCTCTTCCCATTCTGCAGGTCAAGGAGAAGGACGCGACTTCTTATGGCACCAGCAACAGGAAAGACTTATCCCCGTCGCCGGAAAAGAGCGACCAAGTCAGGCTCAAATACCCCACGGCAGTTTATCTTGTCCTTGGCTCCAAATTCTTTGAGTCCTTCGCTGCAAATGGTGAGCTGAGCATATAAAAACATACAATGAATCATTGTTTTTTTTAATTTTTTTATGATGATATTTATCATTTTGATCCTTTTAAAATTTATTACTGACTTAATTCATAAAAATCTGAGAGAGAGAGAGAGAGAGTTAAAGAAATTACATTGAAGAAAAATTAAAGAGAAAAAGAAGAACCTTCAATCAAATTAAATAAGGATAAAATGCATGGAATGTATAATATTCAGATTACTTCTCAATAAAACACAATTAAATATTTAAGGACAGATTCAACGTTTACAATTGCATTTCAGAAAGTAGCCTATGGTAGCACTACACAGTACACTATAATTAATATTTAATTGAAAACAAAGTATTAATTTTACTTTACTGTAAAATATACAAACAAACAACAAACATTTCACAAAATTCTCCTTTCAATGATTTAAAATATATTTTATTAAATTCAACCTTAAACCCCATTAGGAAAGGTTATGGACATGTATACATAATTTGTAGCTTTTACAAATTATGTACATTTTCTTTATCTGCGTTTTTTCTTTACTTGAATTAAGTAAGTTATAGAAAAAATCTGCAATATATAATTTCATGATTTTTCATGCCATACATCGCATAAATGATGTAGCGAAATGACGCATGATTTTTATGAGCAAATATTGCAAAAAAATTAGAAAAGCTTTTTTTTTTAGTTTTGTCAAGTTCTGTGCATTCGTAATTAAAATTATTTTTGCTTGTGTTTTTTTTTAGGAGTCAGAAGTATCCTGGCACTCTACCTCAGGGACTCTCTGAATCTCTCGGAGAGCCTCGCAACGACAGTCCTGCACATCTTTAATTTCTTTAGCCAATTCTGCCCTATTTTTGGCGCCATCCTAGCCGATAGTTACTTCGGAAATGCCAAGTGAGCCCCTGGGAAATTACTAACTCTAACAGGGATTACTTTTCAATCATTTTCTTATCCTTTTTTGAATGATTTTTAACTCTTTTTCTTCTTCTCTAGAACGATCTTCTATTTTATGCTTTTCTACGCCCTTGGCTATGGTGGGATTACCCTTGTCACTCTTCCATTCATTAAAGCCTCAATGGAGTGAGTATCATTGACATACCAGGAGGATTCTCCTATGAAGGTGCACTGAAGGAGAAATTTTTGCATTTCAGTATTATAGTCTTTCTGTCCTTGTTCCTAATTTCCGTTGGCAATGGTAACATCCGGGCGTGCATAACGAGCCTCGCGGCTATTCAATTTAAACTTCCTGAGCAGAAGGTATCTCTGCAGAAGTACTTCTCGCATTACTACTTTGTATACACAATGGGGGTCCTGTTGAGCAAGATCATCACCCCATCGATACGAGGACTCAGTGGGAATTGCTATGGGATTGTTTTTGGTTTCCTAGCGATTCTCTTTCTCGCATGTTGGAGTAAGTTTTTTTTTTATTAACTTTTACCTCAAGGGAGTTTATTCATTTTTATGCTCTCATATTGTGATCATAAAAAATCTTAAAAAGTTAAGTTTTTTACAATTTTTTTTTCTTATCTACGAAGCCTCAAAATAAATAAACTTTTTTCTCGATTTAATTTTTTTAAATTATCTAATTTAATTTATTTCTTTGCAGTTACTTTTCTAATTGGAATGTTCTTCTACAAGAAGGAGGAGGTGAATCGTCAGAATATTCTCGTCCAGGTAGTTGGATGCATTTGGTATGCATTGGTGAAGTACATCAAGAAGGAGAATGTCCACGCCAATTGGCTGGATAGCTCAATTGGGAGATATTCAGAAGAATTCGTCCGGGATGTTAGAGCCTTCCTCCGAGTCATTCGGCTCTACATCCCCTTGCCCATTTACTGGGCTCTGCTGGCACAGCAGGACTCCAGTTGGACATTTCAGGCAACAAAACTCGATACGACGGTCTTTGGCTGGCGCCTGGAACCTGACCAGGTTAAGGCAATGGGGCCATTGCTGCTCCTTCTCATGATTCCCTTCTGGCAGAATGTCGTCGTTCCGCTACTACATCGTACAACTGGATGCCAGATCTCACCACTTTTTAGTGTGGCACTAGGTGGAGTATCGGCTGCATTATCCTTTGTGTGCTCCGGCATCCTGGAGGTGCAGATTAATAAATCTCCCGCGGAGAGTATATCATTTGCCTGGCAAATTCCGCAATTCTTCCTCTTAATGATGGGTGAAGTACTGCTGTCGATTCCGGGATTGCAATTTAGCTTCACCCAGGCACCGGCTACCATGAAATCCGTCCTTACGGCATCGTGGTTCGTCAACAATGCCATTGGGAATCTCATTGTGGTCATTGTTACCGAGCTGAAGCTCACATCGTCACAGAGTTCGGAGTACTTCTTGTACTCTTTCCTCATGATTTGTGGCATAACGTGCTTCACATTTATGGCTGGGAATTACGATACACCCACCCAGGTACCTCCGGAACCGCTCCCGGAGAAATATATCATCCTCGCAACGGATAAATCTGATAAATCCGCATCTGTGTGATTCCAACAGTGTGTATACTATTTTTTAGGATTATTTTCAATAAATCACGTATTTATTTAGGACTTAGAATTGGTAGGAATTAATTCCTGGAGCGACCTAGGCGCTGGATGAAGCATCCCTTGAAGGAGTGCAGCCTCACATCGATTTCACCCTCTTCGAGCTCATTGAAACGATAGACATCCTCATAGCAGGATGGGGATATGCATTCCCGAATGCAATTTGTACGAAGAATTCCTGGTTTAAGGGCACTGCATTTGCTACTCTGGTCACAGGCTGATTCAAATTCCCGAAAAGACAATTCCTGGACAGAGAGAAGATTTTAAGAATTTCTTTTCCAATTTTTTTCTTTGGTCCTGGTAAACTTACATTCTTGTTGTTTTCCTTGTAATCAAATTCTGGGAACGTGAACGTTTCGCCGGATACCTGCAGACCTGCCAGGAAGAGAACCACCAAAAATTCCCTAAACAGCATTTTAGGGCACTTCTTCTGACATTATCCAAACCTTCCCCTTATCCTTAAAATACCCACATAATGCTCTCTGTCTTGCACTGGGAAAATCCTTTTTCCTTCCGAACAGCGCATGTGCCACATTTTTGCTTCACCATGCGGGTGGAGGAAAAATTGAGAGCGGGAAAACCCCTCAAGCTGGGAGCTTATTTCTCCACAGGATTTCCTTTTGAGAACAATACTTGAGCTTTTTGGGAAGCGGATATGTTGTTGCTGAATTGTAATTTGGTCGCGGAAGGTGATTAGTGGGGGAGAGCAATGAAAAGAAAACACGAACATTTGGACACTTCCCCTCAGCATTATTATCCTTTCCGGTATTTTCAAATAAGCATATAAAGAGCATAATTCAGTGGAAAATGTACTTCCCTCGCACATTTCATTGAATAACATAATAAATGTTTACATCATGTTTATTAAGCTAAAGCAAAATTGCCCCAATTGAGAGCGAATTGCATGTGAATTGCATTTCAGCTTGCACACAAAATTCACAAGGTTGAATTTAATTAATTAAACTTTCCATTTTACCAGAGATCCTGGTATGAGAAAATCACGGAAATTTTAAGCAAATGCAATTTTCTTATTGTTCTCTAAAACCATATAGATTTAAACAAACAAAGAATTTATTTTATGCACGTAATTTTATTGGAAATTGATTCTAAAGAATTTCGTGGAAATTTTCCTGCTTTTGAACTTTCTCTCAGATTAGTTTGTTGCATCTTGAGGAGAAATGATTTATTTTAATATTTTTGAATCTTGTAGTAGTGACTAACTTTACCCCAATATATCCTAATTGAATTTTGCACGTTCAACGGCTTTTTTGGGATGTGAGACTCACTTGCGGCCATCTTGAAAATTTTTAATTTATGGTTAGTAAACTCAATCTTTACTAATTTCAACTTTTAAGTCATTTTCAATACATTTTCAATATCTTTAATGTATTGTATTAAGATTGATAATCTAAATCTACGCCGTCTACGCCTTATAGATTATTGACTCATTTTGCCCCAGTTTCCCTCAAATGTTCCATTATTCAACTAAATATAAATTCTAAATGAAGGAACTGTTTATTCTCTTTAATATTTTACTAGCTCACAGGACTCACCTCCACACGATTTTATTTGTAGTTCTAAACTTGACCTTTATGCAGGACTTTTCTCTAAAAGTGAATAATGAACCCATTTCACAGCAGTAAAGTTAATTAAAAACGCCCTCTAACTTATCGCAAATGAGGTGCAATATTTTACTATTTTCCCTCCACAACACTATCCTGCGAGTCTTATCTTGAGGTCACCTTGGTGTGCAGCAAAAGAAAAGGAGAATATGTGTGGGAATTTCTCCATTCAGCTGCACCAGATGCACTTCATTGCTCTATATTTGCACTAAAATTCAAGTCAGATTGAATATCTTTACTTACGAATCAGGCATACCACAGCACACATTCTCCTTTTCCTTTATCCTGTTTGGCAACAATGATTGATGATTCTTCATTTCTCAAGGTGTGGGTATGTGTTCTTCGTGTGTGTGATTCGTGAAATTCAATCAGAAGAAAATCAAACATGGATTGGGGCAATCAGTGTCAGAATTTTAAATGAAATAAAATCTATTGGATTGCAAATGGATTTTCTGAGCAATGTGGAAATTGATGTGTGGAGGGTAAAATTTTGGGCGTCTTACTTTAGGTGGTAGGTTGTACCCCAAAAATAGGACATTCCCCAGATATCTCATAACTTATTCATCTTCAATTCTTGTGTGCCGCGGGAATAATTCATGAGGATATCAATAGGGACGCGCATAAAATCGCGAAGTTGTTTGGAGGAGCTCTCGTATAACAATTAATTTAATTTCTTTATTTTTAGAAAAGGAAAAATTTTCCGAATTCTCAGGAGTAGCAATTAATTGCGCCAAATAATTCATGAACTGTTTCTGTTTAGAGAGGACACTCTGGCGATGGGCTGGTAGGGAGGGGGGGTACGGAGCTTTTATATGATGATGGGTGGGTGTTTTCAACTCTTGAGCGTCTTCAGCATTGCAGGATACATTCCACTTTTTGGATGAAAGAACGAGTCAATAGACTGTTTGACTTTCTCCTTGTTATATATAGTCGTCTTGTAATGGGAAGAAAATTGGCGGTAGCCCAAAATTGCCTTCTTCCTCGCAATTACCTTCGCCCCCTTCGCCAGAGTGAGGAAAAGAGATTGAGTAATACTGTAAAATATATGAGAATAGAGGAATCCTCCCATAGAATCCTTGCACACGGAAGTGAATTCAACAACAAATGGCACTTCCGCTCGCCATCGGAAAGAGAAATATAAATATATAGATACATAGCATACGCGGGAAAAATGTATAAATATATGGAAGAATATATTGGTGTTGAATTTCAATGCAAAATTTCAATTCGTGCAGATCATTTGTCACAGCTGAAGATGGTAATTCTCAACCTCCAATTGCATAGAATGGTGTGTATGGATAATTTGAGCGAATTTTCAACCATTAATTTCACGGCAAAATTCCACGGCATGGAAGCCAATTTCTCATGGCGTGCAATTTAATGCGAATACCATTCTCTCTACGTGTTCCTCGGCAATTTGTTTCCCACCGGCACGTCCCCCCTATATTTTGTACCATATAGCTAAGGTACATAGCACCACACAAAAATCATATTTTGTGGCAAAACTGTGCCGTTTTTCTTTGGCGCGAAAATCCACGCCGCGAAGGATTTTCCTTTGTGGGCAAAAAGACGCGCAGGAAGTACCGAAAGAGACCTCGAATACAACATAGTGCATGTTCGAAGGAAAAAGTGATCCAATTCCATGTTAGAGTCGTGTTGTAGCAAGTGGGGGTTTGGGGTGGATTTTAAGGTCACGCACATCAACTTAATTCCTCAACGTTGGGCCGGTTGATAAGCATCGGAATTAAATTGATTTTTCAAGGATTCCCCGTTGTACATGTATCTTCAACGAGTGGCATACTTTTTATACCACATCCACGAACTGCAGGAGCTTCAACTTCTTTCCTCCTCTTAAAAGGTCAGCAAAAGAGAGATTTCCCGCCAACTGCCCGCCCACTTTAGCCCGGAGTACATAAAGTGTGTATACACTGCAGCTGAAGAAAAAGTTCTCAAGTGGTGAGTATGGTGGAGAGCAAAAAGACATGAACTCAAAGGATTGTTGGGTAATGGCAGGTCATTATTAGGTTGGAAACGTTCCCAGTAAGTTTATTTTATTTAGTGTCTCTATTTATTGAATGCAATCAAATGCAATTTGTGGGTTTCATGCTAAGCTTGCAGTTTAAACGGATTTAGGATGAATTTAAAAAGTAATTTGTCCGTTAGTCTTTTGGTTTAGTCATCAGTTTATCTGTTCTATTTCCAACGTTTGTCTGTTTGTTTGTTTGTGAGTGCATTCCTTAGTTCTTTTGTCTGTCTGTTCAGAATCTTTGGCCAGATATTTCATTTGATTGTTTATCTATCTATTCATTTGTTTGTCTGTTTATTGGTCGCAATCGAAAAAATAACGATTAAACGGAAGCTCTAAGATAATGTTGGTTTTACAACGTATCTATATCAAATTCTCATCTAGAAAAGCTTACATCTTCTCAGAGCTTTCGGTCCTGCTCGGAGCCTTCATCAGTGGCTACAGAGATTTTTTTTTTTGAAAAAGAAAGAAAAATTTCCACATTCAATCACTGGGAATTACGTTTTCTGTTCGTCCGACCGTTCTTTCGTTCGTATTTTGCCAACACAATTTTCTAAATAAATCAGAAACATTGCTACCTGACATAGTTTTTATATAGCACTCAATTTTCTACACGTTCTAACGCCATTCTGGCATTATGTTGCCATCATATAAATCAAAACCACAACTAAAACACATGCCCAAAAGCCGGCAAGAATAATGTACAGTAGGGGTTCATCACAACGCTTTTTCTTTCCTTACAGCAGGTTTATAAAGTTAAAAATTATAGGGCTATTGAGTAATCCCTTCGTGCTCAAAAAAGAGATTCTAATGCCACTTTTTAAAATTCTTCTGTGATTCTTATTTTTCTTTATTTTCTTACTCCTACCAGAATAAGCTGCAGATTGCCTTTTTTGGCTACGTAACATGGCTATACTCTGTTATTCAACTGTATAATACGAAAAATTATATTTTACCTGGGTTTCAAGTTCCAACTCATAACTTTCAACACTTTAAAAGAGATTTTTTTCTCAAAATGAAAAATTAAATTATTGTAAATTTTCCAGTAAATAAATTCTTTTACAGCTGAGATATAAAAGAAAAATCAGAAATTGGGGCAGCTTTAAACTCACATGGTTTGTCTTACTGAGGCATGATTCCTACGTTCTGGGTGGAATGAGCCTCGTGGGAATCACGAAGAAAAATTTCCTTTGGGTCAATAATTCAATTTTCTTCCGGTCAGTGCAATTTTTCACCTCTATTTGGATTGCGGCAAACGATGGAGGAAAATTGGGGGTGGAAAATGGGGGTGGCTGAAGAAATTGGTTCATCGTGTTGTCGGATAAATTGGTTGGATTTGGCTTAATTGCCATATGAGATATTTAATTAGAATCCATGAGGTTTTGTTGCGTGAACGTGGAGTCGGGATACAACAAGTATATATGGTGAGAACTTTGACCCTCTGTCCCGCGGAATCGATGGCGTCTGCGCCAGAACAGCAAGCTCCTCGTTTGGGGAAAATATGGAGCATCGCGGGAGTCAGTTTTGGCAGAGAACCTTCTCGTGAGCGGACACACAGACAGCCCTCACGGTGCACCTGATCAGCTTCCAATACCTGACTACTGCACCAACTACTGTCTACCATATTACCAGCATTGAGTGTGAACCCCAGAAGCGCGTGACCCACCTACCCGTGTCAATCACCACAAGAGTCGTGCTCCCCCCTCATTCCCCCTTTGAATATAAAGTGAATGGTGATAACCCAGAGGGAGCACTCATCTCGTGGAAATACCCATCTGTAGTGGAAATATCATACATTTGTATTCCAATGAGGGCCTTCGGGGTGTGAGTGACAAAGGAAAGTGAAGTGTGGGAGGCTGAAAGAAAGAAAAGAAAAAGGAATCCCTACATACAGAAGAAAAGTGAATAAAGTGCTGAGAAAAAGAATCCAGTGTGGGAGCTTAGTTTTGATGAGGCTCCCTCACCACGTCTCAACGGCACCGCTACAGCTCAACTAAAAAAATATACATATATATTTGTAAGTTTCATCCTTGCACAAGTTTCTCTGCCCATCCCATTTCTTAATTTAAAATTCAAAACTCGTGCGCTTCTGTCTAGGCGGAGGTGGGTACTATAATTGATAGAATTAAAGCTCGCCCTTTAATTCCGGTGAGGTGGGTCAAACGTACCGTACGTGATTTATGAATGTTTTATTTTAGGTACCTTTTTTTTTGTGCATCACACAGTGTCATCAAAAAGATGACTTTATTGACAGCCATGACTATAACTCGTTTTATTGCATCCACATAAACTCGTGGAAATTTTAAGAGGGTGCTCTGGTGTACAAGCTAAATGGCATGACTTGCAGATGAAATGTCATTAAGTCGTTAAAACATACATACGGATATTCCGAGACTCGCTACAGAGTGGTTGGGATTACCATTAGCAATCACGAGTAAGCCTCCCATTACAATATTGTCTTGGACATGACTTGAATAGGAACTTTTTGGCCATTTATACTTTGGGGGGGGGAGCTTTAGCCTTATTTCCATTCTTACTCCTTATTATAAGAAAGTATTATGGGATTTTGAGCCAGGGCATTGAAACTTTTCAACAAAGTCTTCTGTTGATAGAGTTTCTTTTGTAGGAGAGACAGATGTTGCCATCTGGAGCAATTTTAGTGTATACTAATTTTGTGACGTTTCGTATGCTTGTTACGTCTTCATCAGGTCTATGAATTAGACTTTATACTTTACTTATAGCTTAGTAACCATATTCGTAAAACAGACCCTCACAGTTACACCCAGAGAGCCCTCTACAACTCTTTTCTTTTTCTTTTTTTTTAACTTGACTTACTCTTGATTTGTTTGCTTTTCTAAATGTTTTTTTTTTTAATTTTACGTAATATTTTCCATTTTTGTTTTCCTCTGCAGCATACGGCGAAAGCTTCACATCCTTGTATTTAATTTTCATATTCAAATAACATCCCCATGAACTCTCCATCCATTAATCCAAAGTTTTGTGCGAAGGAAGATATAAACTTTCTTCTCAGTGACTTAGTACCCCTAAAGATAATCGCGAGTGGAGCCACCACACTGCAGGATATGCTGTGCAAATGCACAAGCTTTGCCATTGTCTCAAGTATAGAATCTTCCCGCACTGTCCTCTCCCGTGAGAACTCCAATTTTCCGTATGTGTGTATAAGCCCCATTCTCAAGGTAATTCTTCCTCCTTCACTTCTACACTCCGAAATAACTCACAATTTTCCACCCAACTCCCCTCCTCAAAAGGATACGGTTCACAACACGAATATGTACATATATAGGGCCTCCTCCACACTTTTTCAGATAAAAAAAAACATATCTGAGAGATAAGAAATTGTAAGCCTTGAGATTTGATCTCTATACCACGATGGTTGGTGGAAAATTTAACTGGATTTTCCGTGCATGATGAAAAGGCAAAAAAAAATTCCACAAGAGGTGGCTTTCAAATGAACATCATCTCACACACACGCACCTTCCGCACCCGCATGAGATGCCAATTAAATGAAATTATTGGATTAAATTTTGGAAGCTTCAAGTGGGACACGAGATAACGCACTTTTCCTTCTCAAGAGCCTACATACATATATTAGGGAATTTGAGGGTGGTCTTGTGTGGGATTTTGTATGAAAAAAAAATCCATTTGGAGCTTACTCCACGCGTGGAAAAGAATATTTTGAGGGATTTTCTGAGATTCAGCTGACGAAGAAGCTGTTATTGCGGTATGGCGAAGTAAACAGGAAGCATATGGAAGGAATAAGGTACTTTAAATTTAACGTAAACACCAAGGGAGGTTCATTACATGAATGTGGTGTACATTATGTTTTTTCTAGGAATCTTTTTGTCAGATTTATTGTTAGATCTATTACACAATTCTGATCAAAAATAATTATTAAATTTTAAATTAGTAATATTTTCGTGTTTTTTTTCCTATTTCGGGATTATTGAACGATTTTCCGGGGAATTAATTATTAAATGAAAAAACGAAGCTTTACCTTTGTTGATTGTGTTGAAAATAGACAGAGAACATTAAACAAAAGTTCTTAGAATGCTTTTAACTCCACCCACTTCAACATTTGAACTGACCTAAATTTAAAAAAAAAATTGAAACGAGCTTTGAAACTAATAAATTCATTGCTAGAATCTTTTAGATCGATTCTTCAACTATTTTCTTTTTATTTAGTGATGTGGTACAAACATCCATTAGAATTACTCACCTTGCTTGAAGATATCAAAGTGACAAATGAACCAAACAACTCGCAAAAAAATTCTATACAGTAGCAAAATGCACAAATATAAATTAAAGTTTCTGATTATGGAATTCAGCACAAAACTTTTGCTTTTATAAAATTAATAATTCAGATAAATATTTGTTTGTTAAAACATGCGAATTATATTTAGCAATTTATTATTTATTATTTAACAATTAACTGGCATTAAAGAATATTAAGTGGGATTAAACATGAAAGGAACTATTTAAATATTTATATCTCATGTGCTGAAATGTAGCTTTGAAAGCTTTTGACGCAAAACAAAAATGAATTGACCACAGAATAAACAAACAAATTTAAAAAAAAAATATTTTAATATATAGAAATTTTTCAGATTTGATTGATAAATTCACTGAGAGATTTATTTTGTTAATTTTATTATTTTGAGCACTTTATATAATTTCCTTTTATTTTATTTAGATAATTTTAAAGCTTAAAATTTTTCAAGTCGTTGGCATTATAATCTAATGCTTAGGCACTCATGCTTATCATTGAGAATGTAGGATATTTTCTTCTATTTATTTAAGAAAAATTCCTCCCAACTTTCTTGAAGTTTGCTTTGCGAAAAGACAAGCATCATTGAAAAATTCCTGAGAAGTCTTCAAACACAAATTCCCATGCTGAACAATTTAATGAAAGAGGAATGTCATTTAACCGCAGGACTTTATGTCCTTATCCACGGGGAATTAAATAGAATTAGCAGGGCGGTCAAACTGACTTGTAGAAAGTTAATATTCACTTTTCCTCTTCTCTTTTCCATTTTAAGTATACCTCGACAGAGATTAAGAAAGTTTTGTAAAAAAAGGAAAGTTTTAGGTGATGTTCTATAAAAAGCTTTTTCTTATCTTCAATTTGAATTTCTTTTTATTTCTCATCTCTTAAGAGAGCAGAAACTTTATTTTAATGAACACTTTAACTCTCCTCTTCATGGTTTTTTTTCTTCTTTTTTGCATAAATTCAAATGAATTGCATTTTATCATGCATTTTTCCCAAACAACCACGTACATTTCCACAAAAATTCTTCCTCTTATCTTCTTCTTTTTATTTCACTTGAGAGACCCTCCATTAAAATTCATTGACTTTGATTCTCAGCAATTTTATCCGCGCGTTGTGTTTATGTGGATTTTTCCATGAAGAGAGAAAGTTGCTTTCCGTTCTCAAAATGTTAATTTCTCACAAGAAGGGTTCTCGAGGAAAGTTGACGTGAAAGCTCGTAGATGGGCGCGGGTGGGAGTATAGAGGCCACGTGAAGTATACGACACCCCCTCGAGAAATGCTTGAAAAGCCCACGATTTAAAGTTTCCGGCACAAAAATCTCGGAAAAGTCAAAAAGGAGGGAGAGCATTTGAAAGTCAATTTCTTGCACTTACCACCCTCATCCCACCACCACGGGGGATGCCAAAAGTTCTTCACTTCTTCAATTAGTACGTTATATGCCGTCTGCCCAGCAGGGGGTGTGTGTGTCGCCCACCCACAGCAAATCAACGGGATGTCACTCTAAATGGGTGCTTATGTGAGGGAAAAATATGGCTTTGGATTTTCTCTGTTTTTCCCATTTCCGTTGCATTTGGCGAAACAATGGCTGGGGGGTGGATTGTGCGGGAGACGATTTCAATAATTTTACATAAAACCTTCTACATCGATGTCCTCCCTCCGGTTGGAAAAGTGCACTCGTGGCACTCTTTTCTCTAGAGAGGATACACCACTACTTTGGAATTTTGCTATATATGTACAAGAGGAAGTTTTCGCAAAAGGAAAAGACCAAGTGCGGCGTGGAAAATTCAGAGCGCGCGTAAGTAACGGGCATGTCGAGGAAAAGTTTAATTTTATCCAAAAACAGCCAAGTTATGGTGAAAAATGATACACTTGAGAGGGAAAAAGCTCAAGAGGTTGAAAATTGAAAATACAAGCATATAGTGTGTTTGTACAAATATTGTGTAAAAGTGTTGATTTTGCATCTGCTGCACTTTTCTGTATTACTTTTTGCTTGTTACATTTGTTTACCGAACAACAGCTGTAAAATTGGCAAGGAAACGTTGAATTTCTATGGGAAATTTTAAATTTTGTTTGACTATCTTTCATTTATTTTTCACTGACGTTTCGATTACGATAGAGCCTTCCTCAGAACATTGAGTCTTTAAAAAATCCTGATAGTTTTGGTACTAATAAAGGGAAACTCAATGTTAGTTCTCTTCTTACTGACATTAAATAATTTTAAAGAATGAATGAATAAAATTTTATTATACCCTTTGCAGACTAGTGCTTAGGGCTAATTTTAAAGAATTCCAATTCTAAGTTTAAATATGGCGATAACCTTTTTTCAAAGTGGCGACCATTTTGAGAAATTTTTTAATCAACTTTGTTTCATTATATTAAAGAGAAGTTCAAGTTTTTTATATAAAATAATGCAGATTTACCCAATTTTCTCAAATCGGGTGGAAAATTTATATTTTTTAATCCTTTTAACCGATTTGAGTAAAATTAAAATGTTTTTTTTTTATTATCATCATTTTCTTAAGCACAAAGTCTTAAAACTATAGACTTTACCTTTCTGAAACACCTAAACTTGTCTAAATCAATCAAATGACTTATTTTGACATTCGCTCAAACATTTCCATGCATAATGTAATACTTTTGATTTAACGTTATAAAAATTAAAAATAAATAAATTTTGAAAAATCCAAAGGGAACTTTGGTAATTTGGTCTATATTAGCTGTGTTTCTTTCAGACACAGCTTTTGTGTACCGAGCAAAATCGAAAGTCGTCAGATCGGGCTCAAACTTGGGATGAGCACGAATTAGGGTCTCCACATTCCAAAAAACGTATGCGCCAAAAAAAATTTTTCCGGCCGGCCGTCCGTCCGGTAATAGATAGAGACTTGCGGTAAACGGCAAAGTTTAAAATATCGACCTGAAGAAATCCGGACGATAGTAAGTAGTAGAAGAAGAAGAAGAAAAATTTTCGCGGGAAACCCGATTTTGTCACAGTTTGGCATTTCTCCTTTTTAGCAAATTGCGCAGCGCACGTTAAATTCTCTCCAAAATTATTAATTGCGTTGAAAATTCTTTGTTAAGAGTAAACAAAAATGTCTGAGGAGGATTATATGATTGATTTGAACGATTTCGAGGCGGTTCATTTTGAAGAGGTGAAGAGTTTATAAGAATAAAACAATAATAAAGTTCCGTTTTTGATGTACTCACAGTCATCAGGTGGGATTGTGCGAGGAATTGTTAAGAACGAAAAAGCACCCACAAACCCAATGGGCACACAAGGGAGTCTTTCGGGAGATTTTGATGACTTTGCAGCATTCGAAGGAGATGATGTACCGGACCCTAATGAACCGATCTCATCAATATAGATAATGGGCCTAATTCAGCGACCAAGAAACCCTTGAAATCTTTGAATTTTGTACTCAAATTTCAAGATTTCAAGAAAATTTCAAGGGTTTCTTGGTCGCTGAATAAGGCCCAATGCAGTAAATAACTTCTTGAAAAAGGTCCGTCTGACCAATTCGCGCAGTCGTGGGCAACAGCAAGTGAGATTAAACACTTTTCGACGCATTTGCCCGTGTCCGAAATGGAAGTCATCCACAAACAGGTATACAAGGTATAAGGAGTGAAATTGAAATTAAGTTAATGTTTTTTTTTTTTTTAATTTAAAATCCGGATACACACAGCAGCAGATATTTAATTCACAAGTAAATAATATTGAAAATTTAAAAGTTTTCTTTCGTTTTTAATTTATTTCACAACAACAACCTCATAGTTTATTAATTTCTCTCAAAATTAGCATTGAATTTATGTATTTTGATGTTTTGTGTACTGTAGTATTGATTACTTATGCAAAATTCCCATTCAGGATATGAAATTTATTGGAAAATGGGAAATATAAAATAAATTCACCCACCAAGCGACAAATAAATGTAAATTATTTTAATGGAAACAATCGATGAGGTCATTTAATGCAATTTTAAAAAAAGAAAAACGATATCGTGGTAAATCATTGTAAATTATGACAAATTGCAACTTATTAATAAAATATGAATAAAATTGTTCCAACAGTGTCGATAAATAAGGAAAAGGTTATAAGAGATTTTAAATGGAAATGCTTGTTAGACATGCAAAATCAATTATGCAAATATGTAAACTTTTTTAGAGCTTTTGCAAATTTCTTGAAAAAATTTTTTTGGCCCTAGTCTCTCCTATAAAATTATATTCCTTTCTTAATGAGAAAATATCTCATCTGTATTATTTTGAATTCTGACGTGGGTATTTAATGTTTTTGCTAATCCGGTCTTCGTCAGTAGGGGCTTGTGTTTTTAACCAGGAATTAAAAGGAAAAAAAGAAAAATAATCCGTTGCCCAACCCGATTCAATTTAGACAAAGAGATTTTCAGTTTTTCTATAAATATTATATTTTTGCCTTTTTCTCAAAAAGTTTCATGTTATGTAATTTAGTAACGATTTCCTCGTGCTATGTAGTTTTGTTCTGTGATAGTCTTGGACGTTTCCAGGAGTTTTCATAAGGAATGTACAATTTGATCCATTGAGAAATGCTTGGAGGGAGCCGAAAGCTCTGGAAGAAGAATTTGAGTTTTCCTTTTAACTCATGGTTAAAAAGAAAAGCCCGGATTAGCAAAAACATTATCTCATCTGTATTTTCGTCCAGGAGCTCACAGGAATATAGCTGAATATTTTATGAACGAAAATAAACTCTTCATACAAAAGTTTTAAGTAAACTAAAAGTTTGAAAAAAAAGCGATTTGAGTTGTTAAGCTTAAGACCAACATTGAGACTAACTTTCTGTTTATCTTTCGGTTTTAGAAGAATATAATTTTTTGCGCAAAGTTGACTAACAACAATCTTCAAAAAAAACTAATCCACACCTCAAATGGAATTTCAGGAATATTATTTCAGAGATTTTTGGGCCAAGAAGAATTTTACACCCCACATAGAATCCTCTGCAATCAATCAATGTTACTGTTTGATCCGTCTAGCACGCCATTAGTGTTGAATATCGCTGCATGATTTATTAAAAAGAAATGCAATTTATCCGTCGAAATTATGAGCGTTTTTGCTCTTTGAAACATCAACATTATGGGTCGTTGTGGAAAGTATCATTAACATAAATTATAAATGGTATTTTGAAATTTTCACACATCAAACTGGAATAACAATCCCACCTCCGCGTGTTGGAATTTCAAAAAAATTTACTATGTCAATCATGGAGGTATTTTTTAACCCATTTAGCCACAAACATTTCCATAGGGTAGATAGGTCCATAGTTGAGTTTTTGCACCAAATTTTTACTTTTTTTTTTGACCATTTTGTATAATTAATCTTAAACTTTGGTAATAATTTTCATTCAATAATAATTTTCCTGAACTTTTGCAAAACATTCCTCTTTTTGTGAAATACTTTTTTATTAGTTACTTTCGCGAAACAAAAGCAATGTTTTGTCATACTTTTAAATTAAATAAAAACTCGTGAAATGGAAATATAAATTAAAAGTACTCCCCTTTTCACTGTATCATACAAAACTTTCGTAATATAGCACGCGGGACAGCAACAAAAGGCGGATAAATGCCAGAAGGTCATCCTGCTTAAATGTTGTACTATTTATGGCATTTTTCTCACTATCAAACGTTCTCCTCTACCCGTGGGGCTTTTTCCGCGAGAAAAAGGACGCGCACCACTGAGAACGGCACGTGATTTATTGCAGTTTGGGGCTTTTCGAAGCCATTCGTCCGTTAAAAGTCTCTTCCTCTTCTCACCATCTCTTATGCATCTCTCCACCCTTAATTGATCTATATATTCACTTTTTTCGCCCATAATTTTTCACACATTCAGCACTGCTTAAAAATTGAAACATACAATTTTTCACACGAAGAAGAGCACAAAAGATAAATTCCAGTTTTTTCTCTCACAGCACACGAAAAGCCAATTTTCCTTTCGATCGCTGAACCACACATTGCTGAAACTTTAATGACTTTAAGGCTTTCACAGTGTTAAATTTTTGGACATTGGCAAATCAAATTGAGGCGGAAGAAGCCTCTGAATGAAATGTCCTATATAAATTATCCCATTGCGATGTGAATAATAGGATTCGGGGGGAAATAATTCATCAGAATGCAGGAAATTCGTCAACAAAAAGACACCCCCCATTGTCCTAATGTTATGGCAGCCGAAGCGGCTAAAAGAGACATTTACATATCAGTCAGGCTTTAAGTCAACTTAATGTGGAGGTTTCGGGTAAAACCAGGCGTCTCCATCTAAAACCTTTAAAGTTTTGGGGGAAATAGATGCGCTAAATAGTACCGACCGTCATTATTCACTTTACATATTCTCACCATAAGTGTATTTATATAGTTCAATTCATCAATTTAGGAAGATTTTTATGATTCCTCAGATTTAAAAAAAAATGTAGCGCCCGACTCACTATCCAGCAAATATTAACCTGCTCATAGAGTGAGTACCCTTAGTTTGGCGGTAATGTAATGGCTGCCCACCCCTTGGCGACGGTCTTCTGCCCTTCAGATAACAAACCCTCAAATACACGGGAGAGAATACGAGAATCCTCAAGAGAATGTAGGAGAGCACTGAGAGAGTAATTATAGGAGAGTAGTAGAGAGGGATGAGTAGAGTAGAGTCAGTAGGAGCTCAGCCTTGTGCGGGTATGGCTGTTAGCTCAAAGTGCTATGTAGATTACCATGAGACGAGGGTAGAGGTTACTGGGGGAGTTGACCAGAGCCCCCTTGTGGTGCCCCCATATGCAGGGCGCCACAAAATATTGAATGTAAATCATAAAAAAATTTCAGGATAATAAATGATAAAATACTTTTAGCGGCAAAAGCACTTTTAAAGGGTTTTTCTTTTTTTTTTGCAATTAACAAAATTTTCACACTTAAATTGATAAACCATTTCCATAGTTGACACTCCATAAAACGATTTTCCATAAAAATTCTAGCGAGAAAAATTGGTTTTACTCTAAAAGCTCGCTACTATGGCTTTTTATTCAAAAGTGCTTTCAATTATATTACTACATATATTCTGCTACATCCAATGCACGTGTTTTTAGTAAAAAGACTTTTTTTTATAAAGAGAATTCTCTTTATTTAAAGGAGGATGGGACAAAGTAGTACATTAGATGATATTTATTTGGGATTTTCTATAAAGAAAATATAGAATAATATTAAAGTTGTGTGCTTGCAATGTTCACATAAAAGAGCTTTTTATGCATTCAGAAAAGCATTTGATGGAGCAACAAGTACACAAGAAAGATTATTTCTTGTGTGAGAAATGGTTCTATTTACATTAAGTATTAATTTTGGGCGAAATTTCCCTCAAATATAAATCAAATTTAAATTGGAATTTTATTGCTGTAATCACCGAAAAGTGGTCGGTTGGTGTGTCTATGTAATTTAGCCACTCAAAACAACAGGCCCTCAGCACACAAGAGCGGTTGCTGTATGGCCGCAGTAAATCACATTCCCTCAATTGGAGTCATCCCCAAAAACACATTTTATTGGTTGGTGCCAAATATGTATATGGCTTTTCCATTGAGATCCCAATCTGTGGTAGCAGGCACGTGGGGTGGGGACGTACAGGCGGGAAGGGGGGTTGATATTCTGTTCATTGCTCGTCTCGTGCTAATTCCGGCGTGTTGTCATTGACGACTGATAATGGATTTACTGGGGCATTCCGATTTTCAAAATATATACGAGGCGATGTAGCCCAAAGCGGCTTCCTCACACGCCGTTGCTCATTTGCTTGCTATATATATCATCATATATATTACTTATATTAGCTGTGCCGGAAATGCGTGCGGATTTACATTGACGCTGAATACCAGATTAATATTATCGCAAACTACCATCGCATACAGCATTTTAGTTAATGTCGCCCCATGGTGTGGGCATTGGAGGGTGAGTGGGTTGCCATGGGGGAGAGGGTGTTGGATTGGGACTCCCCATTCAGTCACGAATATCTGTCGACGAGAACACTCCCATACCCTCACTTGTGGTATATTTTCTCACAATAAAACTCACATTAGCGGATAGAAACGCTCCACGAGTTCTCGTTTTGGACATGGCAATTGTTCTAGCGCGCTCCTCCGCTAGCCTAATTCAATTTTCTACCTGGCACACAAATTCTAGTTTTTTTTTCTCTATAGTCAAACTATGTATGTCTCCCTGACTTCACGTGGAAGGATTTATTTTGCAGTCGAAATACAATTTTCCCGACATGCCATTTGAAATTTTGTTGACGAACGCTCCAACTGACACCTTGTCGTTCGCACTGACCTTTTTTGCACCACAATTTATGGTGCTTAATTATTATTCATTTTTTCTATAACTGAATTTTAATAGATTTTATTTACGTGGTTTTTTATACAATGTATAGAAAATTCTATAAAAGAAATAAATTCAAAAGCTTTTAAATTAAAAAAAAAAAGTTTTTAGATTTTTATAGAGAACAAAATTGGGGTTTAAAGTAGTTTATTCATATTTGTTCATGCTATTTTATATCTTATTCAAAGTTGCACAAAGAACAGATTCAACAGATTTTTCATAAAATTGGAAAGGTTGTCCCCCCTCCTTACATAAAGATTGTTTATCGATCACTTTATGATAAAATAAAAATTTGAGATTTTTTAGATTTGGTCAAAAATTAATTCAAACTTGAAAAACCTTCTTAAAAAAAACGAAAGAGCTTTTCGATGTTTAATAAGTTTTGGAGTTGGAAAGTCCGTAAGTGTGACAAAAATATGTTGGTCTTCCTCTCGAGCGAAAAACTTTTTATTTCTTCAAGATAAAGTGTCCATTTCTTTGGAAAAAGGACGTTATTCACATTATATGCAAATACATTTAAGAGAAGTGTAATCGTTTCCAATTAGAAAAAAAAATCACATTTAAAGAAATAATAAATTACAAGTAAACTTTCTCGTATTCCACTGGAATTAGAAAGGAAAACTGACAAATATTTACCCAAAAATGACAATAATGGCGTTAACATATTTTATTTTTTGTCTATTTTAATGCAGGAAGCATAAAAATACCTTGTCAAAAATCCTCAATGAAACTTAAAAGAATGCTTCCATAAACATAAAAGATGAAAACCAAAATCGTGACGTCATTGTTAAATTTTTTTAGCAAATCTTTACCTGCTTTTCACAAGTGATCCTATAATACAAAATTAAATCTCTTTGGCGATTCCTTTTTCTAATCCTCTACGAAGATTGAAGAATACGCCTATCAAGATTGTTTCCTCGCGTATCGAATTCGCCTAAAGGAAAAATGAATAAACTCCTTTGGACCTCTTTCAATGAATAAATATTTGAAAAGTACAATAAAATGCCCATGAAAAGTGTTTCCCAAAAGATGATGACCGGATATCTTTCTTTTCAGAGAGAAATTTAGAAATTATCATAAAAAAGAAATGATGTATTTTTGAGTTCTGAATTGATTTTAAAGGACTTGAAAAATCGACATTAAAGATAGTACATTTTAGATGAAAGGTTCTTTTGAATAAGAATATACATATAAGGGAATACCTTTATAAAGGAAGCAAATGAGAACGGATATCCGCTTTTCATCATTCCATCAAAAACAGATATTTGAATTCTCGAGATGTGATCCAAACCCACCACCCCCACCCTTAGTAGATTAATTCCATTTTTTTGCTTATTAAAAAAAATAAACCTGGAAAATCCACACACTATAAACCATGAATGAAAATGCAGAAAACTCATCAACTGTAAATTTTTTAATGACAAAATGCTCTTGTTTTTCCCCTACAAAAGTACATAATTATCTCCTTCATTCCCTTATCTGTGTGAACAACAAAAAGACACAAAGTCTGTCCATTTTGTCAGTCCCTGTGAGGGAGTTGAGGGGATACTTGAAAATGTTGTTAAACACTAGAATGGAGAATATTTCGCTGTGTGTTGTTGCAATTTCCCAGCGTAATCAGAGTCCTCGAGTGTTGTGTTTCGTGTCACTCTCTACGGGGTTATATTGCCTGGGTGAATGGGAAAAAAGAGCATATAGCGGGGGCTTCCGGGAATGGAGCGACATTTTCATTTTCTCATGGTATAGGTACTTTAATACCGGACAATGAGGTCGTATACTGGACATGAAAAAAGCATCAAATAATTCAACTCTTTTACTTCGCCACACTCGTGAAGTTACTTTTTTTTTGCACTCAATTAGTTTTTCTGCGAGTTTTCCCCGAGTTTTCCGGCTTGAAACTTTCTATTTTTTTTGTGTGAAAACTCCTTGGATCGCTTTATGACTTTCTCCCTGCTGTGTGGAATTTGTATGGCGTAATTCAGTATGGTGTGTCCTATTCAATTGTACCATATAGTAGCGTACTATGCTGTTGAAATATACCAGCATTTGGGGCTTTTGTAGATTAAGTTCGCATTTACTTTTTCTGCCGCCACATAGAGTCGCATTGGGTGAGTCTCTGTTCGAAGCACACACAAAACCACCCTTAATTTGCACATCCAATTGAATTTATAAGTCTCGGGGAAACCCTCCCCGTACTCACAGCCTCCTGCTGGATTTATAATTCAACCAACTAAACCACCCACAAACCTCCCCAAATGTACTGGTAAGCTGACCAAGCTTACGAGAGCTGTGTTTCTTTCAGTGTACCAATTTTGTGAGAGAAAACTAGAACGCGAATTAATTTAAATACGCGCAAAGTCCAAAAAAGTTGAAGTCATCCCCTATGAAATGTTTGAAAGGCCATATCTCGAGAACGGATTCATAGATTTTCATAATTTTTTTTTGTTCGAAAGATCTTGAAGTCAGCTATAACATATCGAAAAATGAAAAAAATTATGTCGCCATTTTCGAAAAATCCGAGTTCGAAATTTTCTAAAACTTTGTTTTTGATTTTAGCGCCTCTTGCGGTCATTTCTCGAAGTTGCAATGTTCTAGACATTTGTAGGGTTTCACGAAACCTTTCATTTGCGCTTGAGTTGATCGAAATCGGACTTGTAGAACCCGAGATATGACATGCTAAGTTTGGAAGGCTATATCTCGAGAACGGATCCATAGATTTTCTTCATTTTTGGCATGGAGCTAGATAATATAGTCAGCTATAACATATCAAAAAATTAAAAAAAAATTATGTCGCCGTTTTCGAGATTTTCATCGAAAACTAATCGAAAATTTTGTTTTTGATTTTTGGCCCCCTAGCGGTCACTTTTGAAACTTCGTATGTTCTAGAGAGTTGTAGGGTTTGTTGAGAGCTTTCATTTGAGCCCGGGTTGATCAAAATCGGTCAAGCCGTTTTCGAGTTATGCTCGATTTTCGATGAAAAATTGTGGCGGCCATATTGACTAAACGGCTTGACCGATTTTCGAAAATGAGGCATCGTTAATGCCAAACTGTAAACGCGCACAAGTCACTACGATGGGTACGGCGTAGTGTCTCAGGATTGGTCTGTAAGCTATACAGAGCATCCATATCCCTAGTTAGCTGGGATACTGTACCCAACAAGCCCAGGTCTGATTGCGGCACACCGCGAAGGTGGTGAACGCAGTCAGGGTTGATGTTGTGTCGGCAACTCTTCATCAGCCTGACCACCAGACAATTGCTTTCGACAATGATGAATCAGCCTCGGATGTAAACGAGGTGGTACAACGAGGTTCCTGTACCACTAGGAGGGGGGGAGCCTCAAACGACGACGACCGCGCAACAGTATTAACGGACTATGAGATGCGGCTTCCATTTGTGGAGCGTTCGTGTCCGGTGTGCCTTCTGACCAGGCGGGGGAATTTCCGCTCGCTGCAGTTAAAGGATGAGGTGCGTCACGCTGAGGAGTACCACAGCTCTCTTCAGCAAATTTTTGTTTGCGAGAAGTGTAGCAAAAGATACACCGATAAGCGTTCAGCTCTTTGCCACGTGGCTAAATGCAGAGGTCATGAGTCACCATCAAGTATTAACAGTCTTGCTTTCGTGTGTCAAGATTGCCCTAATACAAGGAGTTTTGCAACTCAAAGGGGACTCAGTCACCATCAGCGGTTTAAACACCCTACAGTACGCAACGCGGCAAGAGTAGCAAAGACTGCGCCTCCATCTCCGGGCCGAGCGCGGGTTCCACCAGAGGAGAAGAGGCACGGACCGACTGGTGCTTATGGCTGGAGTACGGACGAGATAGAAAAGATGTTTGAACTGGAGGTCCGATTCAGGGGAAAAAAGAATATAGCTAAACTGATGTTCGACTCTGGGGAACTTCCAGGAAGAACACATGGTGGTATTAAATCGAAAAGAAACACCACAGTATACAAAGTACGACGAGAAGTGGCGTGGCCGCGGTTGACGGGTACAAACGAGCCCGCACCAGAAAGCCAGGACGATGAGATAGAAGAAGCCACGACGGAAGGACATGCGGAGAGCGTGGTAGAAAACCCAAACGTTCCACAAGAAATGGAGGTAGGTTCCCAGATACCACAACACGACATAGAGTCTCCAGTGGAAACATTGGAAACAAATGAGATCATCGTCGAATTGGACTCCAGCCAGGAGTCTCCGGATGAGATTCTCAACTGCTCAGTGCCCAGCGCAGCAGACCATTGTGATCTCCCATCGGACGAGATTAACTGGGCAAAGTATGTGGCAAGGGAGGTGATGGCACAAACCCCCATTGAGTCATTCAGGGAGGTAGAGACACTGTTACACTCCTTAAAAGCAGAACTGCATAAGATAATCAACTCAGATGAAAGTGTGGTAACCTCCATTAATGAGGTCTCTGCACTTGTGTTGCACTTTTTCGCGACCAAAGTGTCGCGGCCTGAGGGAGAAACAGTACCTGGACGGACGGCAGGAGTGCCGGGCAACCACGGGCGGACCGCCGTGAGAGGGCGGGGGCGTGGTGCGAGGAGAAGGTATGCCTATGCCAGAGCTCAGGATATGTACCAAAAAGAACCTGGTCTGCTCGCCAAATATGTACGCGAGGGAAAAGAACCTCATGAGCAAACGGGAAGAATACCTTCGTCAGAAGAGGTACAAACTCTATACAACGAATTGTGGGGTACGAGACCACTAGTAAATCTCCCGGAAATGGGAGAACGTGCCGCAACAACTCCAGTCATGAATGTTCTAAGTGTTATCACTGCCGATGAAATCAAACGGCAGATATCAAAAATCAAGAATAAAAGTGCACCTGGGCCAGATGGGGTCAGGAAACGGCACTTGCGAGGCGAGAGTGAGCAGGAAGTGATCCGAGTGTGGCTGAATCTAATAATGATAACTGGAGAGCTTCCTTCAGAATGGAACACCAACAGAACAACACTTATCCTTAAAGACGGTAAGGACCCGGCAAAAGCGGACAGCTATCGTCCCATCACTATAAGCTCCCTGTTATCTCGCCTATTCTGGGGAATCATTGACAAAAAGTATCGAATGTGGACAGCCTTCTGTCCTCGACAGAAGGGATTCGTGTCAGAGCCGGGATGTTTCGCGAACGTGCAGATTCTCCGAGATGTGCTCTCTGTTGCAAAAAAAGGGGACGGCCTAACGCTGGTGCAAATCGATGTGTCAAAGGCATTTGATACAGTGCCGCATCAGGCCATCAGACCAGCTCTTGGAGGGATGGGACTTCCAGAGACTGCGATCCGCCTGGTAGAAAAAGCATATGAGTGTGCGGAAACAGAGATATCGCACGGAGGGTCGAAGTTGAAGATCCGACTTAACCGAGGTGTCAAGCAAGGAGATCCACTATCGCCCTTTATATTCAACGCGATACTAGACCCGCTCCTAAAGAGACTCGAAATGATCGACGGATTTCATTTCACGAGGCAGTGTGGACTGAGCAGCTTGGGGTTTGCAGATGACATCCTGCTGATCTCCAATACGGCTGAAGGAGCACAAAGACTACTAAAGGCTACGGAGGAATACCTAGGTGCTCTAGGCATGACGGTGTCTCCTTCAAAGTGTAGCTCCTTTAGTATAACGCCCCTGCCCCACCAAAAATCATGGCATGTAGAGAACCCTCTACTATGCTTCAGAGACGGCCAGCCAGTTCCATATGCTGAACCAGAAACATCACTACGCTACCTTGGCGTAGGCGTCTCTCCATGGAGCGGTGTACAATTGGGAAATCTGCAGGATGAGCTGGGGAAATGCCTGGAGAGAGTGAAGCGCCTCTCTTTAAAACCGTACCAAAAAACAGAGCTCATATGCAGATACATAATCCCACACTATTTGTACCAGCTCACGGTTGTAACTCCATCAATGACCGTTCTACGACACATAGACAAAGATATTAGAGTGGCAATTAAAGAAATACTCCACTTACCGGGATCGGTGTGCAACGGTCTGCTGTATTGCCGCAATAGAGACGGTGGCCTGGCGGTCCCCAAATTTGAGACACTAGTAGTCTCAACCGCTATAAAGTCTGGCCTAAGATACTTCGAATCCGAGGACCCGGTCATAAAACACCTCGCACCAGTATCAAGCCTAAACAGCAGACTAAAACAGCTTGCACTAGCTGCAAGACTGCCGTGGCCAATCGAGTCCTCTCAAACAATCGCGGATTATAAATCGCGAGAGGAGAAGAAAACCATAGAAGAGTGGAAGTCGAGTGTGGCGCAGGGAAGAGCAGTGGATGCCTTCCTGGATTCCCGCGAAGGGAACCAGTGGTTATGTCGTCCACAAATGCTGAAACCGTGCCGTTACATTTCGGCACTAAGGGCGCGTACAAACACACTTTCAACAAAAGTCACAACAAAAAAATACGTCGCCCACACCGATGTAATGTGCAGGAAGTGCAAAGTCCTGCCAGAGACTCTTGGCCACATAATGGGTCAGTGTACCCACAACAAATCCACTAGGATCCATCGCCACAATAAAATCCTCGACGTCGTCATAGAGGAGGTGGCGAAGAAGGATCCCGGGGCTGTACTTTCAAAGGAACCATCTGTCTCCCTCCCTGAAGGCGGTTATCTTAAACCCGACCTGATTGTAAAGAATCGGGAAGGGGTCCTCGTGGTCGATGTTACCGTCCGCCACGAGGATATGGATGGCCTCGCCGAGGGGTTTAGAGATAAGATGGTGAAATACACGCCCCTTCTTCCCATTGCCCAGGAGCAATTTAATGCTCCCTCAGGGCTAGTGTTGCCCATTGTAGTGGGCACACGGGGTGCACTCCCCAAGGAGACCATCGAAGGCTTAAAACGGCTGAAAATTTACACAAAAAAGCTGGCCATTCGACTCTCCATGATCGCGCTTCGTAGATCCATTGAAATCTACCACCAATTCATGGACTACGATGGGCGATCAGAGCCGGACGATCATTAGATCTCTAGGCTACCTCTGTACCTGCCATGCAACATTTATCGTTCGTCAACTGTGTTTCTACAATGTGGAACGTCACTAAGTGTTAATTGTATACCCTGACTTTTGAAGGGTACTTTTAACTATTTATTTGTGACGTCCTATTTATTACTATTTTAGCATTTTAAAACCGTGACCAATTGACAATAACGAGCTGTGATACCCCATCTGTGATATCACCTGTGATAATTATCTGTGATAATTAAATAGTAGCATGGTAGGCCGAAGACGCGACCTTGGAGGACACAGAAAAAGGCCCCTATCAGGTGGTAAGGGTAAGGCAAAGAGATATGTGTGGGGAAACTAAAAGACACACATATGGGGTAACAAACAAAGCCTACCCTAAAAGACATCGGCAACCGGGCCGCAAGAAACCGGCAAGTCCAGACCAGTGCCATTGCCTGGTCTGCAGTAAATCTTGATGGCTCCTACAACATATCAAAATTTCAGATTTTTAGCTATTACAGGGGCTGAGATATAGCGAAAACAAAATTAAGGGGTGTTCCAAAATGGCGGACGGAAGGATGGGGGGGTGGATTTGACCTCATTATCGGATGTCTTCCGGTCAGTATTTAAACTTTGCCGTTTACCGCAAGTCTCTATCTATCACCGTTCTCTTGCAATTTAAGTTTATAATCCGGACAGACGGCCGGACGGCCGGAAAAAATCTTATTTTTGGCGCATACGTTTTTTGGAGTGTGGGGACCCTAATTCGTGCTCATCCCAAGTTTGAACCCGATCTGACGACTTTCGATTTTGCTCGGTACACAAAAGCTGTGTCTGAAAGAAACACAGCTAAAATGGCTAAATTCGCCACCACGTTCTGCGCGCGAATTTTGAGGAAAATGCAATTTTCGTCTGGAGCAAAAGAAGCGCACAAATGATCCCAAAATGGAATGTTGAAGGTATGCAAATTAGGGAGTTGAGCGAACATGCCGCGGAGAAAAGGAATAATAACTCCAAGGCAGGAACTTCCAACTTATTCAAATTACCATCAACATCGCATCTCAATTAATTTAGCATGCTGATTAATTTGAGAATGAAAATTGACGATGAGGTAGAATTTTCCCAACTCCTCTTGACTTTCATTTTCCACCTGTGCACATCCCACATTTCCCCCAATAAAGCCCCCACATGTCAATAAGATTGCGTTTTCTTTCTTTTTTTTTTGGTATAGGAAAATCGATGTGGTTTCAATTTGCAAGAAGATGGAACATTTTTCAATGACCTTTCGTGGCTTTTCTTTCTCCCACAGCAACGACATTCCAGACGGGTGTGACAAAAATAGAGTGTTTCATATTTTATTAAGAAAATTCAATGTAGAAAATGCAGAAAGAAAATTGCCAAAAAAAAAGAAATGAAAATTTCATTTTGGCAAAAGCATTTGGATTTTCTTTTCTGTGTGTAAATCACAGGGATAAATTCGTTGGAAATGAAAAGAGAATATCCTCAAAGTGCATTGGTGAAAGCTCAATGGTATTTCCACTCCCTGACCTCCCCGTAAATTTCAAGACATTTTTTATCCTTTCTACACCATTGCAGGGGTGAAAAGACACTTTTCTCTCAATAATCCTCAATTTGATGAAAATCTAAAAACGATGGATATGGCTTTATGTGCTGATAAGAATCATCCAACAAGGGGCATTTATTTGGGATGATAAATATTCAAATTTTTAAGGAAAAACGTGATTTGAACAAAAATTTTGCAAAAAGGGATAAAAACTGCGCAAAATTGGATGAAAACGTATAAAATGCTATTAGGAGAGGTGAAAATTTAATGAAAATTACAAAACTGCGAAAAAATAAAGCAAATGCAACAAAAAGTGCAAAATACAATATAGGGGAGGGCGGGGCTAATAAAGTCACTTAAGGGTTTGGAAAAAGCTTAAAATATCATATTTCCTAGCTAGATAGAACAAAATGATCTGAGAAAGTGTTGTAGGGCAGTAAATTTTCTAAAGAAATGAGCTATACATTTCGTTTTATCTTTCTGGGAAATATGATATTTTAAGCTTTTTCTAAACCATTAAGTGACTTTTTTAACCCCGCTCTCCCCTACGGCTAAAAATTAATATTTTTTCGAATTAAAAACAAAATTTTCTTATTTATATTTCTGTGACTCTTTTTACTTATTTCAGTAAGTATAAAATAAATATTTTCAATGTTTGAAAATAAAACATTGAATCCTATTCAGCGACCAAGAAACCCTTGAAATTCGTTTGAAATCTTCAAAATTTGTACTGAAATTTTAAAGATTTCGGTACTTTCAACACAGAATAAATACGGAACCCCCAATTTAGGGACAGTTGCAAGATTTCAAAGGTTTATAAAGCGATTGTGTAATATTTATTCGTTTATTAATGTTGTGTACTCACCAGTTTGTAATGTCCGTGTCACCTCTTCTGCACTATATAATTCACTTCTCCAATATTTCACACGTGGCTAGTCACTACTAAAATTCAATTGATTTCATTGTATTGTCTGATATAAGAGTTCACTGCTTATCATTGCATCATCAGGGCATGAATTCTCTAAGAGTGAAAAACTCCCGTGATAAATTCCTGAAGGCTTTAGCGCTTTAAAAGAAATGTAACAACCGGGAAAATCTTACGGGAGTTTATCACAAATGGATTTTTTTATTAGATAATCACGCTTACGTGAAGTTTTCCTCACTTTTTCTCCACAAAAAACCTTCAGGTGTTTATCACGAGAGTTTTTCACTCTTAGAGAACACAGCCCCAGTCCAGTTGGTTCTAGCTAGACTGACCGGTACTTGCTGAGAGCAAAGTTTGTAAGAGGCTGTTACGAGATGGATATATGATGTCGCCACATTCTCTCACAACAAGTTTATCGAAATTGTAGCTCCTGAATTTGCTGGGCATATTCCCAACCGAAAAACTCTGTCCAACAAATTGTTGGATGACATATATGTACAATGAAATAGAACAAGCCACGACTCTTTCATCTAATTCCGTGTTGCTCATTGATGGCTGGAAAAATGAGGCAGCTAACACCAAAATCGTTGATTCCTCTGCTATCTCAGTAGAGGGAAATGCAGCTTTTCTGCCCATCTTTCTTCTGTGAATTTCAATACACAGAAGGAAACAGCTGCAAACATGATTCCAGTCGTTAATGAGGCACTAGAAATCTATTATAGTAACTTGAAGTTTGTACATCAGGAAGTTTCTAAGGGATCTTAGGAACTTCCTTTTCATCACCCGGCTGATCCTTGGTGTCATCTTTGAGCCAAAATCTGTCCATGGCCAAAGATGACATCAAGGATCAGCCCTTAGAAACTTCCTGATGCAATGGACAGGATCACTGCACAACTTCCAGTCATTTATGGCACTTTCCGGGAACATATCAAACCGTTTTTGGAAGGAAAAGTGTACAAACATCAAGTTGCATATTTTAAAAATTTTCCAACTGATGACGCCACTAAATTGGGGGTTCCGTATTTATTGTGTTTACATTGCCATCACTGAATAGGACCCATTGCTTAAAAATTACAAATATTTCCCAGATAAATGCCCCTTGGCACATATGTGTTAGTAGTATACGAACCTTACACAAGCTCTCCCAATAGTTTAACCCATGCTAACGAGGTCATAGATCTTCTGTACCTAGGACCTTCATTTTATAGAATTTGACTAATAAGCCTATAAGAAATATAATTCCTGAAAAATAAATTTTTAGCCCCAATGGGGGCGTCGGTAGACACCGTATGATATATCATACGTTTAACGAAAGGGGGTTGAAAAAATTCAATTTTTTCTCAGTGTTGAAACAAAGATTTTAATTTATTTAAATGCATAAATTACATAATTTATGCTTAAATTAAGTATTCTGGCTAGATTTTGAACCAGAATTAATTAATTGATCCAATAGAACTCCAATCCTTGTGTTTCACAATCAACTCACCGCGTTCTTGTAGAGTTCTAGTTCTAAGAATATAGAGACTGAACTTGTCGTGATTACCACAGTTATCCTCATCGCTAATAGATGTTTAGCCAGGAAGTAAAATAACAATCTCATGTTGCATGTTTTGCTCTAGGACGGATACTTCTTGTGAGCATGCTGACAAGTCTCCGGACAGAGCCGGATGTACTATCCTTCTTCGTTCTCAGACCTACAAAAATCAAGATTTTCGTTATAATTTCTATATTTCCTGGTGTGAGGTACTTCTTAATACTTACGATGTATCTGATTTAGCACTTCCTGGCATTCCTTTTCACTGCAATCTATATTTTCATTCCCAAACCCTTAGATCTTCCCTCACAGAAATAAAATCGCACTATAACCTAAAAAGTACCTCAATTCAACCAACGTATGATATATCATACGCAGATGTTTATCGCGTAAAATATTAAATAATCTGCGGCCGGAGACGGATATTTTGGTTAATTCACAAAGTTTTATTAATAAATAAGTGATTTTGTACAAAATATTGCAGAGAAAAAGGGAATTATCACTTAAAATACACACATTTTGGTTCCCGGACAACTTTGCAATTGGAGACACTTAGATTTTTGTTAAAAAATAACATTGTTTTAAGTTTTTGACACCCAGGAAAATTAATATAAAGAGTTAAGGGTTTATAAAAGTGGAAAACACTAACCCGGAAGTAAATTTTTGCGAATTCGCGTCATAAAAATTAAACAAAAATTACCAATTTTGCGTATGATATATCATACAAAAAGTGAGGATGGGTTAAGAATTACTTAGAAAACTCTCTAACTAAAGAATAAATTAAAAATTCAAAAAAAAGGCTTCAAAGTTTTTCAATTTCTGTTTTTATAGAATCCTGTGGTGCTGAAAGCTATCTCGGGAGTGACAATGTCAGCCCTTAATATGAAGACGGTGATTCCGCTTGTTGATATCAACTTTGCCCAGAGACAGGTGAGTCGCTCTTTCCCCCACTTGAGCAATGAGTAAGGAGGGTTCTTCTCATTGTGTAATTAAGTTTATACCTCCATCCCTCATGAGAATGTGTTTTGAATAATTAAGCAGCTTATATGCTGCTCAAATATCATATTTCTATCTTCACTACAGCATCCTGTTTTAATAATTTTATCTGATTTACAAAATCACAGCGTTGAGTGGTTTTCACAATGGCGCCCACGTGTCAATGTGTCAGATAAGAATTTGTCCATCTTGTTTTATTTATTCATAGATGGAAATAAGATTTTCAAAATTATTCAAGAATTTATTATCCAATTATTATGGAGTTTTAGAGCAGACTAACGGTCAATATAAATTGCGGTAATAGCGTAAAATCGAGGAACCATTTTTTTGACCGCCATCTTGAAAAATCATTTGTTGTGCTAAATTTTTAATCAATTATAAGTGCTCTGTTTTAATTTGAATATCAAATTAATATCTTTTTTAGACACACGTGATTTAATTAAAAATTTCCCGTGCTCTCAATTACTCTTTGCCACAAAATGTTGTTGAATTAATCCATCATGTGTCCAATTGAAATAATTAATTAGGATATTTCACTCCTAGTTCAAACTTCACACACTCAGTGAGCATTTTCAGCAAGTACCTAACACTATAGGTTAATAATTATTGCATTTTTTTGCTGAATAATGGGCCTTATTCAGCGACCAAGAAACCCTTGAAATTCGCTTGAAATCTTGAAATTTCAGTCCAAAATTCAAAGATTTCAAGGGTTTTTTGGTCGCTGAATTAGGTCCAACAATCTTTCTTTAAAAATGATTAAATATTTATTTTTGTGAATGATCTGCTCTCCTGTAAAGTTTTTATAAAGACTTATTGAATATTTTACCCCTTTGATGTTTATTACCCCAAAATGATATTAAAACTATAGTTGGTGAGATTTAATGGAATTTTTATATCAACAAACAATAAAAGCAATAAACGGATATAAAATGGAACACGATAAAATAGATATAAAATGAAATTTTATCCTTTTTATCGCATTTATGAGTTTTGCGGAAATCGAATAATTTTTGGCTACGCAATAGTTTTTTCCCACCTACTAAAGGGTCCCATTTATTCAATAATACTAAAATATTTCACAAAAAGGCTTTAACTTTATCTTAAAATAGACTTAATAAAAAGAATATAAAAAAAAAAAGAAAAATCAATGTCTGTGACGCCATAAAAGGATTGCATTTCTACAACACCGTAGTTCCGATCGTGATGAAATTTGGTACAGAGGCTCCTTATATCAGACAGTTTTCACCAACAAAATTCATTTCTCCCTAGAGCCCCCCTTCGTAGCGCCCCCATACAAATTTCATGCTTTTTTTTACTTTCTTTTTTAATTTGGCGCCCTTTTTGGTACATTTTGTTGAAGAGAAAATGAAACGGATGTATTTCACCGCTATCCGTCTCTCTCATACTTTTACTTTTTCGCAGTTTTCTCGCGTTTTCCGCCGAATTTTCAGGGAAAATTGTGTTTTTTGTGACCAGGAAGAAACTTTTGAATTTTTGGCATTAAAAATTCCAAAAGTCGCGAAAATCCATTTCCGGGAAAAAAAGTGCGTGTAAAATCCCCAACCGTCAAAAATTTCAAATTTTTAATTTTAACCGTCAGAATTTCCGCGGGCCCCAAATTCCGCACGGAGGAGCTTTCCGGGAGCTCAGAAGCACCCGTAAGTGCCCCAGGAGGTCCAAAAGCGAGTTGTGTGAGAAAAAAATCGGCGGAAAAACAAGAAAAATTTCATTTTTGGAAAAGCAAAAAAAAGTTCGTTAAATTTCAAATTTTTCCTTACAACTACATTCAAAAAATCTCACCTAACAAAAAATTCCAGAGTGAGAGGAAAGTATTTTTCTCATGCTATCTCGTAGTAAACATTAAAATGGTATGTTTCACATATTTGGTGACTTTGAAAGGTTTATTAGAGAGAGAATCGACGACTAAATGAGCTGAATTTATTTGATCTTGCACCATTATTGTTGAGAAATCGATTTTACCTAACGATTTCTGGTTTCAAAAAATCTATTTTTCCCGGAAAATTTGCCAAAAAGCGCGGGAAAATGATTGAAAACTATCAATGTGAAGGAGAAGGATAGTGAGCACTTTCCCGCTCATATGAAACGCCAGGGAAACATGAAAAATGTTTCACTGCGAGCTTTAGAAAAAGCTCCGAAAGTCCGTTATTTTGGCGGGTTGCTTTCTTCCAAGTTCTGCTGTCAAATGAATGCGTCTTTTCTAGTGCCTTCTCACAATTTTTCCCAATTTCCCGCATTTTCCACACTTTTTCTGCCCTAGAGTACCAAAGAGAGTGTTCCTGAATCCCATCCACATTACATCCGGGTCAAGTATGGCGAATTTTTGGCAGAACTTTGCCATAAATATGGAATTAAATGAAGAATGGCCCGAGATCAATTCACAAATTTGGGTATGTCACCTTGTTTTCCACTTCTTTTCCCATTTCCACACATTTTCTCACCTGTTAAATGATCCAAAAGGTACACAGATGTGCTGAAGAATGTTTCACGTAGGGAGGAATCAACTTTTGTATATTTTTTGCATAAATTATGGATCAAATTTCCTTTGACACGTTTCAAACAACAAATTGGAGGGAAAATTCCGCGCGCTTGGTGCGTTTTCAGGGTTCTTCCTGTACTGCCGCCACCCGCAAATGCCACAAACACATTTTGGTCTCAATTTCATCCGCAATAATGATAAGATTGCATCAAGAGATTATTTTTCATCTGCTGAAAGGCACGATTCTCGGAAATTTTCCTCCAATTTTCAATAACTTTTCCTCGAGTTGCTGTGTACACAATTTTCAGCATTTTCAGGCTCGAATTGAATTTTCACGAAATACACTTCGAATTGGAGAAAATGAGTTTTCACGTTTTTCGTCAATTTCGTTGAAGAAATTAAATTTTTTTATCACAAACTCTGATGGAAAAATCGGTTACATTCATTTGGCTTTTGAAAAAAGCTTTTATGGTTTTTATGGCAGCTTTGAAAGCACTTTAATTATGGCACGGCGAAAGTTCAATGCTCGTTTATGCTCGGTTATGTTCGAGTGAAAAGCTAAAAATTTATGTGTCAAATGGCGAGTTGAAGTTTGTCTGCAGTGGCGTGAAGTTGCGGGATCGAAAAGTGTAGTGAAAAAGTGGAAATTGAGTGAAATTCCCAGCCTCTGTGGATAATCCGTGTGCTTGTGGTAATCCGCGGTAGTCTGTGGTAGTCCACGGTAGTCCGTGGTACTCAATTTTGTGCATCTTACCCCGATTTGCGGGCAAGGCAAGCTCTCCGGGTGTCCGGGAGACTCCATTGCGCCCCGTGTGCGAGTGCGCAGGAAATAAACACCAGCAAGGGGAGAAAAGCGAGAGAGAGCGCCCCCCGGAAAAGGGCTGCAGGGCAATTAGTAGACTTGTGCCCGGATGCACCGGATGCACTTTGAAGGATACAGAACAGCATCTGGGGTGTGTCACCACCATCTCTGAGCGAGACGCTTCCGGACGGGCTCCGGCAACACTTTTCCCCCAGGCGCCACACAAGGCATCAAGCTGTGGGGCTCAGGAGCGTTCTTCCTCCCTCCGCAAGGAATGTATTACCCGGTAAGTCTTTTTGCGTGCCCATTTTGTCATCCGTCGCCCCCCAAAAAATGTGCGCGCCAGATGTTTGCAGCATCTCTCGGGCGCATCTCTTTGTCTTCATCATTTCTTGCCAACGACGACGTCCCATCCATTGCAAATTGCCAGACGCTAGCTCTACTGCAGAGAGCTCCCCTAAATAACCCAAACACATTGAGAATGAGAGAGGGCATCGCATCAAATGAGGCTCCTCCAGATGCTCACAAGAGAATTTGATGGGAAAACAATTCCGGGAAGAAAAAATTCTCAGTCTGGGACCATTTCCAGGGGATTCGAGAGGATTTATAAATAAATTCCTGTACTGGAGCTAAAAATATTTCAAGATGCTTCACAATGCTTTGTTTTGACTTTCTCTTGCTTCTCTTATTAAATGGACCGCTTGAGGCTGAAGATTTTTTTTTCTATTAAAGTTGAAGCCATCGTGTTGGGTATTTTAATTTATAATGTTTTTTTTTGTCTTTGAGGAAATTAGCGTAGTTTTAAGGTTACTCATCAGCGACGTTTCGGTAATTTTTAGCTGTGATTCTTTCTTAAAAGAAGCACAGCTTCTGTGTACACTCCAAAATGCAAAGTCGTCAGATCGGGCTCAAACTTGGGATAAGCACGAATTAGGGTCCCCACATTCCAAAAAACGTATGCGCCAAAAATCTTTCCGTCCGGCCGGCCGTCCGTCCGGCCGGCCGGCCGGCCGGAACCTTTTGCTAAATTACAAGAGAACGGTAATAGATAGAAACTTGCGGTCAACGGCAAAGTTCATATATCGACTGGAAGACATCCGATTATGAAGTCAAATCCAACCCCCCACCCCCGCGTCCGCCATTTTGAATAACCTCAAAATTTTGTTTTCGCTATATCTCAGTCACTATTATAGCTAGAGGTCTGAAATTTTGATATGTTGTAGGGGCCATCAAGACCTTTCCAACGATACCTCATCTTCGAAAATCGGCCAAGCCGTTTAGCCAATATGGCCGCCACAATTTTTCATCGAAAATCGGCCATAACTCGAGAACGGCTTGACCGATTTTGATCAACTCGGGCTCAAATGAAAGATATTAATGAGCCCTACAACTGCTCGGAACATTGCAAGTTCAAGAAATGACCGCAAGTGGCGCTAAAATCAAAAACAAAATTTTCGATGAGTTTTCGATGAATATCTCGAGCACCGCTTTATAGAATTGCTTCAAATTTTGATATGTTATAGTTGACTATAGTATCTATCACCATGCCAAAAATGAAGAAAATCTATGTAGCCGTTCCGGAGATATCGAGTTTTAAAGTTTACATGTCATATCTTGAGTTGTTCAAGTCCAGCGCCCCGCGTAGCGGGGCCTTTTATATATACATAAACAAAAGTAAAGTAAAATATATATAAATGCACAGATATATACATTATATATACATATAAAAATGCAAAGATAAATATATATAAACTGCAAAGATAAAAAAATTAAATATAGCATGGATGGAACAGTATAAAGCGAAAGAACGGTAAGTAAAACTTACAGGCTGTGATTCTTTCTTTGTCAGTGAAATGTGAAGATGGCTGAAAATTGAGGATGGGCAAATTTTGAGGAAGGCTTTCTCGCGTACCGAATCACAGCCAACGCCCACGATTAAGGCTTCTCACAAATTATCTGCGCGTTGGCTGTGATTCGGTGCGCGAGAAAGCCTTCCTCAAAATTTGCCCATCCTCAATTTTCAGCCATCTTCACATTTCACTGACAAAGAAAGAATCACAGCCTGTAAGTTTTACTTACCGTTCTTTCGCTTTATATTTTTGTCATCTTCAGGCTCTTATTTCTGACTTATTTTTTTCCAATTTTGTTTAAAACAAAAAGAAAGAGAATAAATCTTATGTTGATAGAATGGAAAAATTAAAAAAATATATATTTATTTGTTTTCCAAACTTATTTTAATATTGTAATTATATTAAAGTATTAAAAAAAATTTACAAACAAAAAATGGGGAAAGTTGGTAATTTGGTTGTATTTTTGGAATGAAATAAAATTGGTATTTTCAAAGTTTTTTGCGTGATAATTGTCTAATCTTCCCCTGTACAATTAGCCCCAACTTTGGGGGAAAATGAATCACTCATTTATTTGTTTTTTCTTCTGATGAAAATTTGTGAATTAGAATTTTTCTCCTCTTGCGTTTGTTATTAAACGCAGAGTGATGCGAAATATTTCCTTTTTTTATCTTTATTATTTTTGTAAAATGAACTATATTTTGTAAAAAAAAACTAGGTATGTAATTTATACGGCGTGATATTAAAAAAAAACGCCTAATTAAAATAAACAAATAAATAATGTTTGTTTTTTTTATGTAAAAGAAATCTTTTAACGAAATTTAATTTATATACTGTGAAACTTAGAAAAATTTAATTTAATGTGAATAAAATAATACTAAGGAGGCTAATAAACTTTTTCGGCTTTAATTCCAATAAGAATTTATTTCTTTTATTTTAAACTTGTATTTATTTGATGTTATTCATACATTTTTAGTTGCCTAATGTTTTTGACAAATCAAACAAAATGGCGCGAGTTCATGATGACTCGTATTCATCAGCCAATCAGAAAGCGAGAATTTTCAAGAACCACCAATTCTTATTTTTATATATTACAACTTGAAAATTTTAAGTAAAAATTATGTTTAAAACTGTCTCAGAAATGTTTAACATCTGATTCTCTGTCCTTCGCATTCCCTTCGTTTTCCATCGTTTCATATCGCTATCTATTGCGAGTGATTTATTATGCCCCATGTTGTTTGAATAATATTACCCCGTGCGATCTTCTTTCAATTAAAAGAAAAATATATTTTTTGATTATCTTTTAAAATTATCATTTGATCAAGACTTTTTTTTACTCCAAATTAGATAAATACAAAAATTAAATCTGTAGAGAAACCACAAAAAGTACACACCCTCATATAATCAATTTCATTAATATTTATGCTATTTGTACATAGGATTTCATGCAAACTATTGCGACAGTTGCATTTTCGCATAAACAACCCGAAGTCATTAGCCAAAAAATCCATTGAAACTCTGTGTGTATAATAAATCGATAATTTATGCAAGAGGAAATAAAAGTGGTTTAATACCTGGACGAATTTAAAATATATTCAGTGTGTTGTTTTTTTTTAATTTTATTTCTAGCAAAAATCGGACCATTTTTGTTATATTCTTTTCCTTTTTATTACTAATAGAAAGATATTTTTAATTATTAAATGTTTTATGTATAAAAAGATCATTTTTTTAAACGATTTTTCTTTAATGTTTTTTTTTGTAACCTTTGATGCAAGATTCAATGAAAATATTCCAAAGATAAAAATTGCCGCTCGATTGATTTCCATGCATCCACCCACATACCAGTAGGACGTACTAAATGCAAAATCCTCGGGAATTGATCATAAATTGAATCAGTCGCTGAGTCCCATTGACGAGGAGATAAAATACAAGACCAGTGGGGGTTTGAATGAAAGGCGAAAAGCCCAATTTCAGCTCTACATCATACAACCCCCAAAAAGGGTGAATGGGGGTGATGCTAAACTTTTTTTTTCGTCAACTCTCCCGCATCATATTTCAATGGACTCCTCTCCTCTGGAGGCTTAACCCCCCACGGAATTCTCTATTGATTTTCTCTCAAAAGCCAGGAGTTGCTTCAGCGCAAGATGTTCCAACCGCAAACTCGGGGTTTGTTTACATATTTATTTTACACGAAGTTTCAGTTTAATTTTGGTTCATTTTCTAGTTAGTTTGTCATGTAGTTTTGTACTTCTATTGTTAATCGGGATGCACCAACTGTAATGTTGGGTCAATTTAAAATTCTGTAAAAATAAATAAAAAAAAAGGTAAAATTTAAAATTCTTCTACTTAATCCAATACTACACTTGAACCGACAACTGTTTAAATGGGAACTAAGTGCTCTATCCATTACTCTCCCTAATCTATACTAAATCAAATTTGGAAAATAATAAAATATTATGGAACTAAACATGAAAAATTACCTTTAGGGACATCTTGTTTTTTTTTTAAGTTTAAAAAAACGAATAAAGATGCTGCAAGAGTGTTGAAAGAAAAAAATAGACGAACAAAATTTATCGTATATAGCTGGAAGCAGTGGAAGAGGGAGGAGGAGGAGGAGGAGTGAAAACTGGGGAGGAGAGTAAAATATCTAGCCATTTATAGATGATCATGGAGCGTGGCAAAAAGCCACAGTTAAAAATAAAAAAAAGACCCTCCGGTACATTGAAAGAGATTACCGCTTAATTTGTTTTCAAGAAAACTTCCGCTCGTCGGGGAATCTTTACTCGTCTTCTTGATGTGCAAACACATATTCCTCATCTGTTCCATTTTAATTATAGACACACATTCTTTCACCACGTCTCTCGCGATATTGCCCCGTTAAGGAAATGCCTAATTGGTTTGGAGAGAAAAAGGTTCTCTCTTAAGAAAATGAGAGGAATATTATGTATTTTGAATTTTTAACCCATTGCATACCATTGCCAAGTTTTCTGTACCCTATGCAAAACTGGAAAATTTTAAATACTTTCTTAACTTTACTTCGACGGGATGTGATTTTTTAAATTCTATATTTTTTAACTAAACACTGAGTTTGAAAATGCAAAACAATAAACTGTTTTCATTTTGGAACATCCGCAAATCGCTCCTAGTTTTCTTCTGGAAATTTAAAAATTTGTGTAAAAACCTAATTGAAAAATTTGTAAAAATATATCTTTTTTAAACAGAAATAAAACTCTAAGCACAATAACTACTCTCCTTCTGTTTTGTAAAGAAATTAAATATTTTGTGAAACATAAGAACAAATGGATTAACTTTTAAAGAAAAACTATTTTCCTATATTAATAAACTTAAAACATATCAAATATCTCGAATACCTACAGATTCATTGGGAAAAAGAGATATTGCACAATTGGTCTTTGATTGCTGAAAAAAATCAATAGCTGCGGCATTTCACGAAACCTTTCGCAATGCCTCGACGTTCACGATTTGACCGCAAAAGCCATGCTATTTTTTCGGGTGATTTGATAAAGATGAACCATTCGTAAGCACCTGAGAGCACCATTTGGTGCGGGTATAAACAAGAAATCATGTGCAGGTGTACGAAATGGGAGAGAAAATACATATAATGGGAATTTATGCGAGAAGCTTTAGTTTTATAAGAATGTTTCCAACAAATAGAAAAATACATTTTAATCTTCAAAATTTCCTCCCCAAAACCTGCCCGTCTAGAGAACATTTCACCGTATACGTATAAATTACAATTTCAGCAACAGAATCATCTCAACTTTCCTGGGGAAAAGACCCTCCAAAAATATATATACATTAATTGCAATTTTGTAAACATTCCTCCACCAACACACCCACTTCAATCCCGTCTGAAGCTGAAAAGGAGCCCCCCATGCAAGAGGGATGATGATGGTATAGAATTCACTTTAAGATGCATCTTTTTAATAAAATATATTTTCCAAGAATGCGGGTTCTCGTAGAGGGAATTGAGAGAGAGAGAGTTGGTTTTCAATTAAAATCCCAAATGCAGCCTTCATGTAATCTTATACATTATACCTACCAGCCTCTAAGAACAATTTATTAAACTTCCCTCGTTGATGCTTGTATTGACAAGAGTTCAAGTGAGGCTTTGTGAGTTATGAAACTCAAAAGGGGAGTTTTGGTATTATCTTACAAGGAAGACACTCTTATTTACTTCGCAAAATCCTTGGAAAATTACAAAGCACTTTAGGCATATAAAGGATGATTTGTTTTGAAAGGCTTAAGGTACCTATATGAGATCTAAATCGCATTATGTCTTTCTTTCTTTTTCGTGCTCTCACTAGTTCTAAATTTTATTCGTATGGAGTGTGAGGAAAGAATATTTTATGATCTGGAACAAGCAGGGCAATAGGGTAATTCACACTTCTTGTTTGTATTATTACAGAATTGTTAATTACAAATTGTGCTAAATTTTTGCAAGAAGAAAATGTATTTTATTTAATGCATTTTGTATTACTTTTTATGGTATAAAATGCATAAAAGCTTTAGTTTGGTAGAGAACCTTTAAATTGTTAATCGAGTCCACCATGGAAGTTTCATAGGGAATCATCAGGAATGATGTCATCCGCTTTATCAATAAAATAAAATAAAACTTTTAAATCAATTGAAAATATTAATTGAAAAATTGGGGTCGATTCTCTCAAAAATCTTTTCTCTTCTTTTCTAACAACTTCTAAGTTGTTATAATACTTTAACACAATACTTTGCTCCAGAAAAGAGTCAGAAAGATATTTAAGAGTCAAGGCTCTTCCTTTAAAATCAAGATTAATAAAAGAAACAAATTGTCAGAATCTTAAATTGTTTTTTTTTGTTAGAGAATACTAATAATCTTGCAACTAAAGAATTATAAGAAAAAGAAAGAAAAGATTTTTAACAGGTTCGACCCTGTGTTCTGCTGTGGTAATACCACTGATTATGACACCAAAATGTTCCTATTAAAATTGAACTTATCAAAAGGAGTTTACTCGGTTTTCCGTGGAAAAACTCTTTTTTCAAGTTATCAATTGGAATAGGTACGCATATTTTGTGAGGTTAAAGCAAGAATAAAAAATCGTTAAAGACACTTTTGATTTTCCAATGGGACAAACTGGAAAAATTTGGCAAAGATCTGCCAACGTCACTTCTTGTTTCTTTAATTGTATGAAACAGTCATGTCAATGTTTCGTTAGTTTTGATAAGGTGTTCTTTGGGTGTTTTGTATTTCATGTATAAAAAATTAAAAAAAAGTCTTAATTATGACGTCATTATTTACATTTTTAATAAATCTTTGCAGACTTGTTCTAGCTGATCCCTGTCAAAGATAAAAAGTCTCTGGCAATTTCCTTTTCTTTTTTGATTCTCTGCAAAATTACGCATAACGATGGATTTTTCCTCGATACAGAATCCAGTAAACTCCTTTAATGTATAAAATAAAAATTTTTATCGAAAACTTGCAATTTAGTCTTATTAGAAAATGTTTTATAAAGACAATCAAATATGGATGAGTTAAATGTCGTTTTATAAACAATTGAAAATTTTCTTTATTACCTAGAGAATCAATCAATAATATTGAGACGCTTTGAGGGAATAATACGTCTTTGAGTGAATTAATAATTAACTTGTGCTGATGTTGAATGGATTCAACCATTCAAGTGTTAATAATGATGTTGTCCAATACAATGTTCTTGAACATCAGCCCTTGAGATGTGGATGTCACTCTGTTGTGTGTTCTAAATCACATGCACCACAACTTTAGGCGCACTGTGAGTGGCCATAATATCGATTAGATCTCTATTCGTTGCGATATGCAGGGAGGCGAAGGGCTAACGAATTCTCATTCATGCTTATTTTCTTTATGTTGTAGACGTATGATTGCAATACATGGTATATGTATACGACTCAATGGGGGCCACTTTGAGGGGGTGGTTTGAATCGATCAAGATAGCACCCATTGTGCGTTAAGTTGTGGTTTGTTTCTCAATTAACTCCTGAAAGTTGTATCAGAAATGGGGCTTCTGGGTAATGTGTGATGCCACACATAACATATGTAGGCTCATGGTCCCACATGGAGCTGTTCTATTTTTCTCATTACCCTCCTTATCAAGAGTTTTTAAATGATTCGTTTTTTTTCTGTTCGCATCTTAATGTGAATGTCGGCATTTTGAGATGATACAGGCAAAATTGGATTTTAAATGTTCATTCTGAAGTGTATTTGGTAGGAATATGGGAGCACAAAAATCAGGGGCTATCAAAAGCAATTCCCCTGATAAACTTTGTGTGTGTTCTTTTTTTTTCTTTCATGCTTTTCCAAACAACCACTCTGCTGGGAGGTGATTGATGGAAAACGTGGAGGGTGGGAAAATGCGACGGATTGTACGTGATAAATGGCAATACTTGTAAGGTGATAAGTGTAAATAACACGCTAGAAGTTTAAAGGTGACGATAAGGGGGGAAGGTGGAGGGTACCAGAGCTAGAAAAAAAACGCAGATCTCTATATTGAATGACTCGATGAGTTTATTTCTTAAATATTTACACATCAATTAATGTTTCTTTGTTTAAAACAAACTTTAAACAGTGTATGGAGGCAGACGAAAAAAAACGAGTATGCTCATTCTGTCCAAATTAGTTCCAGCTTAGTGGACTTTTTGATTGATAATGACAAAAAAAAATAAAGGCACAACTTTGCCCCTGAATATCGATTTGTGAAGTAAAATAAATAGACACAAAAAAATGTCACAGAGTTCTTAAGAAAAGAATTGATTTATAACTTCCGCTTCTATCTATTCCACATACATACACACACACTATACAACTAAATTCCCAAGTAGTTCCTTCAATATATAGGCTGTCGATTTACGATGAGAGGGATTTTCGAGTGGATTTTGTGTGGAAGATACTTGAGATGTCCCTCCGCAAAGAAGCTCCCGCAACTCCTTGTATACTCGGTATTCATCTCGAGTGTTTCTGCAGTATCTCACCAAGTCAGATCAATCGATAGTTCTTGCCATGTTCTAATTTTTTTTACTACACCTCCCCCGGCCTCACCACAACAATGTGTTTTTGAAATTTTATTTATAGAGAGGCAACAAACGTACGCTTCGCACAAGACCATGGTCGTGGTTATTTGCAAAGCCGCGCGCTGGAATTTTCAATATATGACGATTTACACTTGATTCCCCATCTAATCGCACTCAAATGTGATCCTCTATGTCAGCAAAGCCGGAGTGTTGTGTATTTTCATCTATGGAGTGCATTTACATGTTTAAACGTTGGTATTGGTGGTGGGGCAAAATGCTGTATGTGGGGATTTACATAAAAATCATTGGAATGCTGCTGAAGCTGGTATCCCAAACGTTTTGTATATATTGTATGCGGAGAGTTCAACAGTTTTATGTGTCTAACCTCGTGTTTATATTGATGGAGACAATTAAATCTCGTCGTTTTGTGTGAGAAAATCAATGAACATGTGTTGGCTCATACTAATTGGGCTATTTTTTCATATTATTGGTTTGTTATTGTACTTTTGGGAATTTTTATCATCAAAAATTAGCACTGAAAATAAGAGAAATGCGTCTCAATGTCTACACAGTAGGGTTTCGCAGTATGTTCTTACATACATTTGATATATAAAGCTTTGTAAGTAATTGATATTTTCTATTGAAGAAATATTTGCACTAAGGCTCAACCTGTTTTTTTTTTTAAGTATGTGGGTGAAGCTTAGCTGATTTTTCAATGAAATCGCACCTTAAATCTATTCAAGGGTTTGCTCTTTTATGATTTATTCGAATTGACAGTTTTTTGATAATTTGTTTGTGCAATTCTGACAATTGACGTTTCTTTGCTAATGTTTAACATTACATTTATAATGCTTGACGTTTATTTTTTAAAATTTAAAACTCCTAATTTTTATCGTTACTTTTTAAAGGTTTGACGTTTTCTTGCTAAAGTTTGACATAACATTTCTAACGTATGGGTAGTTTCTTTCTCTCATTTGAAACTTTTGTAACGTTAATCGTTACTTTTCAAACAGCTGACGTTTCTTTCCTAACGCGTTTAATGATTCATTTCTAACGCTTGACGTTTTTTCTAAAGTTTAAAATTTCGTTTCTGGCATTTAAAATATCAGTTTTAAGTTTTTTTTTATGTAATTTTAGGTCTGACAATAACTTTCACCCTTAAAGAAAAACCTAAACTGTTGGAAATTATAAAATGTTTTAAACATCCAAACGTCTTTTCGGATTATACCTACCACTCTGATTTATATATCAGCAAAAAATAATTTAAAATTTTCTCTGATTGATGGATAAACTAAGAATGTTCAGTGAACCAAAAAAAAGAATGTTTAGTGAACCAAAAAAAAAGGTTAAAAATGTTTTTTTAAACTCATATTAAAAACAAAGCTACGAATAAAGCAAAAAAGGAAACGCTTTTTATAGTTTTCACATTTTTCTGTCAAATACTGAAAAATATGCATAATTTATTGATTTTACTCTGAATCTCAAAAAAAAACAAGGAATGAATTTTTTTATGTGAAAAGTTATGAAAAAATGCATTTTTTATATCTCCATAGTTTTGCCAGATTGTAAATTGGGTAGTTCATCACCTCGTGCGAATCAACGTTTTTCTCGCATCAGTGATTAAATTGTATATATCTGCATTCGCTGATTGGGTATTGATTTGCAGGTATTTGTTTGCAAAATTGCATCTCTCGCTCTCACGGTGAATTAATGGAAATATTTTGCTTTTCCCATCGTGATAGATGGTTGTTTTTCAATTTCTGCAATTGCGCTCTCAATGGAAAACTCATTTCCTGGCAGGATGCTCATCCCTTGCGGATATTTTTCTATTTAGAACGTCAAATAACGTTTCAGCAGCGGGAAGATTATTATGAATTTTTTGTTGTTGTTAATTCTCTCTGTGCTCTTTTTTTTTGAGTGAAAATATTCAAAAATTACGCCGTTTAGTAGAATGGCGAGAAAACGACTATACAGATATAATGTGGTTGCGTGAGGTGTGTGAATATTGATGATTTTATTCCACGAACGTCTGACTATGGAAGTCATACAAATTCAATTGATAGATTGTGCTTTATTGTTCTTATATAGCATTCGGGATGGGAGATTGTCTCCGCGCGGGGATTACAGCCCAAATGAGAAGTCTTAAATTCCAGACACGTCTCTTTTGGGGGATATGGCGTGAAGCTACTATATCCCAAACTGAGCGTGTGTGTATGTGATTTCTTTGCAACCAATTCTGTTTTGTTCCATTCCACCCACTCGCAAGAAAAGCGTCTTTTTCGGGCACCACGATGCCAGTTCATAGAATGATGAATTCAATTCATTAATTGGTTATTCAATTGTCGCATTTTGCTTCAATAAGCGCTTTCCGCTTCGCATCCACACACCATTGACACTTGAAGTAATATAATGCTTTATAACACAACATCCGCACTAATGTTTCATTGAGAATTTCAGTGATCATTCCCCTGCGCTTTGTCTGGGGCCTCTCCCGGATTTTTTTTAGTTATATTTTAGTTTGTCTTTCAGACTATTCTTGTGGAATTTATTATTATTTTCTTGGTTCGTGGTCAAATGAAAGAGGGATAGCAATGGGCACATCAAACCATATATGCTCAACCATAGACTGACTGACAACTCCATCATGTACAGCAGAAGAGAACATTTTAATTGGACTGTTGCGTCATTAATTGGCAAAAATTTATTTTTAATTGATTTAACTCACTTTTAAATTAAATTGAGTATGTTCTTCCCTCTCAATGTGCGAGAGGGGTAACAAAAGTTTTGGTATCAACACTTCTTGAGAGAAGATCTAAATACCTAGTATTCTATATTTATATTTATTTAAATTGTTGAGGTAAATAACTTTAAAAATTGCTGCATTTGTCTGATTTTGATAAAAGCAGTTTTGGAAAAGATTCTGTAGAGATGACATCCCAAAAACAGACTATTTGTCAAAATCGGTTAACTACCTATCAATATGGAAGATGTTTCAGTAATTATTTATAAAAATGTTATAATTGTTGCCTCACGAGTTCTAAGAACTAAAAAAGAATTCCAAATTTTCTATTATGTACTGTTAAATGGATTTTATCAAAATCGGATAAAGTCTTTACCGATTTTGATAATTCGGGTTTCTGAAATATGCTTATTTGGTATACAAAAGATCTCTTTGATTGAAGTAAACTCATTCTATGGAAGTAGTAGACTGATACCTTTGACGATTTCTTAACTCTCATTCGATTTTGATAATTTATTAACCGCCTAAGAATATTGAAAGAGTGGTAATGAATATTGAGTTTTAATAAAGTAATTCGTAGATTAAAACAATTTTCTAATGAATTTTAAACTTTCTTCATGGTTATTTTATAGTTAATTTTTCTGTAATCCGATTTTGGTAATTCTCTAAAATAATGACAGATAAATTTAATTCTCAAAATTCTTTTAAAAAAATTGTTCCTTACCAGAAATAAAGATATTCCTATAAAAATTTTAACCTAAGCAGTTTGAAGATGTGGCCATGATAAAATTTTGAGGTGCATGCGTGTGCGGCTAGGCTAGAAACTTTTAAACTTCCTCACGTACCGTGAATTTGTCTTTAGCATTATATATCGCACAATTTACACAGAAATGGGCAATGTTGGTGCCAAGAAAATTTTATGGGATGGCATTTATGTGAAAATTGCATATTTCATGCGAAGCAGGATATGAAGGCGCTCTCAACTCACCAAACTCCCTTTTCCCACCACTAATATTATTCACAGAGTTCATTTTCAACAAGAGATTATACTCGTGCTCTCATTTCCGTTTTCATCTGGACCCCACTGTACGGGGTCTTCCGTTGGATTATTCTCGGATGCCACCATGAATTGTACAGAAGATTTGTCTGACTTTGTGAAAATTATTTTGATTTTTCTATTGTTTTTTTTTGTCATCTTTAATTTTGTTGACTTTTTAAAATAAATGGCAATATTATGAATATAATAATGTTTGTTTGAAATAGATTTGTCACATAAATCTGAAGCAAAGCACATAAATTGCACGAAATATCTTTTACACTTCACCTCCGTCACCCATGATTAATCTCGCTTAAAGCACAGTGAAGTATTGAAGAGTGACTAACAAAATATTTTGAATGGAACATCATAAACATTGGTCTGCAATTTATTGCTGATTTATGAACTGAAAACACGGTAATACAACGCACACGGTAGAGCAATTGTTCATATACAATTTTTGACTTGAAGATGAATCTTAATGATTTGCTTCTAAAAATGTAATAAATCATAACATTTGGAGACAACTTGCATGATGATGTTCTTGGGTAATAAATTTTCGTAAATTAGAAGTGACTTTTTAGTATATCACACAGAAATAAGAACATGCAATAAAAAGTTAATTAGATGTCTATAAATTGGCCTCATTTTGCAATAATTTCTCTGTTGGTGGTTTATTTAGGAGGAGGTGCCCTACATGAGAATTTATATTGAATTCTTATAATAAGAATTACTTAAAATAGTTATTTCAATGGAGTTTTGATCTATAAAAAGTCAGTTTGTTGTAAATTTTTAGTCGAAATCAATAGAATATGAGACGAACGAATTTAGTCGTCGAAATCAGTAATACATCAGACATTACATAGATTTAGAAATTAGCAAATTTATAGTTTGATTTTTCCGATCGAAGCATAAAGTAGGGGATCATTCACATTGGAAAATACGTTACTCAATAAAACGACAATTTTGGTTGATTTTAGTCGTCGAAATCAGTAGTACATCATACATACTTTGATGCACAAAGTTATTCAAATTACTGGTCTATAATGGTTAATGCTATTACGTCAACTTGCCTAATACTATTACTGGCTTAAAATGAATAAAGTTGGCCATTAAGGAGGTTTAGAACAAACCTCCTATTAATTTGTTCCTTATAATACATCTTTAATCTACATATATAGCGAGAAATCAATCAAATATTCTCTTACAGGAATTATGGTTTATAATTATTGACATGTTTTCAATACAGAAATGCTTAGAAATTAACTCAACATTGTTCTAAAGTCATGTCATGCCACAACACCTAGTTTTAGCTTTACATTTAGTTGAATGTGATTGAATAATTTATTAATTCACATTTCATCAAATGCCATTGAGAAATTTGTCTTCAATGTTGCGGTTTATCCAAAAGGAAGAAATTGACAACAAGAAAATCACAATTTAAAGACAATTCTTGGCAGAAAAAAGAAGAAGAATTTCAAATTACTTTTGTCACGAACAATAAAAGTTTAATTAGAGAGAGAGAGAAGAGAAGGGAAAGGAAAATTGTAAGAATTTTTTTTCTACATTAACTCTTTCTTATTTTATCGCAATTTGGTGCACATTCAAAATATCTCAATCACGTGGCGAAGACATTGAAAAATTATTTCATGTTTCGTTGCACATGATAGAGTGCATTTTGAGACATTCTCAATCGCGGCACACACATGCCCAGTAATTTCGGCTCACATTTCTGTCAACTCACCCCGCTTTTTATGTACGACGGGGGCACCCAAAAATAGCATAAGGGGGGACGGGGATGGGCTACTTTTTGGCACAAATTCTACAATTGCATAGTCTTTTAATAAAACATCCACTTGCATCTCTCTTTTTCTCACTTTTGCACGCCATTTGTTCGCCCTCAGTTGGTCAAATGATGTGAAGCGGGGAGGGATATTGAAGAAGTCAGGAAAAACGAAGTATGTACTTCATTGTACGCGATTGCAATGATTGCAATTGTACGTTTGAATGTATATAGCAGAGTTTTACTGACATAGAAAACTTTCTGGCGTTCCTCAGGCGTGTCCCTTTCCTTTATATATTGTTAGTAGATTTCCGGAGAAATCAAACTTAACGCAAAGAGAGGGAATTCCTTCGAAAACTTCCCAACCAAGAATATCATTTGAAAACAATCATTTCTCCAGCAGACCATTTCTCAATTGCTTTTAAATTTAAGAAAAAAAATTCAACATTGTGAAAAACACATAAATTGGTACGAGAGATGTGCCGGGGATACACTGCAAAATGGCAGTTTGAGACACAACTCTGGCAGTTTTGCCACGAATGAAAAGTTATATAGCAAATGGCATGAGAAAGGGGATGTGAAAAACTTTACTGTCTCACGGCCATGGAGCAAGGAGAAAAAAAAAGAAGGATTCCACTTGTGACTTCATGTCAGACGATGTAAGAATTATTCGTAGCGTGAAATTCAGTCTGATGGCAGAAGGAAAAAAAATGAGGAAACTCACACATCATCCTAAAAAAAAAAGGAACAATGATAAAATATGAGGCACTTTGTGGGGAAAACGTGAAAAAATGCCCCCAATGGGAACCTAATATGGTTATATTTTGCAAAAAGTTTTTACGCATGATTTTTTCCTTATAACTTTTTTGTGGTTTTCTTTTGACAATTTCATAATTTTTTTTGTTTGAAAAAGTTCCAATAACCCCTTGTTGATCTTCTGGGAGACATATAGCGCATTTTTATGAATACATCATTAAATATAAAACAAGGACAACATTAGGGCAATTGCTAAAGCTCTGGATTCGCATCTAAAAGTTAGCCGGTTCAAGTACGAACGCAGTCTTTGTTGTCGTTTTCTTTTTCATTCCTTTCTACATCTTTATAAGTAGAGTAACATTTTAGCTCTCTAATTTATACATCAAACCTTTAATATAAATAGAGTAAAAGAAAATTATTTTTTTCTAATCAAAGATAAACTTTTCTTTGATAAATTCTAATTCCTTCATCAGGTCCGTTAATATATTAAAAATCAGGAATCTTCTGTTGTTCGTAAGAAACTTTTACATGGACGAATATGTGAAAAAGTCTTGCAGGCTAAACATTTTTTTATATCCTCAACACATAAAGCAAATATTGTTCTGCTGGGATTAAGTATAACATTAAAATTCAGCACAAGACGAGAAAAGGCCGCTCCTCACAGGTCCTTGAGCTTTTAATAATGTCAACTTATCAATTTTCATTCGTGACATCGTCCTATCTTTTTGTCTTCCCTCATATTTCCAACATGCTCCACTTTTTCGAAATACTTATACGCGAATAAAAAAAGTGTATACTATAAACAGAGAATGAGAGAACATCTCATAGCGTGAATGGGATGTTTAAGTGAATTTCATAATTCTGCGTGAAGAACCATTGAGTGTGAGGCATTGTGTACAGCCTAGCATTACCCGAGTGTGTGTATATGCTAAATTGGATGAAAAAGCCAAAGAGCAAGAGAATTGAGCGGAGGAGGAACTCTCCATGGAGATTAGAATCACTCCCCTTTGCTGTAATATACCACCCAGCAGCACAAGAATGGAGGACTTTTAATAAATCCACCACCAAATTACACTCAATGGAGAAAGTTCTGTGACACCCGTGTTTAGCAATTTTCTACACCGGAGGTGAAAATTAATTAAAATATGCGATGAAGAAAAACAATGGGTACAAAAAAAAAAGAGACGCATTTCACGTCTCGCAGAAAATTTTATTTTTGGGTCTCCTCAATATCAGGGCACTTAACTCATCATTTATCTAAACGCGTTCATTTTGCCCTCTTGTATATTTTGTTATTCGGCCAATTAGCTAATTCATTTGAGCAACTGACGTGGGATCTATGTGATAAATAAGCTGATGCTCATAAGTAAAATACAAAAAAGGGAGGAAAGATGCCAAATCTTTGAGCTTATTGAGACAAGAAGAGCAAATTGAGCATGAAATAGATGAAAGTCTACAAATTTCAATGGATTATTGATTTCTCCAATCGGCTTATTTAGTTATTCATTATTTATCATGACTGAGTGAGGACATGGTCCAGGATACCGAAGAAACATTACAAATTCCTTCTTATCACCCAATGTTAGTTCTCTCCCTGTGAATTCTCTACGTATATTCATACATATTTCTGATGGGATAAATGAAGCCCATTTACTCAATGTTCTCATGTGGTTGCATTTGAGTTGAGAATAGTCTAAATTATATTTACATTTCCCTTCCATGCTGTGAAGCTAATAATTGTGGTTACAGTGCTAAAAGGAAGTGTTCAACTATAAAGAGTTATAATTTTATGCGAGTTATGAAATTCTGACATGTTTTGCCAATGTAAATTTTTCCGCATTTACAATTAAACTTTTTCTCCATTCATTTCTTTAATGGGTAAAGAGATCTTGCAAAATGGGGGTTTGCATTTGGTAAATTGGAAGAGATAACAATGTAACAGAATGAACGTGACTTCGGTAAAGTTAATAAAATGAGTCAAAAGTTTTATTTCTACTCCAAACACGATTGAGTATAATTTTCAACAAATTGAAAGATGCATGTATGGAGTTGATGAAGAAATGAGGATAGAATCCCAAATTTAGTCTCTCCGTATTAGCTCTTATACACAAGTTGCTATAATGAAGTTCACGTAACTTTGGGTTTTAATTGGAAGAACCTTCTCATGTGTGTGTGTGTGTGCGCTTTCATTAAATATTGATGGAGGAAAGCTTTAATTTTCTATTGATGCTGAAAGCTCCTGTACACTGTGATAATCCACCACACGTGTCCTGAAGGATTCATCTCAACAAAATTGCTCCTTCACCATCATCAAATTCCTTGCTTCTCGCTCTAAAATATTTACCCATCGTTTCAGTTTAGTAGGAAGGATTTATCGGGCAATTTTGAGAGTTTCACGTTCTTCTAGGAACGGGTTTCTGCGAAGATTTGCCGATTTCGCAGAAAAAAAAGGAAGAAATATCCGTTTGAGGGGAAAAAATTGGGTGAAAAAAACCAAAGGGAAAATGTTGACAGTGGAATGTGCTGATATCCGATTTGCGATTGTGATTTGGGAGGGTAGTAGACAGAGTGTCCGTCCATTTGGGAGGAAAAGCAGATGATTGGGAGAAAAGCGGATAAATCCCATTACATATGGGATGACGACTTATTTTGTATATATATGTATGTTCATATAGTTCCACAACCCCTGCCTCCAACCCGTCACACCCTCCATCATCCATATTTTGCTTGTCCGGTGAATATTTAATCGAGCCTATGTTCGTTTTGCCACACTCGAATTAACAGCTGGGCTGAAATCAATGTGAGTCAATAATGCGACACCTGCAATGGTGAAGTGTTTGCTGAAAGTGCACCACCCACTGTGCAGAAAGGGCGGGCTGTGGATGCTTTCATCGATCGCATTTTTTGGGGATGAGTTGGCAACATCACACATAGTAAATGGCTCTACTCATGTAATATACCATTTGAGGCGTATTTTCGTACACAACACACAATTTTCAAACATAATCAACACTACAAAATTTTCCACAAATACCTCATACACGCACAATTTTCCAGACTTACGCACACGGTGTGTAGAAGAATTTTTGCAAAGGTTAATTTGCATTACATTCTCGCATGTAAAAGCACACCATATAACAAAATGCATGTGAATCATGTGAATTAATTGATGAGGGCATGATTGTGTGGTTAGCAGTTAATCAAAATGACGGCAAGCATGTGGGGCTTTTTGGGGGAGAGGGGGGGGGAGGGTAAATTTAGCTGTATACGAAAATGATGAGAATTTTTCCGTACTCTGCAGCAAGCAAATTGATGGCAATTTCGATAATTTTCACAATCTGTCATATTTTCACGTAATTGATGATGATACTTACAATTTTTTGGCAAAGGGGGAGATATTTTTACAATGTGGTATACATGGTGAATTTTTATGTTTAAAAAAAAAATAGCAAAACATGACTCATTTTAACCTCTTAACCTTATATTTCGAAGTTAAGGGGGAGTTCTTCCCGATACGGTACGGTAATTCGGGAGGGCTTTAAAGTGTCTTTAGTTTAGATTTTTTCTTTTAGAGTAAAAAAAAAATAATTGCAAGCTACGAAAGAAATTTTCTAAAGTTTTAAAAAATCTAACGTTAGAAAAAAGACAAAGGTTAGATTGGAAATATCAAATGTAAGAAAAGATATGTCAAAATAAAAAAAAAACATAAAACATTCGAAAAGAATTTTCAAACATTTTAATTAACGTTAAATGTTTAAACAAACGCCAGACGTAAAAAAGAATGTCAAACGTTAGAAAATATCAAAGTTTAGAAAAGAAATATCAAACGTTACAAATGAAATGTCTTTCAATCATGAGAAGAGAAATTAATAACAAAACGTTGGAAAAGAAATATAAAACATTAGAAAGAAAATATCAAACGTTAGAAAGGGTATGTCAAAAACAGTTGTCAAAACAAAAACAAAAAATTCTGTACATCACGAAACAGTAAATTTCTCCCCTCCGTTTTTTTCTTTCTTCTTTTTGATATTAATACGAATTGATTTTACGCGTAGAGTAGAAAGATGAGAAATATTTCCATGATGGATTCTCTATGTGTGCTTTGTCCATAGTAGATAAATTGACTTTCTCACGATAACAGATATCACAAAATATTTATTTACTTTTCACCCACAATGGGCGAAATATTGAAGAAATATCCGGGAATGACAGAGACACATTTTCAGGGGCTATTTGTCTCGCTATTGTGCACCATGTCATCTTTTTTGATCTTTTTTTTTTCTTTTCTATGGGTGTGCAGAGCATATAGAAAAGCCATTAAAGCAATTTTACATGCTATATCTGAGTACGGTTAGAGTGCTCTCTGTGATAATTCATTTGATTGAAAAGTAATTGCTGTGGGAATGTTTGAATTTTCAATTATATAGCAAGTTAAATGGACAATAGCCATTTGCAATTTTATAATTTGTTCAAAAATTGCTCTTGCGGAAAAACGAGGTTTTGTTTACTCGGTGTGTGTAGAAAAAATTCTGTTTTTAATTGAAATGAAAGGGTACATTTCATTTGTATGAAATATAAATATTATTGTGGGTGAATGATTACCTCCATTCTGGTTGGGACAGGATATGTATGTATATTCTTTTTATATGAAAAATTTCATGAATTATTTATAATTATTCAGAAAGAAAATTAATTATTTAGATATTCAAAGAAAAGTCAAAGCGTCGCTGGAACAAATCTACAAATCGACTTATTCACAGATTCCTATTTTCGTGTTAATATTTTTCTCTCAATTTTGCGTGGTATACAATTTGCTAAGATTCAGTAGAAGCTAATAAAGGGATGATGATGATGAAAATGAAATGAAGTTTCCTTCCTCAATAAAACATCAACCTTCTTGTGGATACTTGTACCATGCGTTGATGAAGATTAGTGTGAGAAAAATCCTCTCGCATCAAGCACCATCTACACATCTCTCTATTGATTTATGTACACTCTCGTGAATTCTTGTTTGCTAAAATGGAAAATGATGATGAATGTTATATGATTTTTTTCTTCTTCTTCTTGTTCTATTTATAGCACATGGTCCAAGCGGGTGTGGGGCCCTTTCAGACGGCCCCCGGATTCCCACCGACACCAACGGTAACTGCGGAAGGGATCTCAGTGGCGGTCGCCGTTAAAGGTGGCGCAGAGAGTGTTCAGCAGCAGCTAAAGTCTGAGTCTATCGTGTCACAATCCACTCCTGGATCTCAGGTGCGTGATTATTATATATCCCTCTTTTTGCCATCTCTACATCTTTTTACTCCTCTTTCCCCCTCTGTGTTTTTGCCATTTCCCTGGGAGTGGGTGGGAAAGGGAAAAAAAGATTACGATAAAACTCTTCTTTGCGGGGGAGGTTGGGTTGAATCTTTTGCATGGGATAGGGGAGGCTGTTGATTTGAATCTAAAAATAAGATGAAAATAAAACAAACATTCACAGCCAAGTGGACAACAGCAATTTAGTCCACCACTACTTGGATCTCAACCCGGTCCACCGGCATCAACTGGCCCACCTACGCTTCCTTTACCTCTTCCAGTTGCCACAATTGCGAATGGGATTGAACAGCAAACTGTCAGTATAGTAAGTCCAGAGAAGTTTTCTTGGCTTTTTCGTATTCTTCTTTTGCTTACTTTCTGCTAAAAACATTTTCTTCCTCTTGCGTAGTTTATTTTTCCCACACCTCCTTACATCCTCTTCCACCATGTTTACCTTCATTCGAGATGTCTTAATTAAATTCCGTCAAATTTCTTCGGGGTGGGTGGTGGTGTGTGTTTTTGTGAGCAATTTTCTCCACCATGCAGCATGTTAATATTAATTTGTTTAATTTTAATTGAATTACGTGACGTGTTACAATTTGTATATATGTGTACTAATTAACAGGAATGGTGTGTATGATTATTTAAAACACAAAAGGGTAATCGATTTCAATGAGCGGTAGTTTACTACCTCTATCCCCACCTCAAATTACTTGCATTCACGTTTAATTATATATTTTTCTTACACACTTTTGTGATTCCCCATGGCTGTGGAGGAAAAATAATATAATAATAAAAGTTTAATTCACCTGGAAATGGGATAGAAAACTGTGAAATGCTATGGGGTGGAAGAGAGAGAGAGAGAGGAAAAAAAGGGGTTGAAAGAAAATTATGGAGGGACTTTTTGTACGTTCTTTCGCACTCCAACAGGTGCGTGATTCATGTCTTATCGCACCCATTAAGTGCAGTAAAAGTCACCCAATTGACTTACTATTATAAGTGGAGAAAAAACTCACCTGAGGGTCGACTGAGAGGGAGTTTATTCTGATTAAAAAGCATGTATTGATAAAGAAAATTGTGTTTCATAGGTTTTTTTTCATCTGCATTAAAATGATTAAAAGTAGAGTAATAAAAATTAAACAAATTAAATTAATTTTAAATATTAAGCTGAAAGACGCACTAAAAAGATATTTTTTGCCTCAAATTAACATAATAACGTTGTTAAAACATTTCTTAATCGTACCTGTACATTTCTTTTTCAACTGGTGGCTCATTTAGTTCTTCACCCCATTACCTTTTTGTCCACCCCTTATTAAAAGAAATTAAATGTGAAAATTTATTATTTCCCTAATGAGAAAGATTTCAATCTCCCACCAACTCCTTATCACTGGCACATTTATATAACGTTTTATGTACAGAGAAAATTCATTTTCTCCATTCATGCTAAAAATCAAACAAATAATCTCAATTTCATCGTAATCTCCAAATACAATCAAATATTGATCTATCACATACAATTTGGAAGGGCTTAGAGACTGAGGGATACCCTATCGGTATTTATTTTTAGTTAATCTCTATGATATATCACGCCAAGTGGGCTCTTCGGTTGTAATTGAATTTACTACCCCCTCATCCAAAAAAGATGGGGTTGAAGAAGGGATGGGTTATATCATGAATAACAATAGATTGACTTCCTCATCACTAAAGCTTACAATTCCGTAATTTTTCCCCATAAGTCGGATATTTTATCCTCTTTGGTGTAGAGAATATATATATTGTACGATACCGAAACACAAAAGTGCTCGAAGGGGTTTTATGGGAATGAACAAGTTTTCTCTATATAGAACGAAAAGACTTTAACAGCTAAGAGATGAGGATCTTTCCTTTGAGGAGGATTTTCATTAAAAATTCAATGTTTCTGTAAAAGGGGAAAAGTTCAAAATGATACCCTTAGTAGAATGTTCTTGGGCGAGAATGGCTAATCCAAAATCAATTGCCTCTGCTTCTTCCTTAATTCTTCGGCGGGAAATTCAATTTCCATCGTACTCAGCTACAGTGAAAATGATTTAGTTAAACTTTTATCGTCGTGTTTTACTATTTATTGCTCGAAAATTCTCCGTATTTCAAATTTAAAATTGAATTTTTTATAAAATTTCTCCACATAAAAATGCATTATGTGGATTATGTGTTATAAATTCTATGAATGAGAAATAATTTGATAGCTGCAATGACGTGACATTTTATTATCTGTCATTCTTTTTGACATTTATGACTTTTTGACAGCTGTCAATTTCGTTTATTTATTCTGTGTTATGTCATCGTCAATTTTTAATTAAAAATAAATATTTAGAACAACATGTACATAAATTGTATATATTTTGGTTCAATTAATAGTTTCTTCTATTCTGGGGCATTAGAATAACTGAAAAAAAAATCCTTAATGAAGTTGTTGTTTTATGTTTGCACACAAACATGTAAACGGAAAGGGACCTTGTCGATTAATGATTTTATGAATCATTAATTGATTCCACATTTGGTGATGTTGAAACGAACCCCCGAGAAAATTCGTGGTTTCATCGATTTTCCTCCCAAAAGAGAAGAACTTTCTGTTTTTTTTGGGTGGGGGCGGGGGAAGTTTGTGGAAAGGCAAAGGAGCTGAATTGAATACCCTTCACAGGAAAAGATGGTGAATTTTCAGGTGAGGAGCGGAAAGAATAAAAAAGCCATTCAATGTACGGGGGAGACGGATATTGGGGAGAATACATTTGGGAACACTTTATTGATTGTCTGAATATTTTAGACAGCGAGGTGCAAGACGTGCCAGAAGAAATTTTGGATGTCTCATTGTGAAACTTGTGTACACTAAATTTAATGAGTTTCCTCCATAAATGATGGAATGCACTTCAACTAAAATCTTTATGACACACTGCTAGTGATGCATGGCCTCAAAAGAGGGGGTGGGAATGTTGAAATATATTTGTGGGTGGTGGTGGTACGATGTTACTTAAACAGCAAACTTGTGTATTAAAGTTTACCCGATGTAGCTCTCATATTTTGTAAAATCATCTTCGTGTTCATCGTATTAAAATCCAATAAAAAGTTTTCACTTGAAACATTCTACCAAAGATTGGGATATTCCATTGAACACAATACTCTTGTGGGTTCTTTGGAAAGTAAAAAATTGAAATGAAAGTTTTAGGATGTCTTCTACAGAAGGGAAATCCAAAGTATTCAAAAAGTTATGAAGGTAAGGTAACTGAATAAAAAAAGTACATATTGATCTAACCCCAATTTGCAAAGCAAAGTTAGTGATTTTTAAGCTAACTGGTTGATTGTATAAGAATTGAAGGGCCTAGATAACTAAGCTCTTCTGGAGATTCTTATTATATTTAAGAAATTAAATTCTCTATAGAATTAAATATTTTTCTATTATGAGTCTCCGATCTTTTAAAGGGGATGTGTTCGGATCCCACCGCTGCCACCAATTGTATGCATCACTCATCCACCTTTATTGAAATGTCCCAAATAACCCCTGATGCCTATAGCTCCAATCTACTTCATATAAATATCTCAAAAACCGACATTTCTGTGTTCTTCCTTAAAAGTTCTTCTCATCAAACTAAAAGTTTTTATAAATAAGAATTTCCGATGAAACAAACAACATTGTACCACCGTCTTACAATCCCTTCAATCTTAAAATTTAGAGCACATTTTCTGATGAAAAAAAAAAGACTCCAACCTAGTACGTGAAAGAACAGCAGATCGGCTTCCTTTTAAAAATAAAGTCTCTCTTCCACGACTCTACTAAAAGTTTTCAAAAGACTTTACAAAAAAAAAACTTTAGGTTTCCTTCCTTCGATACACATCAAGTTTTCCCTCCACACTCTGCCCATGTCTTTAGTGGCAATTCCTCGGAGTCTCGTTGCGACTATTTATTAGCTGGATGGCTGCTGTTGGCGGGTGGTGGGTAGAAGTTACCCCAGCCCCATACTGAAAATATACAAAAATATACATAAAGCTTGTGCATGTAAAATGTCCCGGTGAATGTTTTTCATGGGGATGATGGGTTTGGGGGCAGGTGATTTTGTTGTTTTCCGCAACGCATATTCAATGTGTACATAAGTTTTTCTCCATGTTAAACAGAGAGAGAGCGAATATATATATAAAAAAATGGTTGTATTTAAAGAGAGATACGCATATTTGAGGTGAAAAGTGATGAAAAACAGATGAAATTAAGCATACATACATACATATGTTAGATATTTTCCACAGTAGCTTCTCATGCTTTAGTGGTTTGGATAAAACATCAACTAATAAATTATTTATTCCGTAAACAGAACATTTGCTTGTTTGTGCATATGCTCTTGGTCTATTTATAAAGTAAATTTTATAACATTTGCTCTTTGTCTTTTGGGTGGAAAAACCTCTTTCTCTTCTCTCCAAAGTTTTCTCCAACAAATAACGCACTTTCTTTAGTCTCTGACTAATTGCATGATCTTTGTATAATTCCATCATACACAGGAAATTTTCATGCATTTTCCGTTTGTGCACACAAAACATATGGTTGGCAAAAGCCACAAAATATGTCAGGAGGAGATTATGGTGCATTTTGCACATTGAGAAAATTTGTTACAAATGATATTTTGAAATTCATGGTATTCACATTGAGAATTTAGTAAGCAAAATGTGTTGGAAGATATTAAAGTCATTGTGCGAGAATTATTATTAAAAACTGGCACTGTAAAGAATTTTTATTTTTCTTTATTATTATATCCTTTTTTAATGACATAAAGTTTAAATGGAACTAATTGCAGTTTATTGTTATTTGGGATGAACCTTGTTTCATAATAATACAAGAAATTATTCAGTTTTGTTGCTAAACTTCAAATTTCTTTCATAGAAAATTCTTCGTAAAATGAACTAAAGGAGTTTATTCAGTTTGAGACTCTAATTAAATTTTTAAAAGTTGTAAACCTGATATGGAAAGTAATCAAAAGGATTGATAGAAAGTTGATTGCCAAATGGATTTTCTATTTTCAGAAAAGTTAATAAAACCACACCTCCATTATATCGACGCGCCCGAAGATTATGAACCATACTCCTGTGTTAAAAGATATGAATATGGTTCATAATCTTCGGGCACGTCGATATCTCCTTTTGTGCATAAAGCATATGCATTAGTGCTTCATTAATAATATATTTACACGCAAATTTCTGAAATATGTAGTTTTAAAAAAATCTTGCTTTATCTGACCTAAAGTGCATGCAGCTTTGATGCTTTATTGATTTCTCGTCTTCTTTGTTTGGATGTTTCGGGGCTACATTTGATTGTTTATCATGCAGTGTTTATTTACATGTATTAACAACACAATAACATTCATTTTCATCCGCATTTATTGCACTCATCTTGTCTTCTTTTGAGTACTTAATCATAAAAATTGTGTTGGTTTTCTTTTTTCTTATAATTTGCTGAGTGTGATGTTGTCATTTATTTTGGCGTATTATTTCCAACCGGCTCAGTCCGATCTCTTGCAGCAAACGGAGGCGGATACGGCGGGAAATGTCGCCGCGGCGGCAACATCAATTGGGGCCACAAGTGTTGTAACGACGGAAAGTGGTACAGCACCGATTATCGTGACGGCGGCAATGCAGCAACCACAGCTGAGTAGTGTTGTGAGTTCTTCGGCTCTTGGGGGTAGTGTGGCCACATTGGCTCCCACTTCAACTGCCGTAACATCCCTTGTGCCAGGAGGTGGTGCAATTGTGGCTGGAGATGCTGGCAAGAATCAACCGAAGCGTCTCCATGTCTCCAATATTCCCTTCAGATTTCGTGATCCAGACCTAAGAGCTATGTTCGGGGTGAGTTTTCTTTTAGCTTTTCTTCATTTATTCTGTGCCGAAAAAGAAACCCTTCATGTGGCGCCGCATTGACTCACAACTCTCGATTTATTTATTTTCATTTATTTTTTTTTTAAATTTTTGTTGGCCATTTCTCAGCATGGCTTTTCCCACTAATTTTCTCTGTGTGATTTTCTTTCTTTTTTTTTCATTTGTGCAGCAATTCGGAACAATCCTCGATGTTGAGATTATTTTCAATGAGCGCGGAAGCAAGGTATGTTAAATTCGGTCCACATTTTATCAATCTTAACTACGTCTAACTATTTCTCTTTCAGTGAGATTTATTTATTTTATTCTTCTTATATTTCCCTTGAAATTAATAGGATTTTTTAGCTCAGGGACTCAGTTGTTCGTTTGTCTGTTTGTCTGGCAAAATAGAACAAAAAATCCATTTTGTTTTAGTAAATAAATTATTTAAATTTCTAAATTTTCTTTAGAAAAATATATTTGGTCATAATGATAAATTCTTTTCGGTGAAGTTTTATCGTTTAACTTTGAAAATGTGAATTATTTCTAAAGACTAATTTTTTTGTGCTCGAAAGTTCTCGAAACGAGTAGAAACTTGTTAAATTTAATAGAATTAAATTAGAGCGCGACAAAACTTTATCTTCACACGAAGAGAATTTCAATGGCCTCCTTAGGTTTAAGTATATTTATATATACCACGTATTTGATATTGTAGGTAATAATTTTCTATAAGAAAATCACGCGCATTCCAACCAAAAATATTTTTAAGTATTAAAATAATATATATAATCGCTTGAAAACAAATTGCAATAAGAAATATACTTTTGTGTAGTTTATTTTGACTGTATTTTCTTTACTTCTCTATTATCTCAGCGAATGATGATGAATTCCAGAATATAAAATCAACTTTTATTTTATCACTTTATTTTTTTCCATTATTGTGCTTTTCTCTTTGAGAAAAATGAAGAAAAAAAGTTTTCCGTCAATCAATTAAATGACAAATGAAAAGAGAAAATGCTCTGAGATGGAGCTCTGACAATTTATTATTAAATTTTTCATTTTTTTTTCAAGGGCTATTCTTTGGAAAATTTAAAGAAAATGAATATTTGATTTTTTTTCTTAATTTTCTTTATAAAATATACAGCACTGTAATAAAAAATTACTTGGAAACCGTAACGTGAAGTTAAACAGAGCATATTTTAAACTCCTTCTGAATAGCCCTTTTTTAATTTTTTTTAATAAAACTTGTTCAACAATGTTTTTTTTTTGGGTGCTGAAAAATTGGCTCTGTAAGAGCAAAAATCATGACTGAGCTCTCGATTAAATGAAAGACAATTGTCAGAATTCTAAATCGAAAGCATTGATGTAATTGTTTTATCAATCAAGTTCTTTTAAACACTATTAAAAAATAAAAAATCTTTTTTTTTATTGTTTTAATGTTATTTTATTAAATTTATGTTGTTTTTTGTTTTATTTGGTTTCTACAAAACAAAGATACAGGAATAAAGAACGTTGTCATTATCATTATGTTGATTACAAAATTCTCTTTTCAATTTTTGTAAATTCCCATCTTTTTTTTTTAATATGAAAAATAACAATAAAATATGGAAAGAAAGCAATAATCATTTTATTTTTTGTTGTTGAAATATTTTGGAAGAAGCAAAATTAACGAAATATATAATAAAAAAAAACTTTCTATATAAATTTTGAACATATTACATTTTAATATTAGTTGTGCTTTTTGTAAAAGCTTTAATGCGAATGCACAAATATGACTTAAAATAATATTCTATTGACAAATGGCCCTCAAAGTGTTATGGTAATTTTTTCTAAAGATCAATTAATTCTATTATTATTATAGAAATTAAAAGTATAACAATTCATTTTTTTTTAGTTCTTTTAATTTCTAAAATTCTCATTTTTACTTTAAAACAAACACAATACATTTTTAATTTTTAAAAATCATTTTAGTTTTGTTTTTTTTTTCTCCCTTCTATCTTCCTTTTTGTATATTTATTATTAGACTTTTTTTTAAAATAATTTACACGCAAAATGCAATTTTATTCCATTTGTCATATACTAGTTTTTGATCCTTAACTTTGTCATTTTAATTGTCATCCCCTCGATCATGTACTTATTTTTTTAATTAGTATTTTAATGCTTTTATTAACTCCCTTTGTATTTACTTTGGACACACGGCTGTTTATTTATTTTATTTTGTTAAAAAATTGGTTTGCTACACGTTTTCTTTTTTTTTTTATTTAAATTTATTTTACACAGAAAACACTTTTTTTAAATTGTTTTTTTTTTATTTGAATGATTCTTACATTAGTGTAAATACAAAATTCAATGTGAATCCCTTTCTTACATTCATTTTCCCCCTTCTTTCGATTTCGAGAAAAAAAGTGAAAGGATACTTCACTCTCCGTTTATTTTCTTAAATTATTATAATATTTTTTAGAACAAATTAAAATTAATTCATTTTTCTTTAAGAGTGTCTAATTTGCAAGAAAATAAAAATGAGTTTTTAAGTGTACAGAGATTGAAGAATCGTCTAAAGGAAATGCTCAATGTTGTGTTGAGTTGACGAGAATAATGAATTTTTTCTTGAAAGCATTGAATATTTTTTGTTGTTTTGTCATTAAAAAAATATATAAAAGCAAATTAAAGTAAATTCTTTCTAGCGTTATTCTTACTGTTGTATATATGATTATTATACCTAATCATTTATTGTTCCCTCATTGCTACTTCCATTGTGAGATATGATTTTGTCAATTTAATCTCCCATCTTTTTTCTTTAAAAAAAAAATCCTTTTTGTGTTATTAACATTGACACAGATAAAGGGAGATATATTTTTTTAAATAATTGTTTTCCTATTAATTTTCGCCAGTATGTCTTTTGTTTAGTAAATGTTTATAAAAAGCGCGTGTAGAGATTGCAAAATTTAAATAACTCAGCAATAAAAAGCATTTTTATAAAAATATATTCTTCCAATTCAATTTTTTTTAACTGTGTTTTCCTTTGGTTATTAAAACCCAGTAAAATGCTTTTAATTATTTTTATTTTTTTTGTTTTAATATTTTGTACAAAACAAAAATAAAATCAATAGAGAGAATTTAATGCATTAAGCAACACTTTTTACAGTCTGCAGCATTAGTGTGTGGTCACGTTGTTTTCTTTGGGTCCATTTAGGCATCACATTGCGTGCACTTTTCTTGGCAAATTGAATGGCATATTGTTTTGTTTCATTTTTAGGGTTTTAGGAACGCTTTTGAAATGAAAAACATACGCTAATAAATGACAGAGAAATAATTTATAACAAAATTTATTAAGTCACCTACAGTAGCTGCCAAACTTTACACAATACTCTGGGTTTAGAAAGAAAATTCGGGAAAATCCTTTTTTTTTTTTAATAATTTTAAATTTGACGGTTGAGAATCATTCAGAGTGATGCAAAATGTCACAGAATTTCAAATTATAAAAGCAAAATTGTTTTTGAGGATATATCAAATATACTAGCGACGTTCTGATTTATATTTCCTAAAAAATATTATGATAATCATTTTTTTTATTTTTAAGACATCAATGGCAGATAAACTTACCATGTAAATTTTATTTGTGTATTTTAATGTAGGAGCAGTTACAAATTTACTTTGATGTAAAACTACATAACTTATCATTTTAGTTTTTTTATTAGGATTTCTAATTTTATTGACAAAATAAAGATTTTACAATAATTAATAGTGTTAAAAAAAAAATAAAGAAATAAAAAGTCTGAGAGTAAGGAAAAAATCAAATACCTTTTTCATGATTTTCCAGAATTCATTAAGATAAACACCACCCTTAACCAATTTCCTTGAATTTCCTCACCGTCTGTCTTTAATCGATTTTTAATAGACAAAAGGCGATTTTCAAAGCGTCACACACTTCTGTGAATGACTGTAAATGATATTGAAATAGGTACAATACTCAAATAAATTTCCATCTGTGTAGCTGACAGTTTTGTTTGTGAGTAAAGCGCTTTTATGCTTTCTCAAGCAGAGGGAAACAATAGGATATGATTTCCCGGAAAATTGAATGATTTTTTACTCGTAATACTCTTATTTTTTTTAAAGTAACACTTTGATGTCCTTTTATTTCGTTTTTCTATTGTATAACTTTAATGACTTGCAAAGAAAATATTTTATTATTTACTATATAAATATATGCTCTGAAACTAATATTTTTGCATTAGATACCTTTTTTTGGTTTTATCCAAAAAAGCGAAACATGCCAAAACTGCGACATTTTTGCCACAGTTTCCCCCTTTTCTTTATTATTATATAATTTTTTTTTATAAAATACAGTACATGAGAGATTTATTGAATCATACAAAAAGAGTTTCTTTAGTTGTAGTGGATTTTGTCAGGAAAGAATGTTCTTCGTCATTTTCTTTTAATTATTACCTTCTATATTTTAATCTGAATTGAAGCTACCTTTTTGAAGCTAAAAAGAATTGAGATTATTCTAACAATATAATCTTGAATATTATTATAATTATATTTTTTTCTTATATATCTGTCAAATGAAAAACCGACCCCAATAAATGACGAAAAATACGTGAAAATTCGTTGATTTCGGACATATTGACAGAAGAATGGAATCAATTAATTTTCTTATTGCAATTGCTTTCCTTTTTGTGGTCTGTAAGATCTATTTTTTTTCATTAGTTTTTTTTTCCTAAAAATGTTTTTTTAAATAAATGGAGTAATACAATAAGGTTTTATTACATTTTCCTAAAATTGTGAATACCGAGAAATTTGCAAGTGTTTTTTTATTCTAAAACAATTATTTTTTAATTCAAAACTTAGAAATTTTTCGAAAGATATTAGAAAGCAAAAAAAAAACTGATGACTTTTTATATTAATTTTTCTTTCTGTTGATGAATGAGAAGAAAGAAGAAAATAGCAAGAAAAAAAAAGATTAATTTGATGAGGGTCGGTTGTAAATTTTTTGTTGCACGTTGTTTTTGAGCGGACGCTGTTTTTAATGCATGTTTCTTGTTCTGTCCTTGCATGTAGGGATTCGGTTTTGTAACATTCGCTAATAGTAGCGATGCGGAGCGAGCACGCGAACGTCTTCACGGCACTGTGGTTGAGGGGCGCAAGATTGAGGTGTGCATGATAATATGAATTTTTCTTATCTCAAAGAAATACATTTTTTTACAAAACATTATATTAAAAAATATTATAATTCAACTTTGATACATATTTTATACGTACAAAATATTTTTTCTCAAATTCTTTGTCTTCCCTTAAGAAAAAAAAAGAACTTTTTATTGTTAACTGTTTTCTTTTTTTAATCTCTATTTTTTTGTATTTCCCTTATAAATGGAATTTTATGTAAACTTTTTAATGTTTTTGATCTTCTTTTCATGACGAAGAAAAGAAATTTCCTTCTCTAGATGTTTTAAATCAAAGAAAAAAAAAGTCAAAGGAAAGATATTTTGTAAATTATATGTATCAGAGTTTCATGAAAAAAAAAACAAATATTTAGAAAGTAAGTAACATTGAGAGAAAACTGCAACAAATGCCACATACAGGTAGTTTGTAAGCACTTACAATTCGTTTTTCTTTACTGTGTGTACAGAAAAAAATTTGCGATAAAACTTATAAAAGAAATGGAGATTTTATTTTTATATTTATATATACTTTGTTGACCGAATGTGTATGAAGAAATGCATAACAATTTTTGCTAAAAAAAAAAACAAAACTAGAACTTTATAATAAAACCAACACAAAATAGGTACAAAAAAAGAGATTTGCAGCATGAGAAGGTAAAATGAAGCAAAATACCGAAGAAATGCATTTTTTGCCTCATTTTACCTACGTCAGCTGAAAAGTAATTTAGTGGAATTTCTTCTGTATGAATTAACACAAAAAAAACAACAAGAACGCACAAGAAACAGTATAACATCTCTTTTAAAATACATAAATGCGATTTTATTTACATCTTACCATTTTTATCTCTTCTTCTGACCTAGTTCTTAAGTGATTTTCTTATTCACATTTACCGACAGTTTCTCTTTTACTGCGCAAAAAAATACAATTAATTCTCTATATTGAGTTAGGAGATGAGATTTATTTCATAAGATATAGATAAGTGTATTATTTTTCTTGTTTCTATATCAGCGAGATTAATGGGATTTTAATTTATAAATTTTTAGTCATTTATTTGTAGGAATTTTTCAATTGATTTTAATTTTTTTTTTTTTGATAATTTTTACATTAAATGACTAAAAATTCTTTCATTTCATGATCTTGTTTCTCGTTGATTAAAATTGAGTTCCTCCATACACTCGTTTGTAGCGAGGATAATAAAATTATTATTATTATTATTAAAATTGAGTTATCACATTTCAAAAAAAAACGTTAAAAATGTAAAATGTTTAGGCATTTCATTGGAACAAACTACTTTTCAGACCAGTTGGCTAAAGCACCAATGTTTCATTCAATAAACAGAGAGTTCAAGTCTCAAGGAAGAATTTTTTTTCATATCTTTTTTGTATTTTAAAGTTAAGAAAAATTAAAAGAACAAAAAAATTGGGAAAAATATCCCATTTAAACAATGAAACGTCAAAACAAACTCCGCTAATATTTTTTTGCAATGTGATAACATAATATTTATGATTCTTTTTTTTTTTAAATGGCGAGGCATATCGTACCTTATGATTTTTTTTCTTATAACAATTCAACCATATTTACCTTTATCTCTAGTGAAACAGACAGATTTCCAATTGTTTAATGCGACTCTTGCGAATTGTTCAAAATGAAAGCCATTTCCATACAAAGTGGGGGTGTTTTTGATCTCTACGAGAGGTAAGAAGTGAGATTTGGACATGGAAAAAATCATTTAATAAAACAGCATAATACCCAATTAAAAAAATAAAATTGCCTTTTCTTCTAAGAATTAAACCCAAAAATTTACTTTCTATTTTTTTACCTTCACTGTAATTTTTTACTATTATATATTGTTGTTTTTCTTTTGAAGAAAAGAAAAAAAAAGAAAGAAAAACTAGCAAAAAAAAAAACGTAAAAATTGCGACATCTCTGCAAATACAAGAGATTTCGATTAGACAAAAATAATTAATTCTTTTTATTTAATTTTTTGTATTAAGTAAATTTTCATATATAAAAAAAATATATTAATTTCTTTCTGAAGGAATGAATCGCTCGCTAAAATAAAATATTTTTCCTTGCTCTATGATCTTACCAATATAACTGATATTAAACTTAAGAAAAACAATTCATATCGGTTTGAATATTGTAATGATATTTTTTCCTGTAACTGTAATTAATTTCTATGTTTTTTTTTATTTTTCTTCTTAGTATATCTCTGCGTTTTATCCAAGCCGTAAAATTCGTATGTTTTTTTTTTGGTCAAGATACAATGGTTGTGTAACACTTTTTTCTTCTTTTATAAATACAAAAAAATGCTGTTGTTAAATTTTTTTTGATCTAGAAATTGACGGGGCTGAATTTTTCTAACTTTATTTTTTTTTTTTAGTTTCTTTAGTCTTTTGCTCCTATAAATCACTCTTTTGTAAAAGTTTTCTTTTCACTCTCTGCTTTTTATTTTATACCCTTTTCACTTTTCCTCGTGGTAAATTCTTTTTTGTTTTGTTTTTGTAAGAAAATTTATTACTTTTTAAAAATCCCAAAAAAGTACGGAGAAAGTCAAAGGGGTTCGTCATTTTTTATTTATGGGGTATGTATAAAATTACGAGAAAACGAAAAATTACGTCAATGAGAAAAATCGAAGAGATTACACATAATATAGATTATCTTGTCCAAATCTCATTGTATTCCCAAATATATTGTTTAAATCGAAGATTACTTTCCAAGATATACATAGTTCCACAGAATTGTATTCAAATTATACTCTCTACACTCCAGGCTATGGAGGCCCGAATGGAAATTAATTTCCAAAAGCATAGTGATTAGTAAAATTTGCACAAGTTCATTAATAAATCAATTCTATGCATAGCTATGATGAACGTCGGAATTATAATTTAGTCCATTCTAATGCAAATAAATGGGAAATATCCATATAGAGTTATTAAAATGAAACAATACGGATTTAAATAAATTTATTTATCAAATATTAATAATTCAGATATTGGTTATATGGATTATGTATAAACTTTCATTTATCCATGGTAGAATTGATTTTATTTTATTCAAAACATTTTTAAAAACGTTCAATCCTAAAATATTTCTAGCTAAAAGACTAAAATATACAGTCTTTTATTTTATTACTTTATTTATTCTCCAGATGCTTGCAGGGGGCATTTCTCAGTCAAAAGTTCTTCTTTGACCTCTTCTACGTAAACTTAACGTACTAAATCCAATTTATAAAAATAATTTTGTTTTATTTAAATGGTTAAAATGTTGCGAAATATTATGTCTTCTTCTGAATAAAAATGAATAAAAAGTTTCTCATTTTCTCAATGACAAACCCCTTGAATTTTTCCATATCACGAGATATTTTATAGAAATTCTCTGAACCATATTTTTTCTCTTCCTTTGTGTTTCCGTTTTTTTTCTTCTTTTAAATATACCTATATACATATGTATAAGAAAGATTTGCATAGAGCTTTTCCTGTGATTGGAAACCCGTTGATTCGTAATAATTTTTCTTACAAACATAGCTCTGAGGAAACCATATCGTGGAAAATGTTTTTATATATCTTGAATTTGGTATGCGGATGTTAATGCTCTTGTAGGTTTTGTCACGCCAATTTGTGTTTCCTTTTGGTTCTAAAAGATCCTTCCTTCCTTATTTCTTGTCCACAAATGAGAGCAAAAATTGCGAAAGAAAAATTTTGCGAGAATTTTTTTTAAACATTCAAATCAACATGTAAATTTTTATGGGCATTTTATTAATTCATTTTTCCCATCCAATTATCACCGAGTGTGACACATTTTATCACTACTCACCCAGCAACAAAAAATGCATTTTTGAGCGGTTAACGAATACAAAAAAAAAAGTGATGAGAAATGAGGAGATTTTTGCGGTTTGGATTTTTTTTAAACAAAGTTAACATTACGTGCAATTCACGAGGACAACATAATTAAGTTTTGGGTGCAGCCACACAATTAAACATCAAGGGACGGAGGGAAAAGCTTCTTCTAAGTCCATTTTATTTTCCCTGGGAATGGTGGTGTGATTTGAAATTCCGTACACGGAATTCCCATGTTGTTCTCGTGCTACATAAACCTCTAAAACCCTCATGCCTTGAGCTCTTTCTCTTTTTCCCCGAAAGCAAAACCCCGGAGTACTTGCTCAGGTTCCGGATAATGAGCGTTGTGTTGTTGGGTAAAAAAAAGGGAGCTGCACTTTTTAATTTAATTCCTTTGAGGGTTAGTAGAGACACTCTGTGGGCATTTAAATGTGCTACCGAGAGAAAAATATTTTGCAAAATTAGTTGAATTATTTTTCCGTGCAAAATTCCTTAATTTCTCCACAAAAAAAAAAACTTCCAAATCATCGCTTTTTTACTCTCTTTAGATGATGTTCTGGTATTGAACGTAATTTAGATGGCAATCGTGTAATTTATGCAACACTTACAATGATAAATTAATTGGGTTGAGGTAATTGACATGAGTTTTTTCCCATTCCACCTTGTGCAGAAATGACATTAATTTATCTCTTATAATACGGAGATTAATTCTCACGAAGAAAAATGAGATCTAAGCAAAATGAAATGAAGCAGAAATGGCTTAAAATGAGAACTTTACAATTTATTGAATGAAGTTCTAAAATACAGATGGGTTCCGGAGTGAACGCGTGAGTTATTTTTTGGTTATTTTTGGAGTAATAAAGTTTCAGTTTTTGACTTAGGAATTCATTTCAAAGGAACTTACTCATTTTTGAAAGGCGTTTGGGTTGATTTCATGCTCAGATCAAGATTTAGGTCAGTTATTCAATCAAGAAAACATTTTTTTTTATACGTATCAATGAAAAACTATCAAAATCGATCTATGTATATTAGACTTTCCAGCTTTCTGAATTATCCAGATAAATTATTTTTTTTAATAATTAGAAAAAACTTACAAACTTTAAAAGATTTCCTTCGTGAGAATTATTCTTTAAATTTTTATTTTAGAATAAATTTATAGGCTACAAATTAGTTTTCTTTTTAATTGTTTTTAATCTTAAAAGGACTGACACATTTTGAAGCTTTTCCTTTTGAAATTTTTTATTTAGATTAATTTGCTTTATTTGTGATTAAAATGAGAAATGAAAGAGTGCGAAAAATAATGCCAGAGATATAAAATGCAAGAGAATATATCTCTGAATTTCTTTTTCTTTTTTTTTTAATTAATTTTTGGAGACATGAAAACATTATATATCTCAATGAATGTATATGTAGATAATGTATGTTACTTTGTATACTTATTAATTTTAAGCTGCATCTTGATGCGTATTGTCATTATCTCTTTATATATTATACTATTATTATATAATTAATATTCCCAGCAAAAAGTATTTTAAGTATTTAAATGTGAAGAAAAAAAAAAGAATTTATTACCTGAGGAAAGAAATAATACAAAACTTGAAAATTTTTCTAAGCCATCAATATTTTGGAAATTATTGCAAATGTTTTTTTTTAATGCTGTGATATATCTGCGACCATTCTCTGAACTTTTAATCATTTTTCTGGCATTTCTTGGGCCGTTTATTTTTATTCTTGTAACAAGGAGAGCTCCTATTGTACAGTCCAGCATGAATGCTTAATATGGCATCTTATATCTTTTTTAATGTGCCACCATTTGCTATCTCAAGTGAAATATTCATTTTAATTTATTTTACCCCAAACCCAAATAAACTGAAAAAAGCAATGCTGGATGCCATTTGACTTATATTTATAAATGCAAGCGAAGATTATTATCATTCCAGATTTCGCGAGAGCAATATTTTACATTGTTTCACACGTCATTTGCGCATAACACGTGTTGCATGTTAATGTTTTACACAAATTCGTGTTTTTTTTATTTGTACGGACAATTGCAATAATTTATGAATAATGATGGCAATTTTTCAAGTAAGCTCTCTAAAATAAAATATTCATTTAAAAATAAATTTACGCACAAACATGAATTTTATCTCTTTGACAAAGAGCGATAAAAAACGCGAATTATTTAATATTTTAATATATTTAATTTATTAATTGAAAAAAAATTGAATTTAACTCTGAAAAACAAAAAGGTCAAAAAAGGTTTCGATTCTGTATAAAATCTTTTTATTTTTTGCAATGTTTGGCAAAAGTTCGAGGAATTCTGTGAAAAATAATTGACAGATATGTTATGTCTTTGCTCCATCTTATAAACAGGATACAATTTGAGCTATAAATAATCTGTTATTTTGGTTTAAAATTAATATAAAAAAAAACAGAATAAAACTGTTCAAACTCATTATAAAACAAAAGAAAATTAAAAAGTCCTTTTAATATCACATAGACAAAATTTATTCAATCTCTTCTCTATATATTAATAAAAACGGAATATTTTTTTTTTGATATCTGTCTTGACAATCTAAATTTTCTTTTACGAAAACGTAAAATGCTATAAAATAAGAAAGAATGCAAGATGAAGAAAATTATAAAAGATTTTCTACAGAATCGAATCAAAAATATCTGAAAAGAAAATTCTAAAGAATGCCTATATAAAGTTTTCTCAATTTTTTGCGAATGGATATTTTAAAATGCAATGAACATTTTTTTTTATTTTCCTCACAGTGATAAGGAGTTGTTAAATTTTTTTAATAAAAATTTCATTGTAATATAAAAGCATTTTTTATATAAAAAGATTCCTAATAGAATTTTTTCTTAATTGGCTTAGAAAAAATCACGATAAATGTTCTCTTTTTGCACAAAATATCCATTCAAGTTAAAATGTCTCTTTGGGCTTTAAAGAAAAATCTCATCAAAAGAATTATGTGCCTTATAAAAAAATCATCTTGTTGAAAAATTTAATAAAGAATTTAATTTAGAGGATATTATTTCATTAATTTTTCACCACAACTCTTTTGGCAGAAAACAGAGACATTTTGGCTATTTTCACTGGTGTAAGACGCGAAATATAACACAAAGCGGACAATTTAAGATTCACTCAAGTGTGTGAAAAATAAATGAGAGAAACTTTTGCCACAAAGAACAGAAAATGAACATTTTTCAAATTAACAAAGTACGACCGACAAAGAAAAGAACTTCAAGATACATTATTTAACTTTTTGGATTTTTATTTTACAATACAAGTTTAAAAAAAAAATAACAAGAATAATGTACTTTAGAATTCACCGAAAAAAAAAAGAATAATATTTTTAATTAATTGCAGTAAAAAAAATTTTGATGAAATTAAAAATAAAACAAACAGAAAATTCAATGAAAGAAAAGTAATAAAAAATAAAATGAAATATAGTTTATAAGGTTTTCTTAGAACACACACACACAGACACATACACATAAAATTATAGAATTAAGTGCATGAAAAAATGAGCTTTTTGCGGATTATCAGCTTCTATTCTAATGTCTCATCTCATCCCAATGTGTAGGTCAATAATGCTACGGCTCGGGTGCAGACGAAGAAAACACCAACAGTCCCAAATGGTGAGTTTCCTTCCCATTTTTTATTGGCACATTCCTTTAACTGCCTGTTTTTGCCCTCTACTTAACGGAGGGAAAACATTCTATCCACCACCCCCTCATGTTTCCGTTTAATCATGATGTTAGGCGAGAGAGAGAGAGAGTAAGAAAATTCAGCCGTGAGGGGTGAATATGAAAAAAAACGAAGATATGCTGTAATTCACACAGATGGGGAAAAGTGTTGCGGAGGTGTAGGGAAAATGTGTGTATCTCTCATGTTGTGACTTCCACTTGTATTGCCACTGAAAGGTTCATACCCAATGGGTCCACAGTGGATCACAAAATTATTTACACATGAAGGCATTTTCATGGAGAGTATTCCACAGAGATGGCTCTTTTGCTTATTACATGCCGATGCCTTTGTGGGTATGATGGAGAAAAAAAGAGAAGAGAACATTAAATCCGTGCTTTAATGTGCAATTGCCTTTACACCAAGGTGTGGAGAAAAAAAAGATAATTTCACAGCATAAATTTGTATGTAAAGTCATAAAAGTAATTTTGACTTGAATTTAAAATTTTTTCTTTAAACTACTTCATCGCTCTCTGTTTAAAGAGTCTTTTGTTAAAGCTTTTTGTTCGTTTGAAAATTGCAATCTAGCAATGACTCTTGAATTAGACAAAATGAATAGAATTATTTTAGAATGTTTATTCACAAATTTTTCGAACCACAACTATTTATTCCCCTTCCAGTAAAATTTAAACTAATTTTAGTGTTTTATTTACCTTTATTCATTAAACTTTAATCGTGTCCTAAAAGATCTTTAGTCAAACCACACAAATAAATATGTAATGAAGGTTTTAGGACACATTTCCCTGATCAAACAATAATTGAAAAAAAATTTCAACTCATAAAAAAAGGTTCTTACTCAATCTGGAAGATTATCCTGGTAAATGAGCAAGATAGACAAGTTTTAAATTAAATTGAAGAAACTAAATTAGAAGGAGAACCATTTTTCAATTGACTTTTTTTGGGTCTTGAGAAAAAAAGCTCCACAAAAAGCTCTCATCTTATATATTGCATTTTAAAGCAAAAAAAAAACATCTTAAAGACATGCTTATATAATCTTCTCTGAATTCACTTGAAAATTTCTTTAAGAAGAATTTTTTTCTTATATAAAGCACACTATATATAAAGAAGTTTAAGGGATGGGTTATTTAGATGGCGAAGAAAGTGCACAAGTGAGGGGTGTGAAAGATAATGCAGTTTCTCAATGAAAAATGCATTCTAATTGAAATTTATGGAAGGGAAAGTGCAAATGAGTTGCATTTTCTAATGTGGTGGTTGAATAATTGACATGCTGAGTGTAATTTGAGAAAGGAAAACTTCTTTATGAGATTATCTAACTTCCTGTCTTGTTGCACAGTTGGAAAAGTCACTGTAAGACACACCATACACACATTTTCCCTCGCACCTACCCTGCAATGAATGGAACGAGCTGTGAGGTTTTTTTTATTAGAATGTTGCGAACAAATTGTTGAGGGTTGGGTTTCTCATCACATTACACTGAAATATTTACATAAAATAGATGAAAAATGCAAAAAAAAAATCTCAATTTTCATGCAAAATATTCTTTTTTTTTTTGTTTATATAACTCTAGCTTTTTTAACAATGTTTCATTATTATTAACAAAATTGTTCTTGTTTATAAATCATATTTTAAAATTAAAAAAAAAGTATCATTATGTTGCTTTCTGTTTGAATTTTAATTATTTTTATATTAAATACTTTTCTGTAAAAAAAAAAGGTTTAGAAAAGGTTTTTAAGAAGGAATTTTTCAAAAATTTTTCTATGTGACCCATGGAAAAAGCACGTGTATGACTTAGCTGAAGGTTGTTTTTGTTACACTTAACAAAAAAATTAGTTCTTACATATAGTTTGTAGATTAATATTATAATGTTTTAGATGTTAATGAAGAAAACTCCACCCTAAAAAAATTCATTGTCTCTTCTTTTCGTCCAAATTCACAGTTTGTCTGACGAAAGAAGGTACCGTGGCAGCACCAACTGCTCTGGGTGAGCAAAAATGCTTCCAAAAAAGAACCATTTACAAAAGATGAATAAGAAAATTCATTAATGAGAAGCAAGAATCATTAAAAAAAAATAAAAGAAATGCTATGTGAACGATGAATTGACTAAATTTGTGAACGTCTTGTGGATAAGAGCACTAAAAATATAATAATTGCTTGTCTGTCCTTTGTTCCTCTCAAATATGCTTTATTTTGTCGACGAATTTTCTCTTTAAAAAAAATCTCTCTCACAAATTCATTGTGCAAGAAAACCATTTAGGAAATTGCATTGTGTTTCTTGAGATAAAATTGCTTTATAATTTGCATAAATTTTGTGTTTTTTTGTCATCAAGAAATTTACCAATAAAGTTATTTACAAAAATTATCTTTGTTAAGTTCTTATTTAGGTGATTTTCAAATTAAAGTTTGGATATTTAAATTGAATTAAAAGTTTAACAATAAACAAATCCGTATTAGGAGCATAAAATAAGTTTCCACGTAAGTTATGTTATCAGCCAAGAAAAACATCCAAACTTTCTAAGAAATGTTTCTTTTCCATTTTACAATGGGTAGAAAACATACAAGACATTCACTTGGAAATTGTAATTGTGTAAACTTTGTAAGAAATAACGATAAAATCGGTTATCGTACGATTCAAATTTTATTTTTTCCTTGTTTTATAAAACCTTGAAGAATAAAGAGGAAGAGCAAAATAATCTACAAATTGTGTCGTTATAAATTATATATTAGCTTTCGCACTGATTTAAGTTAAGACAGAGCTCATAACCTCACTTTTTGAAATTTACTTTGATTTTTCTTTGATAAGTATCAATTTCAATTGCAACGAATTATTTTGCTTTGTTTACTTCGCGATTTATAAATTCTAGTAAAAGATTACATGAAATTCAAGAGTAAGAGTAATCTATGCCGTATGATATTATGCAAAATTTACGCTTATTCTACCACGTTTCAAGTGAATTAAGCCTTTATGAATTATTTTATTATACAAAAACATTTAAATGTAAATGCAAAAGAAATTGCATAAATTTTTGTTGATTACTGAAAACTAAAGGTCAGAACTTCAACAAAGCGCAACACAATGTATTCCAAATTCTATGAATAATTTTTATGCAACACTAACGATTGAGTTGACAATTTAAATAAAATTTGATCAATGATAATACAATGGAAATTGAAATATTTTATCATTTCTGCTCCAGAAACTTTTTGTATAATGAAAATCATTTTTTTATAAAACTGTTGGATTAATAAATTGAGAGAGAGAAAGAGAAAAATTCGTCAGAATTGTTAAAGCTTCCAGAAAAAAAAATATTGCGAAAGACAAGAAAAGAAGACATTATAGAAATATTTGGTCATTGGAAAAGCATTGTTTTGAGGGGTGATAAAAATTAATTGAGAAGGGGGAGGGAAACATTCAGAGAAGGAGACATAAAGTTAATTGAGAAAAATTTCATTGCTTTCCCAAATGACCCCATATTTCAGAGAGTCATCTTGCTAAAACTGCTTTTGAGTGTGTTCCATGTATACTTATTGTACATTAGCAAAATGATAGCTTAAATGTAATTTTCTATCACTTAGAGAGTAAAGTAAATTTGTCAACATACACGTCACCCTCTGTAATGTGCTGCATCTCCTGTAGGTGTAATTAACCAAACTCCTCAGTTGCTTACACACATTTTCAAGAGTTTTTTCCTATGTAGCTTTAATAACGTTATATAGTTGCCTTTAACATTTTATTTTTCATTATTATTTTTTCCCTAACAATACCTGGGGGTTTGCGGAATTGCATTCTCATATATTTTATAACATTGTGTATACCCCATCCATCCCTGATAGATTATATTCTGTTGTGTAGAAAAGTAAATTGTGCAAAAAACAAAACTAACGATAAACTAAATGTGATGGACATTTTGTGCTTTTGCCAAGAGATGAGAGGCCACAAAACTTTGGAGAGGAATTTCTCGGAATTTCTCATTTATTTTCCACTCTCAAAATATCAATTATTATAATACAAAATTCCACAATATCTGAAATTTTGGAGTTTACTCATCTCATGGCAAAGCTCAAAAGTATTTTCAAAATGCTTGGTAGCTTCATCTTTTTTGGGCCACATGGTAGATTATTATTATACTAAAAAGTACTCACACAGATTCTTTTTATTACACTTTCAGCGAAGAAAGATGTGAAGTTTTATTAATTTGTTCTCTTTTTTTTTCTTTCTTTCTCTCTACCCATCCTCATCACTGCTGTTCGCAGTTTGTGTTCAATGGCCAGAAGGTAAGTGAATGAAAGAAAAATCTTTCAACATTTTCCACATATAGGGGGAAAGATAATAATTTTTGGTGGGCTATTGATTAAAAAGTTCTTTTACAAACACCAAAATTGTTATAAAGAAATTCCCCAAAGCTCACTCACAATTTCCTGATGAGAGGCGAGATTTTGTGAAAAAAGTTGTAGGGTGGGTAAATTGAAATGATTTTTTTATTTTTATTTTTAAAGGATCTCTAATGAAAATAAATTGGAATTTCTTATTGGATAATTAATAGGTATTAAATGTTTTCAAAGTTCTTCTGCCTCTGGTTTTTAAATTTTATAACTGTTGGATTCTTTCCAGTTACATATAGCCTTAATAGTTCTTAAAATATAGCCTTAGTTCTTTAAAAACCGGTTAACCTATTTTTTGATGTTTTAAATCAATAAAAGAGTTTATCAAAAATAAGACGAAATATCACTATTTGAATACAATAAAACACGAAAATCATTTTGCAGACCTGAAGAAGGTGACAAAAATCCTCGAAAAGTCCTACTAATTTAAGTTGAAAGAAATCTTAATGGTTAGATCACATGTTTTATACTAAAACAACGAAGAAAATTATTTAGTCCAAAAAAATGTAAAATATCTTTTTCTTTAAATAAAATTTTAATCAACAATTTAATTGACCCACCCTGCTGTAATTTCAATACCGTTTTTTCCTCCAAAAACCACCCTGTAAAAGCTCTCGTCGGGATAGAGCGTGGAAAATGCCTTCCACTTGAAGATCTGAATATACAATTAACTCTATCGACTGAGCATGACTCGGTGATTTTTTTTAACGTCAATTTCCATGGATGTTGTGAGGGTGAAAAAAAAACATCAATTACCAAACGCCCACACATGATAAAAGAGGGAGCTTTTCCTGGTGGGCTTTCTCCCCTCCAAATGGGGGTGTAATTCAAAATGTCCCCGGAAAAACCCTCTCGAATGGAAAAACCATCAGGAAATGTATATAAATTTAACATTTTATCCGTTTTTCTATGAAATTGTTCACACTGTAAATTGATGCGAAACAATCTTGTTCAATCGACTTGGGTTACCTCATTAAATTAATGGACTCGTTTGCGCTCTTGGGTTTGGGACGAGGGATTCAATGAAGAGGGTTTGAATTTAGGGAATAAGAGGAATAAGATGAGTAATGAGTTGTTTTTTTTCTCTTTGTGAACAATTTTCAATTTACAGCAGCGGCAGCTTTGAGAGGTGTCGCAATTCAACGTGGACGAGCCAGGGCAGCTTTCCCAGCAGCTGCAGCTGCATTGAATGGTGCCTTTGCAAGGCTCCCAACACCCCTTGCTGCTGCAGCAAATGCCGCCAATGCACTCCATGGCTATGCGCCGTAAGTATTTCCACTATTCAGACTTTTCACCTCAATTTCCCTCGCATTTTCCCATATTATACCCCCTACTGCGTCCAACCCACCAAATGGGGTGGCCTTTTACCCAATTTCAATGCAAAAGGGCGAAAACATATCCAAGTGCTTGGGGCGCTATTTGGCAATTTAATCCTCCAGCCAGCCACCACCCTTTTTCATGCCTTTTGTGTTTTTGTTCGACGGGGTCAAACTCTTCTCTGCAAGCAAAAGGTGGGGAGGTGCTGATCCAGGAGATGGAGGATAAATTAATCTATCGAACCTATTTGTACTTGACTGTTGATTCAGGACTCATCTCCCGTAAACGGGGTGGGACTCCCATTGATGAGTCCTGTGTGCATTGCAACACTCGAAAAGAATGTCTCTGCCCCAGAAATTTGTTCAACAGAGTATCAATTTGCTATATACATACATACATATGTATGTATTGTATATGAAGAATCCCATTGAGATGAAAGTTTTTGAAATTTTTTAACACCATAGTGCTTGCCCCAGCAGTTGAAATGGGAACCATCTTTTCATCAAAAAGGACATCAAAACATTTTTCAAGTTTCCTTGCATAGAGTAAATTGAATTCACTGCAGAGCTTTGATGTTGTACAATTTTTTTAAATCTTTTTTTTTTCTCTCAATAAAAAAACCGGCATTATTTACAGTTTTATATTGCTGAAATTTAACTTTATGAGATTTTCAGAAATAGGAGATTTATAGAAATCATATGAAAATGTAATACCTTAAAAGTCTTTTATATTCCATTGAGGAGGTTTTAACCCTCATTTAAAAGTCATATCAGGCTACCTGCAGAGATCAAAAGCATCATTCACTACTTATTTGTTACAAAGTGTTGAATGGTTAATATTTTGCAGTTGATCTTTTACAGTTTATATAAGTTACATTAGGGTAGCTATGTTAATTGAGTTATTTTTGGAAAGAAGTTTACCAACTTCCTATAGAAAAAATCCCTCTTTTGAAGACTCAATTGGTATACATTTTATCTATCGAAGAATTTAAATATTATGATAAATCACTAAAAGTTTTCCCAATTCTTCCACTTTAGAAAATCGGTAAGAATTTGGCTAAGAATGTATACAATGACGTCACAATTAAATGTCTATTTAAATGCATAAAAAATAAAAATACATAATAAAAAAATATCAAAAAAAACATTAGAATGAATGCTGCCTGTAATAAAAGAAACAAAAATACAATGGTGACGTCATTTTTTACATTTTTGGTTAATCTTTGACAGCTATTCTCAGGTGTTTCCAATGGAAAACGATAAGCCTTTTTTTTAAAGTATCTTATTCGTTTTTATTCCTAGATTACATGCGTACCTATTGTTCCTTTAAATCAAGGTTCTTCTCATATAAAACCGGGTAACCACCTTCTTCCTTATTCAATAAATTTTAATGTGAAATGGCTCAATAAACTTAAAGGGTGGTGTAGGGCTGTAGAAGAATTATTGAATGCGCCATATCCTCGTGAAAGGCAATATTCTTACTTAATTCATGATATTGTCATTGCTAATTCATGTGAATTTGCTCCTTTCTCCCCTACAGAATGTACTATGATCCCTTCTTGGCTGCCGCAGCAGCCTCAGCAGCAACAGCGGATCCCAACTATCGCCTCCAGGTATGTCTTAAAGTTTTATTTTTCATTTCTTTCACCATTTCCGTCTCACATAAATGTTTCGATGTATAAAATTTATTTAATATGCGTGAATTTTTTCTTTTGAATTTTCTCATACAACTTTATCTTGGGACCGTTTTGTTTTCGTGAATTTTTATTTTGAAGCAAAAGTCGTGTCCACAAATGGCGAATTAAAGACCTACAGAGGGTTTATTTTTAATTAAATTGATTCAGTGGGGATTTTCCTGCAGAAATTAGCATATTAACTGCTTTTCCCGGGGAAGGAAATGGAGGAAGGGTGGGTATGAAAGAGTCAACAGAGAAAATCTGTGGACACGGTTTTTGACTTTTCAGATTATAATTTTGATTTATTTTCACCAAAAAGGATTGTATATAAATTATAATGAATTTTTGTCGCCCCAACTCCATTTTCACGTGAATTTATGTATAAATTTTGTCGTTGTCTCCTTCATCTCTTTTTCACTTGAGTTAATTTATTTATATTAAATATATAATCTGAAAGCCAATATACATAACTGTTTGATACCATATAACTACACTATATATAGATGATTGTGGTGTACAATATTTCCATCATTTTCTCCCAAAAAATGTGGGAGATTTTCTTTTTAAATTTTCGGAGGACGATTGATGTGCTTGTGATGAATTTTATTGTTTTAACTTTAAAAAAAAATCATAAATGTCTTAAAATATTATTTTTCTTTTTCGTAAATTGGAAAAAAATCTGTCAATTCTATTTCAGGCAGCGAAACCCATGACGGAAGTTCCAGCACAACCGGCAATTATAAGTGTATTAATCTTTTTTTATTTAAAAAATTGTTTTTCTATTTGTTCTCTCTCATTTTTTTTCTATCTTTTATTGCTAAAAAATTCTTCAATTTTCCATTTGAATAAATCAATAAATCAACACTTGAGAGTGAATTTGGGGGGCGAAGAAATGTCTATTTTATTTTTTTAATATCTCAAAGTGTGTCACATTCTGTTTTCGAGGTCTTTTATTGATTTATTCAAAAGGACTTTAATATTTCCTTGTGTGTGTATGTTTGGTATTTCTTTAGACATTTTTTTATGTGGGAATGTTGTAAAAAATGCCTCATTTCTCAAAAATTGCTCTAAAAGAAGAGGAAATTGGGGAAATAACGTGGTGCGAGAGCTTCCTCTTTTGTCTTCCTTAACAATTATTTTCATTGTTGTGGAGGTGCAACAGAATAATAACTTCAATTACCTATTTTTCTTTTTAGTGTCTTGCAATAAAACAATATTGTTAAAAAAAAATAATATACTTAATCGTTTTATTACGCTACACGCGAAATATTTAGAGGGTAGTTCCTCAAATTCAAGGTGATTTGACAACATGCACTGAATGTTTACATTTTTTTAGGCTTCGTATTACACATTTGCAAGAATTATGAGGAATGATTTAAAGTTTAACCAAGACACATTTTATCCTAAAAAAAATTTGAGAAGCTTTCCATATTGGTAAAAACATAAAGTTATACAAAAATAAATGATATATTTACAATAAATTATATTTAGACACTTGACCCGTCTAGAATTTTATTCACTTAGAGGGTATTTCTCAGTCAAAACGTCTTACTGGGCCTTTACTATGCAAATTTAATGTTTTTTTTTTCATTTCCAAAAATAATTTAAATTCAGTAAAAAAAAAACATGAAAAAAAAAAAGTTTAAAAAAAATATATTGGATGTGTGCAGTCAAATCACGTTGATTTAGAATATTTTGAGTCATTTTAGCTGAGTTATTTCAGACACAGTTTTTTTATTCTCTCAATATCACTTTCTTCTCATTTTCTTTCTTTGGTTATTTTATTTTCTGCCCCATTTGAGGGTTTTGTGTGCACGTGAATGAAAAATTTTCTCACCATTCTGTTTCACCTGATACACAAAAGTTATATTAATAAAAAAAAAAACATTTCTGCGGTTTACCTGTAAATTGCTTTTTTTGTATTTTATACCAATTTATATGAAATTTTATCATAGAGGTAATTTAAAATTGTTTTATGCTTTTTGCAGCAACGCCAGGTTCGTGGTTCCATGTTTGCAAACATTATACATACATTTTTTTCCAATAACTCTCACCTTTGTTCTTTTATTTGGTGGATGTGTGATGTTTTTTTATAGAGATATATTATATTTGATTTACTGTGTGCATTGATACCTATATTATTTATATGTACATAAATAATAAACCCATTGTTTGCACCCAGAAAAGTACCTGCAAAAAAAATGCTTTAAAAATATTCGTTTGAAAAATATTTTCGTTTAAATTGAAATTAATCTGGTTGAATTTAAAAAAAAAAGATAATGTGCTCTCTGGGTGTAATAAAAAGGGGAACTGTGTATAAAAAAAGATCCTTCTCATCTACCCCCATTCGCTGGAATATGAGAGAGGAAAGGAAAATTAAAAATGTTAATAAAAATACTATGTAGTATAACCCCTCTGTTGATAGCCAGCAAACTGTCTCTCCTTCCAAATGGTCGATTTTCTCATATTTTTTTTTCTCTGTATGTTCACATTTAATAATCCGTACAATGCATGCCTGCAAGTGCTTTTTATGATACTGCTGATACTATAGGATAAATACTCTGAAATATTACTCTTTAATGGCACATTTAAGAGCGGGTGTTGATATTAAATCGTTTTTTCCTTCCTTTTTTTTTTAATCTCCGTCCGGACTTTTTTGTCCATTTTCCGTTTTTTTTTTGTTCTTCTGGTGAAATTTATCTCTTGCAAATTTTTATCTCATGCAAAATATGTCTCAATTCCATTTGTATTCAACACCTACCGCGAGGAAAAAAAAAGTTCTGTGAAAAAAATTGAAATGATTTTTTTTATAAGTGAATTTTGTAAAAAAAAAATTCTTCATTTCACATAAAATTCCAATTTTAGAATGCATTGAATGGCAGGAGAGACGAAAGAGAACGGAGCAAAAAGTATCATAACTTTCGAAGAAAATTCTTGGAATTATTGAGACTATTTCTGGATGTTTCAGAAAATAGGATTTCCACCATGGAATTTACTTTGCAATGTTTTCTTATTGATTTTTTATTGCTACATATTTTTAACTTTGACTCTTTGTAAGTGAAAGTCATTTCTAAATTTGAAAAAAATGTCTTTTCAAATGATTTTAAAAAATCCATTAATTAAAATAAGAGCTTAGAGACAATATTTTGCAAAAGAATTTAGAAACAAAAGGACTTTACGAGAGCCTTCCATTATTTTTTTCTGTATGGACAACAAAAATTAAAGATATTTATTTCCCTAATACATGCTCATTTGTATAAAAAATTATTTCTTACGTGGTTCCTTAACTCGTGTGCATCCTGAAAGCCCACTACTACTTATCTATATAGATGAGAGATAAATAATAATAATAAATACGTGCAAAAATATAAAGAAAAGATCAAATGCCGGAAAATGCGATTTTCAATTTATCAGGAAGTAACTAAATTCTGTTTCTGGCGACTTCAAAAAGCTTCTTTATCGATTGAAATTGAAAACCGTTTTACATTCTCTGTAATTTACAAATTTTTCGTAGAAGGAATACGTATTTTATGCAAAATCGTTGAAAGATTTTTCTCAATATCTACGGATTATTCTAAAATTGTGCAAATACCAACAAAAACCTTTTATCTCAGCGTAGGAGTAAGACACAGAAGACAGAGAGGGGTTGGAAAATAAATAATAATGTTTTAGGAAGGAGTTTTCTTCTTATTGTTTGGCGCGAATGTTTGGCGAAGAAGTTGATTGTTTAACGAGTAATATTCGCATTTATTCCCTTCAATATAAGTGAAAACGTTTATTTGCAAAATGAGGAAAGCATTAAATATCTCTCTTCCTCATATAATTTTGTGGCCGTCCATAGCTGTTGTTAAATTTAATGTGCCATTAAAGAGTGTTTTGGGGTTGGGTTTTTCGGTGGGACTGCTGTGGGTTGCACACAATAGTTAATGATGGTGAAAATTGATCTGCAAAAAGCAGCCGCACGAGCTTCTCTCAAATACAACATTGATTTTAAAATCCCTCCCGAAAGCACCTTGCATGTGATGAAGTTGTTGTTAAAAATGTTTTGTATAATATAGGCGATTTAACTCTAAAATGTGTAAAAAATTTAGTAAATTTTAATTGTTGATGTTCTCACCTTCTTCCTTTTGAGCGCCATTAATACAAAGTCGTGGGAAAACTTAAGCTGTATTGTGGCTTTAGAAGAGAGTGCGCGAGCGTGTCTAGCACCTTTTGGTTTTTGTTTTACATTTCTGTGGTTTTTACACCTTCTTTCTTCGCATTTGGTGAGCTTTCTGAGCACCATTGCTGAATTTTCCTTTTTTTTCGTATTCTTTGCTTTGTGGCTAAGCAGGCAGCAGCAGCAGCAGCAGCGGCGCCACTACTCAAAACACCACTTTCAACGACTCAACAAGCCTACACAGCAGCTGCTACATACACAGCTGTAGCTGCAAGGGCCTACGGAGCCGCGGCGGCAGCTCAACCCGTGGCGGGATACGCAGCTGTGGCGGGGTGAGTTAGAGAAATAACCACCCTCAAAACTATTTTCCACTCCCACTCACCTCACACTAATCCACCATTGATGCAAAATCCAGCTCACTAATTCTCCTAATGACTCTCTTCCAGTTCCTGACATCATTAATTCTCCTCACACTAATGTCCTTAGAATTAGGTGCTGATAACACACTTTCCTGTCTTTTTATCCTATTTATGCTTTTCCTGTCGTGACGAAGATTGTTCTACAAAAAGGTTTTTCATGTTAGAGGAATTAAAATGATGCTACATTGAAATTATCCTAAAAATAGGATAATTCCTGTAACTATTAAAAAAAATACAGAAGAAGATATTGGGCGTTTTTCTTTAACTGAAAAACTTTAACGGCTAAATTTTGAAAAACAAATGTATGAATGAAAGCCAATTATATGATGCGTGATTAAGACAAATAATAGATGTTTTGGGATTAGCTGGAAAAAAAATCAAGCAATCAAAAATCTCAAAATATAAATTATCGAAAATTCCTAATTTCTTAAGTTTAATGGAAGACTTTTTATATTTACGGAAAATCAACAAAATGGAGAATCCTTGAAAATTATCCGTTTAAAATTGAAATAGTTTTCATATCAGAAACTCGTCTGTGTAAATGAAAGATCCTTCAAAATGTTCAAAACATCCATTAAAATGGAAAAGAGAACGGGACGTGGGGAAGGGGTTGAATAACATGATACGAAGAAATCCTTTGTTGAAAAGTTTTGTAAGTTTGAAGGTGAATTTTCTCAATTTTCTATAAATTTTCCTTTGAATTTCTGAATCAGAATATTGTTTTATAGTTGAGTTAAATTAAATAATATAAAATTACATAACATCCACTGAAGTATCACAGAGTTTTGTACTCTTCGGAAAGGATACAAAACACTAGTTCTCTTTATTCAATTTAGTTCTTCATTAATTTACCCATTAAATGTAACTTACATTTAAATTAAATTTATGCAACTTCTCCCTTGGGGAGGCGATACTTGAACTGTGAACTATTTTCTGTAAACTTTCATTTTACCTTAAATTCTTAGAATGACAGGTTAATTTATTTTCTATATAAATTGATTCACCTGAAACTTCTCTATACCAGAGTGAGATAGATCCTCTCAATTCTGGGTCATTTCTTTCCATCAAATATCTCTCTTATATTTTTACTTTATTTTCCAATATTACGACAAATTTCTGTGATAAATTCATTTCCTTGGACAATTTTCTCTTACTATATAGAATGCCCTAAAATATAACCCATTTCCATTTAGCACGAGGCAATAAATAAACCCATGAGAGGTTTGAGTGATAAAATCACGAATATTGACCTGGGAAGTTCAATTAATCTGAAGCACACATATATAACCATATCCACGCACGATATCTTCAGGAAATCTTCGTGATTGATCACCTTGACAGCATCTCTGTCTCTCCGTCCCAGGGAGGGAAAGAACGGAAAAACTACTCCAATACTTAATCCACGCACGAATAATTTTGCAAGAAATCCTTCAAGCAAAAATTCCATATATAGGCACCCCTAAAACATTAAGGAGATGGTCATTTTTGCACATTCTTGCCTAATTAAATTCCTCGTCGCAATAATTTTCCTACCAAAGTGGCTTTCAGCGTATCTCAAGAAGTCTCTCAAGTCTCACACTTTAAGTACATAGGACTCCACATTTTCCACACTGATATGCTCAAGTCTGTGCTTTATTGTTGCGTCCTCGAGAGATGTGGGGAGATGATTCTCTCATGGAATGTTGGAAATTTACTCGTACTTGGATAAGCCTTCGTTGAAATGTGTTGTATACCTACTTAAAAAGTTAGCAAAAACACTAATTTACAGTGAGAAAGAGAATTTACTAAAATTATTATCTTATTAGGAGACTATGGGGAATGCTTAGGAGCTTCTTTTTGTTTTCTTGCAAATTGACAAAGAAGAATTTCTTTAAAAGGCCAATTGAAAGTAGAAGCACTTAAACTTTTAAGTAAGTTAAACGGTTTGATGGCAATGGGCAAATATGCGGAGGAATTTTACTCAAGAACGTGCAAAAATGGTAAATGTATTGTTTTGCATTGTAAAATTTTTTATTTGAAAGGAATCTCAAAATTATTCGCAAAATAAACCTAGGAAGTTTTTTGTGAATGAAAAGAAAATATATATCTTATTTTTTTATCATTGTTCCGTTGAAAAGTTTTCATATAAACACATTTTTTACTTATTTGAATTGATATTAAATAAATATTTCTTTAAAGGGATTCCCTAAACACTAAAAGAATTTACATGAAAAAATTTTCCAATTTTTTTTAAACAATTTTTGAATAAAAATTTTCAGTTTCAGCTTCGAGAAGAATTCTCAGCAAAATGTTGTTTCAAGATGTGATATTATTTCATATTCATGATTCAATATTGCAAAGTCGTTTTTCCTTCTTGTTATTCCAGAAGTTTTCATACATTTTCCACTCTTTCACTTTTTTTTATCAAGTCTTATTTATATGCAGTTGAAATACTCGTTGAATTTTTATTAGAATTTTCTAAATAAAATATTCTAAATATAAATCTACCAGCAAAACATATTTTCTACTTTACGAAGAGTGTGTCTTTCTCGTTTATTTTTCAAGTATTGCTTACCTAATGATTTTTGTTAATAGGGGAAAATTTTTGAGAAAATAATTTGAGTCTATCAGACAACGTGGTCGCGATTCTGTTAAAATTCTTTCCTTACAATTCGCCAGTGTTAAAATTTTCGGTATTCTAGAGAAATATCTTGTAAAATTTTAACAGTTTGTTTCTTGTATCGTATTTTTTAAGGAAAATTGCTTTTCATGGCAATTTATTAATAAAAGAAAAGATTTTTGACAGAATCGACCCCAACATTTTATTCTTTTTCCTTAATCCAGATGCTCATGAAATTTTGAAATTGTCTATAAAAGACTTTTTTTTATCAAAATTCTTAAAATTTTAACCAAAAGGTTCAAAAAATCTTCCTTGTGAAAATAAAAACATTTTAAGCTATTTTTTTGTGCCCAAAGTCAACGAAAACTGCTACAAAACTAATTATAAAATCTACGCCCTATTTTGGAGTAAAAATTATAATGTCTCGCCTTTTTTAATGCATACAATTTGATGTACTTTCTTCAAGAAATAAGAAAATGAAGAGTGACTCCCGAATCAAGAGAGAGGACTATTGTTTCCCGACAAGTACGATCCACAAGGATGCATTCCCTATAGCTGGGATGATGTTTACCTGCCCCATTTATTAAGTTGAGAATTTCCAACTCTCCCTGTTTTTAATTACATTTCCATTAATTTTGTAGAAGAGAAAATCTTTCTGGCACAATTAAATCTAAATTCATCTTGTCGGATATAAATTGAATTACCAGTGAAATCGTCACGATAATGTTTCTTCCTATACCTTCTCCTCTTATGTACCTTACTAGCTGTCTACCTTTTGCTCTCAATTCCTCTGGGATACCCGTGTCCGTGCTTTGTGGCCTAATGGATCTCTCAAGGGGAGAGGTCTGTATGTGGGAGGAATATGTTTGCTAAAAAAAGAATTTATCTAACCATACAGGTATGGCCGTGAGTATGCTGATCCCTATATTGGCCATGGAATAGGACCAGTACCAGGCTATGGGGTAAGACTTTGTGTGTCCTTTTTTTGTTTTTCTTAATTTCAGCTCTTTGCGGAAAACGTGACTCCGTGGATTTTCTTTACATTTTCTTTTCCAGGTTTTTTTTTTCAACAAAAAATAAATAAAATAAAATTCTATTGGGTTGTTTCGTTTTATTTTCTTCCAGATGTATCGCAGTGGCTACAATCGCTTTGCCCCATACTAATTATTTCCTACAAGAAGTGGAGGTGTGAATTGTCCCGAAATTCATTAAGCAAAGGAATGAATAACCAAAAAAGGATGGTTCAATCCATGACAAAAAAGAATCCATAGTGACACTCTTGATGAAAAAAAATCTCATTTTTCTAATTGCAACATACAAAAAAAACAAACAACGTGATTTGGCACAAAATGAACAAAATAAAGTAATGTGAATGTGAAGAATAGGGAAGAAATTTTGGGATTAAGAACCAAAAGAACAAGGAAACACACAATTATTGATGCAGAAAAAGATAAATTTCCATTTTTAGCAGCTTAGATCTGATTGTAAGAAGATAAATCTCGTATCTGATTTAAGAATGGATCCACAATTTTTTTTGGTATGTGGATTCAATATTTTTTCTTTTACTTTTTTTCGTATAGATTTAAACAAAAAAAATGAAAAATTATTATAAAATATGCATAAAATGTAGAGCAAAAAAATATTCTTAGATTTAGGGAATTATCAGTGTAATTTGTAAAAGTTCAGACAGTTATAAAAACAAGTCTCCATCAGTGAAAGTAAAAAAAAAGGAGAAGAAATTGTGCAACTACAAACTAATAGCACAATATTATCTCAAATTCTTATGTCGCTCAAACAGCCAAAGGTAGAAGTTTTTTTTAATAGTCAAGATGGGCAGCTTTTTTATGAGAAGTTTTCTCTCAGAAAAAAAATAATTTAAACTTATTTTTTTATTATAAAATTATTGGTTTCCTTTAACAGACTCTACGCTTAAAAGCATTGTAAATACTCAGTGAGAAGAAGCAACGCAGAAATGATCTTTTTTATTATTTAGAAAAAAATCTTTTATTTAGTTTCCTTTTTCAATCTCTCTAGCGACATTGTGTCGCGAAGAAAAAAAGAATACAAATCAATTGTTAAGACAGAGCACAGATTTTTATTTATATATTATGTTTTGTAGAGAATCATTGTAATTTTTTTAATATAAACTTTTATGAGTTTTATGTGGTCTGGTTGGGAGTAAAGAAAGGCTGGGATTAACATATGTTTTTCTGTAGGAGCACAAAGTTAAAGGATTTTTTTTCAAAAGACCTTGGAAGGAAAAGCACAAGAATGATTACCTCATTTTAATTCAACGTATTTTTTTCTTTATTGGACATTTTAGAGATACTGAAAGGAAAAGGGTTTGTAGAAAATTCAATTTTAAATAACTGTAACAATTTTGACGTTCTATTTTTTCAACTGTCAAATTATATGTCAATTTTTTTTCCCAAACTGTCTTCAAAGTTCTTTTCTCTTTAGAATTTTTGAAAGATGCTTTTTTTTAAGTCTTAAGATTTATAATATATTTTAAAGTTTTCCAACGTCTATCTTCAAGCTTCTTTCGTCTTTAGAATCTTTTAGAAGAATGTTATTTCTTTATTTAAAAATATCCTTTTACACTTTGATAACTGTCAGAGTTTTGACAGATATTGAAAAGAGTGTCAATAGAAAAATGCGCGAAACACATTTTTTTTAAATAACAATCATTTCTTTTTTGTCTTAAAAAACAATTTTATAAAAAGCTTTCTACAAACAACTTTTTTCTTTCACTTAAAAAGAACTACATGCAAACCCGTGTTTCCTACTTTTGTGAGTAAATAATAAATTAAAAAAATAAAATTCAAATAGTATTGAAAATTTGCATATCTGATAAATCTTACGGGGAGAAAAAAATAATGATTTAAGTAAATATTGTGAAAAGAAAAAAAACTATTAATATTAGTGAGTTATGTCACATAAAAACTATAAATATTCGTAGTAAGGTTCCCAATTAAATTGAAATATAAGCAAAACAACAAAAAGAAATCACTAAAGAAAGATGATGAAAAATAGTCAAATGGAGTGAGAATTTGAGCGATTTATTCGCTTGAATTCTTTTCTTCCGACATTATAAATTTAACAAGAAAGAAAAAAGTAATACCATGTAGTTATTTGTGTCCAAAAAAAGAACAAACAGCTTCATTTGCTGAGGTCTTCCCAAAAAAAGAGAGAATAAAAGAAGAAGAACAAACTAAGGAAAAAAAAGATTGCAAAAAAGCACAGGAAAGAAAATTTCTTTATAGCCAAGAGAGCGAGATTCCTATAGAAAAAAAACCTTTCCTCTTAAATGATAATTTTACTACCTATATATATAGCCATTCTATTCATAAAAAGGAAGAACGTGGTGGAAAAATATAGCGATAAAAGAAGAAAAAAATTACAAGTCTCTGTAGAAAATAAGAAACAAATGAGTACGAAAGGGGATTTTTAAGGTGAAGCCCAAATCTAATATTTAAAACATTGATATTCAATGTTAAAAAAAAAGAAATAAAAATAATTGAAAAAAAAAAACAGTAAAAAAAAACAAAGTGAGAAAGGTTAGATTGTAAGAACCCCATTGTCTCTCGAGTTTTAGAAGAAACAACCACAAATTTAAAGACTTTCTGGCTCTCTAAAGAAAAAAAATAATTAGAAAAAGTAAAGAATTAATTTTAATCGTGAACAAAATAGAAGAGAAAAAAGTGATTAAGGTATAAATTTTATTAATAGATTTAAATGCTCAATTGTTCAATTAATCATCACAATATTTCATAAAAAAAATAGAAGATATTTTTTAGGTCGATAAGTTTTATGGGAGGGCGCGTGAATAAATTTCAAGAAAAGATTATGATATTACAAAAAAAAAAGAATATTTTTTAAAGGGCAAAAAAACCAGTGTAAAGGTAACTTTTACAAGCGTATAGAGCGTCTTCTGAGCCATATTAAGCAAGAGAGAAAGAGTGTGAAAAAAAGGAATTAGTAATGTAGGAACTTGAGGAAGAAATACAAAAAGAAAAAAATTGTAAAATATATTTTAGAGAGAAAGCCACATTCAAGCTAAAGTAAAAAAAAAGAATGATGACAAAAAATACTCAATTATTTTAAATTGATAAACGATAGCAGTAGAAAAGATAAATAAAAATAAATCCAATTTGGACTTACTAAATTTAAAAATCTCACATCATGACCTTTTTTTGACGAACCATTTTCTCTTTTCTCCCCATCGGGAGAAAAGATGGTGTGGAAAAAATTCAACTTATGAATTTATGTGAGGAACCATTTAAGAAATTTACACAACTATTAAAAAAACAAATATTATAATATACTCAGAATTGACAAAAAAGATAAAGGATTTAGAAAGTAGAAAAGTAAATTTAAAAACAAAAATATAAAAATTAGCCGAAAAGCAGCATAAAATATCCAAAAAAGATAAAAGAAAGTGATGAATAAAATCATTTTCTTTTTAAACTTTTTTTTAGTAGTGAGCTCAAATATTTATTTGACAAAAAATCCCCTTTTTCAAATGACTTTCAATGAGTTTCCCCGGGGGTCACACACAGTGATCTCCAATGGGTCTCATTTCGCCAAATATATAGATAACTCTTCCCCCTTTATGCGGGGAAAATATTTTAAGATGAATTACATGAGAAAATATCTTACAATTGTTTTACTATTTTAATTAAATGTGACGCTATATATTAGACTACAAAAATACTTATAGTAATGTTTTTGTAATAAAAAGTGTATCAAAATGGATTTGCATTCGAGTTTTTATCTCCATTATTTCATCCTTTTATTACACTCATTTCTGCGAAATTTATTTCCGAACAATTTGAAGATTTTGCATAAAAATTCTGTGAATTTTTAGTTGATTGGAAAGAACTAAAACAAAGGTTTTCTTCAAATTTTTTTTTTATTTCTGTAAACATTTAGAAAAGCTTCGGGTCTAATTTGATGTAGATTGAATATGAGCAACCTATATTTTAGCTGTTTTTAATGTACATTTTTGTTTTATTTTTCAAAAATTCCGTTTTTTACCATTAACTTAGAACTGATTTTTAAATTGTGTAATTACAAAAATATCTTTAAGAATTTTTATGAGAAAATTCTGCCTAGAATTTTATCAACGAGAATGCACTTGTAGAAATCTCCAGATATTTGACATTTTCCCTGACCGATATTTCCTTCGCAACTTTCAACAAATGATTGTATTTCATCTGGAAGGATAAATAGTCCGAGTCTTTGTCTGAAATTATCCATTTGGAAGGCACCGTCGGGATTGATTAGGTCCAGCCTCTTGCTTATGCAGTCAGCTACACAGTTTATAACTGGAGTAATCCCCGAAATGTCGCCATTTTGCAAAGCAGGAATATTTATTTTTCCCAAGTCGATTTCCGATGAACAAGGAAGTAAGTAGTCGGTTATTGCCTTCTTGATCACTTCTTGAGCCTGTTTCGAGGCAGAATGATTGGAGTTTATTTGATTCAATTTGTTAAATCAAGCCTTTAATTTGAAAAGAAATCAACACTTACATTAGTTCCAGGAGCTACTAAAAAGCAAGAGACGATAAGGACGAAATAAACTGTCTTCATTCTGATAAAAGTTATAAAATTCACTTTTTATTAATACACGATGTTCTGTTGAACTGACTGCCGAATGTGAACTACATTCTAAAGCAAGATTATCTCCAGCTTATATAGTGATAATCTACCGAAGTTTTTATAATTAGGAAATTACCTTAAAAGCGTGTGAAATTTTTTGGTTGTAAAGAAAAGTATCCAACTGACTGAGGCTAAGATTCTATATAAAATAATATAATCATCATGGTCAAGGAAAATCTTTCTAATAAAAAAAAGTTAAATAAAAAGGTAAGATAAAAGTAATTCAGTCAATTGTCGTCAATAAATCATTCTGACTCATTCACTAATTTCTTGTTAAATACACTAAAAGAGGAGAAAATGTAAATTTAATAATTACTAAAAGCTTGATCTTTAGAAAAACTAATGAATGAGTCTGTGTTTTTGTATATTACATTTTGGAAGAATATTTCATAAGTATGTAAGTTATTAAATCATTAACAGACTTAACAGATTTCCCTTCGAAAACAAGCAACTCGATCATTTTAAATCAACAAAGGACGCTCATATAATTCTCTAAAACTAACTCATTTGAGTTAATTAAAACACAACTAAAGAATGATACAAATGGCGGCGGTGGGCCTTGACGGGCCACGAGATTTGTCAAAAAATGTAAACAATCAGTTTGGCGCGCATTTTGCCGATCTTGCCGATCTCACGCGATTTTTTTCTTCACGTGAATTTGCTTTTGTTTTCCCTATTTTTCGGCAATTTTCACGGGTTTTTCACGACATATGAATAAAAAACCATTAGTGTGGTTATTGTTCTGTGTCGTGTAAAAGTGAAAAGTGGGAAAATTGGTGAAAAACAGGTGAAATTCGCGTGAAATATCTCATGGCCCGGGGAAAAATCTCAAGGCCCGTGACAAAATTGCCGTAAATGTCCTAAAAATGCGGCTCTTCAAAGCTCCACACATGTTTGCCGTGCAATGAAGTGTCGTGAGAAGCGCCCCTCAGGAATTTATGGGCCGTGGGGCCACGAGAATGGAGAATTTTCCTTCAAGTGGGCATTCCCGGAATGAGGTTATGTCACTGCGAGATTTTTGTTGGGGAAAAAGCCGCAAAAATTACATCTCTAAACAATTTGGGGCACTCTAATCAGTCCCATTAGAGACTTTTTACAGGACTGCGCAAGAATTTTTCTGGAAAAGCGTTTGTGAAAATGGAGATATTGCGCGAAAAATTTTAAACTATTCATTGTTTGGTTGTCCCAGATGTACGGGCTGATTCTCACGCATTTTATTGTGTGAGTTTAATCCCTGAAGATATGGGACAATCCAATGAAATATTTCTATTATAAAAAACACGAAACATAATGTTGAGTTTCTGCTTATATTGGCTAGGGAGCGTTACGGACGCTAAAGAGTTAGCAAAAAAAAACCGCGAAAAATATTTTCGTTTCTGGATTTTGTAGTGGTGTGAGCGGTGTGAGTGTGGAACGTGTGGAATTTACCACTACAATAGAAGAAGATAATAATTATCTACAATAAAGAAATTGGAAAGGACATTACGCATAATGTATGAGAAAATTTTACAAAAAAAAAATTCTGAATAAGCTTAAAAAAATGAGAATAAATAAAACACACAATGTTTTTTTCCATATATTTATTTATCATATAATAGAGAATTGTGATTCATAAATATATAATGCATGCCCTTCATTTATCAATAACTGCATGAATTTTCTCATCAAATTTATAAATTTCATAAGCACATTCATCCATAATAGTACAATATTTTTTTTCGTCATTTAAATAGTTTTTTTTTATTTTAAAAATTTTCTTTTAGTAATTTCTGGCGGGCTCATTTTTTCAAATTATTTCCTTTTTCTCTGCAATCTCTGCTGGAGCTTTAATTATTATGATTTTTTTTATTTGAAAACTTAAAAAAAATTATCTTCTGTGATTCTCCCTATTACACTCTCGCCCATTGAGAATTTTTGGACTTTTTTTTTTGAAATTGTGGATTTTTTTCTTGCGTGTGCGTTTATTGTCACCTGATCTTTCAATACATTTTTGCTGCTTTGCCACGATTTGCATTTTGCTGTTTAAAACTATTCTTCAAAGTCCAGGCATTAAATTGAAGCTAAAACACACGGGCGCATTTCTAATACTTTTGCATTCATTTTTTTTTCTTGCAATAATTTCTTCCTAATTAATTTATGAAAAATTTACTTTTCTGTGAAAGAGGCAGACGCGTTGATTAAAAAATGTTATTCTCTTTCAAATCTACGATAAGTGTTGTTTTTCATTAAATGGTCTTGTAAAATGTAGAGTTATACAAAAAATAAAGGTAGAAAAATATATGCAGTCAATTGTAGAAATTTTTGGTCGCACTACTTCAATAATTTCTTCATGTTTTTTTTTACTTGTTTTTGCTTAATACTTTTAAAATATCGCTCTCTATCTTAGCTTTTTGATCAATATTTAGTCAAAAAAGTATGTGTGTGTGTGTTTGTTTGTGTGTATTTGAGAAATTTATGTTGATATCCTTGTTCTGATATGTTGGTATAAAAAGCCAATATAGGGTATGAGTGAGTTTTCTTTGCTAGCAAAAATTTTTTAATTCTTTTTCATTATATAAAAAGCTAGAATATTTTATTAATAATCTTTTTTCTTTCATTGAATATTCATTGTGTTTATGGTGTATATAAATGCTGATCAGATGTCATTGTATAAAATAGCTCATTGATTGTTTTCAAACTTGTCTTTGATTAAAAAACTGGCAATGATTCGTTTTTATCTTTTTTTCTTGTTTAAAGGTGTAAAAATTTTCTTTTGAGCTTTTGTGATTTTTTATTTTTCTTTTACAAAAATATTCTAAGTTTTCTTTACGTGTGATTTCTATTCTTTCGTCTCGTTTTCTATCACAAAAATAAATCTAATGCTTCTCTACGTCATCCATTTTTTTCAATGCCATTCCGCGCAATTTTTTTTTAATATTAAAGTGAAAAAATATTTTTATTCTCTTTAAAATTAAAAGGAAAATGAAATTTTAGATGATAGAGTATGGAAATATTTAAGTATTTTGGAATATGATTTTTTTCTTTTATTTAGAGATACTGGAATAGTGCTCGAGATGTCAAAAGTCAAGCATTTTAAAAGTTAGTGATTATATCGTAGTAATAGTGACATTAACTTAAAAAGTTTTGTAGGTAGTTTTTTTTTAAAGAATTTATTGAAATTACAATAAATTAATATGCTGATTATTTCTTCTTTTTCATTTTTTATTATGACAATAGGCTGACACCGAAAGCACACAATAATTTGCAAAATTGGTTCGTTTTTTTTTTTCTTCTTCTTTATCATCATTTTTTTTTCATTAATAATAACTTTCAATGCAGTTTTAATAGGCTTTCTTTAATAGAGGTTCACATGGAAACCGTTTTAAGTTTTCACTTTACAATATTCTTTGTTGATTGATCTCGTAAGATTTTGAGAATAATTATAAGTAGTTAATTATGGATAGCGCATAAGGTTCTATTTTATAGTTTATTAATATTTATATATATTTTTTTTAATAAATTGTAATCATTGTGTATTTATATCAACGAACGAATTGTGTAAGAACAATATTATTGTACAATATAAATGAATTAATTTTTTCTTCAATTTTTCAAATTTCTCTCATTTTTTCCCTTTTCTCGATTAATAATAAAACTAAATTCAACAAAAGCTTACAAAGTGATCATTCGTCTTTTTTCTTCTTTATTACCATCATCTTCCATTATGTTCACTCCCGTTCAATTTATTTATTTATGACACATTAAAAGCACAAAAGCACTTTTTATCTCCACATCTTCTTCATCAACTCCACTAACTTCTTCACTCTTAATCATTTATTTTTTTTGGAGCAGTTTGTAAATCTTTTTCTTTCTTTTTTTATTAAGTCTACATCATTAAAATATGCCTAAAAAAATATGCTGAAAACTACAGAAAATTTCTTACATAATTCGTCGGAAAATATTTTTAACGATTTTCATTTTTTTTCTACAAAATATTTTGATAAATGGATTTTCTTTTAAGGGTATGATTCTTACAAACCTTTTCTTTTTCACTTGCTGGATTGGTGGCCCTCAAGATTTTATCTTTTCACATTGGCTGAGTTTTTTTTTTGTTTTATTCAACATAAAAGAAAGAAATTTTTTTTATAATCCAGCAGGATCTTGGTGGTGCTTTGAGGGAGAGAGTGGGGGGGGGTATTGGTGGTGGTTTAAGATGCCAATTTGCATTCTAATGGCCATTAATTCAGCTTGATTGTTTTTCACTCTCAGTCGCTTCGCCATTTTCCTTTTCAGCTGCTTTAGCTTCACCCTCAGTGGCTTCCTTATCATTCGCTTCCTCCTTCTTTTCCGCCTCATTTTCGGGCTAATTTAAAAAAAAAATAAAATAATTTTGAGTTAGTTTGAATATTCTTAAATAAAAAAATCTTTTGAGTTTGCTCACTTTCTTCTCCTTGTCGCCATTCTTCTCCTCACTCGCTTCCTTCTTGGCCTTAGCTTTACCCTTGGCAGGAGTGGCAGGTTTGGGTTTGGGCTCCATGGCTGGATCAAGGACAATCTTGCCAATATTCTTGCGATCGTGCATCTTCTGCATGGCCTCGGCAACATCCTCGAGGGCCCAGGTGGAATCAATGGTGGGTTTAATCTTGCCATCCTTCCACAAATCAAAAATAGCTTCAATTGTATTCTTCACGTACTCCACCCCATCCTGCTGGTACAGCAAGTGTCGCAGATTGAAGCCAGCCAAGCTCTTATTCTCATCGAATAGCTTAATGGGTGACACCTTGTCCACTTGCCACCATGAACGGGCAACGCTGAAGAAACTCTTCGTTTCTCCCGTTACTACATTCGATGATCCGTACAAGATGTACTTGCCCATTGGCTTCAGTAGTGTGTAGCTCCTGTTGCACTCCTCACCGCAGAGGCAATCAAGGACAATGTCAACACCCTCTGGGGAGATTCTAAAGAAGAAAAGATAAAAAAAGTTTAATTTCTAAATTGAATTTAACATAAAATGGGTATTGCAAGTGTTGAACTTTTTAGACTGTCCTCCCCTATTTTTAATTTCTCTAATAAAATAGAGATTAATAGAGCTTTAACAGTGTTAGTTAATGCGATTTATAGCTTTGTCAGCACCCTGCATTGTTGATTCCAATTTTAATATGTACGTAAGTATACAAATTATTATTATAAACCATTCATCCGCAAAATCAATACATTACAAAATTTCAACTTAGTAGATACGCATAATAATTTGCTAATTTATATTCATTGTTGTTGTCAATCAATTTTCACCGCGCAAAGAAATATGATATCGCAATGGAAGCCACAAGCCAGGGAAATTTAATTTTATATCATGCTCTTCATTTACTCTGTACAAATTCTTCTTTTTTTTTGTATAACATTGTTTGAGCTACAAACACACGAATTAATGAATCACTTTCTGTACTTATGAGTAATATAATAATTTCACATTTTATATCGATTGTTGTTTCTCTTACGAATTTTTTTTCATCATCAATTTAAGCGGAAGATGCGTTGATAGGGAGAAGAAAAAATGTGTTGTGTGTGTAAATAGTAAAAGAATGTATCACATACAGAGGAATTGTTAAAAGAAGAATTCAGAAAATTGAATTGAAGCGATTGGGAGCAGGAAATTGGTGTCGAAATGTGAATCACTGCGCTCGTAAGATAAGAAACAACTCAAAGTATTTCTTTGAATAGCTATAAAAAAAAAATTTAAATGCTCTTATATTGAGAAAAATTCCACAGCAATTGTTTGTCAATGAAAAGAAAAACTTTTGCAGCTTTTAAGCGACGTTTCGCCTGATGTTTTTAGGTTTCTTCAGGCTCTGTGGGCACTGTGGGCACTGTGAATATTATTAATATATTTTTCTAAGAAATTAATTCAAGACACTTTTCTTCAACAGACTGTAGTCTAAATTGCGCGATATGCAAAGGAAACCCAAATAAATACATTTTTATCTACATACTTTGCTAGACTTTTTTTTGTTTTTTTTTTTATTTAAATAATATGTATATAAACGTTCAAGGTGATACTTTTCAATGTCAATGAGATAAATGCGTGGAAAGGGGAGAGAGAGATACAGCGAAAGAGCTAATAAAGCAATATAGTATGAAATACTTACTTGCGAACTTCATTTGTGTAATCTGACCCTCTTTCCAGGAGATGATCAATGAGACCACCCGCCTTGAGTGCTTCATGTTTGTTCTTAGAGCACACGCCAAAGACCTGCACATTGTCGATGGTTCGAGCCAGCTGCACAATTGCTTGACCCTGCAAGAAAAAAAAGTAGGAAAGGTGAGTTTGAAATTCAATTTTCCACGTTGAATGTTTAAATTTTAGATGAGACTACGCGAAGAGGGGCACGGGGATTGCTGTGGGTGGAAACAGGTGGTGTTCCGATGATTGTATATGCAAATGCAACCTGATATTGGCTACACGAATTTAGCATACAAATGCGCTCATCTTATAGTGGTGACGATGACCCAAATTAATTGGCTTTTTCACTTTTAATTCCCTTTATAATGAAAAAAATAAAATAAAATAAAATTCTCGCCATAATATTAGGTGATCACGAGACAATGGCTTATGTGCTGAGAGACCATTTGGGACGGAATTAAATTGGAAATGAGTGGGGGTGGCAGAGTAAGTGTGTAAGGTGGGGGACAAATTGTGGGGTTGATTGTAGCTTGTATATGCGGAGAAAGGGGTCGAGGTTCAGCACCCCCCCTGCCCATGTGCAATAAGGAAAAGTACATGAAAAAACGGGGAATGGGGGGAGGGCAAGTTTTAGGTTGGTATATTGGCAGGAGGGCTAAAATAGAACACAAACTAAATGTATTCTTATCGTGGCGCCCGTCTGTCTGTCTCTGCTTACGTGCGAACTTCCACCCCGCGGTAAACTTACCCAGGAGGAGGTAATACACCTTGGGACATTTTGTTTAAATGCACACAAACAGTTTATTCAACCTCGTTCTATATTGTAGTAGAACAGCGAGAGAGAAAAAAGGTCAGATATAAAGAACCTATAGTGCATGTAGTGGAAGTGATTCTTGTTGAAGAGTTTTTTTGTAGGATTGTTCAATAAAGATTTCTTTGGGATCTTACATGCTAATAAAATATAAAAAATACTCGAGTAAGAAGATCTTTGATTTAACCCAAAAATGGCCAAGAAAATTGTTGAAATTTTCGCAAAATCTGATTGGAATTAGCAATAGAGATTCAATAAAAAGATTTAGCTTTAGATTTTCTTATATTGGACAGTTAACCCATTTCATTCGACTCTTAGAACTTTTCTGAAACTTTCTGAAATACAAATGAGATAGATGGTTCAATAATAAATCTCAAATCAACAACTAAAATTTATTAAAATTAATAGTTTGTCTTAAAACAATTTCAAACCATCCCCTTAAGCTTTAAACTTCAAAGCAATAGCTGTGATTGCAAAAAAAAAGAAAGTTTATTAATTTGAGGGCTTTTACTGTGGGAGGTAAAAAAGAAAAAATGAAGAGAAAGGGGAGGGTACTCTATTGGGCATACTGACGAGCTCTCTTCATGTCAAAGGCAAAAATAATTGTATAAATGAAAGCATGAATATTTGACACGACACAATTTTGCATTAAAACTGTGCATATGCTCACCGTATATGCGAGGGAAACAGATTGCGCGCTGTAATATTGGTCTTGTATTTTATCAGCTATCATTATGCTTCATATACACCACCCACCCCCCTTCCAACCGTCATATTTTAGCATTGACAATTTGCGTGAGTGGCGATCATATTTGTGGTCTCGGTGCGCGCGGGTACAAAAAAAAGAATCAATAAATGGATGAATAAAAAAAAAACAAAGAGAACTTACCACACCACCACCGGCTGAATGGAGTAGAAGACTCTTCCCTGACTTGATTGATGCCAAATCAAAGAGTAGAATGTATGCCACGACGTAGTTAATGGCAATGGCTGCAGCATCCGCAAAGGACATCTCATCGGGAATGTGATAGACATACTTAGCGGGGACGGTGACAAGTTCAGCCCATGCCTTGAATTCAGGAAGGGCCACCACGCGATCTCCCACCTATCACGGGCAAAAAAAAATAAAAATTTCATTTGGAGAAAAAAAATTATGATGGGAAAATCAATAGAAAATCGGGAGAAATGTCCCGACAACCAGACGTTATAGTATAGTTACCTACCTTAAAGTTCTCAACACCCTCACCAACTGCTTCCACTTCACCAGCACACTCGAGTCCTAGAATACAGGGGGTCTTGGGGGGTGAATCAATAGCACCCAGACGTACCATTAAATCCTGGAAGTTCAATCCACTGCAAAAGAATGGAAAAAAACAACTTCAGTCAGACACGAGTGCATCTCAACAGAGTATTTTCTACATTATTCTTCTTATTCTCCATTTTTTTTATGGATTATCGGCAGGAATTTATATTAATCATGATAGAATAAACGTTTAAATTCCTAAATTGAAAAAAAATAAAAGAATAATTCTATAAAATTTCAAGAGAAAATAGTCATGTAAATATTTTCTTTTGACTAACATTTCCCGTGCGGAGAACATCTCTTTTGCATTAGCAGAAAATCCAGAAAATCACAAATGTATATTTTCAATGGAGGATTTATATTTCCATAAAAAGGATGCTAAAAAAAATGTATTGCTGTTCAACATAAATGTCAATCATTTTCCATCTTCTTTTGCATTTGAAATTTTTCATCTTCAGAGATAAAGAAAAAAAATTAAAAACTCTCGAAGATGTAAAAAATATATCTCGAAAAAGATATGCAGCGAGAAATCCTCACTTGAAATGTGAACTCTCAAGTACAAGGCAGTTTTTTTTTACTTCACCAGATACACACAAGATTTATTTATTTACATCGCATCAAGAGAAAACCACATTACTCATCTCCATGGGGAGGGGGTTTGGTGGTAAAGTGGATTAGTCAGAGTTTTGAAGGAGATTTTTCTAATACTTTTTGATTAGATCGAAAAGTTTCCGCTGGTGTATCGATTAAGGGTCCCCACTACACGATATGAGCAATTATTCATCTTTTTTTTCCTCCGAAGAAATTGCAAGCATATCTTGAGTGCAATCACATTTAATATCAACAATAAATACAGTCATTGTTGGGATGATTAATCGGCGATGAGAGGATGTATCGATGGAAAACTGGGTGAGGAAGAAAATACTACACTTGCGTGCTTAGGAAGTTTTCTTCGCAGTTTCCTCTCACACTTTGTGCCCCCCTCTCGACAGTGTTCGTTCGTATATATTCCCTTCTTCTTATATACTATGTACACGCCATTATATACCTATAAATGCATGTATCAATGGGATGATTCAGAAATGGGATGGTACAAGGAAAAAGAGGTTGTATTGAAAGTTTTGAAAATTTCCTCGTAGAAAAATTCCCATAGAGAACATATTGAAAGCTTTTTTGAATTCTAAGAAAAATAAGTTCAGGGGTAAATTCGGTAAATTCTAACAAAAATCTTTTCTTTTCTTTTCTTACAATTCGTCAGTTAGGTAAGTATAATATTTTTGGTGATCTGAGAAAAATCTTATAGGATTTTGACATTTTGTTTCTACATTTAATCGTATTTTTGAAGGAAAATTACTTCTCCAGGGACTGTATTCTCTAAGAGTGAAAAACTCTCGTGATAAACTCCCGAAGGCTTTTTGCAAGGGAAAAGTGAGGAAAACTTTACGTGAGCTTAATCCTTTACGAAAAATAATGCATCTGTGATAAACTCCCGTAAAATTTTCCCGGTTTTCACATTTTTTTAAGCGCTAAAGCCTTCAGGAGTTTATTACGGGAGTTTTTCACTCTTAGTGAATGCATGTCCGTCCAAGCCTCTTCGGAGATCTTTCTGACTATTTTCCAGAACAACAAGTTCTTTATTTTTCTTTTCTAAAAAGACATTAAAATGATTTAAAAACACCAATGTGTCAAAATCTTACAGCAAATTTTCAATTGTTAGAAATCAGAATCTACCCTTCAGTCACTTCTGAGTTTTTTATTGAATAAAAATATCGAAAAAGAAGATAAAAATATGCAAAGTCGAGAATCGAACTTATATCACTTTGCAACGTCCATAGAGTTTCGCATAAAAGAACGTGTGCTACCATTTAAACAAAATCGAATTAACAATTTCTTTCAATTATTTAACAAATTGCAAATTTTTCAATAAGAATTCTTAAAGAAAATAATTTAGAAAGAATTTTTCTTTAAAATTTCAGAAAGAAAACTACCCCAAATGGAACATGTAGCATTGTCAAAAGTTTCAGTTCAACCAAACATGTTGCTGGAATTTTGTCTGTGGCTTCGCTCCTATCTTGTGTTCCTCAAGTGGGAAATTTTGTGTTTAGTCTGTCTCGATCGATAATTCTGACGCTATTTGCCGGGAAAAGTCTGTAGGCGTCTCGAAACCGTATGCGCGTATCCTTCCGCTTTTGCACCCAAATGACACACACTATATATAACATGAGATGGTGCTCTCTCTGTATCATGGTGCTATCTGTTGTGTGGATTTTCATTTAATGCTTGCTTTCCTTTTGGATGGAAAATTTCCCTCTGTGTATTGTACCAACACACATCCAACAAACATATAAAATAAGGAAAGAAAAGCGAGAGAGAAAAAAAAGAGGAAAAAACACCTTAACATCCTTCTTCGTGTGAGGATTATCTTTGACAGAGAGACATTTTGGGAGCTAAATAATTCACATTCTTACGTTCTTTATCCCAAATGATCTTTTACGAGACGACCATTGGGCGATGAAGAAAAGAAATCAAATTGGTCTTCTTTTGACATAACAACATCAATCCATATTAATGTTTCAATTACTGCAAATAAATCCAAATGATAAAATGCTTTGTATTGGAGCAATTTACTCTCACACAGCAATGGGAGACACTAGCCGCGTTATCTTCATGCCCGCGAGTCTCTGACTCAATGCACCATTAAATAGAATCAAGAAGATGTTGAGAAAAAAAAAACAAGAAGAAAGAATGAAAAATATGAAAAAGAGACGCGAAAAGGCGCGAGAGAGAGAAGAGAAAGAAAGTCAAGGGAGAGCAACCCAAAGCAAATGAATAATTGCACGACAATACTTTTTCATCCCAAGTAATTCATTTTTTTCTTCCATCTCTGCATCTTCTTTTCACAATAAATCTTTTAATTCTCTCTCCATTGCATGACTTTTGTTGGGATGTTTGCGACTCTGTGTTGAGTAGCGCAGATTACTTGTGGACAATCGAAAAGTGCAATGACATCAATTTGACCTTAGCCCTTGTGCTTATGGGGAGCATCATCTTGCACTCTCACAGTATTCTGTGCTTGCGCGCGATTCTTCTATATATATGTTATATGTATTGTCTGTGAGCATGTTTTATGATCCCATCATCTCACTTCTGAATCTCTTCTTCTGAAGCTCTCTCACACTCTTTTTGGTGCGCTTTTTTTATATCATCCACCACAAGGTGATTTGGCTAGACACAAGCTTTACATGCAGCTTATTTATGTTTATCTTCACAAAATCTGTCTCTCTCAATACGGAAGCAATGACTCATTGAATAGAGAAAAAAAATTTACAAAAACGTCGCTGCATAGGTAAAGAAAACCCCTCATATTGCCCTGTTTTTAGGACTCCCCTAAAAATGCGATAAACTTTGCAAGACCTCAAAGATCTAATTTCTTGGAAAAGTAAGATAATGTCAGAACCATTTGACCTTTTTCGGCTTCTTTTTATTCAAGAATTTGATCAGCATATCAATTTATCATTTTCCCACCCGGTGTGATGGCAAATGGATGAAATTGCACCATGAGAAGGATTTTTCCATCCCACCACCATCACATTTTATCCCCTAAATGTATTCGGGGGTTTGGGGTTTGGGGAAAATCTCCCCCAAATGCTCTCACAGTGCGCGCACACATCATGAATTCCAACGACTTGGGTACGAGAGTCTTAGCACCCCCAACATCCTCCCAAAAGCATTTCTTGTGTGCGGGGGAGTGTTCCAGGAAAGAGAAAAATCATTGAATGTGTTGCGTGAAGTGGGGGTAGAAGTCAGTGGCAAATAAAAATGTTTTTCTCTTCTTGCGAAAATCCGCCCGAAAAGCCGCACTGCCTTATGGTGAATTTTTTTTTATTGAATGTAGGTCAATAAACTTAATATAATTTCACTAAACACTGTGCTTGTGATATTGTTCGCGGGGTTAGCAGAGAGAGCGAGGGAGAGGAAGAAAGAGTGCGAGGAGGTGGAAAAGAAAAATAAAGAAATTGATATAGCATCCCCCCATGTACATCAATTTCATGATCATATTGTGCCATTTATTGTTCGCATTGTTCGCATTTATTTCACGCTCAATAGCTCCATTTAATTCTTTATTTGGCCCAATGGAAGAGAGCAACAGTCAGTCTTGCGAATCGCTGCCAACCGAAAAAAAATCAAGCCGCGAGAGCTCTCTTTTCACATCCCATCCATTTGGTATTGTTAAGCCCAATCTTTTTGGCTAATGCATAGTCGCCAAAAGAGCTACAGAAAAAAAATTCACTATCTCTCCCCCTCATGGCTATTTTATGTTTTACCTTTCATTGCTTAGTTGGAGGTTTCACTGAATTTTTAATTAAAAAATAAATAAAATTGTGAGGTATCTCATGTGCGTGTGTGATTAAATTTTCACAGATATTTTGAGAGAGAAGTCGCAAATTTTTTAAACATAAATGTTTCATTTCCATTTAAAGAATTTAAAAATATGTTTAAATTAAAAATCACTTTCTCGTGTTTGTGCTAAAAAAAAACTATATTCAAAAAATTGATTTTATTTGAGAATAATTCAAATTTCTTTTTATTTTTCATTTTGATTTAAAACTGATTTATTAGGATTGTTTTAAAAAATCGATTTTCTTTATTTCCTTTCATTTCTTTTGCAATGTTTTCTTACACAGTCTGTAGGGAGATTGTTAGTTGTGTCAGTTCTTTTGGGACAGTGTCTACTTGGACACTGCTGCACATAGTTTCCTCTTAAGCCCATTTTTAATTGCCTCCTGTGTTGCGCCCTGTTATAAAAGGAAGGAATGGGGATGCCCACGATGGGCCAATGACTCAATAAAAATGAGTAAATTGAGTGTCTGGGTGGTGTGTTTGTGTGTGGAAAAAAAGGGAGGCCAAAGGAAAATTCAATAAGACTCTCCATGGATGCACAATAGTGTGGTGGAAGTGAGTGTCTCAAGTGCATTTATGATGCACCAGACTTTTCTTATTTCTTCACCCATCTTCACCATTTAAAAACCATTTTATCGCAAGCATCCGCTGAAGATGCAAAAATCCACTAATAAATTCTTCATTCTCTCTCCCTCTCACTTCTTCTTGCTCATTCCGTCCATCGTGCTAAGTCACTCAAAATCCCAGTCAAGATGTGCCCTGATAAACTCACCATATGTACAGTGCATTACATACATTACGTACATAATATGACATTTTAAGATAAAAATAAATAAACTTAACCCACGAGATATAGACTAAAATGCAAAGGAAATGATATAAAAGCTTTAAGAAAAAAAAAATAAAATAAATTTTCCAAAAGAAAAAAATCTCCGCGTGCCCCAAAGAAGCTGATTAGCGTGTTTTAGGAATAAAATACTGCGGTGTTTAGCCTACAATGTGGGTTTATAGTGTGTAGAGGAGAGCCCATATTATGTGTACGTAATATTTATACTGTAAAAATACAAAATGAACACGAAGGAAAAAAAATAACACTATATGCTTTCTGCTTGCAGCAAAATTAGGCGACGTGCACCGTCACGCTAAATGAAATGGAATGTTGTAGAAAAGAAAAACATTTTATTTTATATAGCGTCACACATTTTTTTCTCTCTCAAATCTCCTCTTTTTTTTACTCTTTTGCAATTGAAAAAAAAAAAAGATTTTTCCTCAATATTTGCCGCCAAAGAGAAAAATATGTATGTTAGTAAACAAGGCATAGAGAGAGAATTTAGAATGGCACTGACCACATTTTTTTCAGCTTTTAATTCTTATCAAAACGGCTAATTTTTGAGGAAATTATTTACGAAAAATTGCAAACAAGATTAAATGATATTTTGGCAAAAACTTTAATGTTTTTCGCTGCTTTTTTGCAAAGAATTCAAATAATTTGTAAACCTTGTAAACAGATTTAATATGGGCTGTTAAACCCACAAACACTACAATTTAGGCAGTTAATAGCCGTGAGGTTTTAGTTGCATTTTTTACAATGTATGATCCCACAACTTGAGTGATGTGGGTTCAAATCTAAGGAGATTCATTAAGCTTTTAACGATTTTTTTTTATCACAAATTTTAAAAACTTAATTTTAGCGACAATCTTTTACCACAAAGAGAGGGAAAAATTCATAATATTTGTACGATTCTTCAGCAAAATTTGTGATGGCTTTTGCATGATCCTGTCAATCAAAGCATGGCGCCTTTGGCTACCATCCAATTGACCCAACAAAATCAACAACTATGCACTTCCCCAACACATCCTCGAGCATAGATTTCAATGCCAAAGTAGCTTATCTTGTTTTTCTTCCTTCTCCCATTACTTGCTTTTATTGAATTCCATTATTGTTGGTTTATGTATTTTTTTTTACTCCCGACCAACTCATAAACGTAAATATACCATTAATTCTTCTCTCCCAAGAAGCCCAAAATATTGAGCCAAAGTAGTAGTGTAATAGTGATAAATGCAGTCAAGAGTTCCTGGACTCTATGATAAGATTTATGGGGTGGGAGAGAAAAAAATAGGAGCTATGTATATATGGCAACATTCATCATCAATCATTTAATTTAAGAGGGTTCATCCCGTCATCTCTAGCGTCCGCCTTGGTGGGAGATATGTGGTATATACATAGTGACTGTATGTGATAGAAGAAGAAGTCTTTCGTCATCTTCACAGCATAAAATCCACTTATGCTACTCATGGGGGGAATTCAATGAACAATTTATGTGAGAATTCCCCGGGATAGTAGAAAGAGGAGGGAGGGTTTGTGTGCGGCGAGAAGAGCTAATAGGCAAGAGAGACAAATTCCCGGATAATTGATGCGGACGATGGCTTTTACACACAAAAATTTGCCATAGTTCTTCAACTTCTTCGTCTTCTTCAACACATAAAATACATAATATTGTCTTTGCAAAATGGAATTCAAAAAGATGGAATGCCATCGCAGGGTAGTAGTGGAAAAAAAAGAGGTCCCGCTTGGAAGAGTCTCTCAACATGTGCCGACCACATGGTTTGCCCCGTTCTTCATCACCCAGACGCAGCGAAAGATTCTGATCTTAAATGAAAGCGACAGTTTTTTTTCTTTCAACCACATATACACTTCTTGAAAGTAAAATATCTCTTCACTTCTTCACCATCCATCTTTGGGCGCGTATACCCGGAGGCTAAGACCGCGTGTACTTTGGGCGAGGAAATTATAAATTCTATATACAATTTTCTATGTAATGAAGAGACTCACCATGATCTGACGCGGATAAGAACTTCACCAGCTTGGAGTGTTGGTTCGGGTTTCTTGAGAATCTTCACACCCTTGAAGCCACCGAAACCAGTGAGGACAACAGCACGCATCTCCTTTGGTGGCTCTTGTGGTGGCGTAGCTTCCTTCTCCTCCGTGGCAGCAGCCTTCTTCTCCGGACTCCCATTGGCTGCCTGTTGCTCCTCATTTGGCGTAGAGCTCGCATCGGGATTGGTACCCTCTGTTGGTGTCTTTTTGTCTGGCTGACTTGCAGCAGCAGGAGCTTCGGTGGTTTCTGTCATCTTCAACAAGGTCTTGTGCGCACGTGTACAGAAAACTCTAACGGAGACTTATTGATCGGAATGGAGATCCCAGACAAATTAACTTGGCGTCTTTTCGTGGGGGGATGTTTGTGATTAAAATAGCTGTTGAAAATATAGAAAAAAAGCATAAGGAGGATGTGAAAAAAGGAAGTGTTAATTAAATACAATTTCACAGAGTTTACTACATAAATAATTTCTCTCATTATTAATCTCGTTGGAGGGCATTTTATTGAATAACAAAAAAGTGGGATTTTATACGAACACTCCAGCTTCACTTTTTGTTGTTTTAATGGACAACGATGGGTGAAAGTTCATGAAATTCTATGGGAATTTGCAGTGAGAGTTATAATGCACCAGAGAAAATTATTACACTATTAAAATGATAAAATCCAATCAAGGTTCTTGAAAAAGATCACTGACTTTTCAGAATTACTAAATCTTATAAGGAAGATTAGTGGATGGAAAAAAAATCCTACGAAAGAAAAGGACCAGAATGGAAATCTTAATTTTAATTAAATTTTTTTTTTAACATTTTTACGAATTTGAGAAAATTAGTTCTTCTCAATGAAAATTCTTTCTTTTTTTTCATATTAAAAAAAATCCTTTGAGAAAAATCTCAGAGGATTTAATTTAGACCTCCAACTCTGCCCAAAAATTCAAACCAAGGAGGAATTCAAACTTCCTCTCAGATACAAAGTTAATTTTTAATTCATACCACGGATATGGATGAATTTTTCAAAGGAAAGGCGGACACACTGCATAAATATTTTAAAATGCTTGTAAATGACACCTTAAAACATTTTTTCTCTCTCTCACAAATATTTCATTTTAAAAACTCCATCAAATCTTATCTCAATCTCTCTCTCTCTCTCTGTCTGAAGAAAATGTTCTCAAATTGTTAAGGGTAGGGCAATAGGGAAAAAAACTATGTTATCCTGCACCTTTCACCCGAAACGAACACATGGAATATACGAGAGACTAAACAAATTGAAAAGGAATTTTTCTCAAGAAGGAGATGAGGAACACAAAAAATAAGTCCTCTCAGAAATGTGATTCATGTGCTGAATGAGAGGTAGATATATATGAGATTTTTCTGTAGCTGGATGAAAAATCAATACAGCTCACACATAGGGGAGACTGGGGGTGAAGTGAGTTAAAAGTTAATTATGCAAGTATGTTTAGTAAGTGGATACAAGAGTTTGAAAAAATCCTTTTAGTCTTGACTGTTTTAGGCTAATAAAGAAAAGGAGGTTATTCATTTTTAATCTCTTGTAAAGTCAGATGAAATAATTAAATAATAGCGAGGAACCCCAGATATATTCGGATATGGCCAAATCTTGGTCAATTCGATTGAAATCATTGAAATTATTATAAGAAAACTTTTTTATAATACAAAATTTTTGATCAAACGCGAGCTTTTATCAAAAAATATAACGTTTCCTTCTTTTAAATAATTAATTGAATAAGTTGCACTGGGCTGACATTTTTCTAATTGCCTCTTAAGCTATTCTTGAATGTTTTTATTTAAAAAAAATTTTTTTTTGTTCCTGGTGTAACGCTGCAATGACGTCATTGGATGCTAAAAATGAGTAAACTCCTTTTTTTTTTTAATAAATTGCAGGATTTTCAACATTGATTAAGAGAAAATTCTAAAATTTATTTAAATCAAAACTATAACGAGCCACTATACCCTAGACTCCCCTATTGTATTAATTTACCGATAATCCCGGGAGCTATAGGGGCTTGAAATATTTTGTGATTTGAAGAAATTGATGCATTTTGTGTAGATTTTGGTGGTTCACACAAATTCCCAAAAAAAAAAATCCATTTGGGAGACAACAATGAAATCAATCCCCCAGAATTGTACGGAATATGATGATGAAATGGGAAACTTGTCCTTCTCCGGCAATACTCAAACGGTTGGCACAGGGTGTGGCAGATGAAATTGCTATGTACATAGGTATGGGGAGGGAAAAAATCGCTACGATGCGTGTGTTGAACGTTGAGTTTGCTTGTGTGTGAATCACTGGGAATTTATTCCAACCAGAGAGGGTCAGAGTTTGAAGACTTTTCCGCCCTTTTTATTTGAATTAAAAAAAAACCTTGTGGGGAAAAAAAGGATTCTTCGTCTTGGTCAAGAAGAGATGCCAGACAATGTGAAAATTTTCTTCTTCTGGTTTGCGGGTACTTTGGTGGTGAACTCAGGAGGGAGGAGACAGGAAATGTAATCGATGCACAAACGCAAAATTATGGCCGGCGTCTACAAGCGTCTGCAATGCGCTTCCTTTTACAACTTTTTTTTCTGTTGTACAAAAACACATTTTTCACAACTTGAAAGCCAATTTTTCTTGCAAAAACATTTTTTTTCACCTTTTTTGTGTTAAAGAGAAATAATTCCAAAAATAGGAATGCTCATTTAGAGCTCCCTCACAAGAGGAGCCCCAAAATCATTCCCTAATGGGTAATTTTTGTGTTGCTGATGCGATGAGCAACAATCTCTGGAGATTTTTCTCAGAGACATAGCAAAAAGAATTATATGGGCACTTTCTTGTCCCTTCTTATGAAGTCTTTTGGGATGTGTGTGGAAGAGGTGACAAAGGATGGATCTATAAACCATCAAGAGAAAAAAATTCAACCATATGGTAGCAAATTCCTCCCAAACGACCGAAGGAAGAAGAAAAAAAATCCTTGCAAAGGACGAAGATGGGTGTGGGCGATTATTTTGCAAAAATAATATTTGGGTGGAAATGAAAAATTTTGAAGAAAAAGTGAAGGGAGGTCAGATGAAGCGTTAGAAATTCATCATAAAGGCGGGACTCACCATATGCCGCACTCAACAAAACTCAACGAGAAGCCGTGTGGAGTTTTATTTCTTCTTCCTTTTTAGCTGTGCTACCCTCTCTCCTTCCTTTCTATATCAAAATCACTTCCAGACGAATAAATTGCACGCCTAAAATGTCTTTTCGCTCTTACTTGTTTTTCCGCCAAAATATATCTTTTTCACTTTTTTTCCTTTGAAGAGGAATTTTCCACAAGAGAAATTTTAAAAATAATTTTTCCAAAACACTTTTTTTGAGCTTTGTGCTCAAGAAAAAAGTAACGGCTTTAGGCGCGCGGGTTTTAATCTCACAGAGGGTGGGATCGTTATAATTTGATTATTTTTTATTCAAATTTGGACACACTATTGGGGCTCTTTTTTCTCTCTTGAGCAAAGGCTCCTCTTGAGATTAAAATTTTATATTTTAAATGGGGAGAACAAACAACACACAATTTTTTTTTTGTAATCAACGAACTAAACTCTACGAAACTTCTTGGTGGAATGGAAGCTTCGACACAAAGAACTGGATTTTGCGTTAAAATTGATGCGCAAAGTTGGAGAGAGAGAGCAATAGTCGTTGGACGCGCGCTCTAGTGGAAGTCTCTTGTTGATCGAGCTCACACAGTAGGGTCGGCGGTTTTGTGTGCCTGAGGAAGCAAGCTATACATAACTTCTCTTTGCGCGCTATGAAATAAATGCCGGATACGGCCGGCTGATGCATTTGGGTTCCCACTCTTTCTGTCTCTCTCTCTCTCTCTCTCTGGAACATAGGGTGTGTCGGAAAATTCCCGAAAATTCCACATAGTAGTCTGCTATATACATACATAATATACACTACCCTCAAAAAGTTTCCGAGCAAGCAAAAATGGGGTATTTTTAAAGGTAAAATTTTGTAATTTTTCAAAATATCTGAAAAGAAAAATTGTTAATTCATTTTCTAGGTCTGATGAGGAAAGAATAAAGCTTTCGAAACATAGCATGTGACATTGTTTTGAGAAAATGCTTAAGGTCTAAAACCGTGTGCCCTTCCAAACAAGAAACTACAGTCCTAACGAAATCCGCGCATTTAAAAGCAAATTCAAGTGGCTATATCTCCGGCTGTGCTGAACCGATTTTCAAAAATTTACTAGTTTTGGAAAGGTACATTTCTCACCTTTCTAAAACTGGTAATTTTTTTTAAAATCCGTTAATCAGAGCCAGAAATATAGCCACTTGAAAAGTGCCTTCAAAAATTCCTCATTTTTGCTTGCTTGGAAACTTTTTGAGGGTAGTGTACATACATAATATACATAGCATGACGACGTCCCGGCATCCTCTATAGCTATATAGAGAATATGTATCAATTGTACATAGCATGATATGAATCATTGAGGAATTATTCTGAACAGCAGCCTGCTAAAGGATTACTTGAGCATTATTTGGAAACTCGTTTGTTGAATTTAAAAAAAAAAATGACCGCATTGATACCCCTTAAAAGCCCCTCAAGGTGACCAGAAGCTCCTTAGAAAACTTCGCATCAACACCGTATTCTTTTGCCCAAGTCATACCACCAGACATTGATGGAGCATTAAAAGGCGCACCAAATGAGAAAAGAAAAGACAAAATGTTTAAACTGAAAAATGCGCCTCCGATGGCACCCTCTGTGCCGCACACAGAGGCACAGCAGCAGAGTAGAGATGTGTTGGGGAATCGCGTGGAATGAGACCACCATATTCATCTGGAAAAAAGAATCACAACTAAAGAGAGAGAGAGAAATAATATTTAAAAAAAAAAAGAAGTCGGGTGCAGAAAGCAGAAACAAATTGGTATTTAATGCGTGGTTAGCGGGGGGCCGCAGTCGGAGAGTCCACCGAAGGAGTTGGCCCCGTGCGATCCCTTGACCCCTTCCCAGATGAGATGCATAGAGAGGCACAGAAGAAGAGAATCCGTGGGATGATGTATCCGTTTCTGGGCCTGCGTGACAGCCGGCCGGCGAAATGAGAGCGCGCATCGATAAATCTCCATCAAGGTGAAATTTGGCGGGCACATTGCAATATCCACGGACGTCTTACACAGTACTTGACGGAAGGGATTTTTTTTTTCAAAAAATAAGAAAATCAGAAAAAAGTATTTAAGAAGTTAAAAAATTCAAATCTGGGGGAAATTCACTAATCAGCCAAACTTAGGATTTAAAGAAATTAAGAAGACGGATTTTCGGTCGTTTTTTGGCTAAATACTTTTTATTTTTTGTCGGCGCCTCGGACTGTATAGGTCCTTCCTCAGGGCCTACAACAGGATCTTCTTAATTTCTTCAATAAAAATTTACGGTTGATCATATCACAATTGCAGTTTAAATTTCTTAAGTAAGACTTAAGTTTTCTTAATAAAACTTCTTAATCTCTTTACTTCTTTTTCTGTTTAATCAAACCGTATTGACTTCTTAAGCCTTTAAGTCCATTGGGTCATACGCTGACCCAAAGTCTCAATTTTGAAAATGTTTCATATGAATATTGAGTCCAAATTAGTACAAGAATATGCCTTTACAATCCCTGATCATTTTATGACGATAAAAGGATATTCCCAAGGACTCACAGGATCAGGAAGGACGATAAACCGAATATTTTTCAGTTGGGATTTTTTGCCAAAAATGTTTTATTTGAGCTCAAAAGAACCCCCAAAAATTATTTTTAGTTCAATCAGCTCGCTAGATTGATCGCGGACCTTAAGGGTTAAGATTTCTCAAGTTTTCGTCAAAAATCTTGAGTTTGTCTTAAAAAAAATTTAAGAAATTAAAAAAAATCCTTAGAAATCTCAAATTCTTAACTTTTGCTTAAGCCCGATTCAGTTTGACTTAAAAAATCTTACCTTCTGCTTAAAAAAAACTTATAAAATTCTTTAGAAAATGATTAAAAAGTTAAAAAATCTTACCTTTCGCTTAAAAAATCTTAAAAAGAATTTAAGACTGCATGACTAGTGAATTTTACCCAATATCTCCACTTTGCCGTAATTTTCCTCTCAAAATCCACCTTTTTCATTTTTTTTTTCACTAAACTCCCCGCACACACATACTTAAAGAGAAAAAAAACTCCGCATCGTTTCACTAAATAATTATGTAAATAATCTTTATTAAAAATAATACAATTATTATTTTGGTTGGTCGAAAAATGAATTTATCTCTCTGTATGAAGTTTAATAAATTTCGCTTTTCATCCTAAAAAAAAATAATTAAAATTCTCATTATGAATGATGGGTGATAGTTTTCTCTCTATTTTTCATTCATTTTTTTTTAAAATTATTTTTGTAATATTCCACAATTTATTATTATTTCATTTTACTATTTTAAAAAATTCTGCATTAAAATATTGAAAATTATTGTTTTTTTGCGACTTTTTTCGCGCGCACGTGTTTTTAAAAAGAAGGAAGGGGGGTGAAGGATATTCTATTGTTTGTTATTTTTCACTCTAAAGGAAAAATATTGGAAAAGATCTACTTTTTTTTTTAAATTCATTTTTAAATCTTTTTCCGATCATCCTGACTCTGTAGCTCAGCCTGTCGATCATCGAGGAGATTTTTGAATTTACGCATATTGGGAACTTTTGTGGGTGGTTGGAATCCATCGTCGTCATTAAGTGTGAAGGGTCGCTTCCCATTTGACCCACAGCTGCGACTGATTAGTGCATTAATTTCATTCAATTCGTGTGACTACGAGAAAAATTAGCCGCATTATTTTCTTATCTAAAAGCCAAAAAAAAACTCCAGATCTCACCTTTGATGGACTATCAAAAACGGACACAATATGCGATCCTGGAGACATGAGGTGATCTTTATTATCGAGATTCTGCACAAATACTCGATCTGACACCTTCCTCGGTGAGCACATTGTGCTGTGTGCATTTGGAACTGGGGACAAGAGCATCTGATTCTACAACGACAAAATGAAAATGAAAAATCATTCCCTTTTTTCTTATCGTAAATTCCATCAAACCATCATGATTTTAATCAAATTAACCCTTCGCGCGGGAAGAGAAAATCAATGGGAAAAAGAGGAGAATTGAGCACGAAGGAATAACTGAACAAAAAAAAACGTCTAAATTACTTCTCAATGAAGATGACTAATCGATCAAGCCATATATGATGGTAGGGTCTCAATAAATTTAATATTATGCGATGTAACAAATATGATTTCAATGATATTTGATATTAATGAAATAAATTTATACAAAAAGAACCCTCCTTAATAAATTTAATGTAGTTTTATAACGAAAAATGTTTTTCAATCACAACTAAATAGCCCTAAAAATCAATATTCATTTGGAAGAATTTTCTCAAACTCCTTATTTAGTCAATTTTCTCAATAATTAATTTTTTATGGCCTCAATGTTGTATTTTAGGGTGAAAATTCACCCCTGCAATAAGGATTTCTAACTTTCCTTTTTCTTTTTATATTCTTCATCTATTCGATTTAGGGTTAGCACCTTTAGGGGTTTCACCCGGAGACTTCGGGTTTCGAGGTCTAATCTTCGGGCTGCGGGTTTTATTATTTTAGACTGTAACTTAGGAAGTCTCGATTTCTTTGCTAAAGGAAAATAGTCTTAAGTCAGATCTGAGTTTTTTTGTAAACCAGAATAAACTTCTTTAAGTTAGACTACAGTCTTTTTCAAACTAAGTTTAAGTTTTTAGTGTCAATCCTAAGACTTTTAAGCAAGGCCTTTGTTGTAGACTAAACTTGAGTTCTTTTAAATTCAGGATTTTAAGGTTTCAGGGTTAGGTCCGGGCTGTAATGAGTCTGAATGCGTCTTAAAAGTCTGACCTAAAGAAACTAAGGTTCGGCTTAGTTTTTTAAAGTCAGGATTAAGTTTTTAAGTCAAACTTACATTTTTTTAAGAAACAGGCTAGGTCTAGAATGCACTTAACACTACATCAGCATGACCTCGATTAAAAAACTTTAGATTAAAACTGAAGCCTGGTTTAAGTAAACTTAAGCCTGGCTAAAAAAATCAAGCCGATCTATTATGCTAGAAATGTTTGCAAAAAAGCAAAATTTACAAACAAAAACCGACTTAAACTTTTTTAAATAAAAAATGAAAATTAAAGGGGGAGGGAGGGGGGGTAGGTAAATTCTCCGGGTCAGAAGGTAATGTGAGGTGGTAAACCTATATTCGATTTTACATTCTCCTAAGATTTTTCAGAGAAAGACTAGCAATGTAGGGCGTATAGGACAAGAAAAAAATAATAAAAAACTCACCGTGGCTGTTGTGGAAAAATTAATGGCAAACTGCTGCATTTTCACAACGTACACCCCATTGTAGAACTTAATAATGTCCCCACGTTCCTCCTTTTCGTGTGATGTTGACGTACCCGCCAATTCATTGGGTTGTGCTGGACGCTGTGGCGTTGGTGCTTCATGCACTGCCGGTACCCCATTGTCACTCACCCCATTCCCCGTGTACTTTATAAAGACATTCCTGTAGATGTGACTTGCTGATTGGGGTTGATGCCGATACGCCTGCATGATGTCCTTGAAGGTATTATCCAATTTTTGGACACGAATAAATACGTAAATGGCACACATTAGTATCTGATCCATATGCCTCTCCTTCATCAATTCCGTGTAATTCAGTACGGAGTGCTCAAAGATGGTCCAGATTTTGCGCAAATTATTCGGATCGTTGAGCCCAAGTTGATTGTAGATGAACTTCATACGATGAAAGGCAAGTTTGTGGAATTTCCGGAAGAAAATCACGAGAGATTGTCTCTTACGGGGTGTCATTGTGGCATCATCCATTGCATCAGGTAGCACGCGCAGGGGGGTTTGCTGTCGTTGCTCCACCACAGTGGCAGCGGTGGATGCGGCACTGCCATTGACATCGAGATTTGATCCGGAATCCGAGCGGAAGAGTTGCTTCCTTATTGCTGCTTCCCGATTGTGTGACTCACCCCCACTGAGTACACGTGATGTGGATGCACCACCTGCGGTCAAACCGGGTGTATTTTGGGTATCAATACGCATTAATGGGGCACTATGTGGTGCAATTCCCGTGAGATCATCCGCCGCAAAGGCACGCAAGTCAACAGCCTGCCATGAGAGTTTACTCTTATCCACATCAATGAGTTTCCCCCACAATGGTGATTGACTCTTCCACACCAACTCCTCCAGGCATTGCTCCTCCACAAAGTTGAGATGCTTTATAATCTCACGCGTGAAGAATTCCTCACCAGCACGCACGACCAATTCAATTATCCCATAAAATTCAAATGCCGTCAAGTCGAAACAATCCAAAATCCACGGAAAGAGTTCGTGTGTGCAATTGTAGGCTCGTAAAACAATCTCCACACTTATCGCCATGAGACGTACAATGATCACCTCGGAGCTGTACACGTGCTTTGCACTTGTCTTCTTCTTTGCCTCCTCATCGCGTACAATATTCTCCAGGAGACGGTAGAAGAGTGTCTTGGTCAGCGTGAGCCTATCCACGGGCCAACGGGGGAATTTCTCCGTAAATTGCCTCTCCATCCGCCCCAGAATCTCCAGAATTTTCTGCATGGGATCCACACTGCACGTCTTGAAGCTATCCCTGAGGCTGGCATGTGGATACGCATCAACACTACCCAGTTGATTCTTCAGCTTCTTCACACTCATTGCCGCCGACGTGATTGGCGACAGATTCTCCTTTGGCGGCAACATATTCCTCCGTGTCACCGGAGTGCCCGGATCTAATGTATTCTCCCGCGGATTCTCATCCCTCACCTTCCCACCGTAATTCAACGAGCCCGTCTGTGCGCAATTGAGGAAGATTGTCTCATCAATCTCCCCGCAACTGTGCACGTACTGCTCGTACGTATTCCCAATTGAACGGAAATTGTTGTCAAAATTTGCAATTGAAATGAGATCGAGGAATGTCTCGGAATCCCCGTGAAGGATACCCTTCTCGAAGAAACTTTTGATTATTCTATTCCACTTGACTTTTTGGATGTGTAGCGCCTCCACGAGGGTATCGGGGTCACGTTCACACAATTTATTCATAACGCACAGTGGCGAGATTGATTTTGCATCGAAATTCGATGAATTCCAATTTCCAGGTACACCTGTTGTCAAATTAAAAGTTCTTCTTAATTATCTTCTCGATTTTTTGAGATTCTACTGATTGCTTCAAACTTTATTAATTTCATTAATTATGAATGAATTTATCTCGAAAAAGAATTGAGCTGAAAAAAAATATTTTTTTAAAAGAATGACCCTTAATTAGATTCCTAAAAATCCCTCTAAAAGGAACATCTTTATTACAGTAAAAGTGAATTTTTTCGTTCATGAAAAGAAGGTTCAATTGGTCCAAACTTAGGTCATTCTCCCCTAAAATAAGCAAAGTTAAAATTCTCCTTCGGAGCAGGTAGAAAGAAGGGCAGACAGAGGGGTTGAAAATTGCTAATTTTAAAGGTATAACAGGTGCCAGGTCAAATTGCAATAGAGAGCATTTTGCAACCATAAGGAGGGAAGAGAAATTTGGTGTAACCTTACCTGAAAAGCTAGTATTGACTAAATCCCTTCGATTCTCCGCAATGACGTTGCTGTAGATGAGATTTACGCACGTCAGTACAAGGTGGTAGGATGTCACGAGGTCCACAGATTCATTGGGTTCCTCAGCACGCACGCACACGTAGAGTTTCCATGCGAATTCAAAGAGTTTCACAGCACTACAAGGAACGTTCCTGCCAAAAGAAAGAATATTTTAGTAAAAAAAGAAAATCTAATTTTCCTTGGAATTTGGGATTTATACTTACTTTGCCTTCTTGCTCTTCCCGTGGCGAGCCTCCTCGTTTGGTGGGCAATTGAATACTTGCTGAAAGAGTGGACCAAACTTCTTGTACACCACACTGGACACAGTGAAGCTGTCGTTTAGGCGCTCAAATCTCTTGCGTGTGACTTCCGGAACGGATGCCATATCGCACCATGTTTTGATTTTATCGAAAAAATCACGGAAACTACGGACAGTTTCAAGCAAATTGTTAGTTCAGCAGTTACCTTGAGATGCTGGGATGCGGTATGTACTCACCCTGTATTGCAATTCCGGAGGACAGATGAGAGAGACACACAATTTCCCTGCACAAGATTATTCTGACTCCCAACTGTTCGAGTATAGGAATCCCGGCAAGCAATAACGAGGGCACAGCAGAGCCAATGAAGGGGATCTCCCTGCAAATTGATTTTAATTTTTCACTGAAAAAGGTGGTTTTTCACCGGAAAAATGCAAATTCGCACACACGCCTTGAATTCCCGCTTACTTTGCCCGGGCAGACAGCCACGTTACGTTGCCTACATCACCCAACCCCATATCTTCATGTGATTTTGCACAACACCAACGACATACGCTCACTAAATTGACGACTTGTCAAATAATTTGGCGCACTTCAGCACTGGGCGTCCCAACATAACCTCACATTTGCATCAGTGTTGTTTTCCCCCCATTTTCATGCATTTTTCCCACCACAACCGTACACGAGACCCTATCCTGACCATCGAGGGGGTGGAAAATGTAAAAATAATGAGAAAAAAAGCCTCACCTCGAGGGTGTAGTTGTCCCGAATGCTCGTATAACTTGACCAAGCCCTTTCTTCCGTTTCTGCGTCCATATTCAACTTCAGGCAAATCTCCTTGAAGTCCTTCGATAGCTCATTACTCTCTGAATTGGATTCCATGTCGTGGCGGAGTCTCTGATGAAGGTTTTGTACTGAAAACAAGAAATTTCCACCTGCGAGAAAAACTTGATGTCACTGAACTTCGCGGATGTGCCGATAAATTTTCCGTAGCGCACAAACTGTCAAAATCCACGCAACTTTACGCGGCTTATGTGAGATTCCATTGATTCATGATTCTGATTCTAGTTTTGTATTTTCAAATTTTCAGTGGAATAACGATGACGAACAGTTCGGCCCTGCACAAATCTAAAAAAAAAAGAAGGTCGCGTGAAAATTTTTCAGCACTTTTTTACCCAGTGAAAATTCAAAGAAGAAATGGACGAGGATAAGGAATACGAGGAGTACGTTGCACTGAAGGAGGTTTACTATGCGGCCATGGAGAGATTTTTGACGGAACACCAAAAACAAGAATGTATGTAAAGAAAATAATTTCTCCATGAGTGTGACAAAACCAACATGGCGTCTCGGACATTTTCTATTTTACTTTTCAGCCTTCAAGTCCTACAAAGAGCGTATTCAAAAGGAACTTGAGGATTCCGTGAAGGAATTGACACGAAAGAAGAAGGATTATCAATTTATTACGACCACATTTACGCAGACAAAGGATTATAAGAGAATGTAAATTTAAAAAAAAAAAACATTTAAGAAGAAAAAAAACAAATGATTTAGTTTTTGCAGGGTAGAAGACCTCACCGAGACTCTGCAGGAAGTCCATTTGGAAAATAAAGCAAAGAAAACAGATTTCGAGGAGAAATCTAATATAAAGAAGATATTGAGGAAACGTGAGAAGAAGCTGGAAGCGTCTAGGAAGAGTTTTGCTGAATCAGATCTCGCAAGAGAGGTCGCGAAAGTCGAGGAGGAGGTTAATGAAGCCAACCTGGGAGTAAAGGAGCTCAAGGAGGAATTCACCAAGCTGTCAGATCTTCTCAATGCTGCTGAAAATAACGAGATGGAGAAGAAATTGAAAGAGGAAAAGGAGGAAATTGCTGCTTTGGAGCGCAAAGATGCTCAGCTGGAGACAGAAAAGTCGGCTCGACAGAAGCGAATTGAGACACAGAGGAAAGAGACTGAAGAACTCACAAAGGAAATATCACACGGCAGTACTTTCTCGGATAGTTTTGCTAAACTCTTCTCTAAAGTGCAGACAAAGGGGGATGTTGATGAGAATGAAGAAGTTCCGGATAGTCAGCCTACTGAACTAGACAAACTTCCTGCGACAGCAGAAGTACCCAAAGGACTTTCTGCTGCCGATGTAATGAATTCGCAGATCCAAGCAAATCCAGGAATTGTCATGTTGAATCCTCTCTATGATCTCAGTGATACGTTTAAGATCACTCACCAGGCAAAGAAGGGTTCTCACTTAACTTTTTCTGTCCCAAAAATTCCGGCAGAGACAAAGATTGTCAAGAAACACCGTAAGTCCACTCCAGCTAAACAATCTTCCAATGATCAGAAGGAAGCTCCCAAGGTCAAGGGAAAACAGCCAAAAACAGCTGCTCCTGCTCCCACTAAATCTTCATCAGGAAAGGTGACTTCTTCCTCACAGGGTTCCATCTCAAAATACTCTGCTCCCTCTGCTGTTAGGAAAATGAGGAGTGCCTCATCTGATGATCGTCATTTTGTGATCACCACACAGCAGTCTACTTCACAGGAAAAGCCATCATTTGATGCTGGGCAGAAGAAAGTGAAGAAGATTTCCGGAAAGGCAAGATCTTCTCTTCCGGACAATTTACAGCGTCGACTCAGATTGATGTCTTCCGATCCTTCCACTGAGCAGAACGTGAAAGCAAAGAAATCATCTCAGTCAGGGGAGAAGTCGAAGAAGGAATCCGCTGGAAAAGGATCTGATGATAAAAAGGTGACATTCGTAGAGCCAACAGGAACATCTCAGCAGAAGCAAAAGAGAAAGACGTCCAATGAGTCGGCGGAGGCTATGAAGTCAGCAGAAGTGATGAAGGCGAAACCAAAACAAGTCCAGGAGAGCAAGAAAATTGAAGTTCTCGAGCAAATTATCATCCCATCTCCGGGAAAAGGATCTTCTTTTTTGATATCACCGGATGGATCCTCTATGGATATGGGATCTGATCTTGATTTCAATATGGATACTTTTGAGGATGGTGGTGGAGCCTCTGGGGGAGGAGATTCTCCGGCAAATTTCTTCAATGGAAGCTCTTCGGAAAACAAGAAGAATTCTAATAATAACGACGGCTTCTTTGATTTCTTTTAAATGCCATTTTCTTTCAATTTTAAATTCAATTTTTCATTTCCAATTTTTAATTCAATTGACTCAATTGATTTTAATTACCTAATTTTCCTTTAATTGTATAAAACCATTGAATTTTACAAATGAAATATTTAAAATAAAATTCTTTCTAAAATTAAATAAATCAAATTCATTTATAATCTCTGAAATAATATGAAATAAAATATTTTTCTATAAATAAAAAAAAGTTTTCAATTTATAAAAATTTAATTTATACTTTCTCAAAATAATTCTACAATTTGGCAAAATGATTTTAATACTGATGATCCTTATTTTATTATCCTTTTGTATTTATGAGAAAAAAAGAGATGAAATGACGAATTATTTACAAAATGATCTCACTGAAATTATATCAATAATTTCCGTACGGGATGTTTTCTCTTATCCGAATTTGTTGGTTCCCGATGGACCGGGTTCGTTGAAATTCGATAAGGAAGGATAAATTCCTTGTTGCTGCTGCGAGATCTGACTCGATCCTGGTTGCTGTTGCTGCACAAATGGTGGACATGTGGCTATTTGTGGTTGATACGCTTGTCCTTGATGCTGTGTGGTGATTGTTGTGGCATTTGTTGGCTGAAATGGTTGTGGTTCAACAACTCCGGGGGTTTGTTTCTTCTTTGAGAGCTTCCTAATGGTCACACAGACGTAGATGAGGGCTGACAGATTGAGGAACCAACCGATGACAGCACGACTCGACAGGAGGGACATCATGAGTGCAGGAAGGATCATTATATGCGGTGGGATTGCGTTGAAGTAGAAATAGTATTCAGACTCATAGGGAATCCCCAGGAAGTCAATCAAGGAAACTGTGTTCTACAAGAAAATAAAGATTTTTTTTTAAAGATTTTTCTTCTGCAAAAAAAAAGTCTATCTCTGTAATACAAACCCTCGTATTGATAATATCCCATACGTGGAAGTACGTTGCAGTCACATCCCCAATAAGGACGAAAATGCAAACAAGAGCCCATGGATAGAGGAAGAATTTGAGAGTTTTCCTGCCCATGCATGGAGAAAACATAGCGACTGTAGATAAGAAAGAAATAGAAAAAAATCCCCAATTAGTTTTTAACGGTTAAACCCCCACATATGGTCAGTTTATGTTGTTAGAGATCTGCCTCTCTATATCTAATCTCTCCGTGTGAAGAGCTCTCGTGGGCGCGATAGGAACACACACGTACCAACAACCATAACTGATGCCACAAGCCATAGAATACTCAAAATTAGGTAAGTTGTAACAATTGATTGGGTCCTCAGGACAGCCTCTGTTGTGTCTGGAAGTGGAATTTCCACTTCAGGTGCAGGCCAGATCTCCAAAGCATCCCAATCTAGGGTTTCATTGCCACAGGATGATTCTAAAAAATATATTTTTTTAAAAAAATTCTTCTATAAAAAACCTTCAAATAATTTTTTTTCTTTGATTTTTCTTACGTCTAAAGTAGAGGAGATAAATGAAGTAATTAACTTGTGATGTCTTCATGTCCACATCACAATTGAAGGCTCTCATTCCCAAAATACTTGCAATGAGATATCCAGCACTCTGGGCCTGATAGAACAATGAGAAAAAAAGAATAAAAATGTTTTAAAATTGAGAAGAAAGCTCCTAAATTCTACGAGGAAAGGTGCACTTAAGTAATTCAGATAATTCTCCTTTTTTTCTATTTATTTTTAAAGAAATATTTTATTAAAAAATTATTTTGAAGAATACGAAGAATACCTATTTTACTGTATCCAGGAAATTTTTATTCTGTGAGCAAATTTTGTTCATATTTGGTTCAATAATTTTGTCAGATTTCTCTGAATTTGTTAGGAAATCTTCTATTAGGCTAATAAATTGATTTATTCTGTTACAAAATGATTTAATTTCCCTTAAAAATATTTTTTTTATTTTACCAGCAAATTCATTGATTGCTTACGCAAATTCTCTTATTTTGTCAGCAAATCATTGAATTTTCTCACCATTTATTTAATGTCTTTAGGAAGAACTAATAATTAATTAAATATATCCAATAGAAAGTGCTCCTTTTTTATTAAAATTCTCAATTAAATTAACGGTCGTCTGCTTAATCAATTAATTTAACTAAGATATAATCTAAAATTTTCTTTCCTAGGAAGCATTTTTTTCTCATTTAATTGGTCCACAAATATTATTCCCAAAAAGTCCTTAAAATTATTTCCAATCACACTGTAGGTCTTTTTATCACCTCTTCCAAAGAAAAAAATTGGAGAAAAACTCGATAAAAATATTTGTGATTCAGATGGCTCTTCTCTCCTCCCGAAAAAAAAGAATTAAGTTTTTTTTAACCCCTTCACGTGCTCAATTCCAATGTAAATTGTACTTCAATTCAGAGAGCAATAACTCTACGCTCTACTAAATTGCTTGTAAATTTTTCTTATAAGTTAAATTAACACCTTTTTTTAGTAAATATGCTCCACAAAAATAAATTCTCATTGTATACCGATTTTTACTTTAAGTGCGCACTAAAATATCCCGGATTTCACTGCTGCAAAATTTCTTTAAAAAAATGTTTATTCACTTACCATGGACCAAATGGCCACACAGAGGAGCCCAACTCTTCGTCCACAGGAAACCATTTTTTCTTTCTTTTCTTTTGCAATGAAAAGTCTTCACAGAAAAATTAATAGAAAAAACTTTTGTCCGAATTTTCCAATGGTTTGGAATTGAATGAGCTGAATTGGCTATAAATTGCGGTAGTTAAGGATCATTTGTGGTGACTGAGGTGGCTGATAAGAGGCCTTCTATGGGGGTGATATAGAGCTGCGATGGTGACTCATACACGATAGCATTTAAGTATTTTCCAATAGCCCCCTCAAATAATCAAAAAGATAATCACCGGAGAAGCTTTTTTTCTCACTCTGAATGTGCCCCAAAATAATCTCATTTCTTGAGTTATTTTCTTTTCCCTATCAAATTCGTGATTTACCACGACGTTGTATCTTTTGCTCTTTTTGATGGATCAAGACAACTTGAGGGGGGGAGTGCTAAAAAGTCTAATTGCTTTAGTCACAAATGGCTATACAAAATTTTTTTGTTAGGTATTTGTATATGTATATTTTCCGTAGGAGCTAATTACACATATACATATATAGTATAGGTACTTTAATATTTACTTGAGAAAATTCAGGTGAATTGCATCACACACACAGAGTTTACTTTTTAACACTAGGCGTGAGGATGACTGGCTCTGCCTCCACTTCGGCTGCTTTTTCTTTGAGATCCTCCTCCTGGTCTTCAGTTATGGTGATTTTGTGGATTTCCTCGCATGAACCTTCTTCGGAGCTGTGTTCCTTGCATGGTGCCTTCGGCGGTGGAGCCTTTGATGAAGAAGCTGTTGCAGGAGATGAAGTAGGTGTTAAGGGGGATGAGGATGGTTCAGCTGGTGGTGAACTTCCATCACTGGCACGTGGTGTTGATGTGGAGATGAGTAAAAGGCTGGAAGTTGATGAAGAATACACTTCAGGGGTAACAGTTGGGGATGAAGCAACTGAACTAGCCTGATCTGCGCTCTCTACTGGCAACTTTGCAGTATCCTCTTCTGTTGCCACATGCGACACCTCCGTTGTTGGCTTCAAAATGAAGGCAATCGGTGCGAGGATGGATAAATCATTAGATGGCTTTGCAGCATCCTTCGCATCAGCAACATTCTCAGCATTTTCCGCTGCTTGCGCCAGAAGATCACCCACAGGTATGGAATCTGGATCGAGAATTACCTGTTCAACGGCAAAATAGCCATTGTTGTCGATATCGGGAAAGACAACCGGGGTGGCGGCAATAAAACTCACGGCACACGTAAATATCTGCCGAATTCAAGAGAAGGATTTTCCCCAAGAAAAAGGATTAAATTAATTTTCCTCTCCACGCGCGATCTTTAAACATTTCTCTCACCACAAGGATCCTCATTATATGTGTACTTATTTAAATTCTCTATGATCGTTCAGAAGAACTGATCAACTGAAGTCGCATCCGTGGATGTTTTCCCATTTTATACGCCACAATACACACAAATTTTCACAATAAATATTCAACTCGATCATCTACACTCCTCTTGACTGGAGTTGGAGTTTGTGCACAGAAGAGAAAAAACACCAAAAACTCTCTGACGCGATCAGTGATAATTTGTTACTAAAATATCCATTTAAATTGGCTAAGAAATCAACGCTGTGAAGGCAGTTTGTTATGTTTTTTTTTCACTTGAAAATGATCGCGCGTAGCAGGAAAAGCGCACGTTGAGCTTGAGAAAAAGCTCTCGCGACGCGCGATCCTTTTGGGTGCCAATTCAATTTGCACCTCATTAAACACTAGGTTGAAATAAAACTGGTTAAAATTCTTCTGCTAATGCTTTTTAGCATGATTGATCATTCTTGGTTGGAAGATCATGCGCAGCGCGATCATAAGAATTTTGATGATTCAAGAAATTATTCGTTGGTACTGATCAAGCTCAACTTGTGAAACTTTTAAAATCTTAATCATTTTTTTTGTAACCAGGCGCCTCCATTGTGATCATTATATTTATTAACCCAAAGCCTAGGAAAATTTTGTAAAAACTAACATCGAAAACTTGAATAGGAAAGTTAATTTTTGAAGAATTTTCATGAAATTAGACCCAAAAAATTCTATTCTATTCTATAATCTATTTGATTTATAGTAAGAAAAAATAAACAAATAATTTTAATGCGTTCAAAGTCAAAATATGAATACATAGTCTCCTTTCTTATGCTTTGTCCACCCTTCTCTCGTTATCCACAATTTATTCTTTTAATTTATGAACAGAAGAATTTTTAGTCTAAATTATGTGGTAATCCCCTAGACGTCTTTTGTGAGAAAAAAAAACGTGATCATGATCGTGGCACGATCACCACATATTTTTTTCTTGAAAGGTCTTTTTTTTTAATTCAAGATTTTCAGTGGAAAAATTTCTAATTTGCACTTTGGCAATATTTTTTTTTCTTAATTTGTGAGTATTGAATGGAAAAATTACAAAGCATCATTTACGCAAAGATCAATTAGAACGTTTTCGCACGACCCACAATAAACCAAAAAAAAATGTCACCGGGACACTTCTCATGTACATTGCTCGGAATTCACGTCATTTGTAGAGTCGCGCACGGCAAAATATTTAATTAATAGATTTCTTAAGCTTCCAACCAATACAGCCCGCATTAGATAGTGTGCTAAGTGGGTGAAAATAAAGCAGAGAATGTCGTCATTTGTTTAATCTGCAATGGGGTGTTGTAGCTGTGAGAGAGAATTCTTACGCTGGACGGTACAACAAAGAAGGATTCACGCAGTGCGCCGATTTTTTTTTGAAATTAAATAAAAATTAGCAGGAAATTATGTTGTTAGTGGGACGTGGTTAAATGATAATTCTAAGGGGTTAAGCCACCATGAGAAAGATAAAAATAAAAATAAAATCAAAAGTGTGCCAATATGGGAATTTTCCAATCAGAAACATCTCAATGGCACAAGCGCAGACAAGGATTAATATATTTAGTACAAGAACACAAATCATATTTATGCTAATTAATTTTTCTTGTTATTTTTTTGCGAAGGCTGCAATTTAATGGTACATAGACAGAGGTATCTTTTTTTAAGGGTTCAACTTGCTGTTTGTCTTTGAGTTTTAAACTTTTTTTCTGCTTTCTCTGAACCTTCTCATCCAGAGTCTCAAGAAAATTTTTCATTAAAAATATATTTTTTTGTTTACTTCCTCATCAAGAATTATTAAAATTTTCCTCGAAATATCTAGAGCCAGAAATGGAGTTTTGATTGAAGTAAAAGAAACATGAAAGTTTAAAATTGTTGTCGTAATTGACTGGGGAAATCTGGATTTTTCTACGTGATTGTGGGAGTGAGATGATCGAGGATGTTTAATCTAGCGCACTCATAGCCACGTGTACTCCCCCACACACCCTCTGTGAATTTGTGATAATATGTTAATGCGAAATCAACATGTCTACAATTTGGGAACATGCTAAATTGACTTTGCAAATTATTCACATCTCCATAGATGAGACAAAAATAGATCTCTTGTTTGATCATTTACCAGAGAAGAGGAAGAAAGGAAAAAAATAATAAAAGTGTGGACTTTAAGGGAAATTACTCTCGTGGTGGCTGTTTTGGGAATGAATTTATATTTTCACAATATTTACCCGAATGTCTTTCGTGTGTGAAAATGTTGATCATCTCTTTACCAACAACTGACGACACAATCTATTCACACAATTTATGATCGCGCCACAGTTTTTGTGATTCACCTCACTCACTCACACCGATCATGGCTTATACGCGAGGAGGGAATATGGCAAGTGGTTGACGCCAAAAGAGTTTAATTAGACACCCCATGCTGAATGACTTTGGGTATAAAATGGTGCGATCAGCTCCGGAGAATAGTCAGAGATCTTGTGGCAAGACAATAGTGAATAGCACAAAAAGACTTTTACAAAAATCCTTTTGCGAAAATTCAAAGAAAAATCCACAAAAAAAATCATGGCGATCTTGAGCGTTAACCTTTTCTGTGTAATCTTCTGCGGATGCGTGTGCATTGGTAGTGCATTGCCGGTGATTGATCTTACGGGGAAGGCTGTACCCATTTCCGAAACCCTCGTGGAGAATGAAGCTCTCGCCCAAGGAGAACCCATTCCACAGTCTGAACAGGCTCTAGCTGAATTGGTTTCGGAGCAGAATACAACGGAAAATGGGACAATTAAGGATCTCTACGTGATCAGGGCTGTTGTCTATGAGATCGGTATCCTTACCGATGTACCTGAGAATGAAACATACACCGGTTCGAATGATACTGAAGTGATGTAAGTATATTTAAAGAAAATTCATAAAAAAAATCCCCTGCGATCGTGTAATACATTTGGATTGCAACGAAATGATCATACATTGAAATTAGGAAGAAAACTCATATAGAGATCACATTGGAATCATCTGTAATCGTTTAATAAGTTGAGATCTTATTGTCATTTCTATGAAATCACATGAAAACTCATAGAGATCCATTGTGAGATCACCAGTGATCGCGTAATAAATTGAGATTCCTTTTTCTGGATTTCATTAGGATCATAATGAGTCTTTTTCGAACTCAAAAACTTCTTGAAAATATATATTTCATTGACATCGAATAAATCGCTTAAAGATCACCTAAGATTCCATTTGAGATCGTTTGAAGATCGCATAGAGATCGCCTAGAGATCGCAAGAGAAAATACACAAAGATCGCAAAAAAAAAACTCTTAATTAATTTCTATATCAAAATCCCTCTTTTGCAGTAATGAACGCGTGGACTTGACATTCTTCAATGCCCACAAGAATGATACACACCTCGATCTGGGCTCAATCCCACTCCCCGTGCAAACCAACGTAAGTGGACAGGTACTAACGGGTATTGCCCCCATAAATATCGGTGCTGTGGACGTTGATCATCCTGAGGATATCCTCGAAACCCTCCCCATTACTGGAACAATTGTCAACATTACAAAAAGTGAATCTTCAATGTTTGTCATCAATACGGACAACGTGACATTCGATCAGCTCAACACATATCTTGATGAGGATGATCTCACAAAAATCCCCGTTGTTAGCAATGTCATTCCAGCCGTTGAGAAGCTAGAAACATCCAATATACCCCTCTCGGAGGCACTTAGTGATCTTCTGTAGAAATCAATCTTCACCCCCAACGCTTCAACAACAAAATCAACCCTTCATGATCCTCAAAGAAAAAAATCATTAAAATAGGATAATTTTTCACATTAGCGTGTAAATCTCTTTTAAAGACTGTGTTAATTTTCGTTTTTTTTTTCGTTAATCATGTGTAAATATAAAGTACCTATAGATATTTAGAAAGAGAAAAATTAGTGAAGGATTTATAAGAAGAAGAAAAAATGTATGTGTACAGAAATATTATTACAAAAGAAAATAAGAATTGAAGAAAAATTTTTCGCCTTTTTTATTCCATAATTTGAAATTTTGCCTCCTCTTCCTTGTATTTAATGTTAAAATTCTTGTGAAAAAGGTGCTAATTGGTACGGCATGGAATTGCTAAAATTAGAGAAATATTGATAATTTCTGTCTACAAGCAAATAACAAATAATGAAAAAAATATATTATGTGATGGAAGTTTTGTGTGAAAGAGCAAAAAAGTTCAATGGATGCAGAAATATTGAAGGAATTTAAATTTATTACATTATGCTTTATGGTTTTTCCATGGAATTTTTTTGGAGGTATTTTTAATATTGATAAATGGATGAAATTAGTAAATTACAGCACTGGTTTAAAAAAAATACTGTGTATGTACTGTCAACTGGGGTATAAAAACTCTAAAGAAAAATTTTGACCAAAAATCAACATTTTTTTATCAACAAAATTAATCAAAACTTACCATTTACCAATGATTATTTTTCAGTGTTTTCAGGAATATTTCGAATAAACTTTTCCAGTTGATTTTTTCCTACAAATTTTCCGGCTTCTGAAGACCTCACAAATATTTTGAAAGCTCTGAAAACAAAATTGAGGAAAATCTCCTTTGAAAAACTCTCAAACTCTCAAATAGAAATAAAAGAAAATTCGTTATCATTTTCCTTTTATTTTTTTCTATACATGAGTGGTTTTCTATCTAAATCATCTCTCAGTTATTGACTTGTAATATATATTTTTTTCTTTCTATTTTCTTTTCTTTTTTCTCTTCTTTTTTTTTAGCATAAAAAAGTGTTTTTTTTTATTAAATATTTTTCTGTTTTTTAATGCGGGGGTGAATGTGAAAAAAAAATGTTTAAAAAAAAATGAAAATGACCTAAAATTTCTTTTCTAGAGTTTTTATCAAATATCTCTTCGTTTAATTTCTCACACTTATCCTCAATTTTTTTTACCCTCACTCTCTCTCCCTCTCTCGCTCTCTACTAAAGGTTTTGTTTGTCTCTATTTTTTTTCTTTTTTTTCTTCTTAAATATCTTGTCTCGTCATAAAATATGAGAAAGTTTTGTTTTTTTTTTGGGGGAAGGAAATTAATAAATTAAATTATTATAATAAACTATATATTGATTACTGTCTATACTTTTTTTCTCCTTGATTTTCTTCATCCTAAATATTCACGAGAATTTTGTGAGATTTTCCAGCCTCACACGGAATTTTCGGCTATTTCCACATTCATCAGTTTTTTTTATTTAGATTTTTTTTCATGTGAAAATTAGCTTTGTGCCACATCTTTTTTTCTTCTTTTATACACCTTCTAAAATCATCTCGCACAGTTACTATATAGTTTTTTTTTGTATAATATTTACACCTGCCTTTCAATTTTTTTCTCTTTATTTAATACATTCCTACATAATAATAATTAGGATAATTATTTAATTTTTTCTTTGCTTTACTTTTTTTTGTTTCTTTCTCTTTTTTTAAATTTATATTTTTTTTTCTTCCTGTATAAACATAAAAAGCATTTTTAGCTAACATTTTTTTTCTCATTTTTTTTGTCTTCCGTATATATCATTAAAATCTCATTTTCTTTACACAAAAAAGAAAAAAAATGATTTAGTTTTTTATTCTTTAAAAAGATCTAAATGAGAAAATAAATAAAAAAAGGAATTCTAGCTATAGGCGCTCGTACTAAGAGAGTCAATTCTTTTCGAAATTAAGAAAAAATCTTTAGAAGCTGGAAAGATTTATAAAATTCAATTGATTTTTTTTTATTTTGTGACTGCAAAACACTGAATAAATAAAATTGTTTAATAAGAAAATATTTTTTAAAGAATCTTTAAGGAGAAGAAATTCGAACTTTACCATTGCAATAAAAAAAAATCTCAATTCAAAAATTTTATTTAAAAGAAGGTAAAAATTTCCATCAAAATAATTCTTTTTGACGCTCATATTTTTTTCTATCAATAATTTTTTTGATGTAATTGCAAATACAATAATTAAAAAAAATTTCCAGGAGTGCTCGACGAAGGCACACTTCTTTACATTTATTCTATTGAATTTTCTTCATTTCTTTCTCATTAAGAATCTATTTTTTCAAAAAAAAAAAAAAATTGTTTCTCCTTAATCTCCTTTAATTTTTCCTTTAGACGAGAAAGAAATAATTTTTTTGAAATGAGAAATTCATCTTTTTAACGCAAATTTAAATCAAGTGGAGGAGAAACTTCTTTTTGTGTGGAAGAAATTTGTTCTTTTGTCTCTCTCATTCTTCCTAGAACTAAAAAAAAATAGTTCTGCAATTAACTATTCCATAGAAGGAGTTTAATTCAAATAAAATGTAAAAATTTCTTTCTTCTTTCCACACAATTTGTATCGTCTTCGGATGAAAGAAATATTTCCGTTGAAAATTAATTTATTTGTTTTTTTTATTTGGAGTTAACTTTTCCATCCCATTCACGCACGCACGCACACACTCACGCACTCACCTTAAGAATTATCTTTTTCTCTTCTTCATTTTTTTTATATAAAACACAGCTTGAGGAATTTCTCGGCTTATTTTTTTCTTCATTTTTTATTCTTTTCACCTGCTCATGGAATTTTTTTTACATCTCTTTTTTTAATCTGAAATTCGATAAAAAAAATAAAAATTAGAATAAATTCTTTGGAGAAAGTTCTTAAAACAGAAATTTCTTACCTATAACGTGACTCTCAATCTCCATTGGTTGCGATTTACCGGGTTTTGTGGCGGGCTGTGCAATAATTGTGATTTCATCGTTAATTTTGAGTGGTTTGAGAAGTGAATCTCCGCCACCGCTCGACGAACTGCCGCCGCCGCCGCCCTTTGAATGCGACCCACCCATTGAGGACGACGACCCAGAGCCCTTCTTGCCGTCCATTGCCTTCTTCGCCACCGTACTGTGCGCCGAATAGACGTGATTCTCAAACTGCTTGTACATCCCGAATGTTGCCGTGCACACGGTGCATTTGTACGACAAATGGGCTGGCTTCAGTGTCATGTTGTGATCCCGAGAAACGTGATTAAGCAACTTCCACTGGTACACCTGTAAGGTGCAAATAAAAAAATGTTAATTAAAAGTTTTTCTTATTAACTTGATGTTTTTTTGTGTAATTAAAAACTTAAAAAGTTTATCGAAAAATTATCTGAAAAAAATCCTTCAAAGAATTGTAAGAACTCACCCTTCCACAGACGGGACACCGCCCTGAATCCTGACCGCGATTGGCGGCCTCTTGCATGGAACTTGTAACCAAACCATGAGAGCCAAGCAAATGTCTCTCGAGGCCTTGATCGGTGAAGAATCTAAATTGGCATTTTTGACAATTCAGCGGTGGTCGATTGTAGATCATCTTTGGATGAATCTGCAATGCGAGAGAAAAAAAAAGAAATCTTTGAGACTCTCTGTGCCCTTGAGGAGAGAAATTAAGGGGCAAACTTACCTTAACTTTATGAATCCACTGCATGTGACTCCTCAGCTGATCCAAATCCTTAATGTATCCATCACATATTTCACAAATGACAAATGTCGATTTGCCCCCACTTGCGCCCGGATGTTGACCCGGTTTGAGGTTCTTATTAGCCGACGCTGCGGCTGCTGCTGCCGCCGCCGCCTGTAGAGCTGCCGGCGTCATTGTCGTACTCCCCTGTCGTGGTAACGGCGTAATGGAAATACTCGGTTGCTGCTGTAGACTCTTCGTCTTGCTAGCTGCTTGATTAACCTGGTAAAAAAAACATCCAAAATAAAAATAAAATTCCTTCAAAAATCTATCTTAAATCTCGCTTTATTTTATGGAAAAAATTTCCACCATGAAGCTTTGCTTATTTTCTTGCACTTCCTCCCCACATACACGGTCGCATTGGGGCCCCACCGCGCCGTGTAAGTGGAAGAAACTCTTCAACCTTCTTTCTGTTTCATTCTCTCTCTCTCTTTTTCTGTCTTTCCCTTCTTCTTCTATCTCAATGATTTCGTGGAATTTCAAAGCACTCAATAAGCTTCAAAAAATCATTATTTTTCTTTTTAATTTTTTTTTAAGAAATAAAAATTTCAAACAAAAATCACGCAGAAGCTTTTGGGGCTCACCTGTTGCATCATGGGTGCTGCCTGTGTGGATGTCATGGGGTAGTTATTGGAAAGAACCATCCCAGCGGGTAGAATGGGTCGCATAGACGTGGAATTGCCACGTAGAACGGTCCCAATTGGCGTCTTATTGGTAATTGTTTGCGGACGCCCTCGACCTCGCATCGCACTTACGGGATTTATGCTGAGTCTCGGCATTGCTACAGCCTGGGCGCGTTGTTGTTGCGCTGCCATTTGCTACAAAGAAAGATTTTTTTGAGTTTTTTTTTAACAGCCACGTTAGAAAAATTGAAAAGGGTTCTGAAAAAATTTATTTCTAACTTAAAATACTCCTAAACTGTATTAAAGAGATTCCTTTTTTGAATTTCTAACGCCACTAGAACAGTTATTATATCTTCAATTGGCCCATTATCCTTTAAAGCTTAACATTTTAATGAAATTTAATAGATTTTGATTTATTATATAGCCTTTTATTTAGAATATCTAATTTTTTTAAATGTTTTTTGTCATCTTCTCTTTAAAAAAAATACTAACTTAGAGCTTTCAAATCTTCCCTAACTAGGGTTACCAACTCTAGGGGTTTCATCCGGAGACTTCGGGTTTCGGGGTATGATCTCCGGGCTACCGGTTTAGGATGAATTTCTCCTTGTCACACGGCTTAACCCTTTAAGGTCCATTGGGTCATACGTTGACCCAAAGGCACGATTTTAAAAATGTTTCATTTTGTATAGTTATTTTATGAATATTGAGTCCAAATTAGTACAAGACTGTGTCTTTACAATCCCTGATCATTTTATGACCACAAAAGGACATCCCCAAGGACTCACATGATCAGGAAGAACGAAGAACCGAAAATTTTTGAGTTGGGATTTTTTTCCAAAAATGTCTTATTTGAGCTCAAAGTAACCCACAAAAATTGCGGACCTTAAAGGGTTAATTTTTTTTCTTTAATTTTCAGCAGTATCAGAAAACTAAAAAATCTGATATTGAAATAGACTTTCTCTCTCTTTTTTAGCTAAATGAAAATCGTCTTAAGTCAGATCTGAGTTTTTTCTAAACCAGAATAAACTTCTTTAAGGCAGACAACAGTTTCCTTCACACTAGGTTTAAGGTTTTAAAGTCAGTCCTAAGATTTTTAATCAAGGCCTTTATTGTAGACTAGACTTAAGTTTTTTTAAGGTCATGCTTCTAAGGTTTCAAGGTTAGATCAGGCTGAACTGACTTTGAATGCGTCTTAAAAGCCTCACCTAAAGGAACTAAGGTTCGGCTTAAAAAAAGTAAGCCTGGCTTAAAAAACAGCTTAACTTTGTTTTTTAAGTCAGGCTTACGTTTTTAAGTCGAACTTATATGCCTGGTTTAAGCCTGATTAAAGTAAGCCTGACTAAAGTAAGTTTGAACCTGGCTTAAAAAAAACTCAAGTCGATCTCTTATGTTAAAAAAGTTCGCGAAAAAAGCGAAGCTTACAAACAAAAACCGACTTTAATATTATTTAAGTCGGTTATTATTTTGTTTGTCGGTTTTTATTTCAATTCAATTCAATTCAAAGGAGGGGTAGTAAAGTCTCCGGGTCAGAATGTAATGTGAGGTGGTAACCCTATCCCTAACAAGCAATAATAACTTATTGAGAGAGTAAATAGAATAATAAATAAACTCACCTGATAAGCCGTTGCAGTGCCAACAAGCCCGTGTCTGGGTTTAATCCTCGGAATCTTTGCAGGTGGCTCCCAATCCACGGGAGGTGCTAAATTCATTTCTGGCATAAATTTCTTCGCACAACTCAGTGCATGTCGCACCATTTTGGACTTCCCATTGTCCTCAAAGGGACAATTTGGGCATAAATGGTAGGGCAGTGCCTTCTCCATTTTGCACTTTATATTATGCACAGCCTCCATGTGGAACATTACGTCGTGCATGAGGCGTGTACTGAAGGTGCAAAAGTTGCATGTGAAGAGATTATTTTTGTAGTGTGGCTTCTCGTAGTGATTTGCCATCGCCAGGGCGGATTCTGTTTTAAAATTGCAAAATTCACAGCGTTTCAGATCAAATTTAAACGGTTCATTCTTCACTTTGCTTATCTCGAGATTCTTCATTAGCGAATTTATCGCTGTCTGAATCTGCCCAAGGCGTGCACTATCCTGATTCCTCTTCTTCTTCTGCAGCCGCAATAGGTCCGTTTGAACGTGCTCCTGCACCAAATTAATGCCTATCGTCATGAAAAATTGCCCAAGGGGGCTCTCAAAGTAATTATCCGATGGCTTCTTTGGGGCATCGGGTGTAGCGGCAGCTACAACGGGGGTAGCTTCCTTTGTAGCCGTTTCAGGGGTTATAATGTGCTTCTTGATGGCATCCAAATCCTCCTTTGCCTCCTTAATCAGCACTTTGGTACGCTCCTCGGAATCCGAAGCTTCCTCATCTGTGGACGTATCACTTTCATCCCACGAATCATCCGGGTTCTTCTTCTTTTGCCTTCTTCGGGATTTCTTTGAGCTCTTCTCCTGTTGCTGCGCATCTTCACCACCTGCACCATCTGCTCCGTCTGCCTTCTCACCCGTCTTCTCGGCATTGGCATCTTCTTCACTTTCATCCTCTTTGTCCATTTCACTCTCCTCCTTCTTACGCATCTCCTCAAGTTCAGCTCCCATCTTTTGGACAATCTCCTTGAGATCATCCTGCGGGGGTTTCTCATAGATGTAGGGTACAATGAATGAAGGCGCCTCCAGGACAAACATATCATCCGTTAGCGCTGGCAAGAGAATTGGTGGTTGCATCTGCTGCTGAATTGCGGGATTTATCAGGGATTTTGTGGATTGTTGCTGCATTGTGGGGTTTGTTTGTGACGAAACGGGCGTTATGGTGGCCCGAATATTGGGTGGATAGACCCCCTGTGCTGGTACACCCACAGGCATTACGGAATACCCCGATGAAGATGTCGTGGAGGAATTAACCACCGATGAGGCATTCTTTATGCTCTGCATCATGGAATTCCCAGCTGTTCGACTATTTAGCATTGTATTTGTGTCAATTATCACCAATGTTGGCTCCTTTTGCGCACCCCCCTTCCCCTCATTCGGCATCCTACTCACGGGTGTCACGGAGAGATCCTGCGGCAGCATTTTTGTCTTCCTCATTGACGGTCTATCCGTGAGGGGATCCTCGAGAATCTCCTCAATATCATCATCATCGTACGCCGCATAATCACGTACAGTCTTCCGTGGGCGTGAACTCCTTCGGTGCTCCTTGGAATCCTCAATTACAACACAATCCTCCTTGTCACTGAGAATCTCATGAACTTCATCGGACATGCGACTCGTCCCATTTCTCTCCTTACCCCCAATTACCAAATCTGTCGCTTCAATACTCGAATCAGAGTCTGATTGTATGATCACCGCATCATCGGCACCATGTCCATTCACCTTTCCCGATTCATCTGTCTTTTTACCTCCTTGTCCGGGAGATCTATCCCCACCGGACTTCGCCGATGCACCCGCCAGTGGATCCCCATCTTGGATACTCGAATCCACTGTACTGTCATCCCCTTCCTCATCAGCTGTTGTAACTTCCTCAATATTCTGCTCCTTCAGTGATGTCGTCACTGATTCATCCTGTGACTGTGAATCCACATCCATTGGCTCATCCTCATCACATGCACCATTTACATCTCCATTCATCTTTTCCGTTGCATTCTCACCTGAATTCACATTCACTTCACCCATTTTTTCTTCTTCTTCCCTTTTCTCTACACTTTTTTTCTCTCTCTTTTAATCTTCCCACACACACAGAGTCTCTTTCTCTTTGTTTTTTCTTCTTCTCTTTCTTTAATTAAATTTATAACAAGTCTTTTTATCTTCCTTCTGTGCGTGTAAGTAACACCTCACACAGGAGGATTTGTAGCTCAAAAAAAACAGGCTGCTGGAGCTGATCTGCCAATTTCCTGCAAAATAAAAATTGAGAAAAAAGATTTTTAAAGAATTTTTTTTTTAGAAAAATTTGATTTATTTCAAAAAAAAAATCCAAACATTACAAAATATTTCTAATGTTTCTTTTCAGAATTTTAAAAATTTTCTTCCTAGTTCCTGATTTTTTCTTCTTCAAATCTAATCTCCTCCAGAATTCCAAGAGAGAAATTTATCTCTTAAGATTGGTCTCAAACTCCACACTAATTTCTTCTTGTCCGACATCCACAATCCTACGCAACAACTATGACCCACCCCTGATGTTCTATTCACCCCCCAACCCCCTGAAGTGAACTTTTTCCACCAAAACCCCCTTGAGGGTTGAGCCCTTGCAATTCTTTCCATCTCCCTCTAGCACCCACTTGTACATCTTCTCCGCGAAGGGGGGCACTTGTTCTCCCTCTTGCACGCCAACACAGAGTAATTGGGCACCACCATCGTGTATAAGAGAAATCGATCTCCTTGTGGGAAAAGACGTCAAAAATCCAATGCCTTTAGCTTCTCGGAATTTTTTTTGTGTTTCCCCCCAAAAAAATCATCCACCACATACAGAGACACACAGAGCCCCATTTGATGGACAAATTGGTGAGGCGATGCCCCATCGTACCTCTGCTGTCTCTCCAACAAACTAACTAAAAGTACAAAAAGCTAAAAAAAAAAAAAAGCCACGATGATGCCGTGGTGTGGCCGGAATAAAAGGGGCCAGGAGGGGTGCAGAAGAGCCAGACACGAGGAGTATGATGATGAAGCTCAGCAACACCAATACCAAGACAAGTCAGGGAAGCCCATGGCCTGTGATTCTCTCACAATACACAACGGCTGCGGCTGGCAGAGCGGTTGATTTTTGGGAAGAGTGCGGCGCGAGGAGGTGCATGAGGAAAAGCGATGTAGACAGTGCGCGAGCGAGAAGACGGAGTTTGTGGAAACACGAGCACGGCCATGATGGTAGTCATCGTGCTGTGTGTGGCCCCAATTCCCTCAATCCGCCAAATTATTTGCCAATAAATTCGAATTCTCTCTGAAATTATCTTCCTGAAAAATTCATTTTTCTTCAATCTTTTCTTGGCCTTTTCTCATGCTAAAATGCTCCTTTGAGAACTTGGGAAGATTTTCCCATTTTCTTCACCCTCTTTTTATTGAAAAAAAAAAAAATCCCTTCCGGACAATATTTTATGCAATTTTGCACAAAAAAACGACACTTTTCTGTTGATTTGGAGACATTTAAATGCTTTGTTTACCTTTTTCTCCCGCAAATGGCATGCAAATTTTCTAGGTTATGTCCACATAACCCATAAATCCCATTTATTGCCATTATTTTGCATAGAGCTCCTTCGGAGATTGTTCAAGATGTTATTTTACAGGATATATGGTCAATTTGTTGGATGACAAGCTCTCGGGGAGCTCTTCAAAAGACTTTCCAACATGAAGTAATATAGTGAAATCAGCTGATCAACAGAAATTCAACTGTTTCGGTGCAAAACAATGAGAAATTCATTGATAAAATCAAAGAAATCCTTGATAATTCTTATTCAAATTCCTCAGGATTTAATGCAAATAATCCCGTGAAAAACTAATCCTGTATAAATCAATCCAGGTGCAAAGGAAAGGTGCCTCTCTTTGCCATGGAGGATCATTGGGCTAAACATCCTCCGGTACTTGAGAGAGAGAGATTCATTGATGGTGTGGGCAAAAAGGGAACAATGATTTTTTTTTTGAAATTAACGACGCCATCTTGACGATTAGATGCAAAAGTCGGGGCCCCATTGCGGAGCGGACACACAGCTGCCACCATTCAGACCTAGGTACCTCTCACTCGCACACGAGTATTCTCTCGCTTCCACGGAGGAATTCTATGTTGGCACACATAAAATCTCTCACGCCAGCTCTCTCGCACCCACCTTCATTGCACTTAATGCTCTCTCACTCTCTTCTGTTCCATATTCTTCCCATGGGGATCTCACACATACACACACACGCCACACCACTACCTCAATGCCAGCGGAGTCTCCGGGGCCCCCGTATTGAAATGAAAGAAAAACGCACCAATTTCAATGTGAAAAACTCTGGGAAATCCTCAATTATTTCCCATTTTCACGATCAAAACAAACAAATTTCGTGATTTATGGTGTTTATGCGGAGAATTGAGAGAGAAATTGCGAGAGAAAATAGGGCCCCCATGCCATACGCAAAGGATTCTTTTCGGGACACAAAAATCGATGAGAAAAAAACTTCCGGATGTTTTTGGGAGAGGCACCCGGTGAATTGTTTGGGGGTTTTGGTGGAAAAATTGGGGCTCTCTCAACGTCCCCAATTCTAACCGCAACTTTCACAGATAGAATTCTCTCACCTTTAGCCACAGAGCTTTTTTGCTATATAATCCACACTCTACCACACAGAATCCCTTGATGTCTCTTCAACAGACTTTTCCTCAACACATTTCACATGGAATTTCCACTAAAAACTTCTCTTTTTTTTGGCACACAAACCCTTTGGGGCACCGTTTTCTTCCTTCACACAATTCCTTCTCTTCCACACTTCCCCCCGTCTTGTGAAAGATCACTGAAACACTTCTTCTTCAACCCAGGACGTGTGTGTACAGTACCCCTCGCCGCCCGAAAACTGAAAATGGCGTCAAGGCGTCACGTGACCATCAGTGACGTACTCCGGAGACCATAATCCACATGGGAAAACTTCTGTCCCTTCACACTGTTTTCCCATCGCGGAACAATCTCACAATTTTATTTGAAAGACCTGAGAGACTTCCAAAAGTTTCAGAGAATTAATAGAAATCAATTGAGAAGGTAAATATGGAACAAGTAGAACATTATGCTTCATCCCTCACATTGATGAGCTGAATTGGTGTGACCCCTGTGGAATTATTCCCCTGAATACGGGACTGTATGGCAATACCGCTTGTCTCCGACCCCTTGCCCCGCTTCCCGTCCCCTCGCACCTAAGCGCCGTCGTCAGCCCAGCACAGAAGCGTATCGGGTACCATGTGCCATGAGAACCCATCGCCATAGCCGGAGATCACCTCCTGAATTCGTCCATTTTTACAAATAGCGCGCTCTCCGCTCAGCACCGTCCGCCAGCGGCTTCCCCTCCGATTGACAATGGTTCGGTCCAAGTTTCATTTTGCCTATGTGGCCACACCGCTCCTCCTCAGTCGCCCCCCGTGCGCTCGCGAACCTCTCTATACCTTCCATCATCATCATCACGGCATTCAGGCACCAGGCGGCGCTCCTGGATTGCATCCTCCTCATCCTCCCTCAAATCATCCCCTTTAGTCCAGGAATTGTGAACTCCCTCCCAACCCGCTCATGTAGATTTCCCTCTTTGGGGATGATTCACAAGAATACCGTGGAGCTCATTCACTTAGTCATCAGAAAATTTCACAATCATCATTCAAATCTTGGCGGGAAAAGCCACACTTCTTTGTCAACATTCACATCCTCATATGCACCTCATTCATGTAATCATCCTCATCAAATCTTTAAGCCAGATCTCTTAAGAACTTCTCCTGAACTCATTGAAGAAGAAGTTTTAAATGAAAAATTCTTCAAAAAAATAATTATTGAGAAAATCCCAAGAAAGGGGGGTTGAGGGTTGTGAGTGGAATTAAGGGAAGAAGAGAAGCACAAGAAGAGAACCCAATAATATTGATTTGGAAGCTTTTCTCTTTTACTCTCAAGAAAAAGTCATGGAAAGCTTTTATCCCTTTTCGCTCCCTTAAAAAAAGAAAAACTCAAAGCCCTAAAAGAGCAGGAAAGAAAGGGAAAAATTGAAGGAAAAATACTTGAAAAAAAATATTTGAAACTAAAAACAAAGTGAAAGGATTAAAGTTCTTAAGAATTTTAGCAAAAAAAGGTTGATTAGTTTTTTTGTTCTGTTCTAGTTAGTTCTATATCTAATTAGAATTTTGTCCTACAACGCCTACAAGCATAAATTAATTAATTAATTTCTCATTCTTTTGCTAATTAAGCTCTTTGAAAGATTCGTAAAGAAATTATCTAAAATCAGAGATTAAATATTAATTTTGTGTGTCAATTCAATTTATACTTTTAGAATAAGGTAATTAGACTAACTAAACGTTCTTCTTTTTCCTTTAATTTCTAAAAAAAAAAAAATAGAAATTAGATTAATTAGTAAAAAAAGATAATATATTAGAAAACTTATTTATTTATTTATTTAATAAAGGGGTGCCATCATTGCTGATGATTCCCCTGATTAGAAAACTTCTTTTGCAGAAAATAATTTGTAATATGTCGCAAATGAGATGTTTATCCCTAACAAATTGAGTAAACTCTTTTATTTTTAATACGAATCACTATTCCTTGAAGAATTTCTTAGAGAAATCTTTTCAGTAAAAATAATGTCTCAATGAATTCAAGAAATTTCTTTCAAATTAGACTAATAAAAAAATAAAGATGATGAACGGAAGATTTTTTTTACAATTATAAAAAGGAAATCTTAAATGTTCTTAATTTTGAGATATTTTAAAATCATATTTCAATCATAATCAAAATACATAAAGTCCTTTTTTTTTAAATTGATGATTCATCTATGTTCTACAAAAGAACTTTTTGGAAAGACTGCAGAATATTCTTGCAGCAATATTACAGTAAATCCATTAATGCAATTTACGCGGAATTAAATGCAATTAAAGAGAAATTTGTTTGAAGAAAAATTCTTGTGAAATAAAATTGAAGAATTTGAGGGAAAATAAGAATGTTCTTTTACTTTTTTTTGGAAAACTTCTTGAAATTTCTAAGGAAAAGGGAGAATGTAGAGAAGATTGGGGGCAAAGTTAGTCTCATAAAAGTTTCAGCAATATTGTTTTTTTATTTAGATGTTAATCTTTGATTTAAGACATTTCTTTTCCTGTTTTAATGATCAGTTAATTAAAAAAAAAATCTTTTCTAATAGCAAAGTATTAATTTCAAGGAATCTCATTGAAAAATTAAAATCTCCTACTAAATTTCTAAGCTAAGAGGAGGGGGAAAATACAAAAGAAAAAAAAAAATTGAGCTTAAAGTTCTTCCCAAACGTTCAATCAACGGAAAGGTTTTTTTTCTTACGTGCAATGACTGGCACGGGAACTGGGAGGACCGGGGAGCAGATGTGACCTCAGCAATAAAGCCATGCCCAGCTATGTATACATAATGTACTGTACATTATGTATAGCTATATGTATTCGTCAGTTATGTAGCTTTTCTTTCCATTAATTCCGTTACAGATTGATTTACAAGAAAATCTCTCTCTTGCGCCTCTCTTCAGCCCTCTACACGTCCCATTTAATCCCCACGCGGATTGAAAATTTGCAGAAAATGATTGAGGAGATCTGGAAAGCTCACCATGGAGCCCACTAAGGGGCCCCCGTGGTGGAGGATGGAGCAAAAAAAAACATCGTGAAAAGTCACCCAGTTATCGGAGTCTCTGCGTAGTCAACAATTTATGAGTATTTTCTCTCTTCTTGTCCCTTCCCTCCTCTTGCCAGTACTCTAACCCTCCTCCCACCTCTTCCCTCTCACTCTGGCGCACAGCCGGAGCCACTCTCAGTGTTGGATTCCCTCGTTCTATGTGCCCCGCGAGGTAGTCGAAGAAATACCCGCATTGCACATGTAGTGGTACACCTCTTGTATATAGGGCTTTACAGGCACACATACAGAGACACCCACGGAGCAGGGTACCCAGGCAGAGAGCCATGATGAAAAAGCCCGCTTTTATGTACTACATAAGGTGCCTTTCATTTGTGCTCTATGGCGTTATGTAATGGAAAGAAAAGGAAATGGAAGTGGAGGAAATTCTCCGCGGTCCCTCTTCTTTCTATTTTGGGGGGAAGAATGGCGTCTTGGAGATGTTCCAGGATGTACAATAGAGTGCCCTGGAGAAATGCCCAGGATAGGGGGCTTTTGATCTCCAACTTATGGAATCATTAAACTAACATCCTACGCAAAACTATAACAAACATACTTGCTATTTATTTATTTTTTTTAAAAAGAGAGACAATGATTTGCAGATGGTTGATTGAAAGATTTTGACGAAACTTTTCCTGACTTCTGAAATTCATTCTGAATAATAGTCTAGGACATTTCGATTAGAATTTAACGAGATATATTCCAAAACAATATTTTTAATTCTAGGAAAATAACTAGGGATTCATTGAAAATTGTGGGAAAGTCCTTTCAAAGGATTGGTTTTAATATTTTATTTCTTCAAGAAAAAATAGAAAAAAAAACAAAGACTCACCGATACTCCTCTAATCCTCAGCCTCTTCTTCGTCTTCTTCGTCAGCGAAGGAGAGCTTGGATGCTTGAGCCTTAACTTTGGAGGACTTGGTATCCTTTGTCTCAGTGGAAGATGAACTTTTACCCTTGGAAGACTTGAAGATAACCCTCTGCGTCAAGTCAGCGGGTTTTTCAGCTTCTTCTACATCACCAAAGAATAATTGGCAAATCATTTTCATGCCAAGAAGAAATAAAAATCAAAAGCACTAAATGTACCTTTTTGGAGCTTTTGCTTCTCTTTCTCAGCTTCGTCGGCAGTTAAATCACCTGGCTTTAGTACAACAACCTGCGGTTTCTCAGCTTCAGAATCAGAACCACTGCTGTCGTCGTTATACTCAACACGTTGTCTCTACAAAAAGCTTCGTCCATTAATCACTTTTCTGGGAAATTCCTTCCACATTCCCGTGAAAACTCACCTTGGTTTCAACGGTATCAGCCTCACGGTAACCAATACTCTCTTTGATTCTCTTAAGGAAACTCGGATCTTCGGGTTTATTGAACACAATGTTGCGTTTAAACATTTCACGCGGTGGTGGAAATTGTCTCAGAACATCGCTCTTTTCCGGGGGGAAGGAAAACGCGTTCGCACTAAATTGTTTGTTTCACCTTTTTTGAGGTTAGTTCCAATTGAACAAAAGAAATTGTCTTTCAAACACAAATTTTAGCTGAATTTCAATTCAGACCCTTACAAAATATCTTTACAAGGACAATTTCGTTAAATTCACCAACTGGGAAATGCGAAAATTGAATAAAAAAGCAAAAAAATATGGGAGAAAATTAGCGGACAGCACGCAATTTTTTTGTTTGGATGTTTTTTTTTTGAGGTTATGTTGCAGCACCTTCGATTGTCATTTTATAGTTTTTATAGCACGAAATATTAGAATTTATGTTGAGTTTGTTTTGAAATTTATTTACATAAGTTTTAGAAATTTTTTCATTCATTTTAATAGCGTTCTAAATAGACAAAAATAGAAAGGAATAAGAAGTTAATGACTATATGACCAATTAAAATTAAATTTACGACTAACAATGAAGATTTACCGGCAAAGTTATTGAATGAAATTTTCATAAATTTCAATGAAAACTTCATAATACACCTAACCTTTACAAAGCTAAGAAAATCAATATTTTGACTCATCGGGCTCATCAGCAAAAAGTTTTCTCTGCATTTTGTGAGTAAATTAAGTGAGAAAAGCAACTTCTTGGATATTCTCGGTGATCTTAAAAAGAAGAAGAATGTCTGTGGATATAAAATCATTCCTGCATCAATGGTGCTCCAAGGAAAAACTTGCTAATCCAAATTATGACATCCGGCCAACAGGTAAGATTTCTTTTGCTTCCTTTTCCACTTAAATTTCTCTAAATTGACCTTCTATTTGGCTTTTCAAGGCCCAAAGCATCGTCAACGCTTCCTCTGCGAGATCCGGGTACCGTCTATCCCATACGTGGGGGCTGGAAATTCAACTAACAAGAAGGATGCCGAGAAGAATGCTTCGCGTGACTTTGTCAATTATCTCGTACGTGCTGGACGTGTTTCTGGGGCTGATGTCCCTACGGATGCCATGGAGGGTGATGCTATCCCACGCCCAGATCCAGGATTAGCAGGTTAGATTGCTGTTTGTCTTATGAATATCTTAAATATCATGAAAATTTTCAATTGGTTGCTCGCCGGTATTATCAAAAAGTCCCAGCTATTGCTATTGGATAAAAAAATTAAATTGAATAATTTTAGGTCCTCATGGGGGTCCTCAGCATCCGAATGTCCCTGCAAATGTGTTTCAATCCGGAATGGGCCCTTCGGATTTGGGAGAAGCCTACCGTCCGGTTCATCAGCAGGATCAACGAGACTACGGTCCACAATCCTATCTGGATCGTGCTGAGCAGCAGCTAAAGATGGAGGAAGCTGAATCATTGGACGTGAATGCAGCCATTCATGGGAATTGGACCATTGAGAATGCCAAATCAAAGCTGAGTCAATTTCTGCAGATGCACAAGATTCAGGCCAACTACAAGTACACTCCCGTTGGTCCGGATCACTCCAGGTAATGAAAAAAAAAAGTGTCCCCCTGCTTCCCTTTGCCTTCTGACACGTTCTTCCGGCAATTCGAACAAAAACAAAAGAGAATTAGAGAGATAGTTCCAAAAGGAAGTATCTGTGGCACGAAAAAAAAAGCCAAAACGTCGCTGATTCCTTTGAAAAAGGATGTGCAGGGAATGAAATCGTGTCATTCCCTATACAGCTGGCAAGGATAATAAAAGAGAATTTGTGCCATAAGTAGTTCCTCAAACTCTGAATAATTTTCAGTCTCAGAGACAGATAAAAATGACGAACTGCCGGAAGAACTATGTGCCAGATCCCTTCCAAAAGACATCCTTTCGGGGTAAGTTTGTTATTTCCCTAAAAATGAAGTCTTAGGATGAAAGAATGGTATACAAAAGATTTTTTTTAATTGCAATTGTACGCTAAAGGAGCTTCATGGCTGAACTTACAATCTACGTTAAGCAGCTGGGACGATCAATTACAGGACGTGAGACAGGATCTAACAAACAATCGGCTAGCAAGTCATGTGCTCTGTCTCTGGTTCGTCAACTCTTTCATTTGGGCGTCATTGAGGCCTTTACAGGAAGTCTCAAGACAGCAAAGTAAGTAAAAAGATTTGTTTATAATGTAGGTGGGTAAAAGAGGGTTAACAAGAACTGCGGAGAAAATCGTAGTTGCCGTTCATGCTAGAAGGGTTCGTTGGTGCGTAAGGGCGTCACACGTGCACCATTGCCAGAAGCCTCAGTAGTGAGAGTAGTGCGGCTGCTGCCGACTAGATGGCGCTAGTGTTGCCAAGAGTGCCAAGAGGAAGTGCTGCTGTCAGTCAGATATTGATAGTCGAAGAGGCAGCACAGAGGGCACGTGGCTGACTAGCTGAAGATGAGGCTTGCAATGGGCTCTCCGGCTGTTCGACGGGACTGTGTTATTTGAATAGGGAGGGATTAGGCAGGTATATGGCTATTTTTATGCGTGTTTTTTGAGTAACATTCGATTTTGGCTTAACCTATCAGAAGGACCATTGGTTGGGCAAGCTCCCTTCTGAACGAACTATTCAAGCATGGCATTCCAAAATCAATATAACTCCTGGAATAACAGAAGTTACACTCCGTGCTCTAAAAATGAAAATTGAGGAAGAAAAATCTAGTGGAAAAGCACAGGTTTTTGGAGCCTTGCTCATGGACGAAATGACATTCTTGACAATTGGAGCTACAGGGAAAGAAAAGTACAAACTTACACAGAAAATCCTTCTTTCTTTGTCCAGTATGGATATCAAAATTATCTCATTCACGTTTAATGGACCAACATCCAAAATAGAACTTATGGAACTGCTAACCTTCGTAACTCCATAGAATAGACACGTAGGGGGCCCTTTAGGCACGCTACATTAACTAATAATTTCTTAACATGGTTTTTAATGAAATGTTTAGGAGCGATGATCAGATGAAGCCGTATCATGTTTGCATAAGTCCAGAATTGCAGCAGAAGATTGAAGCCTGCTTAGCAGGACTGAATATTCAGCCGATAAGTCCACAAGCGGCACCACGTATAAAGCAGGAAGATGGAACAATGCAACCGTTTAGTCTTTTGATCCCCTCCAATGAGCCACGTGTCGATCGGATGCACCTACAAAATCAGCCGGGATCGGTGATTTCGTGGTCACCACCCCAGCAAAATTGGAACCCATGGCTAGCGTGCAACATTGACGAAGGCTACCTGTCCACTGCAACACTCGATCAACTTAGTGATGATCTGTCGCAGAGTGACAAGGAGCGTAGGATGAATGATACCCAACTGCAGGAGATGCTAATGACGCGTGAGAAGCTTCCAATTTCCGCAATGCGCAATGAAATAATGGCAGCAATCAATGATAATCCCGTTGTCATTATTCGCGGCAATACTGGATGCGGTAAAACGACTCAAATTGCCCAATTTATCCTGGAGGACTATGTGAAATCCGGACAGGGTGCTTGGTGTAATGTCTGTGTGACACAACCACGACGTATTAGTGCGATTAGTGTGTCTGAACGCATTGCCAATGAGCGAAATGAGAATTTGGGTGAAGCCGTTGGGTATTCCGTGAGATTTGAATCAGTTATCCCACGCCCATATGGATCAATTCTCTTCTGTACCATTGGGGTACTTTTGCGTAAGCTCGAGGCGGGTCTTCGTGGCGTCTCGCACGTGATTGTGGACGAAATTCACGAGAGAGACGTGAATAGTGACTTTATAATGGTCGTGCTGAAGGATATGGTTCATACTTATCCGGATTTGCGGGTAATTCTCATGTCAGCCACCATTGATACGACACTCTTCTCGGAATACTTTGGTCGTTGCCCTGTGATTGAGGTCCCAGGGCGTGCGTATCCCGTTGAACAGTACTTCCTCGAGGATTGCATTGAAATGACCAATTTTAAGCCATCCCCTGATAGTAGGAAGCGCAAGAAGGACGATGATGGTGATGAACCTCCTCCCACGACAAATGAGGAAGCTGAGAAGAATCTCAATGTTGACATTGGCCCACAGTATTCACCAAGTACGAGGACTACAATGGCTCAAATGTCTGAGTCTGAAGTGAGCTTTGAACTAGTTGAGGCCATTTTGATGCACATCAAGAAGATTGGAGTTCCAGGAGCAGTTCTGGTCTTCCTACCCGGATGGAATTTAATCTTTGCCCTGATGAAATTCCTCCAGAACACACAGGAATTTGGCTCAGCTGGCTATCGTATTCTCCCGTGTCATTCGCAGATCCCACGGGAGGATCAACGGAAGGTTTTCGAACCTGTCCCACCGGGTGTCCGGAAGATTATTTTGTCGACAAATATTGCTGAGACGAGTATCACAATTGATGATATTGTCTATGTCATTGATATCTGCAAGGCACGCATGAAGCTCTTCACGTCACACAATAATCTCATTAGCTATGCCACTGTATGGGCAAGTAGGACGAATTTGGAGCAAAGGAAAGGTCGTGCTGGACGTGTACGTCCGGGGATGTGTTTCACACTGTGCTCTAAGGCACGCTTTAAGAGTCTCGAGGAGCATTTAACGCCCGAAATGTTCCGGACACCACTGCATGAGCTGGCGTTGAGTATTAAACTCCTTCGTTTGGGCTCCATTGGGCAGTTCCTGTCGAAGGCCATTGAGCCCCCACCGTTAGATGCCGTGATTGAGGCTGAGGTACTTCTCAGGGAGATGAAATGCCTCGATCATGAGGATAACTTGACACCATTGGGGCGTATTCTGGCACGATTGCCGGTTGAGCCACGCCTGGGAAAGATGATGATCTTGGGATGTGTCTTCCTCGTTGGAGAACCTCTATCCGCCATGGCGGCTTTCTCGAGCTCCTTCTCCGAGGTGTTCTCCCTCGAAATGGGCCATCGTCGCCTCAGCAATCATCAGCGTGCCCTCGGTGGTACCAAGCACTCCGATCACGTTGCCATGCTCGTAGCATCGCAAATGTGGAGCAGTGCTCGTGTAAAGGGGGAAGAGGCGGAGAAGAATTTCTGCGAGTGGAAGGGACTCCAGCAACCCACAATGCGTGTCACGCACGAAGCAAAGCGTCAATTGATGGATTTAATGCTACAAGCGGGCTTTCCGGAAGAGTGTCTCCTGGACTATCATGTGAATGCCAATGTTCCGGATCCAGTACTCGATGTGGCCATTGGATTGCTCTGTGTAGGACTCTACCCAAATGTGTGTTTGCACAAGGAGAAGCGCAAAGTCCTCACTACTGAATCCAAGGCAGCTCTCATCCACAAAACTTCCGTCAACTGCACCAATCTTCAGTGTACCTTCCCATATCCATTCTTTGTCTTTGGCGAGAAGATTCGCACACGAGCTGTGTCCTGCAAGCAAATGACAATGATTTCGCCCATTCACATCCTTCTCTTTGCTTCAAGAAAGGTAAATTTTCAATTAAAAATGGCGGAAAATTAAGGTGTCTTTTAACGGCTTTTCTCTTGCTCAAAATTCTTCTTTCAGATTGACATGGTGGATGAGAAAATTGTACGTGTTGACAATTGGTTGAATTTTGAGATGGACCCGAAGCAGGCAAGTCTCATTTGTGCCCTGCGTCCGGTGATTGAGAGTCTCGTGGTGAAAGCTTCAGAGTCTCCGGATGAGGTTCTGCAGCAAGAGGAGGCGTATGGGAATGCAATTGCCGCCATTAAGGATCTCTGTGTAATGGAAGCGGGTGACCATGAGATAACACGCGACAAGGGGATGCTGCCACAGGGATTCAGACGACGTGATGACGATGGGCCACCAAATAAATTCCCCAGAGGTGGAGGATTTGGTCGTGGTGGCTTTGGAGGTGGCTTTGGGGGTGGATATGGACGCGGTGGGGGATTCGGAGGCCGCGGCGGAGGTTTCAGAAGGGGGGGCTATGGTGGCTATGGGGGAGGTGGAGGTTATCGCGGTGGTCGTGGTGGCTATGGAGGAGGAGGTGGAGGCTTTGGAGGTCAATGAATATTCATATTAGTAGAATAATTATGCAAAATGGCGTCAGCAGACGCCTAAGACGGGCTTTTAAGTTGTATTTCCAAAAAGTAACTGAATTTATGTAGTTTCTTTTTCAAATTATAATTTTCTCATAAAATAATCTTTATTGAATAAATCAATAAATATGGATTTTTGATTATTTTATTCTTTCTGAGGTTTTGAGTTCTTTGAATAAGTCCCCACCGCGTCCCCATGTTCTGTTCGTTGAAGATTTTTTCAAATTAATGGAAAATATGAGGTTATGTTGTATATTTGAATTTATTTCTCTTTCTTTTAATTCTCATGTGTCTCATCTAAACAAATATAATTTACAAGAAAGAATTATTTTGATAAAATTAAATTATCATGATAAAAATCGAGATAAAAATGATGAAAATGCAAATAAAATAAATTAATTTTCCAACGAACTGAACGAAAAGAGCTCGGAAAGAGCAACATAAAATTAGTTCCAAAAATGCCCACTAGCGCTGGGAGTGTCATTGTTGTGACAAGCAAAGAAAAATATATTCCAGAAAAGTTCCAGACAAGAATAAATTTTGTGATAAAGTGAGGAAAATCCAAGAAAAATAGCCATGGCTCTGGCTATGCAGAAGCGGAATAATGTCCGGCTACCGCCGGAAGTGAATCGGGTGCTGTACATCCGAAATCTTCCGTACAAAATCACCTCAGACGAAATGTACGACATCTTTGGCAAATACGGAGCCATCAGACAGATCCGAGTGTGAGTTTACTTCTTTTTTTTTTCTTTGGCGAAAAGACGCCTTTTCCAAGAGAAAATATGACTAATTTGTTCTTTGTTCTTGCAGTGGGAATACACCGGAAACACGTGGGACGGCTTTTGTGGTATTTGAAGATATTTTTGATGCAAAAAATGCATGCGATCACCTTTCTGGCTTCAACGTTTGCAATCGATACCTCGTCGTTTTGTACTATCAATCAACAAAGGCATTCAAGCGTGTGGATGTGGACAAGAAGCAGGAGGAGCTAGAGAAAATGAAGACCAAGTACAACATAAGTACGGACGAGCTGAAGAAGTAGACGCGGCAGGAGAGCAAAAAATAAAACTCATCAATTCATTCATCATCATCATCTCATCAAATAAAAGACACAAAGAAAAGAAACCGAAGACATTTTCCTTATTCAACGTGCTTCCGGATGGCCAGGAGGAGTTCGTCTATTCCACTTTGATTCTCTGCCTCGTAGTATGGGAGACTTTTCATGCGATTGAGCCATTCAATTGTCCGTGGCCAGGTTCCTTCTTCTACAGGGATGAAAGCATTCACAGTGCTGAGTGTTGGAAGGATGGCTAAATCCGCCAGAGTCATCTGGAAGAAGATAAAGAAAAAATCCTTCAATCTCCTTCCTAAAAATCCTTTCCGTTAAAACTTACATGATTAGCAGCCATAAAGGTAGTTTCCCGGAGGAACTCTTCCAAATGATTAAAGCATTCCCGGATTTTCACCCGATGCCCAGAAAGATTAATGCAGCGCTTCCGGAAGATCTCAGTCTATTGAAAGAAGATTTTTTGAGTTATTTTTGAATCATTTTTTTTAATGAGAAATTTTTTCAACCATCATATCACTGTCGCGACGAAAGAAGAGGCATCCATTGTAGAAGAGTTTATTGAGAATCCTAAAACGAAGATTTGGGTCATCCTTGGGGAATAATCTTCCGGAATTATCGTGCTTCTCGCACAAGTAGAGGAGGATGGCATGACTATCGGTGAGTATTAAATCGTTATCCTTGAGAACGGGCACAGTGCGAAGTGGATTGATCTAGGGAGGAATTTTGAGCCTTTTTAGCTGTGATTCTTTCTTCAAATTTTTTAAACAAAATACATATATCTTTCTTGAGAATTTAATTCAAGAACTTTTATTGAAAAGTTAAAATTAAATAATTTAAAAAAAAATCCCTTTAAGGCCGGAGTGTGTTGTAATAGTTATTCCCAAAAGTTTTCAGAAGAAAAAATCAATCATAACGCGTCCAGTTATAAGAGTTGGTGTCCCACAACGTGTAGAAGTTTGTTTATGCGTTGTAATACTATTTGTGAGCAGTATTAGTAGTCATAGTTGATTTTTTTTTGTAAATTCGGCAATTTGATGTATAAAAATGGTCATATCTCTGGTTCTATAACATCTACAGAAAGTTCTTGATTAGTTTTGGAAAGGTCTTGAAAAAAGCTATAATTTGATATATTTCGATACATTTCAAGGTCACATCTAGAACACAAAATGGCGGCTTTCTGTTTTAAAAAAACAATTTTTGGCATTTTTTATCTTTAAAAAACTTTTTTTTATCTGTAAAAATTTTAATTTGATAGCAAATTGAGTAAAATCGGACAAGCCATTCAAGAGATATGGCTATTAGAACTTTTAAAATTCAAAAATTGTTCAAATGGCTATATCTTCTAAACGGCGACATAGATTTTCTGAGTCAGGCTACAACATATCAAAATTTTAAGGAAGTCTATAACAGATGTTTGGAGATATTGCCCCTTAAAGTTAGGCAATTTTTGTTTTTGATTTTAGCGCCTCTTGCAGCCATTTTTGGAACTTGTAATGTTCTAGACAGTTGTAGGACTTCTTGAAGCCTTTCATTTGAGCCTGAGTTGGTCAAAATCGGTCGAGCCGTTCTCGAGTTATATCGAAAAAACACTTTTTGCTTTAGGCGGCCATATTTGCTAAACCGCTTGACCGATTTTCAAGTATGAATTGTTGATGAAAATGTCTCATTGAGCTCTAACATACTAAAATTTCAGACCTCTAGCTATAAGGGAAGTGGTTGACGGTAGTTCAAAAAGGCGGATGGCAGCCATCTTGGATATTAAAAATGCGAAATGAAATTTTACACTCATATTTCTATACGAGGTAAATTGTCGCTTCGCTCCAATTTACCTCGCCCCGCTTCGCGGGGATTTGTTGCGCTTCGCGCAATTTTTGAAGAAAAAATTGTAATGGATTATAAGTAGTTTGAGTTCACTTATCAAACCCAAAAGAAAAAATTTGCAAAGAGAAGAAATCAATTTCATACAATACTTTAGACGCCAAATTCAAAAATTTGCAAAAACTGCATGAAATCTCTATGGGGGCTACCTGAAGGGGGGCTTTGGGGGGGGAAATGAATACGGCCATCTGAAACCGTCTGTTATAAGGAGCCTCTGTACCAAATTTCATCGCGATCGGACAAACGGTGTGGATTTGTATAGAAAAGTCGGAACGACGTTCACCAAAAAACAGACCTTTCTTTATTATATAGATAAAACTTCAAACCGGAAGTCTCTATCTGTTATCGTTCTCGAGCTGTAAGGCAAAGTGTGGAATCCAGGCCGGCCGGATCATAATTTTTCCACCACAATTTTTGTAATGTGGGTTGTCTGAAACGTGTTCATACCAAGTTTGAGTCCGATCTGAGGTGGTCGGTTTTCCGACGATTACAATACTTGATGTTGGCCACGAAGTGGAACACTAACTAATATGAAGGTTTTCTTTTTAACAAATCAGTCAACTCTTCTCACACACATCTTACCTTGATAAAATCCTCATGATGATTCTCTCGCTTGAGGAGGTTCACCGTTCGCTTTTCAACGTCCAAATTGAGCTCACGAATGAGCAGAAAGACACTCCGCACGGGAGGACTGATGCGATCGCAGAACAGAATGGGACGCATTCTCCAGACAAACTAACTCTTCTTTCACGCGTTCTAACACCTCAGCAGATTTTCCTTGCTTTCTGCTTCGTCTTCTCCTCGCACGCTCTTTGGTTGAAATTCAAGAAGGGAGAGACTTCTCGTCGGCCACAGATCAGATTGACTTTCAAATCTTATCAATGTTTATTCTCTATTTTCCAATATTCAATTTAAAAGTCTTCTTCTAGACCACAAAAACCACACAAAGAGAAAAAAAAAGTATAAATAAAATTTCAATGTAATTTAGTGTCATGATTTTCCATCAAAAATTTTATTCCATCTACTCTTTTATTTATTTATTTTTATTTTATTATAAATTATACTTTTAAGGGACATTAATAAAAGTTTTTTTTTTAATTTTTACTCTATATAAAACATTATGCTAAAATTTGCATTAATCTACACGCTACAGAAGTTAACATTTTTTTCAATAAATTTTCTCGCACTTAAAAGAATCTTTAATATCGCTTTGTTATGTACATTTTAGTGGTGTGTATCATGTGTTTCCCCAGACACTTTTTTCCATCATTTTAGTATTAGAATAAAAATGTATATTTTTTTTTAAATATTTTTTTGATGCATTAATCTGCTTTTTTAAAAAGAAGAAAAACTCGCACAATTTAATGTTTTTTTAAAAAAAATATTTACATTGTAAAATTTTCTCTCTTCTCCACTGTGCGTAAAAATATATGTATTTTTTTAAGATAAGATTAGAGAAGTTCTATAGATAACAAAGAACCCTTTTGCTCAAATATTCTTTAAAAAAAATTGAACAATTACTTTCCCTTTTTTTGCATTTTGTATAAAATTTCTTAAACACCAAAATCTTATTAATTTCCTAATACAAACGTGCTTTTGTTTTACCACCTCATCCATTAAGATCTTTTTTTTGTTGTTGCTTTCCACTTAATAAAACACTGAGAATTTATTTTTTTTATATAAAAAGAAATCAGAAGATTCTGCACCATTCAACGATGCTCTCTCTTCTGGGGAATATTTTCCTTTCGAGAGAGAGAGAGAGCGAGCGAGAAGAAGAAAATAATAACTTTTTCTCCGTCACTCTGAAGGATTCCTCTGACTAGGATGCCGAAGATTCTCTCTCAAATGGATGCAATTGATTTATGCATGTTGGCTTTTTCTATGGCACATTCCAGAGCTGCCTGAATATCACTGTAAACCGGAATTGCTTGCCTCTTTGCAAGATCGATTAAGTAGTCACGGCCTCTGTTGTAATCTTTGATTGCCGTGGGGGTCAGCTGTTGGTGCAAGAAGAGAAAAAAAAGAATAATAATTGAATTTTTCTTCTTGTTGGTAAAATAAAAATCAAGAAAATAAAATAGGGGTGACTGTGGCTATTATTTACAAGTTTTCTCTGTAAAATTCTAACGAGATTTCAGCTTTTCTGGAGCTTTCAATAAATGTGTCTTTCTTAATTTTTTTAATCAATTTTATTAACGACAAAATATTCATTATACATATTAGGTAAATTGAGAAAAGAAAAACTCCCGGAAATTTTCTTTTGCAAATTTCCAAGAAAATTCCCGTCATTTCCCACATAAGTAAAATATTTACTTCTATGGCGAGACGGTGGAATGATAAAATACCTCATCACATAACATCCCACACACCTTTTGAGGAGGAAATTCTGGTTGTTTTATACATATAACTGTTTTAATAGTTAGATGGATGAGTGATGTAAGATCATTGAAATTCAAACATGTCTCATAAATTAAGCAATAAATTTAATTTACATAGACAAATGCTCAGGTGAACAAAGGTTAGCGCAGCAGCAGTTGCCAGTTAAAAGTCACTGCAAATTCCATCAACAAATCAATTTATTTGCGCCTCTTTTTTTCAAAAGGAAAAATATTAATTAAATTGAGTTGCCCCAAGTGGTTGCATTGTGATGAAGATTAATGATTTTTTGAGGCTTTTTTTAAGGGGTCTCAAATGATTACTTCGGGAGATTTTATTTAAGAGTGCAAAAAAAATGAGCAAAAAGTAATTTAAACGAAAAGAAAATTTGAATAAAAAGAATTTTTCTTTGAAGGAGAAAAATATTTTTTTAATTAAAAGGATTCTTTCAGACACAATTCTTTGAAAAAAAAAATTTCTCTCAAAGAGTTTCTTCAAAGAAAATAATTTATTTGAATGAAAATCAAGGGATGTTTATCTGTGAGTGAAAATTTTCGGATTATTTGCAGAAATTAGAATTGTTCGTTAAAATTCAGATCATTCGAAGAGAATTTGATACTTCGTCAACATTCAGATTATTCGGATTTGGATTATTCGTCAAGATTCTGATTATTCGATAAGGTTCGGATTATTCTTCGACAAGATTCAGACTAGTTTGCTATAAGATCCAGATTATTCGTCAAAATTCAGATCATTCGTTAAAATTCTAACTATTCGTCGAGATTCGGATTATTCGGCAAGATTTGGATGATTCGACGAAATAAACCGAAATATTCGACAGATAAACACCCCTTGATGAAAATTAATTTTATTCTTGAAGAAATAAATAGATTTTGAGAAAATGATTTAATTTTGAAGAGAATTTTATTATTTATTTAAGAAATTTTTAATAATTTAGCAAGAAATGAATTTATTAAAAAAAAAATATTGTGAATGAAAATTTATTTTATATTTGAGAAAAAAATTGGTTTTGAGAAAATTAATTTCCTTTGGCAGAAAAATAATTTATTTTTAAGAAAATTATTATTTTTAAAGAATTTTTGATTATTTAAGAAAAAAAATTATTTTATTTAAAAAAAAAACATCTAACTGAAGAAATCAACTGGTTTTGAAAGAAAGTTAAGAATGAGTCTTATTCAGTGACCAAGAAACCCTTTAATTAAATCTTTGAATTTTGTATTAAAATTTCAAGAAGGTCAATTTTTTAAATAAAAAAAAAGTTCTTAACGAAAATTTAAAAATTTGTAAAAGAAATTCTTTTGGGGAAGGAATTTAATGAAAAAAAAATTTTTTTTCGACTCACCCTTTCATTCCCAATAATACTGTCAACCAACATCTGAACACAGAGTACTACGTCATAGCCTAGGCCAATGTAGTGCGCTGCCAGGGTCATTGGTGCAAGAGAGCGCGTCTCATTGGTGATGACAAAGAGGAGGACACGGCTGGAATCGAGGAGGGTGGGATTGAAGAGGGGCTCATCAATTAAATGTCTCACTGCTGCATCATCCGTGATCACCTCCGGGAGTCGTGTGTTGTATTTGAGTCTCTTCTCCGGCATCCCGCTACCATCATCACCCCCTTCGTAGTCTCTACCCTCAAAGGGTAAATGGTACGTCATACCACGTGCCTTGAGTACGGGTACGGCGTAATCTTCGCGCCATCGTGAGCGCCTCATGCAACTCCCACCGAGGAAGATATCGCGCATATCACTACTGGAATCCGAACTGCTACTCTCACTCGACGCTGCATCATCCGAAAACACCGAATCATTGTCCTCCTCATCATCCACTCGTCGCTCCAGGGGACGAGACACTGGGAATTGCGGCAGCCCCACATCACGTCCCGCCAACGATGATCCCGATGATTCCTGCGGCAGTGGCGACGATGTACCACTATCGCGCTTCCTCTGACTCTCACGCGATAAACTAGGGGCTGATTTGAAGCGTAACGTATACAGTGGCTCTTCCTTCTTTCCCTCTTCTCCCGCTACACCTTCTTCACCACTCGAAATGGGGGCTTCGCGATTTTTGTGAATCCACTCTACAAAGCAACAACAAAACATTTTAAAAATTAGCGGTCCACGCAAGAGCCAAGAGAAGAAACCAAAAAAACAGAAAGAAATTTCGCAGCATCATAAAATTAAACAAGAAAGACGCTCCGTAGATTTTATAATGGAACAACAACAACAAGGAGAAGTAGAAAAAAGTCTTCTAATTGAAACATAGCGTTTTCCATTGCTTTTGGCGATGAGAAGACACCCAAAAAATGAAGAGAAGATTGACGCGAATTAGTCATTGTGGTTTGATGATCGTAAAGTGATTTACATGAAGAAGGTGGCAGCAGAGAAAAAGAAACTTTAATTCGACTTATTAGAATGAGAGAGAAAAAATTTCAAGAAGATGTTTTTGAGTCTTTTTTTTCTGGGACAAAATTAACGTTAGATTTATTTTCTTCTGTGAAGAATTTCCGTTAGAATCTTCAAAAAAAAACTCCAAAAGGTAAATTATTTGAGAGTTTAACAATAGAAATTTCAAGCAAAATTTTAACGTTTAAGTGGTAAAGAGAATTAATTTTAGTATTTTTATATTAAAAAGATTCTTTAGGTACCTACCTATTAAAATTAAAAAAAAAAAGTTTTTCCACTAGAAAATCATTCTAAGGACTTTTCATTTTTTTCGAATGTATGAAAGGTAAGTTATTGGAGAATTCATCGTTAGAATTTCTAAGAACGTTTAACGCTTTACTTGCAGAGTGAGTTAGAGAATTTTTCTTTTTTGTTCTTTGCAAAAGCCTTTAAAAAAATTTATTTTATGATAAATCTTGCTAATCCAACTATGAAATAATTATGTATTGCTAGAATCTGAGGTTGAATATAAATTATTCGAAACGTCGCTGATTTGCAATTAAACGTTGCGTTTTTCTTGCATTCCCCCTTTTGACTGCTAATCCGAGGAAATTCTTCAAGTTTAACGTTTTAAAATTAAGAAGAAAAGTTTTAATGTTAGAATATTGAAAGAAAACTTAAACTTATGAATTTTTCATTGAATTTTTACATTAGAAAATTGAGAAAATCCAAAATCAATCTAATTTAGGCTAATAAACATTAAACTCTCGATCTGTTGAGAAATATTCGTTTTTTATTAAAAACTCCCCCTAAAATGAGCCATTGAATGATTCAAAAATCTTTTTAATTTGTTAAAACATTATAAAAAAGTAATCCCAAAATTTATTTTCAGATTAAATTTTTCCACAAAATGACATAATCCAATAAATTTAGCCTCAATAAATTGACCTTTATGAGAATGACAGAAAAAACGACAATATCACTCTTTATTCGATAAGAAAAATCTCCCAATATCTCGACTATTTTCATGAGATTGTGTCATCTCGGGCAATTTTTTCATCCACACAAAGACTTTTGCTTGAAAAAAAAAAGAAACTTCCCTCGTGGCGATAAAATGACTTCAAATGTTCCAAATTGGAGGCACATTCAAGTGCTTGATCGATACGAACGTGACCCAAAAATTATCTAAGCGATAAACAATGGATATGGATTAAGAGTCGCGTAAACTTCTTTAAATAGATCATTACACTATTCACTGAGAGTGAGAAGATATATTTATTTTATTTTTCAAACGAATCAATCAACATAAAGGAGAAAATCTTCCTAAAATGAAAAACTTCTCTTTTACGCCCATTTTCTTCTTCTTTCCCCACTTCAGGGCGGGAGGTAGAATGATTCAAAGAAAGAATTTTCAATGAATGACTTTTTTTGTGGGTTAATGCTTTTGAAAAGTTCATTAACTTTGTTCTATATATTATTTTTGTATAATGTGTGGTAGAAAGATTTCATGACTCACAGATTTTCTTCTCATGGTTAATTCTTCTACATTTAATGTGTGCACACAAACATTGCATGACGTTTTGTCCTTTTTTTTCTGCCTTCATATTTAATAAAATGTGATTTATCAGCTCTCAACCATGAGGTTAGTTAATGGGAAAAGTAGTTAATGACGCAGAGAATGGGGTGAAGGAAACTTGTAAGAAAAATTTAAATTGATTTGCAAATTTTAAGATCAAAGAGAGAGTCAGGTCACGAAAGGTACAAGGAGTTCTTTAAAGTTTTCTTTCAGTTTAAATTCTTGAATTAAGAATATTTTTCTTTGCATTTCTTGCAGTTTTTTCCTCAATATTAATGATTTAATACGCAGGATTTTAAAGATAAATTTTAATATTTTAATTCGTTGATTTCCGTAATTTTAGAAAAAATTTTCTAAATTGTGAATCTTCAGAATCAAGACTAATAATTTTAATAAATTCTGGTATTGATATCAAAATATTCTTCATAGAAAAACGAATTTAAAAAACCCAAATTTTATAATATTTTGATATTAAACAAATCATCAATCATGATTATATTTTTTTCCTCCCTCTCTCACTGACAATTCCTCTCGCCAAAAACCACAGACGAATTGAAAAAAAACCTCTCTCAGTTTATTCTCATTCATGACTTCAGACTTTGATTATTTTGTCTCTTTCCGGAATAGTTTAAATAAAAACACCTTGAAATGTCTTCTGTTTTAAATAAATAAAACATTTTACTTCTTTTTAAATAAGGGCTACCTGAATGAAATTGGAGCTCCTTTTTTGGGAGTTTAAGAATTTCCGGCAAATTCCTCAAGGTTGCTCTTAAATTGTTTTTTTTTTCATCACTTTATATTCTTTTGGAACTAATTTTCAAAATAAAATCTCTCAACAACAAATATAAGAGAGACAATAATACATGGAAAACTGTGCGAAGGTGTGGAGATTTTTTTTGTCTCGTTGGTATGTTAATTAACATAAATCTTTGAACTTGAAAATAGAACCGTTTAAGGAAGGAGTGCGGGATGGACACACAAAAAATGCCATCACATTAATTCATATAATATTAGTCACTGATATTTTATTACATCTCTCTCTCTCTCTCTCTCTCTTTGTTTCTTTTTTGGTGTCTCTGCAAATTCCTCATCATCCTCCATGTGTCTGAAAGAATGAACTCAGCACCGACTGGACGGTTGGCCGTATTTTTTTTCGAAACAAATATAAATTATTCATTTTAAATTATTCCATTTGAATCTCATTATAGCTTAAACTTCTTCAAAAACCCCAAATTAACAGACAAAACGATAAATGATAAATTCAAAGATTGAATAAATCAACAAAAAAAACCATTTTTCATTTAAAAAATTCTTTAAAAAATCCTTTTGATACCTCTTTTGAGGATTATTTCACTGAAGAATGTGATAAGAGCACTTCTGGATGCCCTCCAGAATCCATGTAATTTATTCATTAGTGGTGATTGCATCCAAAATTCTTGTTAAGCACAAAAGGGATAAAGGAGAAAATTTTTTGCTTTAAATTAAGTTGAGATTGAGGAGTTTAATCTTTATGCAGAAAAGTGGCAGATATAGGCGAAAAATAGCGGCGCAGTTCTTTTCTTTTTTATGTTTAAAGAGTTTTTTTGTGATTTCTATCTGTAGGGGAGACCGAGGTTAAAAAAGTCACTTTAGGGTTTAGGAAAAACTCAAAATATCATATTTCGCAAATAAATAGATCATTTTGTTCTATCTAGCTAAGAAATATGATATTTTAGGCTTTTTCCAAACCCTTAAGTGACTGTATTAACCCCGCCCTCCCCTACATTAAAGAAATCTTTCAGATTTTATTATTATTTTAATTATTTAATACATAAATTTTTAATTTTAATGTTATTCTTAGAATTTTACAAAAAATCAATAAATGTTCTCTTAAACTTAAAAAAAAAAATGGAAAACTTTAAGAAATTATAAGAGAAAAATTACCAATAATTAAAAAAAAAAAACAAAAATGCGCCACTATTTCAGCCTTGGGACTGTTGTGCATAAATTGCGATGATATCAGAGAAGAGTAATAAATAGCGACATAATATTTTGCAAATTGCACTTACCGGGTGTATTTGTGAGAAAAATGGGTGGAGGCGGTAAATTGGTGCCTTTAATGGGTGACACACACGTATTCTCATTCATCTCCTGCTGCAGCACCGACAGGTATGCGGCAATCACGCAGAATTCCTCAAAATTAACATACAGCACACCCTTTGCATCGCCACCACTTCGACGACTCGTTGTCTGGTGGTGATGATGATGATGATAGACGTGCCGCTTGAAGATTGATTCGCATTTCTTCTGCACATCACGATTTACCGTCACAATTTTCCGGATATTTTCTTGGGAGATGATGCTATTCGTGTAGCCCAGGTAACTCAGTGCAAGTTGACATTCATGCGTTGTGATCTCATCGACACTTGTGGCGCAGATACGATCAAATGCACGACGCACAGAGCTAAAAGGAAAAATTGCACACGATTTATTTAAAAAAAAAAAAAGTATAATTTCGCATCTTTTGCCATCATTTTCTTCACATCACGTCATTGCTTTATATGGCGAAAGAAACAAATAAAAAAAAAGATTTTTAAGAAAAAAAGGGATATTCTCACGACTTACATTAATCTTGAGGCAATATTTGACGGTGGACTCTGACCTTCATTGCCCGATAGAATTGCCTTTGTTCGTTGCAAACCGGAAGGAATGCTATCAAGAATGGGTAAACCACGTCTCAGCACGAGCTCCCGCAGAAGATTCTGGTTTCGTGTTAAATCAATATATTCTCTGTGGACGGGAATGATGATAAATTCATTATATTTTTGCTGCATTTACCAATATGATCTCATATGTGTCCATCATTATGCTTCATTAGCAGAAAATTTTCATTTTTAGCAAGTTTTTTTTTCTCTTCTTCTCTATCTATTTTATATCAACACACGTGTATTATCTTTGTAAAGAAGAAATCAACAGGAGCTGATGGAAATATTATGCGCTGTTTTATTTCAAAAATGATGATTTTTGACTTCTCTTTAAAATTTTCAAATATTAATTTCTCTACTAGAGGACTACGCATCATTGACGCCATCTATCGAGTTTTTTAAAGCGACATTGACATTGAGATTTTTAAAAGAAAATTCAAAAAATGTAAAAGAGAAATTCTTCTTGTTTGATTTTTTTAAATCCTTAAAATTAATTTCTCTACTAGAGGGCTACGCATCATTCAACATCAGCTAAGAAACTTGAAAAAGAACTCCTTTAAACATAAAAGAAATATTTCCAGCACTCACTGTACCTAAACTACAGAAAATTCCAAACATCTTCACGATTTTTTTTTGATAATTTCTTCAATAAACAACTCCCCCTTCCCACATCTAAACAATGTGCCAAAGTAATTAGCAATTTTTTTATCGTTGAAATCTTTGCTCCTCTCTCTACTGGTTATGGAGGATCCATTTGGATGATGGCACAATGGTTCAAAAAAGTTGTGCACGTTTTATGGATGAAAAGTGCGAAATGGCGGTAATTTGAAGTTAATAAGTATCAAAAAAAATGTTATATACTCTGCGTTTTATTTTTAAAAATTCATACCGCAATTTGAGGTGTGTTTTTTGCTAATTTTATCTTCATGATCTTGCTGAAAATCTTCATTTACATATTAACTTGTTTTAATTACTACACCCAGCTTCAATTAACAAATCTAATTATGTGCCGGGACACTTGTTGTTTTCTCGCAATGCTCTTGGAAGATCAATCAGTGAGAGGCAAAGCAATAAAAAACAATCGTGGAATTTGCATATTTTATTTATTGAACCGCAATTGAAAACTAAAACGGTTATGCGATGACATAATACGCGATTTCTTCTTAAACAAAAAAGAAACATATCACACATAAATGGATATTTTTTTTAAAAAAAGACTGTTGGAGGGAAATAAAATGTGCGAAAAATGGAGGACTTACTGTGTTGAAATGGGTTCATTGAGGATCTTCTGTTGGGGCTTATATGGATGCAACACCAACACTAAATGCTTTGAATTTTGTCCAGCAATGTGAGCCGCTTCGATCGCCCCCGCAGACGCCCTCGTCTCTGAATCAATGACAAAGAATAGCACGCGTGCCTTCTCCTTTGCCCGGTGCTCCAGCTCAATGAGATCTGGCGTCCAATCAGACACCTGTGGGTTATAGAACGAAATCCCGAGATGCTGGAGGGTCGGAATGGCTACATCGGCACGCCACGTGGTTGGATTGCATGAGCCACCGAGAAATACCTCCGGTGCTCCACAATCTGATGTTCCTGCAGCTGCTGTGCCTAAATTTTCACTATTGGAGCTACTACTGCTACCGCTGCACCCCTTTCGCAATGCAGCATCCCCATTTTCTCCTAATATCAATGATGGTTGGCAGTTTGTGATGGAATTCTTACCCATCACGCAATTATTGGTGTTTCTTAGAGAGCCTACAAGATCACACGGATGCAGTGCATCGGATTCACCTCCATTTGATTCGCCACTGTCATGATTACTCAACACACTGCAAGTCCTATGAGGGAAAAATCCAGAAAATTTCTTTCTTTTAGATTTTTGATCAATTTTTTTTATTTAGTCTCTAAATAAAACTGAAGAGTAACTCCGTGAAAAATTAAAATTATCTGTAATTCCTTTTGATTTCTCCGCCAGAGGGTTAAGCTTAACTGACGCCATCTATTGATTAATTTGTTTGTGGAATTATTACGCAAAAACTTTATTAGAAAGATCCATTTATTTATTTTTTACTTATAAATAAAAATTGAAAATTTATACATATTATCCAAAATTATCTTTTGTTAAAATGAATTAATTAAATGAAAAACGAGGATAAACCTGATTTTATCGCCAGAGGGCTATGTTTGACTGGCGCCATCTGTTGCAAAGAACATTATTTTGAAAGCCTTTAAAACATCTAAGAAAGCTCCAATAAAAATGTTCTCTAATCTCTCTAATCAAATTCAACTTCATCCCCATTCGCGCACAAAGATTGAACCAATAAAGTTGAGAGAATGAAAATTAAATTTGCATCTTAATGAAAAAAACAAACAACAAAACATTTTATGACCAATTTTGGTTTATAAAGAATTCTTCTTCACTCTCCTTTTACACCACTTGCAAATTAATAAATTGAAAATCACGTCATTTAAACTGACTTTTAGTCTCCTCCACTGTGAGTCCATTAAACTCTTCTTCTGTGTTTTTTTTTTCGCAGCGTCTGTAAATGTTTTGTGCGGATTTTTTTTATTCTTCATCAACGCATTAATCGCGCACTTTAATCCCTCCCATTTAGCTGTTAATGTTACTCAATCTCATCCTATTTAATCGACTCCCTCTCTATGTGCCATCATCAAAACACTGCTATATGAGTGAAAGAATTGAAGAGGAGCTGTGCGAGTCATTAAACTATAATTCCCCCAATGTTAGAAGGCACACAAAAACGTACAAACGAAGAGAGCCTCCACAGTGCTGGTAAATTGACTTAAAGAGGAATATTACAAAGGAAAATGACCGACAGAGTGAAATCCATGAGATCATTCGATTAAAATAAATTTCACACGCAATAATTCACTAATAAGCAACGCGATCGCAACGATGGATGACTGGAGGGAAGAGAGTTGTGCCCAAAATGAGTTTATTGCCCATTTTTCATGTCTCTTCCATCATCATCCATCGAGCTTTAATTGATTGCAGATGATCCCAATCAGTGTCAATCAAATTTTCATTTTTTTTTCTTTTCAAACTCACCGAAATCGTCGAAAATCAGCCAAAAGTACACAAAATTCACCAAATGTGAGACCATCTAAATGCGATCGCCCACTTGCACTCTCCAAATTGCATCTCCTTGCAAATTGTTTAGCTGTCTGCAGCATATCATTCACTAAAATAATAAGGAAAATTCATTCTTTAAATGCTCCCGCAAATAAATCAATGAAAATTTATAAAAATCTTCTCAAGAACTTCTCCACGTTACCTTGTTTATCTGTTGGTGAGAAATTCAATTCATTGAAGAGTTCATGAATACGATCTCCAGGAACAATTCCGCATGTTTCTCTACTTCGCCAGGAATTGAATGCCTCTCTGCAAAAAGAAAATAAACCATTTTTTTTTTATTTAAATTTTCCCCTCACTTTAAGTGAATCATCTTCTCCGTCAGGATGTGCTTCATCTTTTGCTGCATAAAAGAGCAAGATGTGGCGAAAACATAAACACTCCTCGCGCGGAGCATGAGAATTTTATTAATATTTTCTTTTATGGCATGACGAGAAAATTCTTCTTCATGTTAAAAAAGACAGACACGTTTCAGTCGTGAGACTTAACCCATTTTGCGTTATGAAAATAAAATAATTTTATTAATAATTTTTCACGTTGACATGTGTGGGTGGAATATTTTTGTAAAATTGTGCTGCTGCTTTATTAATAAAAAAAAAAATAGGCAAAATAATGTTAACGCGTAATTTGGATATGTTATGATCAATAAATTCTTGATTTGGCTTATTCAGCGATCAAATAAAATGTAAAACATTTTGTAGTAATATATTGAATCTTTGCGTATGAAAAACACACGACATTTTAGCTGGGAACTTTTTAATTTTTTAAAGAATTTATAAAAAAAAAACCTTAAAGAGCCTAATGGGTTAATTTTCTTTGATAATTGTTATGAATTTCACGAGATAAATTAATTAGTTTATTGCATAGAAAAAAATCTACGTCTGTTCTTTCTGAAAATGATAACTCACAAAGCTTCCTGTGAAGCCACCTCACACGCAGAGTCAACGCCCAAGAGCTACCAAAATTTTATTAGAACTTCTTTTTTTCTCAACTCATTGCCACGACACCCGCAAATAAACTGGCAAAAGGGGTTAGTTTAGTCAAGTCAGAATTAATCATTGAATTTAATGACCAACATGAGATGAACAATACGATTAAAATCTCTCATCGTGATGATACGTTCACAAGTTTTCCAGGAAGGTATTTCACCAGCATTGCGGGCATAAAAAAGAGATGAAATAAAAACATGTGTGTAACACTCCCACCCATTTAGTTAATCATTTACGCGATTTACACTCAATTTGTCATCAATCATTCTCTATGCGCGACATGCGTTGTAACCACTTTGCAAATTCTCTTCTCGGCATATATTGTTTCAAAAACATTGTGTCATTAATACCATTTTTATTTTTCAATTTCAATGAACTCAGTGAATGAGGGAAATTTTCTATATATCACGTCCCTCCTCCTGCTTGTAATTTTTATCAACAAAACACTCCAATTGTAGAAAAATACTATTGTGAATGAAGGCAAATTAAAAGGCATTTTTGCTATTCATGACCTACGACATTGTGTCTTCACATTGAAGTTTCTTTCGCACCATCGTATATTTTGTTGTTTATAAAAGTATGAATGCCAATTTATTGTGTGTGAAATTAAGCAACACAACATACAATTACAGTGGGGCTACGAAGTATGACTGTTTCGCTTTACGTTCTCTTTATCTATATAATAAAGAAAGGTCTGTTTGTTGGTAATCTTCCGTCGTGTTCGGCTATACAAATCTACACCGTTTGACCGATCGCGATGAAATTTGGTACAGAGGCTCCTTATAACAGGCGGTTTCGAGTGGCCGTATCCATTTTCCCCCCAAAGCCCCCCTTCAGGTAGCCCCCATATAACTCTCATGCTTTTTTTGCGAATTTTTGAATTTGGCGCCGGAAATGTTGTATGAAAATGATTTCTTCGCTTTGCAATTTTTTTCTTTTGGGTTTGATGAGTGTGCCCAATCATACTTATAAATCATCACAATTTTTTCTCTCTAAAATTTGCGCGAAGCGCAAAACCCCCCGCGAAGCGGGGCGAGGAAAATTGGAGCGAAGCGACAATTTACCTCGTTTTTTATATTATTCTCGTTGCAATAAGGAATACAGAAGAAATAGAAAAAAAAGGAATTTAATAAATTATTCAAAGTGATTAAAAAATCATAAATAAATCCAATTAACAAAAAAAATTCTCACACAACACAACATAATTCGTGATCTCACTGTACACAGTACAATTTATTTATAAAGCGTGAAACATTTAATGTTACAAAAATGCATGTTAACATGAGAAAATTTCTCCAACAATCCTTGTGCATTTTCCTTGATTTTCTTAACACACACCACCATCCAGTACACGTCATTGCTAATAAAAGAAAACCCGAGGGACATTCCATTTTTATAAAATGCATCCACAAGATTCTTTTGCAATTACTTCAGCACATTGCAAAATTGAAATTTATTCAAGCTTTTGCAAATTAACAGAAGATTTATTGAATATTGTGAAGGCGTTTGTTTCTTTTTTTTTCTTTTCTTTAATTCACTTTCAAATGGACAAACAATTTGTTTTCCTTTCATCCCAACAACTTGCAAAAAAAATTTATTGACTCACAGATGTACGTAAAACACGAACAGATAAAAATAATCACATAAAACTGTTCTTAAAAAAAATACTTTGAGAGTCTTTTTGATTTATATTTTAAGGGGTGGATGGGAGGATTAGAAAGAATTTTCACGTTCATTTATTTTTTTAAGCTCAATTGTAAAGAATTTTCTTTTTAGCTGTGATTCTTTTATAATTTTAAGAGATTTTTCAAATTTTTTTGTGGGTTTAACAAGAAGAATAGGACTTAATTTTAACCTTTATAATCTCTTTCGTACTTTATGCTTAAGAAAATTAAATTTTAAACATTTTAAACTAAAAGAATTTCAATGCCTTAAGTCATTTCTATTCAATTTAATCCAATTACCTTCTCTTCTTGATCTTCAATTTAATTTCTTTTCTTTGTATTTCTCATCTCTCTTGAATGTTTATCACGTTGATGGGGAATTATTGATCACGCGAGATTGGGAGACTTTTGGGAAGCACTGAGATTGTGTTGATGTGTAAAAGATATATATCAACTATTGGTGTAATGTGGATTATGTGAACTGTGAGGTGATTGAGGTGAGCAATAAAATAATTGGGGCTCACCGGGTGAGTTAAGTTGGTAATCGCGTAAATTTTCGTGCATAGATTTCTTCTTGTGTGTGTGCGCAAAATTTCTAACTTTGTGCCAATAATAATAATGACGATGGACCACTGAAAGAGCTTCCTTTTTGCACCCAGACACAACTTTATTTGCATTAGATATTCATGTGTGTGTGGTGATGATCGTGGGTGGGATTTGTGTTTAGAAATCTTATGCATGATCGCACAGTGTTCGATGATGGATATTGCGGAAGTTGCGTTTGGATGGTTTCTCACAAAAATTTATTAGACAATTCTGAGAGAATTTTGACCTTTACATCATCGCAATAGCATCATCACCATCACCTGAACAGTGATCGTTTGGGTGTGAGAAAGAAAGTGACTAATTTTTATTTTTAAACATACAAAATTCTCTCTTTTTCCTTCTTCATGTTCAATTTATTACTTCTTAGCATTCAAAAATGTACTGGTAAGCTGACCAAGCTTACGGGAGCTGTGTTTCTTTCAGTGTACCAATTTTGTGAGAGCAAACTAGAACGCGAATTAATTTAAATACGCGCAAAGTCGGGAAAAGTTGAAAAGTCATACCCTAAGAAATGTTTGGAAGGCCATATCTCGAGAACGGATCCATAGATTTTCATAAATTTTTTTTTGTTTGAAAGGTCTTGAAGTCAGCTATAACATATCGAAAAATGAAAAAAAATTAAGTCGCCATTTGCGAAAAATTCGAGTTCGAAATTTTCGAAAACTTTGTTTTTGACTTTAGCGCCTCTTGCGGTCATTTCTCGAAGTTGCAATGTTCTAGACATTTGTAGGGTTTTTCGAAACCTTTCACTTGCGCTTGAGTTGATCAAGATCGGACTTGTAGAACCCGAGATATGACATGCCAACTTTGGAAGGCTATATCTCGAGAACGGATCCATAGATTTTCTTCATTTTTGGCATGAAGCTAGATAATATGGTCAGCTACAACATATCAAAAAATGAAAAAAATTTATGTCGTCGTTTTCGAGATATTCATCGAAAACTCATCGAAAATTTTGTTTTTGATTTTTGGCCCCCTAGCGGTCACTTTTGAAACTTCGAATGTTCTAGAGAGTTGTAGGGTTTGTTGAGAGCTTTCATTTGAGCCCGGGTTGATCAAAATCGGTCAAGCCGTTTTCGAGTTATGGTCGATTTTCGATAAAAAATTGTGGCGGCCATATTGACTAAACGGCTTGACCGATTTTCGAAAATGAGGTATCGTTGGAAAGGTCTTGATGTCCCCTACAACATATCAAAATTTCAGCCCTCTAGCTATAATAGCGGCTGAGATATAGCGAAAACAAAATTTTGAGGTTATTCAAAATGGCGGACGGGGGGTGGGGGGTAAAATTTGACATCAAAATCGGATGTCTTCCAGTCGATATTTAAACTTTGCCGTTTACCGCAAGTCTCTATCTATTACCGTTCTCTCGCAATTTAGCGTTATACTACGGACGGACGGACGGACGGACGGCCGGCCGGAAAAAAAAATTTTTGGCGCATACGTTTTTTGGAATGTGGGGACCCTAATTCGTGCTCATCCCAAGTTTGAGCCCGATCTGACGACTTTCGATTTTGCTCGGTACACAAAAGCTGTGTCTGAAAGAAACACAGCTAAAAGTCAACCTCTCAAGAATTTTCTTAGCAATGTTAGAATAAAATTCTCTTCATTAACATTGTTGAGTGAAAAGGAGTTTAAAACATAAAATAGACAACAATAAAAATGTCTCCGCAGTGTTGTTAATACTCTCTTGTGTATTGGAGAGAAAATATTGTTCAATTTAATCAAAAGAATGTAACAACAACAATTTATGTGGCGCGAGAGGGAGGCAGGAGGGGGAATTACAAAACATTAAATGAGTAAATCATGATACAATATTCAAGGTGTTCAAGCGGAACTTTGTCAATAAGAACCAATAAAATTTTATTGAGTATTTGTAATTTGATTATATTGATTTTGTTTCCTTGTGTAGTAAGTTATTTAAACTCATTCTTAACTTTTTTATAAATAATATATACCCTTTGTGTTATTTGCTTTATATACTTTTTTTTCTCTCTCTTCACTTCTTGTATTTTTAATTGTCTGCAAAACCTTTTTGACATCATCGCTTTTTTCGTATCTCCTCCACCTTCTTTTTCACAAAACACACACACACACACAATTAAATTTCACATTTTTTATGCTCTTTATTGGAGATTTATCGACTCTCCTATTTATATTGCAATAAAAAATGAATTAAAAATAAATATCATAAGCATGCGAACCACATTGAATTATGATGTCAGCCACTATAATTGCGTGTGTTCTCTTTTCTTTCTTCTTTTTTTTCAAAACCATTATTACTTTTTCTCCTTTAACTTCACGTTCAAATAAAAGGGAGACAAAAAGAGAGGGAAGATGGATTTTTTACAACACTAAAGAAGGTGCAAAAGAATAAATGAACGTGACCACAAAATAAAAATTCCAATCCATTCTTTTGGCTTTTTAATTTAAATCCGAAGCTTTTGTGATCTCTTTTCAATGAAACGCAAATGTTTTTTTTTTCTTTTGCAAAAGAAAGAGAAAAGAAGCCGCGATTGGTATGAAGAAGAAGCAAATTATTTGCAAAACAGTAGAGACGCTTTTGTCGATTCCACCGATGATATCATCCACGGGGCTTAAGATTAATTTTTTTTCTTACAATTTTTAGTTCATTTTGTGTGTAATCTTCTCTTTGGCAAAATCTACTAAAATATGGTGGATTTTGATGGCGTAGAGAAATTCATTGACTTTGCCAGAGATATGAGGGTAAACTTGAATGGAAAGGAATTAGTAGATTTTTTTGCACAATTACGCGGGATTTTGTTATTCTGATAAGCTCTGAAGATGTTCTATATTGTTTTTTTTGATTAATTGTTTGTTATTATTTAGAATTCAATGCAAAGAGCATTTTTTAAAAGATTATTAATCAAGGGAAAAAATGAGTTGTTGTGAGATTTGATCTCAAGAACTTTGCAATGAGAATTCAGCGCATACCCGCAGAGCTAAATGACGTAAGACTTTGACGCAAGATAATAGGTACCTCTTGTTTTAAAATTCTATATAGTTTTGTCTCCTAATATCTTCTTTTCTGATAAAATCTCACAGAAGTTCTGAAAAAAGCAATGAAAGAACTCTTTAACCATTATAACAACTTTTCCTTACAGGCTTTGTTGGTATTTTATTTATTGATGTGGCCTTGCAATTCCTTCATGGTTTTTGTCTGCGCAAATTCAAAACATTTCAAACTACTTCACAAAATGCACTTCTCTGTTGTCTTGCATTTTATGTGTGACAATGAGAGCCACATTGTTATTGGGTGGAGCAATGTGGTATTTATCACTTCCAGTATAAATTCATCCTTCTTTTTATGGTTGATGGATACAAGACAAAAAATTGAGAAATAGTGCAATGGTTGGATTTAGACAGGTTTGTAATTTTGCAATTTCTCTCTACAAATTCACAAACACCCAATAAGAACGCCCTCGTAAACCTCTTTGCTCTCTCATTCCTCGTATTTCTTCACGTTAATTGCTTCTTGGTGCCGATTTGTAACTTACATTGATGCTAAATTTAGATTTCCCGCCAAATTTTCCTCTTTTTTTCACACACAAAAACTTACTTTTTACAACAACTTTCTTCGTCTTTGTCAGATTTTTTTTCCTTTTTAAAAATACCTTCTATTGTGATTTATTGTAAGACGTTGGGACTAATTAGGATTAAAAAAATCAACAACAAGAAATGAACAGAGAAACCGCCAATAAAATGTGGGTGGATAACTTTATGGTTTAATCTCCCAATATAAACTCCATTCTTTCTCCTTCACTCTTAATGCCTTCACACACTCCTTCCAATTGACATTTTTGCCCCACATTTCGACATTTCAACTCGCCCCCATGCATTTTCATTGATCGTTTCACATTTTATTCAAAAAAAAAAGTATTGCGAAAGCTTTTTGAACTATTTAGTCCATCTTGCATCTCCGCCCCAATCTTTGCGTTTAAAGTTTATTTTATCTTTTTGTATTAATAATTTAAAAAAAAAATAAAGATCATTTCCACAATTGGTTTAATTAATTTTCCAGAGAAAATTAGATAGAGAATTTACGAAATTCTCTTAAACAACTGTAATTCCTTATCAAAGAATTTATATTCTTCCGCCTTTTTATGAGTAAATACTTGGTGTTGGCCACGAAGTGGAACACCAACTAATAGTAAACAGAATAGTTTTGGCGGGAAATTTTCCACTGATATCTCGAGCATTTCCTGTTGATCAACACACTATTGCAAAATTTCCGCTCATATTTACTCCAATTCTCTCACCCTCTTCCTCTTTTTGTACGCATTCTAGTGTACGCTAATTGTAGCTATTGTTGGTAGCTCTTCTAATAAAGAGAGAACGAGAGAGAGAGAGAGACCAATGTGTGGGTGTGAGAAAGAGGAAGTTCATCTTGGGGCTTGAGAGGGAATCACAAAAATGGGTGATCCAATTTTTTAAGTGTGTTTACATTTTCCACTAACATGAATTCTTTATGGCATTGAAAAGTCTACCGTGGTGTATACTTGTCAGAGAATTCTTATCTTTTCTTTTCTTTCCTTAAAAAAAAAAAAACCTCTGAAAGTAAGAGAAAAGAATTTTTGCAGATCAGCAAAAATAATAAAATTCATTGTCAGCCAAAAAATAAAATTAAATAAATAGAACTTTGTGTTCTTTTGCATTTCTTTTGCCTCTATTGAGGATGTTAATGCAAAGAAATTGAGGAAGTTTTTTAGCAATGTTAAAGTGTTTGAGTTCATGGTCAAGACTTGTTGGTGATTTTTGTGGTGAATCATGAATAATAAAATATTTTCAATGTTAAACGAATTTTTTTGGTTGAATTTCCCTTTAAGTGAGCGAATACCTTTTTTGGCTGACAAGTGCTGATGAACATTTTAAAATTTAAAATTTATATAAAAGAAAAATAAATAAATAAGCGGAAAGAGGAAAACGCGAAGAAATTTTTTGGCTTGAGCAAGTTTCGCAGAATTTAGCATTTATTTCCGATGAAGTGGAAAATTGTGCTGTATGCATGAGAATTTCAGGCGGGCTAGCACGTGTGTGCGGCCCACTGAAAGTCTGACTAATTTGATTACATACAGCACTCCCAAATTCTCTTTTCATTGCATTTAAAATCGAAAAAGTTTTATTTTTAACTTTAAAATAAATCAAGGAAAAAATTAAGAAAATTCCTGGAGCTTTAAAAGAACTTTGAAACTTTCTTTGATTTATTTGACAATAAACATCAACCATCTATGTAGTAGCTAATTTTATAATTAAATATTTAATTGAAAATTTGCATCTTTCATGATCTTTTGGACTACCTAATTTGCAATGAGAGTTAAAGATGATATCATCCGTTGAGCCAAAATCCGTAAACTTGTCAAAATATTTCCTCTCGCGTGTTGTCTGTGACGTTAGTTAAAGAAGTACATAATATTTCAGTACGCGATGCACGTGTGCGATATATATTTTGCAACAATGTTTTCACATTAATTACAAACTCAATGCAACTAATCAATGCAGCATTGCAGGAATTTACTTTATTAGATGGATTAAAAACCTCTCCAAATCATAAAATAAATTCAATTCAAAACCCACTTGGAGACAATTTATTTGACTTTTTTCTTTAAATTAAATTGTAAATAAACTTTAAATTGCGAATGATTTTTTTTGTACGTCGTGAGACAACCTCTCCCGGAGACACTGAGTTCATGATAGTAAACATATTTTGGCTATAAAACAAGGCGGATAGAGATGAGATTTACTTGGGTGACACGCATGCGAGAGTTCAATGTTCTATTCCCAAAGTAATTTCTCAAGTATAAAAGCCAATGCTTTATGCTGTGCAGAGAAATATAGTTATGTATGTGGTCTGAGCTTGCATTTAATGCCACATTAATACCACAAAATTCATTCTTCTTCCACATTCTTTGACTTGTATTTCGTAATTTTAAGGGAACTTTGATAAATAAAATGGGTTTTGTGCGTTTTAAAGCTTCGGATTTTTGAGATTACTCATTTCTAAAAGAAAAAAAATGGATTTTTTAAACTCTTATTAATTTATTTTTGCACCGACTTCATTTAATTTGTAAGAATAAATGTTTCATTTATTTGATCTCAATAAATTCGATATCATAAACGCAATACTCTTTAATTTTGTAAACAATAAAGCAATAAAAGTTTTACCATGAATCACAATACTACCATATTGTCGAATTTAAGAGCTTAGCGTCGCAATTGTGTTTCAAATGCATCACAAAAACTCTCCCGGGGGCTTTTGGGGAAATATTTTTAAGCTTTTCCTATTGCCAAATTATCTTTCACTCTTTTTTTTTATTTACAAGGGACACAGAATTATCACCTTTAAGATAAGAAGTGATTAGGAATGATTTTTTATGTCACATTGAGTTCATTCTTATTTTCTTGTGGATATTATGTATTGTGAGATTATAGTGCGTTCTTCATGCGCGAGATGATCTAAGACTCTGTGTGTGGGTGACAAACTGTTGAATGGTGTGTTTTGTGAATATTTGCAGACTATTTGTTTGTGAATAGTGTCTAGCCTGTGGCATTCTATATAGATTTTTGTAATGAATATTCAATTATATTCGGCCATTCCCAGGAGGAAATAATAATGTTTTCTTCTCCTTGACTTCTGAATTTATTCTTCTGCATTCAATTTTTTCACGACATCAGTGCAAAAGTTGAGCACGATCTTGTTTCTTGAACGTTATTTCAAAAAACAAAAATATTCCGCGATCTTATATTTGCTCTTATGCTATGTACATAATTTGAATTTCCAACCAGAGTATAGAGAAGAATGTTCTTGCTCAAATAACTTTCATGGGGAAAAATTTTAGAGAACGCTTAAAAAGAAAACTCCATGGAGTTGATTGTCGTTCTTTTGAATTTTATTTCTGCAACAAATGCTTATCGTTTTCACGTTATTATCTTTTATCTTTAATCAAGATTGCAACTTCTTGCAATATTTTGTCGAAAAATTGCCAAAAGTCAAGATTTCTTTTTCAAAATTTTGGGAACTTTTGGGAGTAAATAGAGAAGAGAGGTGTTTTTGTGAGCCTTGTGAGCGATTTGTGTGGCAGTGTGAAGTAGAAGGCGCGATCGTTGCTGTTTTTATATACTTTCACATTGATAAAAGCCACACTGTGAGTAAGCAGCTCGCGCGATGAGGTCATTACTAATAATAAATACTATCGTAATCCACGCGCTTCTCGCTATACACTTCTCTCATTCTCGTTCGTATGTACTTGCTTGTTGGCAATGCAAAATTTTCAACCACAATTTCCATCCACACGTCGTCTCCTTCGCGCATTCATAGCATCGCAGCGAATCAGCCATATGGAGATGCTCCATAGGAGGACAAGGAGGTTCTCTAGACAGCCACCACTGTGGAAGCGACGAGACAAAATGTGCACAAGTTTTTAGCGATAAAAAAGTCAAATTTTCTCAGTAAAACTTCTTTTCATTCTCCTATGAGGGTCAAAGATATAAACCATTTAAAAAAAATCTCGATCTTTCTCTTCGTTTTAAAACTTTTCTATCTTTACTCCCAAAAATCCTTGCTCTTAAATATACATAGGTTTGCATATTCACAAAATAAAATGCCTCTTGATTGTTGGTCTTAAGGTTGTCGGACATGCATAAAGATTATTATTTATGTTGACACGACAGAAAGAACTCTGTCTAGGCTATAAAAGTCACTCTCTCCCTCTCTCTCTCTAATGATATATAGCTGTGTACATAACGTATATAGCACACAGAGAGTCTATCAGATATAAATTAAATAGGTAACTAAACTTTAATCTGTTAAGTTAGCCAACGTAAAAGATTTCTTTGAAATTGATCTCAAACGCAAAAGAATTCGTAGAAGGAAACACCAACGTAATCTGAAGTATTGCTGTGAATTTTATTGCACAACAAATAAATATTTGTACATTGTGAATTAGAACAAAGTAAGATTATTTGGAAATTGATAATGGAATAATGAGGGAACTCATTTAATTATAAATGTAAAATGTTGTAAATAGTAAAAGCGTAAATTAGTAAAAATGTTAACAATACATTATTTAACCCTCAATCAAGATAAATTCCACATAAATCAATTCTCTCGTGAATTTTTCTCTATAAGTTCTTTTTGACTGTTGACAAAAGTTCAAATTTTCTCACAAGTTTTTAATTTTCTTTCGAGAAAACATTCAATTTCTATTTTTAATGGGAATGTCCCTGATTTTCACTATCATTTTGTCTCACGGAGCTTGATTAACAAAAAAAAATTCACTGTCAATATCAAACGCAATATGAGTGGGAGGACAGCGTGAGTTTTTTTTTCGGGTGGAGAAGAACATGACAAGACGATGTGCAGCAGTGAAGACAATTAATAAATTTTTCCTGTCCATCCTGATGTGTGTGCCAAGATTAAAAAAATCTCTCCTGGCAAGTGAAAAGATCCCGATCAACGGACAGATTTCTAAAGTGTTAAGAGCTATTGCCTCAATAAGTGAGACAATACTTACAGACAATTTTTGGACCGATTCCGTCATATTTTTATTTATTCGCCTCTTTCCACGCGGCACAACATTAAAATTTTCATCTCATCTCCTGCTATATACATTACAGCAGATTATTCTGGTTCATTATGTGCTAAAAATTCCTCCTCCGTGCGAATCCTTATACTCGCAAAGTATTTTCATACTCAAGCACATTTTTTTTGTGGGGCAATAGTATTCAATGGAACATTGCTTGCATATCAATTGACGGAAAAAAATGAATTAATATTCACAAAAAATATTAATTAGAGGATGGAAAATCAATTTAATATTTTTATTGTATTTTGACGCGACACTTTAATGAATGAAGGTGATAAGATTTAAAAGGAACTTTAACCATGGACGAAATGGGGCTAATTAATTCAGTTGCAAAAGAGTTGGGGAATGTTTGAAATTTTTGAAAAATTCCTAATTTTGTGAAATATTTAAATGGAAATAAAAAAAAATTTCAGCTGCCTAAATTTTTAGGGTGATTAGACACTCGAATAACGTGCCTAGTACACCACTGCAGCAGATCCGGGTTAAGTCATCTTAACCCCCAATCTAATGCTAAATATATGTAATAGTTTTCTTTAAGATTATGACTAAGATTTGAAGAGAATTTGAAACATCGACATGTGAATAATTTTTCTTGGTATACACGAAGATGGGTGCTAAATAGCCAGAAGCAACAGGTCGCATAAAAAAACATTCCAAAATCATGATTATGTCTCAAAGAACTGCGTATTTTACAACAAGTCGTTACAATGACTTACTAATTATGTTGGTTATTCATTTTCCAAATGAATTTTATTATTTTATTCTTGGAATTTATTGACTTCATTTAATGAGGCAATCGATGACCAAAAGGGAGATTAACTAACTTTAATCTCTCATTGAGAATCTATAGAGGAACGTGGCCCAATTCGGACCTTTTAAGGCCTTTTTCAATCCACTATTACTTAAAACAGATAAAACTTTAAATGTAGAAAATTATGAAAGTTTAAAGAGCATTAAATGGACCTTAAAATGGTACCAATTTTAAGAATATTGCTTTTTATTTTATATCATTTTTTCTCATTCAATGCGTACCTTTGGAAGTCGGAATTGAGCCACGTTCTCCTACACAAAACTTTCTTGATAATTTCAATTAAATTTTTTAAAATTGAGTCTGAGAAAAATTCAAAGTTTTCACTGATTGAGTGATAAATTCATGCAGAGCTTTTATTGGCTAATTTACACACGAATTTATTTGTTTTACCTGTTTGAGAGCTAAAGTGCTGCACAGTTAATTTGAATAAATTTTAACTCTATCACAAAGCTGTTAATCAAATAATTTTATTCAATGAATGTCATTTTGTAAAATTAAATCACATTTGATTGAGTCATTAATTTGTATCTGGCGTCGCAAAGTGATTGCTTTTTAGTGTAGAAATCAGAGTAATGTTGAGCTCCTCCATTAATTTTGCAACCATTTATAATGACTTAATATTTGCACTCTCAGCACAATCTCAAAGTGTTGAAAATGTGTGGTTGCAAATTATTTAATTGATATTGACATTATGTCCCCTAAAAAAAGAATAAAAGAGATGCTGATATTGCTATCACAACGCAGCAGCAAACAGCAGCCATGCTCTATGTGCGAGCACGTTAAATGGGTTAATTGGGTTGTATGTTGGAGGAAAATAGAAAGGCTTGATTTTGACCCACATGGTGTTGAAGTGCATATTAATGAGACAAGAAAAATTACATACAAACTCTTTTATCTAATCCATCGTTCAATTACAATCTTCACTCATAAATTCGCAACTCCTTCTCTTTGACTAAAAAATGATTTTGCTGAAAGAATAATTTAGGAATTATTCTTTTTTTTCTTCTCTTTACTCTTTCTTTGCCTCTCCCTGTGTTCCTTCGTGGTGCTTTTCATTAAGAGTTGCAATAATGAATGTTTGTTGTTTTGTTGTAGAGTAAGAAGACGAAGAAAAAGAGAAAAAAATCAAGAAAATCGCGTGGTGGGTCTTTCGCGTTTTTTTTTTCTTTTATTTTGCAAGTCAATATCTTTTTGGTAAGAGGCAAACTCTTTTGGTCTGGCACGTATGACATCATATTCAAAATAGAAAATTTAATTTGAGCGCTAAAATACTCCGTTTCAGTTTTGCCTCCACCAGTCTTGATTTCCTCTCAAAAAGAGCTCACAGAAACATACATAATATTCCTCATGCCGACGAGAAATCTTCTGTCCCATCTCTCAATTTTTAAATCATTTTGCAAAGTGGAGGCAGCGAATTAAGAAGGAAAAAAAAAAGAATCTCAATTGGGCAGCAAAGAGGTCACAGATTGCGTTATGCTGGAAATGTTGTCGCTATGAAGTGATAGACTAAATATGTTAATAAATAATCTCTTATGGTTGAATGACACTTTTTTCATGTAAATATTTCATATACACGCCACGGAGTGGGCTAAAAGGAGTGAATTACTATTTAGTTAACTGTTTAATCAATAAATCGTCTGTCATATTTCGTCAAGAATTGATTTTTGAAAGAAAAGAGAGCAACCACCAACGCATGAAAATTCTCAACAATGATGATGGTCTAAATATCTAAAAACAAAATTGCTAATGGGATTGGCAAAATTTTCGCATAACATTTTTAGCAGCAGCAAGAAAAAAAATCATGTAGGTGTTAACGGAATAACGTAAATGAAAAATTGACGAAAATGCGACCAAAATGAATGGAAAGAAAAAAAAAAGCAAAAGAATTCATTCATTCATTGCAAATAATACTCTGAGAACTTCTTACAATCCTTGTGAAACCTTTGAGTTTTTAAAGGGAAATTACGACTAGATTATTCAGTCTTCCGTAATAGGGTTTTACAAGAAAATCCTCACCATCAAAATACCTTTCATTTAGCCAAATAAATCTCTTGGATTTCAAAGAAATTTTCCTGCCACAAAATGATAAATTTGCTCCTCTTTAACTTAATTTAAGATCACGAACATCTTTTCCGCCAAATGCTAAACATATAAGATGGAAGAATTTGCATTTTATGGCATGCCGCTAATTGCATTTGCAACCCATATACGAATGGATATTAATGTATATATACCAAACACATCAACTTGCTATACAATACATACATTTATGTAAAGAATAGTAAAGGAAAATTTCTCAAATTACGAAAGAAGTGTAGTAAATTAATAAGATAGGTAAATAAAAAGCCGTAGTAGAGTGAAAATGGGATTGAGAAGAGATAGTAAAGGAAAACAAGTCTGTAAATCTTTTATTTTATGAAAGGTTTAATACCAAATGTCCTATAGAAGAATTTCTTTATTTTTAAATAATTATTTTGAAAGATCTTCGATGAAATAATTAATCTAATTATTTCAATTTAAACATAAAACTTTTCTTTTTTCAAATAAAAATTATATAAAAAAGATTAACCAAAGCGTCGCTGGAAAATCAAAAGAAGCCTCTTTTCAACTTTTAACTGCGCTCAGAAGATTCGTCTAAATAAACCCTTTAGTTTTCTGCTATCCGACAGAATTATTCATCAAAGAGAAATCGATATTTAGAAGCAACTTGTGTCGTTCTCAGACCAATTGTTTCTTTCTTATGCAATTTTTAACATCCTGACCTTCCCAACCATCATGTTTTCCACAAATTTCCTTTCCTGTCATGCTTCAAGAGAAGGAAAATTTATTCGCGCCACATCATTGCTCAATAAATAGGGTGGAAAAAGATATTATTCTTACCTGAGGAATTTCTTAATATCAACAACATTCTGCTGCTGCTGAACATTGAGTGATGTTGGTCGCATCTTGGTCACCGTAGACGACATGAGAGTATTATTACAGGCAGCAGTGAGCCAGCATTTCATTTTCATGATCCGCACACGGGCTCAAATGCACAACCCTTCAAAATCCTAACAATGAGGATCCACCAATGCTCCACAAACTTCCTGGGAACACGCCGTACACTCACACACCGATCACGCACGCAAAAGAACTTCTAAATTTAGTGGAAAGCAGCAACGCATTGCTAACTACTTCACACACGGAAGATGAGGGAATATTATTTTGGACTCTGATGTAAGGCACGAGGAATCTCTCTTGTCCTTCCGACGGGGTTGGATTCTTCTGTTTTCTTTTCACAACAAAGTCCACCACATCTTTTCTTCCTCGACACACACACACGCGCTCACGGGGGGAAATGCTTCCGGAACAATTTAGCCTCTCTGCTCTTGTGTCTGGCTAGTGCACAAAAATGTATACGTCCGGGAATCTCTGTGGCATCCCACCATAGTGTTTTACAACAGTGGGAGCAGAATTCACGAGCTGGGAAAGTTTCTGAGCACTGATAGGGCTATATCACAGGGTAAATGGGAACTTGTCATTGCTATCGCGATATAGCCAGAGTGTAATAGTGACACAGATAGGGGGACTTCACTGATTAGACTGGGGGCTTCACAGTCCCCTGACTCACAAAGGCACAAAAGAGCGTGTGTGCGCCACTGGGCTGATGGAAAGAAACTAACTCCGTGGGTCGCTGCTGCGTAATGTCTCTGGTCACAAATACTCGCGTTTTTGGGTGATCACTTGTCTGTGTGTCCAACCCCACTCTTGTTGCCATTCAACTTCTCGCTCTGCCTGCAAAAATCCACACAAAACACACATAGAAAAATAATTTTGCAACTCAACCAAAAGTGAGGTTATGTTGTACATCACACAACATTTCTATTCACAATTGCAAACAATTTTCCCAGCTTTTCACACAAACCTTCAACGTAGAATCCCTTTAGGATGTACTGGGTTTACTTTTTAGGAAAAATCATCACGCTTTAAGGCACTTTTTAGGGAAATTTCCTTCCAAGGGCTACAAGAGAAAGAAATGTTTTCGAACAGAGCCCCATTCCCCATAAAAAAATATTCGAAACAATCAAGCGCGTTTAGAAAATAACGGTTACTCTGTTCGCGTAGCGCGAATTTTCTTCGCGATTTCTTATCTTTTTTTTTACAAAATGATTTTTAAGATTTTATTTATAATACAATAGAAAAATGGAAGCTGTATGGCAATTCCAATGGTAAATATTAGTTTAATTTTCGTAAGGATTTTAACGTAGTCAAAGAAAAAATAAGAATCAAAACGTCGCTGGAAAACAGAACAGGAAGGAAAATTTTATCTTTTCTAAAAGCAACAACTTTTCTAATTTTTCCCCACTAACTCCAGGGAATTTTCGTTCAAAACTCTGACATTTTGTGCTTAATAAATTCTAATCACCCTCAAACATTTTTTTTAAATAAAGAAAAATATAATTAATAAAAACGATTTTGCTGCAAAATTAAATTGAAAAAAAAAAAATAAAAAAAAAATATGAAATGAATTTGCTCCTTTTCATCTGAATTACCATGGAGGGAAAATTTTGGGAAGATTTAACAATTTATTACCCCTAGAAGTTATAATAAAAAATTTAAATAATTTTCTCAATATAAAATTATTTACATTTTCTTTTTTTTCTCATTACTTTGTTTTTGTTATTTGTTAATACTTACACTCCCGCGTATATTCTTCACACAGCATCTTCACAATTTTTTTAATAATTGTTGTGAAAAATTTATCAAAAAAAATCAAAATATCTTTTACGTACATTTTGTTAGAGAGATTTTAAAATAATAAATAAAAATAAAATTAAAAATCTTGTTACAATTTTTTTGGAATAAAATTCTTTCTTTTTTGCAACAATCTGCAAAGTAAAACATTCATCTCTTTTTGCGTATTTTCTTACAAACTAATTTGTAGTTTTTGATCATTTTTATGGATAGAATTTACAATGAGAAAAAAATAATTTTTAAGATATTAACAAGATCGACAAGATCTGATGCAGATCATAAAATTTTTCCCCTAATTTAAAGGCTTTATTAACCCTTCTGTGTTAAGAGGTCAGTCTTGAAGGGAATAGTTATTGGAATATAGAAAGTGATAAGATACATTAAAAAATATTTTATAAAAAAAAATTGAAAAATATTCTCACAGCCAGATTGATAATTTTTCTTTTAAAAGAAAACTCTTAAAGAATTTCCTTTAAAAATTACTTCTCCCTCCTAAGAGCTCTTACTTTCGTCTCTTTTTTTTCACAAAGAGCTCCTCTAAGTCTCTGTACAGAAATCCTTTCTTGCAGTGCAAGAAGTGCTTTTGCAACAAATTTTTCTTACGTTTGATTTTGTACAATAAATACATGAGTAGGAAATAAATAAAAAATAAATAGGAAATAAATACAAAAATACAATTTTTGCAGGTTTTTTCACATACATTTTTACTTCTCTAAATATTAATTGAATTCTTCTTTTCATCTTCTTTTTTTTTTTTCACCAAACATTACATTCTTCTTCTGCTACCTCCCACGGCGTCCAGCGGTGTCTTCCTTCCTTTTTCTTTCGCCGAAGGAAACTTCTTTTACGCGACACTTGATTTTTTTTATTAATTTTCTTTTTAATATTAATATTATTTTTTTTAAATTTTATTTGTTTCAACACCTACAGCCGTACGAACTGCACAGAAACTCTTAAGTCAAACACAATTCCGGACAAAAAAAAAAGGATTTTTCTTTGTAAACTCCGCACTGAAAGGTCCACTCTTGCACTTCTTTCACGCACTCACAGTAAATGAAATGCATTTGTAATCTCAACAACAAAAAATCAGCCACATTTAGTTCCTTACAGCAGTCGCACGGGAATTATTTTCTTTTTTTTTTAATACAGCGATTAACTATTAATCCTCCTTTTAATTTATGTTAAAGTTGAAGAGAAGATTTTGTTGTGTGTGTGTGTGTTGAAGAGTTCAATGATGAGGAAGAGGGAATTTTTTTGGAGGAGCCAAAGTTCTGGTGATTCTTCTTGTGTTTTAATGACGCGAACGATGCTCATCACGATCCTGCCGTCTGCCATCGTCATCCCGTCGGATGCGTTCTCTATCGCGTGCTGGATCGGCATAGTACTTCATGTCCCCACCACCCAATTCTGAGGATTTTCGCGGTCGGGAACGACTATATTGCAGCAGAGAAAAAAATCCCCCAAAAAGAATGAAATTTTTTTCTCGCAAAAAATTACATAATAAAATATCAACAGGGTGTGTTTATCTGACTGAAAAACTTTGTATTAATCGTCAAAATTCAGATTATTCTTTATGATTCAGATTATTCGTTAAAATTCGGATTATTCGTTAAAATTTAGATTATTCTTTAATTCAGATTATTCTTTAAGATTCAGATTATTCGGTAAAGTTCAGATTACTCTTTAAGATTCAGATTATTCGTTAAAATTCGGATTATTCGTTGATATTCAGATTATTCGTCAAAATTCAGATTATTTGTCAAACTTCGGATTATTCGGCAAGATGCAGATTATTCTTTAAGATTTAGATTATTCATTAAAATTTAGATTATTCGTTAAAATTTAGATTATTCGTCAAAATTCAGATTATTCGCTGATATTTAGATTATTTGTCAGAATTCAAATTATTCTTTAAGATTCAGATTATTCATCAAAATTCAGATTATTCGTTAAAATTCGGATTATTCGTTTAAAATTAGATTATTCGTTGATATTTGGATTATTCGACAAAATTCAAGTTATTCGTTAAAATTCAGATTATTCCTTAAAAATTCAGATTATTCGTTAAAATTCGGATTATTCGTTGAGATTCGGATTATTCGTTGAGATTCGGATTATTCGTCACAATTCAGATTATTCGTCGAGATTCGAATTATTCGGCAAGATTTGGATGATTCGGTAAAATAAATCGAAGTATTCGACAGATAAACACCCCTTGAATATCCACTTACCTTTCATCTCTGTAGTGTTCAGTTATTCCACTTGCATCACCCACACTGCCACCCCCACGATCGCGACTTCTTGATCTGTCACGCCCTTCGCGAGTACTCTCTCTGTAGCTGCTACTCTCGCTGTGGTACCTCCTGAATTTAAAAGCCAAGAAATATATGTTTTTAAAATCACAAAAGTAGGTTTAGCTACATCCACGCCACAAGAGGGTTTGAGTCTCGGCTAAGACTAACTCAGTCGATTCATCGACCATTGGTTAATTTAAATGAATTTGAATTAATTCCGTTGGATTAACGGTGCACCCGAAGAACACCTAAGTGTTCACTTGATGAGAATAACAACTGATGGGATTTTTCAGACACAGTATAGGCCACCGTCCTTACACAAAAGAATTTTTAAAAAGAAAATCAATTACTAACCCTTCACGATCTCTGTCCCTTTCACGATCACGATCACGATCGCGTTCGCGTGATCTCTCACGGTATCTTGATGTGGATCTCTCACGTCTTGCACGCCTGTGGGAGCGTTCACGTGAGCGTGATCTCTCGCGACGACTGTAGCTCTTTGTCTCAATGCCATGTAATGTATCCTGTAAGGAGCTAATGAGGATCTTGCAGCGCTCATCTTGTGCCACCTTTGACTGTTTTATCAGTGAAATTGCCGTCACAAGTGTCTCAATGGCTGATGAATACTCTCCGGCTGCTGCATCGGAAACGGCCCTGAAGATTTAAAAAACAGAAGAAGGTTTTGAGATTTTTTTTCTCTGTGTGTGTGTTAAAATGAGTCTTCACCTGGCAATGGCTGAACTGCTGACGGTACGATTTCGCGCCATAATCTCCTCAAATTCCACCTCACTGACTTGCGGCGTTGGTATACCCTGCTCTGGGAATGGAGGTCCCACGGGCTTGCCTGTTGGTCCCGGCCATGGGCCACGTGGGGCGCCTTGATTGAAATGCGGCGGCGGATGGGATTGCATATTCTGCTGCGGTCCACCGTGTGGGGGTCCAATAGGGGCATGTTGTGGTGCTCCCGGACCACCGGTCTGATTGAAGAAGGCCGGATTCACGTGTGGCGCCGGCTGGGGATGCGGTGGATGTGGTGGACCGACCATTTGCTGCTGCGGCGGTCCACGAGGGGGACCTTGCATATGTGGTGGGCCCTGGGGGTGCCCCTGTGGTGGTCCCTGACCCGGGAAGCCACCGTGCATTGGTGGCCTATTCCACTCTGGACGCACCCCACGTGGTGGCCCTCCTGGTCCGCCCTGGAACTGCGGATTAGAGACCAAAAGTTGGGAAAATTTTCAATTAATTTTTTTGTCCGTTTTGGTTTTTTTTTTTAAGTTTCATGGAAAATTAAAAGAAACAAATCAGGAAAATTGTAAAACATTTTAGTAAGAAAAAAAAATCTCTGCAATAGGTCTATTTTAAGTTCTATACCTAACACAAAAATATATTCTTACTTTTTTTTTTACAAGATTCTCATTCGTTTTCTTTTCATTTTTTCCTCATGCATTAAATTCCTTTTTGTTTAAATCTTCTTTTTGAATAACTTTTTTTTCAAATCTAACAAAAATCTTTGTTAAATAATAAAATAAAATGTAAAAATATTTTTTTCTGGGGAGAAGGGGCACTTTTAGGACATTGTGCATTACCATTGGTCGATGCTGAGGCGGTCCAGATGGGCCTCCTGGCATGGGGCCTCCCTGACGTGGGGGCCCAGACGGTCGCGGCGGTCCATTCCATTGACCTTGATTTTGGAACCTCGGTGGTCCCTGAGGTCCCTGCGGCGGCCCCTGATTCATATGCTGCCCTCCCTGGTGCATCGACATCTGGATTTGACCACAAAAAATCAGCAAGTTTTTTCAATTTTTATATTTTTCATTTCAGTCTTTTCTTTTGTTAATTTCACATTCAATTTTTTTTTGGTTTTTGTTAAAACACAGAACTTATATAGTTTTACTCAACTATTCATCTACCTACTAAAAATATAGTCATTAGAATGATTAGAATGAAAATAAAATAACAATTAAAAATCTATGATAGAGAATTAAAAAAAAATTAATAAATATTTATTTAACAGGCCTAACAATCAGATTTATTTTGTTCCGCAATCGACGAAAATAAAAACTTCTCTAAAACTTTTTTTTAAAGATTTTTAATAAATAAATAAAAATTAATAATAAACAGATAACAGATTATAAAAAACCCTGATAAATAATAAACAGGTGAATAATAAATTATATATAAAATCTTCTTTCTTTGAAGTTTGATAATCTTTTGATTACTACATAATCCGAATAAATAAAATTGATATTTTCTTTAAACATAAACACAAATAAACAAAAAATATTTAACTTCTAGTAATCCTGAAATTCTTTTTAATCATTTTTTTTTAATTTATTAAATAACTTTTTTTATAAGAGAAAAAGCTTTTTACGTTAAAGCTAAGAAAAACAATTAAGAAAAATAACTTGATTGTTTCAGAGAAAACATTATGTGCATAGTACAACGGTTAGAGTACATTCCTTTCACTGTTAAAATCTCAGGTTCAAATCTAGCAAAACTTTTTTTTATTTCTTTTTTTTTTTGTATTAATTTAATACCTACATATTTTTTCATGCATAAAAAATAGGAATTCTTGTGTTAATTTCTAAGAATTCTTTAACCTTTATTTTTCTTTGTGTAATTTACTTGAGGTTTTAATAATAAATATGTAGTTAGAAATTTTCATAAATTATTTAATTTTTTTGCTTATAGAAATTCAAAGAAAATTTATTTATTAGTTTAAAAACCTTTCACATCCATAATTAGGGTAAATCCTTCATTACAAAAAAAAGGAGAATTTCAACTTTTTTCACAGAAAGAAAAATAATTTTTTTGTACAATCTTATGGGAAAAAGTAATTTCCCAATTTTAGTTTTTTTAAATCAGTTTTTAACGTGTTAAATATTCCATTAAAGATTATATTATTCTGTTTTCATTTTATTTAACCCAGAAAATATTTTTATTTTAAAGCCACTTTTCTTAATGCTTGTCTACTCCTTATAGCTTATATAAAATTAAGGAAATTGTTAAGTATTTTTATCTTGAATTTATAGAGATAAAATCTTCTTGTCTTTGTCTTGTAGAAAATTATTCATTCTCATTATTCTTTTAGATACATTTAGAGAGCTCTTCAAGCTGCCCTGGTGGGGCGGAAGAGATGAAGAAGAAGAATAAGATGGGGAGACTTTGAATCTTACCTCCATTCGGGGTCCGCCGGGTCCTCCGGGCTGTCCGGGTGGTCCACCGGACATTCTCGGTCCCTGCATATGCGGTGGCCCACGAATATGGGGCGGTCCATTGGGATTCATCATGCGCGGCTGATGGCCAGGCGGTGGGCCGCCTGAATGCGGTGGTGGGCCTCCCATTGGTACGGGCCCACGTGGACCATTCGTCGGCGGTGGATTGGGACGCGTCTTCTGCTGACTCTCAAACTGATTGAGCGCCTGCTTCGTGGCCGGAGTAACCATTGGTACCTGCCCGTGCATCGTTTTCTTCGGCAGACGATCCATCGTGAGGCGTACGCTCGATTCGGAGCCGAGAGTGATCACGCAGAAGCCCTTGGATTGCCCATTGGCGCGATTCTCGAAGAACTTCACCTCTTGGAAGTCCTTTACGCCAATATCTTCAATCACATCCGCCATATCTTGGTCCGTTGTCCACTGAAAGTATTGATTTTTCATTAAAAGACTTCTTCGTGAGTTCTGGTAGGTTTTTTTTTATTAGGTAAGAAGCTTTAAGGAATGCTTCTGTGAATCAGGGAAAGTCTCAAGAAGAGGAAGAAAGGATGCTTACCCAGTTGAGATTCCCAACGTAGAGCTGATAGCGTCTCCCCATGTGAGTGGGGGCCAAGTTGTTGCCAATATGGTGGTAACCTCCGTTTGTCTCGGAGCTCTCGGATCTATCTAATGAGCGATCTCCACCGGGGGCTCCGGTATCCGAACGCGGAGTCCCTCCCGGCTGGCTGGCCAGTACATCATCGTACAAATCCACCCCTTCCCCACCAAATTCATCCTGAAACAGAGCACAAATGCAAATTACAACCTCTTCCTACCCCGGAAGCAACATTATGTACTGAGGAGGATGCTGACCTTCTGATTGTAATCCTGATCTAAATCATCAGCGTATAAATCTATCGAAGCATCCGCCATTTTCTCGACGCCGGGTTCCACGTACTTTTTCACCCCAATTCCCAGCACTTTTGCACAAAACACCGCTGCAGGTCGCGAAAGAAAGCCCCAGAGAATGGAAAACACGTACAAATTTTGCCAATATTTACCGAATTTTTGGGTAAAATCGACTTAAGAAAAAAAGCAACGCCACTTCCCGGAGTCACTCTGGGATTGTCACGCGAAATTCGAACGAAAGGTTCGAAACGTTCGAAATGTCTTCGAAGGAAAATGTTTAGAATTTCTTTTTTTACGCATGTTGCGTAATTTATTCTTCATTGTGTAATTTTTTGCAACTTTTCTAAGAAAGTTTTAATTGAAAAAAGTTAATAAAGGTAGTTTATGAAGATATTGGAAGGAAATATTGAATTTCACAGACTTTATTAAAAAAAAATCAAAAGAAAAATTCCAAGACGTGTAGAGAAAAGAATTTTCTACCTGCGCGTAGGATATCGAAAAACTTTTCGAACTCTCGGGTTTTCGAAAATATCGCAAAAGTCACGACAATTTCCGGCTTCTTTCTTTTCTCCACGCGACACAGAAGAACGTGGACTGTTTATCAAGTTTTCCCAAAAAAGGTGAGAAAATACCTCAATTTCATTGGAAATTTTTATCAAAATTTTTAGTAAAGAAGTCTAGATGTGCAGTGTGATAAAAATTCTTTTAAAAATCCGGTTAAAAATTTTTTTTTGCAGGTGAATTGACAGGATGGTGAACCAGAGGATTCCATCTGTCTTCTCCAAGACCTACGTGACCCCACGTCGGCCATACGAGAAGGCACGTCTTGACCAGGAGTTGAGAATCATCGGAGACTACGGTCTAAGGAATAAGCGTGAAGTATGGAGGGTCAAGTACACGCTCGCCAAGATCCGGAAAGCCGCTCGTGAGCTTCTCACGCTGGAAGAGCGTGACGACAAGCGTCTTTTCCAAGGTAATTTCTTCTAGATTCATCTATTCATAATACTTTTCCCGCTAAATGATGAAAACTCTTGACACCTCTTATCTGAATATAAGTATGAGAGACTTTCGTAACAATCCTACACTGAGGCTTTTCTTAAAACATAACCTCACTTTTCCTTTCCGGAAGCACGGATCTTAAGAAAATGTTGTATTTCTCTTACAGGAAATGCCCTTTTGAGACGTCTCGTACGTATTGGTGTACTCGATGAGTCCCGCATGAAGCTCGATTATGTTTTGGGTTTGAAAATTGAGGATTTCCTGGAGCGTCGTCTGCAGACTCAGGTGTTCAAACTTGGACTGGCCAAGTCCTACCATCATGCTCGTGTACTCATCCGTCAGAGACACATTCGGTAACTACATTTTTCATGATCTTGGCGCTGTCCTGTGAGAGAATATTTCTTGTGGTGCCACTGATTGTGGGGCTGAGTGGATCAAGAATGGAAGGATTCATTCCCTGAAAAACATGGGAAATGATTCCTCCCATTTAGCTACTTGGCTCTCAGTCACGCCCATTGATTGATCTGTCTGTAAATCAACTCCCGGAAATTGTCCGGGATTGATTTAGAAAATAAAATCCAACGGATTACATGCCGTAAGTACTAATCAAAGGGAAATCCATCCCAGAGCCTTTTGTGAGTATAAGGAGATGGTACATGAGATGCCGCTCCTTGACAAATAGAAGGCTAAATTAATATCCTAAAGCGTTAATCATAAACTGTTGGCTAATAAGCGACTGTTTATTTCATAGTTAGGAGACAAAATTAATTTTCTTCGTTTTTTTTTTTTTTGTAAATTAAAGGCTAGGATTGAAATCTAACAAAGTTTCCTCCTGGAGGATTTGCAATAAAAAATATTTTATTAATTTGTCTTCCGTAGTGTCCGTAAGCAGGTGGTTAACATCCCATCATTTATTGTCCGTCTGGACTCGCAGAAGCACATTGACTTCTCAGTGAAGTCACCCTTCGGTGGTGGCCCACCTGGTCGTGTCAAGAGGAAGAACCTGAAGAAGGATCAAGGTGGTGCAGCAGCTGAGGAAGAGGAAGAAGATTAAGCCAAAAAGTGGCCGAATGCATTTTATTCACAAAAAAAATGTATAAAATGCAATCAGAATAAAGTCTCTTCTTTGACGAGGATGGATTTGTTTGAATTTTGTTCCCTAGGGGACAACATATCCTCAGGTGAGGGATGGGGGCGACAAAACCTTCTTTTTAGGGGACGCATGCGTTCTTCCCGCGCGTCGTTGTCCTGTCATGCTGTCAGTTGCGGGCGGAAAAGGATTCAACGAGGAAGTTTGCTGGTAGGAAGATTTTCCGTGGGGATTTTTGGAGGACTCTGGCTCGTCGTGGGGGAGTTCTGGTGTGTAGGTGGATTGAGTTTGTGTACGTTGGTGGTTTCGGGAGGGAATTTCGCGCGCGGTTTGTGAACTTTTTGTGTTCTTGGCGGTGGAATAGTGTGTGGGGACATACGTGCAAGAAGAAAAATCACCAAGGACAGCCACGAGAGGTGAGTGCATTGTCGAGGTCCTGCCAAGGATATTTTTCTCTTTCATTTGGTTCTGTGAGCAAGCACGGTGGCATTTTGCAGAAAAGAGGGTTTGTCGCAACGCAGGGTGCTGCGGAATCCCCCGCCTCCGAATGCAGGCGCGCTTGAAATTGATCCTTGGGTATGCAAGTGCTCGCTAGCCGAAATCGATTCCCTTCCCTGTGAGCACGGGGATGTGCCGAGGAAATGCCGTAGCTATGGCAACAAAGGGGCATATGGGGTGAATTTTTGCATGCATTGCCGCGTAAACAGAGCAGGATGGGATAATTTCACCCCCTCGTGAGAAATTTTTCACAACAGAAGCACGCGACTGCCCATGCCAATGTACTCCGCCGGGGGTGGGTGCAAAATAGCACGACACTCTCTCTCCGTAGGCCCAAACCAAAGTTTAATGACTTCCTATGGATTTTTTCTTGGGCTCCAGAATTTTTCTTTCTCACCCGGGGAGTCTCATGATGAGTGAGAGGATGGGGAGGTGCCTGATTGACCTGAATGACTTACTTTCCTGTGGGTTGAACATGGGGGGGCTCGTTGGCAAGAAGAAAATTCTAAAAAAGGTTTTTTATTTTAATTTTGTAAATCTTAAAATTTTCTGGGATTTTTTTTTGATATAATAAAGGCAATTAAAGACTGATTTTGATAACTTATTTTTTTCAAAAGAAGTTTCCAGTAATTTTCCATGAATGAATTTCCTGAATTTCCATTTGTTTGAATGTAAAATAATTAATTTGAGACAAATTTACGTTTAAAAATAAATCGTTTAAATGGTTCATCAAACGGTTTAAATTCCTAAAATCGGTTTATGATATTCTTAGGTTTTCTGAACCAGAAGAATTTTCTCTTTGCCTAAAGAACTTATATAATTCATAAAATTTCCCAATTTCTCAATCTAAAGAACTTAAATCATTTCCTCGTGAGTTTAGGGTGCTCACAGCACCACATTGTTACCATGGAAGTGACCTCTTTTCTGACCTTCCTTCCGCTTCCTTTTCAATGCAAAAACAACCGAAAAAAAAAGATGTGGCTGAGATAACCCGCAGAGAGACAACGGGCAGAGTGTGAGCATGTGGCCAGGATTAAGTCGGCAGCAAGAGAATTTGAGTCAGCAGGAGACGCTGGCGGATGCAGAGCATATTTCAACCATTGCCGGAAGTTTAGGATCCATCGGAACACTCTCTCAGGTGAGGAAGAATTTTCTTTTTTTTTCTCCCTCTATTTTCAATTCAATATCCTGGCATGGAAGGAAATTTGCCTGAATTCCTTGGTTTTTCCACATGGGCAGTGCATAATGTAGGTACATACATAAACATAAATTCTTCACTCCCATGTGCAATAAATCGAGTTGAGCAGAGACATGAAAATCACCCCTAAACATGCAATCTCCCACCCAAACACCTTCCGGACGAACTTTTACTAAAGATTTTTTCTTTTGTGAGCTTTTTTCGCTTTTCTTTTAATTGAATTCTTGGTCAATGGAATTTTATTTATTTATTTATTTTATTTTTTGGGAGTTTTTTATTTGCCAAGATGGCCGAGATGGCCGATTTAAGTGAAAGATCTTAACTTTCTTAATTAATTAAGAGAAGAAAATTGAAGCTTTAAGCTTTTAGAACACTTTTCTGAAAAGAAAATTTCGTTAATAAATTAAAATAATGGGTGATGATTGTGTTTGAAATTGACAAAGATAACGTTTGAATACTCCAGATGGCGGATGAAAGCCAAGGAAGCCAAAGGGTTCCATTACAGATTTCAAGTTCAAATTAATTTAAAAAAAGAACAAAAAAGCTTATTTTATAAACAGTTCTTGCTTTAGTGAAAGTTTGGTTGATTTTAAACATTTTAAAACACCTCCCTTCTGCTTCTTGAACATTTCATTAAATAAAAACCAATAAAACTTATTCTCGAATTCAATAAAAAATGTATTTTTGCTGATTTTCTTCAATTTTAAATTCTAAGAAAATCTTTAGAAAATTAATGTTAGAATTAGTAAAAATATCATTAATTTTTGTCTTTTTTTTAATAAAAAAATTAAAAGGTAAATTAAGTACCTGGCGCCTCCACAGAATGCTGAAATAGGAAGTTTTATTAAAAAATACATTTCCGTTTGATATGTAATCAAAAATTTAAGAACTTCCTCGAGATTCCAGGTAATCCTAACTAATCTATCAAATTCTAGTCTCCATTTAATTTTTTTTTCTATTCAATTTATAAGCATTAGTTATTAATAAATAAATTACCAAGCGTCTCCACTTAATCTTCACAGATATCTTCATGTTTTAGAAGCATTTTATTGAAGAATAATCCTCTCGGGATTTTCTTTTTGAGGATAAATTGCAGAAAAATGAGCAAAAATAAAACACACAGAAAGGATATAATTAATCCTTGCAGATAGAGTTGAAGATTGATTCCTCGTGAGACGACGACTATACAAGTTTCAAATTATCCGTATACAATCCGCTTTAAGACATGCTATATGTATACCTACTCTACTCTTTCGATTAATCCAGCAAAAAGGGGTTGCAGCGAAAGGGGGTACACGTTGAATTTAGAGGTTTGCTGTGTTCTCAATTCACCCATATATATATTTCCCAGTCAAGTCTTTCGTGTGGTGTATGGTACCATCGTCAAATGGGGAAGAAAATCAATAAGCCAACACGCTAAAGGGGTTTGTGGACTCTTTGGTTAATTTTCGGAGGTTGAGGGAGGGGTGAGAAAACAAACGTTTAAACAGAAAAAAGGGAAATTAATGGTAATGGCTTTTTTTTAAACTTATTTAATTGTTATGTCTGTCTGTTGATTGGGAACGTGAAAAATTGCAGCGGGGTGGGTTAGCTCAACGTCCAATTTTTCTTTCAACCCTCTTGCAATTTTCAGTGTGCCGATGAACCCGTCTACGACACTGACCACACCGATCTCAATTCTGATTACGATGAAGCTGAACTTCGGAGAGAATTGCTGAAGGATGTAAGCAAAAACTTTTCCCCTTTAACTCACTAAACTTTATCAAAAAGCTCAAAAGCTCTTCTAACGTTTTTTCTTTCTCCCTTTCATGCACAGAAATGGCGTCAACTTTTTGACACGGTGAGTAATTAACTTCTTTATATTTTTTATTCCCCTTTTCTTGCACAGAGGGTAAGGGTTGGGTGGGGAAGAAAAAACGCGGAAATGCGCGGTAATGTAAAAAGAGGAAATTACAAACAATTGTGTACACATATACATAATAAAATCCAATATGTTTGAATACGAATAATTTAGTTAGAAAAATAAATGGATTGTGGCTGTTTCGTGACGATTTATTGAGCTTCCTAGAAATCCTCAAGTATAATATTTATTTAGTTTTTTTTACACATTCGTGTATAAACGACTTTTGAACTCAAACCCCGGAGCTCTTACCCCAAAAGGGGAAAACTATATACATACCTACATTCGTTTTACCGGCAAATAAAAGAGTTCGGATTAAGTGAAAGAAAATCATTTATTTCTTGTTTTGCCCCGGTGCTGTGCTGCTGAAAAAAATCCATAAGAGGCTTATGTGGAAGCCCCGCATAAAACCATAAACTATGCAGATTATTTTACCTTCTCTAATGCTTTCTTTTTTTTTTGCTCATTCTTTGCACCGTAGATTGATCCTGAAGGATTTGGCGAGATACCTGTAGATGATTTTATAAATGCCTTAAAAACACCTGAAATTCAATCACAAGTGCCTCTCAATAAACGTGAATTGCTGCTGGAACGTGCCCTGAAATCGAAAGGACCAAAAGGATCCGGCTCGGTGTCCTTTCAAGAATTTGTAAATGTGGTGAGTAATTAATACTTTGCATACAACTTTATTAAATTTTCAGGACACTTCTTTTTGCATAAAATCCTTTTCCATGCCAAAGCTTTTATTTTCCTTGAAAAAAGCTTTGCGAAGTGTGTGGGAAAATGCATAAATATTTCATATGAAGAGAACAGGAAAATTATTTATGTGGTTTATGTGTGAATTGTAGGGATTAAAAATTAATTAAAACATCCCCATATCTATTAGTTGGTATACCACAAATGTGGCATACCAAGTATTTTTCAATGAAAATTGAAAGAGAAAGAAAATTTCTTTTGAAAGATTTTTTTCCTTGAACTTTATGATTAATTCAAAGAATCAAGAAAATGATTTTCCTGATTTTCTCTTCCGCGAAAAATCGTGTTTATATTAAACTAGCTTTCTACGAAAACAGTAGGAATATAATTCATGATTTTGTTCCCCTTTAACCCAACAAATAAATATCTCTCACAAATCGTGAAAAATAAACCAACATTGAAAATATCCTTTGATTTCCTTTTATGCAAATTTAATAAATTCGTCTCACACTGGAGGTCTGTTAGAGACTACATATACCTACATATATTGTATATTTTATGTCAAGTTTGCGTGTCACCGCTCACATGTTGTATATCGCGCATACAACATAAATTAGTAAATAAAACCTCTCCTCTTGCGCGATGTCTTGTTAAAATAAGGAGGCACACGGAGAGAGGCACATACCTATCTTTTTTTCACTCTCTCTCCAGATTAAATTGTTAGACGTCGTGTCTAACATTTATTACACCAGCTCTATACCGGATGTGAGGGGGTGGGTCATTTTTGTGGGGTGACTCATACGATATTAAAGTGTGTCTATTCCTTCCCCCCGATGTGTACGACACCAAAACTACCCCAAGGTGAAAGAGCTTATGACAAATTAATCTATTTAACGTTGAAGTATATTTCATTGTGGGGTGGCATTGTTGAAATTACTCATTTGGGGTGTTTTTCACCCTGAATTTCATTTCCTCTCCTTCTCACTTTTAGGGGATTATTTGAATTTTCGCATTAATGCGAGTCAGCGTAATTTTTGCGTGAAACTTCTCCCTTCTCGTATAGTTTTTTAACTCACACCTTTTACCGAGGGGACGATTCCCCCAATACCCGCGAAAAAGGGTTAGTTATTCAGGAAAATTAATTGGTTGTACTATCCTTCACTGTTTTATTTCTTTCTTTCAAAGATAATTCTTTCATTTTGAAATTGAATAAATATTTATTTTATTTGTGAAAATTATAGACAAATTCTGCAAAAAAAACTGAAATAAAAATGTCAACTAATTCCTGCAATGACTAACCCCTTTTTTGGCGGTTTCAGCGAGTTTTGCAGTGACTCCCTCGAATGAAATAATGATAATCACCATTGGGGCGGTGCTTTTTCACATCCCAAGGGCTCGATTTTCTGGGTGCGAGACACACGATCGATGTTTTTGGCCTCTTTTGTTGGGGCACTATAAATTTTCTATTGTATATTCCACCATCACCATAATAGCAAAACTATTCTCCTGGGTCGATATATAAATTTTGTGTTTTATTTTCACATTAAGTTCTTTTTCTGCCCCCATGAGGAAGATTCAAAAAACCTTCTTTTGTGTATATACCTTTAGCTTCTCCTCCACAAAATCTTCCATTCAAACCTCTGAAAAACTTACCTTTTTTAGCATAATTTGGAAAAGCTACATACATACATATGTATAGGTATGTAAAAAAAAGCTCTCTTTCTACATAATATTGTTAATCGAAATTGAGTTTTCCACTTGAAGAAATTTTCCAATTTATCTTACCCTAGTTACGGAACTGATTTACATTTTTGTATACCACCTGAATGAGGAAGCATTTTGATGGCACAGCGAGTTGGTGGGCAGGGGTAGTTGAATGTATCCACCTGCTGGTTTTGACTTCCATTTGGAATGTTTGGATGACATGAATATTGAACGATAGTTTCCCACGAATTTTAGTGTAAAATCTGCATTTTAAAGAAGCCTTCCGTCGAAGTTGAAATTCCCGGGATGGAATTGCAAATTTGCTTTTCAGATTATAGGGTGACTCCATTAAATTTCCACAACCATTCGATTGGATTTTCACGGGATTGAGAAGTGAACAAAAAAAAAACTCTTCTAATTTGCATTAAAGTTGCAGCTCAAAAAGATCAATTGGCAAAGCCATCAGAAAAAGCTTCTTAAAATTGAACTTTTCTTTTGATTTGAGAAAAAAAGTAAATCCTAATACTGTTTAATCATAAACCTCATAAAGCTCATAAAATTCTTAGAAATGTGGAATGAGTGCTTTTTTTTACTTCTTCCTTGAAGCAATTTACACTTCAATCATTTTTACCGCATCTCTCTTAAAATTCCTCCTCAATGGTTCTTGAAAAGTTAATTTCAAGCCAATTTCAGATGAGTAAACAAAACAATCAATTTATCATTTTTACCTCATTTTTCTCACATTTCTCAATGTGCGGCATTTTTTCTGTGTAGGAAAAAAGTAGCTTCCATAACACCTTTAGAAGAATAAAAAAAAGAGGTATACGTATCTTTCTCTCTCACAATTCCACAAGAATAAAATGGATGGACAATTTTCCTTTTACGATGTTGATTTAGAAATTCTCCCGTGTAAACATATGCGTGGGAAAAGAATGGTGCGAAGGATATTATATAATGAAAAATAAACAACATTTCAAGTTGTTTGGGATCTTGAGGAGTCATCGATATATAATCATCCCTCAACACGGGAAAGATTGACTTTTAAGGAATTTCCTTTTAGAAGATGAGCCTTTCTTCTTCTATTTTTTTTTGCCATACTTCTTGTGATTTTTCCTCAAAGTCCCTGCCACTTGTGCAGGACACGTAAAGGAATCACACACAAAAATTCACAAAAGTTTCTTTTTGTTAGTATGAAATGAAAGGTAAATACGTAAGAAAATAAAGTTCTTCCCATTTGGGGATTTTCTAGAAGAGAGATTCGGCTTTTGTAAGGCAATGCTGGGGAATAGGAAAAAAAAGAAGAGCATAAAATGTGTAAAAATTCGTATTAGTTTGACCAAAAGTCACGTTCTGGAGGCGGGAACAATTTGCAATTTCTGTGAAATTGGACAATGTGCTGTTGTGAGGCAATAGATGTTTATGGAGGGTACAAAAAAGAGTGGCCGCCTCTCACGTACATCACTATTCAATGGCACCTTATTTGGTGAAATATACTTCTTCAAGTGAACGCATTTATTGTACACAAAATGGAGAATGAAGACTTTGGGATTTTTTGGGTTGTTTGCGTACAGAAGTGGATAATTCAGTATGTATACAATTCGGGTATTCAAAAGATTTTAAGGAATTTCTTTAAGAAATTAAGAAGATTTTTAACAAAAGAAGGGGAAAATATTTAGATCGAAAAATTTGAGCTTTCCTCACAAAAATTTTCAGAATTATTTAAAGTTACGAATTTGCAGGCTTTTCTACAGCACCCTACTGTATTTTATTGCAATTAACAACATAATCGATTGATTACATTAATCCTTCTCCTCGCTGAAAGAACTTACAAAATTCGTTAGAGAAATCCAAATGAGTATAAAAATTCAAAGAAAGGTGTCATTAAAAGCTCCCATTCGTGGATCCAATAGTGTGGAACATTTCGCACAATCACGGAAGAAGTGGCAGAGGAAAATGTGAAGAAGCCATTTGACCGAAAGAGCATAATAAAGTTCAGTGATGCATGTTGGATTTGGTGGTGAATCCCGCAGTCATTTTTGGTACCCCCCTCTTGAGAGTTCCGCCATGTCATGCAATAAAATCCATGGGAAGCCAGAGGAATCACGTAATTTTTATTGCTTCCAACCACTTATTTGATTTTTCTACAGAATCGTGCAGTGTCGCGTGTAAAAAGGAAAAACTGCACACAAGAGGATCAAACTCCATTTTTCCTTTTAACGCGCGCACACACACACACCCCCCCTCATGAAAGAATATTATCCCTGATTAGGATTCTTGACACGTTTCTGCACAGAGCACAACATTTCACCTCATTCTCCCACTGTGGGGGACATGCAGGTCGTGATATGCACAAATATACAACAATTTGGAATTGTTGGCCCCCATTCTCAACCTCATCATGGGCAGAGGGACACCCAAAGAGAGAATTTCCTCTTCATTTAACGTTCCAAAAACACAATTTTGGCAAGAGAAGAGCTGCTTTGCGGCAATTCGGGGTGTTCGGTTCGGGGGATTAAGGAAATTGTCCTGATTGTCTCGTTAAGGACTATAAAAATGCGGCAGGATGAGGGAACACGAATGGTTCGATTTGCGGCATTTGGAAATCATTAATTGTATTTCCTTCCACTTGAGGTATCCACAATAGGTTTTGCGGCAAATACGAAAGAGATTTGAATAGCTCCATACCCTATTATTATGTCATAGAGAAAAGACATAAATGGTGGCTTCTTTCGTGATGTTTTTTGAGGCACATAAAATACACGCCAGTAAATTGGTCTCTCGTAAGGATGGTGAGGATTCTTTAATGCGATTATGGTTTTCTCTCCAGCAGTGTGGTACAAATAATCCTCACAATGGCTATCCCAAAGCCATGCAGATTAATTGACCATTGGAGATTTCTATCGCATCATTTCCTCTTTGCTTAAAAAAAATAAAAGAAAAATGTCCTTTTCATCCTATTTATAATTTTGCATTCTTTAAAAAAAAAAGATTTGTGTTAAGGTTTGTGAAAGTTTGTTAAATGTTTTATGTTTTTTTAAAAAATAATATTTTTTAATAACATTTCCGAATGAAGGTATTTTACAAAATTTTTCTTTGGTTTATGGCATACATATTTAGATATTTTTTCCTCGTACATAAATTAATCAAATAAATGAGACAAATTGTTTTTTACTTTAACGAATCAAAATCTTTAAGAATCATGTTTAAAAATCTATCATTGACAATGAACAATCCTTGACAAACTTACCACAAAATAATTGTCTCCATCAGAGAAGAAAAACTCATTACACTTGAACTTAATTGAGAGGAATGAAGAGATTTTTTGTCATAAAATGTGATTAAATTCGATTCTCCTTATCCTTATATTTATCCGCAGGAGTTTATTGAAAATTAATTTATTAAATCCTCTTTTGAAATCCCCATTGTGTGGTTATTACTTTTCAATGAATGGAATTCAATCATAATTGGTGAAATTTAAAAAGATTTCCTTTCACAACTAAAGGACATTCTGTTTAGGGGCTAAAGAGGAAAATTCTCTAACCCGGTTAAACCGATTATGTGTGGTGGACAATGGTTGGGATTATCTGGGGTTTCTTTGGTCAGATTGGCAAATTAGGGAATTTCTTTTAGCTCCTTCGCATACCCTCTTCTTTCTCTTATTTTGATTTCACAACATGCAAAATCCTCTTTGTCCTTTGCGCATTTGTTATTCCTCCTTTTTAGTATGATTCTTTCTGTGCTTTCCCACGCCTGATTTTCGGCTCATGGAGTAAATTAGTTGTGAGGAAGAAAAAAAAAAGGAGAATGTCTTTGCCATTATTTTTGGTCACGTTTATGGGAATCTAATCGTTCTATTTAGGAAAGTCTTCGAAGAAGCATTAACCGCTGTGCGTGGGAACTTATGTGGGGTGCTGTTAAATGTCTTTTTTTCTTCGTCCTCATTGGAGGCTTTCTTACGAATTTGGGGGAGGATTTATTGTGCCTTCTGGGGGGAAGTTTGTTGCGGAGTTTCTCTCATTTTTGCAGGAGTAACGTGAATGTCTCTATTTTCGTGCATTCCTTCAGTGTTGTCGGATATTATTCCTTTCGGTGGCATCAAAAGGATAATTTCTCATTGTACCTACACGTTCCATCTATATTGCCTCCTACTAAATAGAAAAAAATGTGAAACGAGTGGTATTCAATAAGGTGAAAAATTTTTTGGGTCTTTGACGAAGAAGTTTGAAAAAAAAAAATCCTTTATTTTGTCAATGATGAAGGAAATGAATTATTGAGTTCAAAACAGGAAGATGAAAGAGAGTTGAAAGTTGACGTGGAGGAGACAAATAAAATTGTATGTCTTAAAACCTACCGGAGAGAGAGACAGAGATCCTGGTGGGCAAAACTAAATGTCCCTGGGAGAGTGGTGGACAAGAAAATTCAGCAGGACCTGCAAGAGGCGGAAAATTACAATCAAACACCAACAAAGGCCATCCTCTTAGTGAGAGAGATCATTTGTTCACCTCCATTTGACCTCGTTACACCCCCTCGTCGTGCAAGGATATTTTTTTTTCCTGTGAACAAACACGCATTGTCTCCCGCCCCGTAAATATTTGGATTTTGTACGTCTCTGTGACGAAATTCTTCGCCAGATTTTTTTCTCAACTGTCGGTTTTTTACATGACCAAATTGCTGCGTGAAGATTTTTTTACTCGCACCTTGGCTTTTTTTTTCTTTTTCATCACCCAGAGGATTCTTTTCCCTTCACTCCCGTGGGACTCTTTCCAATAAGAGACAAAGTTAATTATGAAATAATTCGATGACAGACTGCCGCCAAGATATTTTAAAGATAATTTGTCTGTTTGGAAGATTATGGATGTGATATATAGTGATGCTTGTATTCGTGCTACATTCCTCATCGACACTAAAGAGCAAAAGTGTCCTTTAGAACATGCTCTTCCGAGAGCGTCTTAATTATGGACATATTTACATCATTTGGCTTTCTCTAACGTTTGATTTTTTAAAAATATTTTTTTCAAATAATTTTTTGCCTAATTATTAATTTCTTTTGATTTCTTAAAAAAAATCTAAAATGTTTCAACTTCAAGAGTTTTTAGACACCTAAAAACCTTTGCTAGGCTCTTCTATTGATTTCAGGACACTTTTGTTCTTGTCTGTATGTGGCGTCCCGATAAAATGATGCCCACCTTCATTAGATTTGTGATTTGATTTGTTTTATGCTGCCAGTAAAAAGAAATATTTTGAGGGACAATAAAAATTGGACGATCTGTCGCCTACACAACTACATTTCATCCAATTCCATGATGTTTGATTATCAACTCGATAGACCATGATAAATTATCGTGTGCCAACCAGAGAGATAGAGATAAATTCTTTTTCATTTTGTTTGAGAAGACAAAATTAACGATCGCTCTTTCTCCTGTGTGGTGGAAAAAGTCTCCCCAAGCATCTCAATTGCGGTGATTTACCTTTGATGTGTACTCCTACAGGGAGGGGGTGGATGGTGGATCCTCTGAGGTAAACTGTAGGTATGTGTAGGTACACATAAAATACCAAAATTATGTATGGTGTTGTTGTGAAAGCATAACACACTGCGGGAATTATGTGCTCATATATAGTTTTTGATAATGAGATAAAATGTCTGAAAGAAACACAGCTAAAAAACGAAGGCTTTTTGTGAATCTTCTGAACATTTTTTTTAAACAAACTTGGGGTGTTTGTAGTGTTGGAGGTACCTACAATTTTGAGGGAGGAAACTAACGTGATTACCAGTGGAAGGTGGTGTTGTGTCAAAAAGTTTTTACCTTTTGTTTGGTGTCCAAAAGGACGACAATGCTGCTCAATAAATCAATGTTTGTCGCATTTTGCCGCACCAACAAAACACACTGATGACCATTACTCCTGGTGAAGGATTCAGCAGATCCTCACGTTTACCGATAGAGACATAAACTGTGAGGAGGTCCTTTTTTCCTTCCCTCTATGGACTCCCATGTGGCGGACACCTCTGACCATTTATTTATTTAAAAAAAAAAATGTGAAAAGAAACCTTTAGGAGAATCTGTGTGGCTTCTAGTGGGTGGCTTTTGCAGAAAGTTTTGAGATTTTTCACAAAATTAATTTTTCCATTCATTTGAATATAAAATAAAATTTAGTGAGAATTTTCCTCGATTCGTTAGTGAATGTTTTTGGCGCTAAATTTGCTTTTCAAAACCTTCCAAATTAATTTACTTCTAATTGAGGCACATTGAGTGCACAAACAACCAAGTCCTGGCTAAATTAAATGCTGTTGAATGTCCTCGTATTGAAGAGGAGACAAATAACTAAATCATGCCGCTCTCATGGGGATGGATGAAGCTACAGCTTTGCAAAAGCAATTGTGTGTCATCATTTGTCAGTTGAATAATTTGTAATTCACCAACTAATGGGCATTTCGAAGCAAAAGCAAAGCAGAGAGAATAGATGCCAACAAGACCAGCATCCGTTGAATCCATCAAATTGTTTGCCATTGTTACACTTTCACCCATTTGATTGTTAAAATGAATTTCAATGCGTGCAGCTGCACTAGATTTTGGAACATTTTATTGGTTTCAAATGAGATTTTGCCCCATAAACTTCTGGGGAAATTTTTGCATTCCCATTGCAATTTATATAAACATTCAATGCTGATGTGCCAATGGGTGGGTGCTTTTGAGGTTTGGGATGTAGAAAGAAATAAGACTTAATATGGGGGATCAATAGTAAACCGGACATTATCATACCTTTCTTGTACGTCATACAGTATGCTTGGTAGTTAGATGTCCCATAGGGCTTTGGGCTGTACTCTGCAGCTTAAGCATTACGTTTACACGGTGGGAGTGGAGGTTAAAGAGCACGGCCTCCATATCACGATCAGCGGTCATCCGCCGACTGATCAACATCGTGTGTAATTTAATGTGCATTGTTCCCTCCGGACTCTGAACAAGACCATCCTCGTGGACCCTCAATTCCTTCGCCCCAGCAGTGGGTCTAGGATTGATTCTGCATCAGGTTTGGGTTCTATAATTCTGGCTAAATAGTGTTGAGTGAGTCCACTGAATGCGCAGAGGTTCTCTTAAAAAATGAAATCATTGAGCCATCTGTTAAAGCCAAGCTTAAGATACAACCGAATTATTCGACGGAAATACATTCATTTAAGGTATCCCGGTTAGCCGGTTGTAAAATACATGAAGAACTTGCTCCCATATTAATGATTTAGTAAATCTCTGCGGATACAAACCTTACCGATGAGGCATACCACCTTTTTAACTGTTCTTATATCAAAATATTTTTAATTTTATTAAATTATTATTTAATTTTATTAAACCGGCTAATCGGGATACCTTAAATGAATGTATTTCCGTCGAATAATTCGGTTGTTATTAGCCTAATAAGGCTTTTGATCTTAAATTTCATTTTATAGGGAATTTAAAATAGTTCTGTGGGAATTAATAGAATATATTGGAAAGAATTAAAATTAATATTGATGAAATTTAGATAATTTTTTTATTCAATTTCTAAAAAAATATGTAGTTCAATTTTCTTGAAAAATATTTGTAAGATACTTAAAAAATTAATTACATAGAATCTCATTCTTTGTTCAAATCTTGATATTTTTTAATTGGTTTAAGCCATGGCGTTTATCGGTAAAAATTAACCATTAAAAGTTCTTTAATTTCTTTTAGAAAAAAAAAACAACATAAAACTGTCATTCAAGAATTTATTAATTTGCATCCTCTTTATTTCACATCCTTCAAGTTAATTTAATTCACATTTTTCAAGTTAATTTTCTTACCTTTAAAGACGTTTTGGAATGCAATCTTTCTACACCCCTTTGCTTTGGAATTTAACTGAAACAAAAACTTCAATGAAAAGCCACAAAAAACGAATATTTTCTACATCTGTTCGAGAGAATATCAAAGAAGTTGTTTTCATTTATCCCCCTTAAAGGGTAAAGGTCCTATAAAAATGTGATTTTGGACTTTTAAATTTATCCTGCTTGAAAAAAAAACTAAACTCTTCTGAAACTGTCGTGCTCATAAAGAAAAAGATCCATATAAAGAGTGTTTGACTTTGCACAGAAGCACGAGAAAGGATATTATTTCAGTGAAGAGAGCAACTGCCGTAAAAATATGACTTCCTGGTTTACTATATATGTATACCATATAGCACCCATATATAGCACAGTGTCAGAAAAACAAATTAATATTACAACAATATTTACTCGACACAACCAACCCTCTGTGAGGAGTGGAAAGAAAAAAAAACTCTTGTCGCTTTAACCTTCTTAATGCGCATAAAATTAAAGCTGATGCTGAACTTGTCTCTCCTCCATCGCATGAGAAGTCCCAATATATTGGTGTGACCCATGCAGTTTGGATTATGTTGATGTCAGAGCACGTGCCCTTAAGTCAATATTGAGGCAAAAATTCCCGAGAAAATCCATCCCCGAAAAGAGGAAGCTGCAATATGTGGGTGCCTTTTTGGGTGTTTGGAGAGAGAACAGATGATGAACTGTGTAGGAAGATGGACTAAATGGGCTGCAAGGAAGTCAATGGTCGATTGATATTTGACACCCCTCTCAGACCAAGTTCTTTGAGTACATACATCAAAAGTCTCTCAAACATCTTGGAGACGAATCACTTTCTTCATGCAGAAAACAAACTTTTCGGGGAATCTCTTCACCATACTAATTGCAACATCTCCAATAATGTCCCTCACCTCATTCACACAGCAGACGTAGTACCTACCTACTCTTATAATGTAAAAATCTGTCTTGAGAGGCGGGGGTGAAAAATGTTGATGCAATGTGCTGTATCTTGACGAAAAATATGAATCTCGTCCTTTGTATGCAGAGTATCGAATTTCACATATTTTAAGGCAACGAAGGAAGCCCAACTCTATCGACAGCACACATCTTTCGATCCTTTCGTGTACAAGAGAGTGGGACATTTGTTCAAGGAGCAGACAGTTAATAGCTTCCGTCTCGCCCTCGTCATACTATGTACAATACATTATATATTTTATATAATTTTCTTATATTCCTTTTTGCTGGCTCTTGGTGATTTTGCTTGAATTTTTAGGTCAAGGCAGGAGAAAGTAATTTTCATAAGAAAAAATAAAAGTTTTATTAAATCTTTAATTGCAAGAAAAGATGGTTCTTGAAATGAAATAAATTTTTAAAGCTCTTTTTTTTGGAAAGATTTTTTCAAAGTTCTAGATTACGAGTACAAAAAAAATCTTGAAGATTGAATATGTTTCTTTCTAATATAAGAATGTTTCTTAGAAATAAATGTTCTTCAATAATTCCCAAATATTCTTTTGAAAAATCGCTAAGACTTTACCTTTTATTCTATTAATTCTCGAGCAAAGAAATTTACTTATTAAGCATAGAAAATTCTTCTTTAATGAAGTATTATATATTTATTCTTCTATGTAATTAAAACTGCAGTTTAATTGGCAGTTTCAACGTTCTTACAGCAGAATGTCTGTGGAAGAATTTCAATGAAGGTGCAATCGTTGATAAAATTCGTGAAATTCTTGCATTTTTTTCTGGGGCAAGGAAGTGCAAAATAAATTGAATTTTAACTTCCTCCTTCACTTCCGTGTGTGTGTGTATTAATCAAGCTCCTCAAGCTGGGTTTATCTCACCCAATCATCGAATGGAACATGTGCAAAGCGATAGGGGACAACCACATGCTCTTTGCCAATTTTTTCGGCAATTTTTTTTGTTGGCAATTTGTGTCGCCTTGAGTAATTTAATATTAATCGAATGCCCTAAAATGACCCGCGAAACTCAAGCCTTGAGCATTGCGGGGCATCTTGAAGGCGACGTCCAAGGAGGGTATACACGGGTAATCCGACTTCTTCAGAAGACGAGGCACGTGGTCAAAAGGGCGCATCTGTTGCCAATTTAAGATCCAAAAAAATTGAGAATCCTCCACATACTGTCGGTGAAAAGTTTTAAATATTAATCACAAGAAGAAATGCCTTCTGTTCCTAAAAATAAAACATGCCTAGTTGGGATATTCTCAATGTCGGGATAAATTTGGGATAAATTAGTGCGTGTGGCTTCTGTGGAAGTTGAAAAGGTGGGTAAATGCGCGCCATATGATGAATGTGTGAAAATCTAATCATTATTGTGCGATTTCTACTAGCCTCGAATACGTGAAGACTGCGGGTGAGACAGCAGGAAGAAAGATCCTTCTGCGTGATCATTAATCCAAACAAATTTTTCAAATCCATCCCCTTGGCTTGAAAAACGCCCGCGCCCCATTGTCAAAGGGAAGCTGATGGTAAAAAAGGTGTTGCAGAGGCGAATTTTTTCATCATCTGTTCCTGAGCCTTCACAGGAGCCAAAAAGAGGAAGGATGATGAAAAAAATGTGGATGGTTCCGATAATAAGGGTGAATTAAATTCATATATTTTGGACGAAAGTTCCATGGCGCGGAGGAAAAAATTCACATCTGCATTGTGAAAGAAACGGGGCCTGATGGTTGTGATCCGAGATGCCAACTACCTGCGGTTTTGTATTGATTCAGAAGCCAGCCGCTGATATTGGAGATCGGCAAAACGAAGAGGGAACATTACACACACCTCTTGCACAGAATGGCGAGTTCCGCCGGCAGAAGCTCCTCCGCATCCTGCCGCATGGCATATGGCCCACGTACGCCTCGACGGTGCTCCCTCATACCACATACCTTCACCAGCAATATCCGAAATTGATATTTCACTGGCGGCCGGTGGGTGAGCAACACAATAAGCAAAGGTGGAGGAGGAGGAGGATGATGAAAAAAGGAGAAGAATATAAAAACAGCAGCAGCCAAAGAACGTGTGCCGGAAGAAAAGCCATGGAGAGGCAATAAAGCAGTATGATGGATTGGCGAGATAAAGTGCCATTTGCCTCCCATTGAGCCTGTGCGTATGATCCCCCAGACAACGCAACGTGTAAAAAAAACAGACCCACCAATGCAATATTGCTTCTTTTGGCGCACCTTCCCGCCCCCCATTTAGGGAATGGAGTTAGGGGATTGCGTGGGTGTGCTCAATAAAATGAATTAGTTTAAGATTAAATTGTTATATTTTTATGCGTACCCTTTACTTGGTCTTTTGTAACACACAAACTTTGCACCCATTTTGGCGTTGCTTTAACCAAAACAATAAGCCTAAACACCCCCACATTTAGATATGCAAGCTTTTCTTGGCATGCAAAGCAATTATGATAGCTGCCACATTATTACATAATTATGTATTAATGTGGATTATGAACAAAATAATTTAACATTCTTTTACTTTACTTTTGTTCGGTGGAATTAATTTATCAATAAGTGATCTTTAAGAACTTTTTTCAGTCAACGTTTTTAATTTCTACTTTCTGTTTTTCTTTTTTCAATTTTCCCCATTTTTTCCACATCAAAGCCTTTCGTATAATTTATAGAGAAAAAATGCATTTTAAAATGGAAAAAGTGCGTAAAAACCTGACTTGAATTTTTAAGGCAAAGCCCAGCGAAAAGAAAAAAAATTCTCGCTCTGGAGACCTCGTAAATTATAACATAATTTCACTTAGGGATTCAACATTAATGTGGTTTTCTGTGGATTTTTTTCAAGCCTGCCCTTTTGCCTCTTTTCTCGCATATAGAAATTTGCTGCACGTGATTCTATGCTCACACCCACACAGTGCAAATGGATGTATGTATGACGAAGAAAAAAAAAGATCTACCTCTACGCATATTGCATCCGTGAAAATCAGATGCGTATCCATTTGAGTTTTATTTGGGAAGTGAGCCACGCAGGACATCTGTCACGTTGTAAATAAAGACCGAGGGGTTTTAGGCTCTCTTTTCCTTTTTTCCCTCTCTCTCGTGGTTGCCTTCGGAGGGTGTCTCGACGGTGGGGGTGTGATGAAGAGCTTCCTAAAATATCACCGATTATGAATTTTTTTTCTTCACTTCTAATTCCTGAGATTTTTACCCTCTGTGCCGCCAAGGGAACATACACAATATCAATCCTCTTGCATCCCATGTGCAGACTTTTGAGTTGGTTGGCACATGGAATCATCTGCATGAGGAATTCCTGATGAACCTCCGCGCGAGCCTGGCGCGAAGAAGAAAATGTGGGATGATCCCCACCTGAGGGAGAGATCCTTAAAACTGATTTATCACTGGCATAACCATAAACTCTGCATGTTCTCTCCGATGCAATCATTGCTTTTGGTTGACAAATATTCTAATGCTTCGCCTCCATTTAAATGTTGCAACATAGGAGGGATTTTCATTCACATTATGAGTAAAGATTATATTTAACAAGAAAATTTCTTGGTCGAAAGGCGAAGATTTCTTCTTATCCTCAATCTTTGAATATTTTGTAAAATGTAAAAGGAACAAAGAAATTTCTACAAAGACTAAAAAGAATTTTAAGGAAAGAAAAAAATTTTTCACAAAAAAAATTCATCTAAAATTCTTCAATTAAATTAAATTCCAAAGAAATATTTTGATTGACATAGTTTAATAATTTGAGGTGTCTATAAAATCTCAATTTAGTCGATTTAAAACTTCATTTGGGAGTTTCTCTTACATTCCTCCTCCTCAACACGATGTGGATGCAATAACAAGTTCATTTTGGCGCCTCCATAAAATTTCCAACCTTAACTTTAAGCTTGTGTTGTGTACAATGCAAGATAATCCCGCCCCGTGTTGGCAGACAGAAGCATTTACGTTGATTATGATGGTTAGCACGGGCTTAACCCATGGGTCAGAGGTGAAGTTCCTTCGCGCGGTATTAAAGGCAAGCGTGCCAGCCCAAATTTGGAAGTTGAAAATGATGCGAAGCGGATGAAGCAGACGAAAAGTACAAGAAGATTCTTCATGAAGAGAATCATTTAATTTGTTATGTACTTTAACGTATGATGTTTATAAATTTTCTCAGATTTTGGGCTGAAAAACTGAAAATTTAGTAGCTTAGAAACTAACGTCGAAAACTATGGAAATATGTTAAATTTTATTTTATTTGGGTGTTTAAAATCCTTCGCAGTGTTTTCATGATTACAATCTTGATGCGCGAAGTGAGAAAAGGGAGGTAATAGATCCTCCTGGAGATGACTCCATGGATAATTTCGGTCCCTTGATGGAATATAATCCCCCGAATAGGGCAGAATCTGGGGCTGAAAATCTCAAGATCAAATGACACAGACACCATGTCTAAGGCATATGCCGTGTGTTGTATTCAATTGAACAAAAATTCCCGAGTTGGTAAATGTTGCATTAAACTGCTATTAGTTGGAAAAACATAGAGAGTCCCAAATGGATGTATCCAATGTGAAACCTGACACTGATTTCTTCTTCGCCAGAAGCTCAAGGGATGGAGGACAATGGCAAACAACGTGCCAAATTGACATGCAAGATCCCGAAGCTATATTGTATGTTATGTATGCTACATATGTGTGCTATGTATGTCTATATGGCCTCCCCACTGAGAAAATCTATCGGGTGCAGAGAAACCCTCTGTATTGCCAACGATTGGAATCATGTTTGAAAATTAGTTGTGCCAATTTCAAAGAACATCCACACGAAGGCATTGGGCCCATTTGGGCTAATTTATCGGGCGGGATGGACACAAAAGGGTCACCAATATAGTGACCAGCTGTCGTATTTGCAGGACAGTCGTGAAGGACTCTCATGGGAGGACATTAAAATGATGATTTACCTCTAATGTTGCAGGAAGATTCTCTCCTAAGCACACGAGATCAGAAGTTACTTCCGTGAGGGCCCATAAAATTCCTCTCAAACATCCATCCGCAGGAAAAGTTAAATTCACTTTAAGTTTCAAAATTTTTTACGATTATAAATTGCCTATTTTTACGAGAGTCCCTTCAACTCTGTCACATTGAGTTTTCGTGTGAAGAATGAAGAAGGGTGTGAGGGAGATAAAATTCAAATATAAAATAAATTATCTATGCTGAAGCATGAAAGGGAGGTGTATGTAGCATCAACGTAACATAATTTAAAATATTTAATCACTTTATGAGGAGACACACAATATCTTATGGCATCGCTTCAACAGTTGTTGATACTAATTTAAAACACACCGCATCTTTTCCCACTCATGTAGCACCATAAGCATAATTTTCTATTTTGGATCAGCCAAAATATAAATTTGTTACATAATTTCACCCCTAAAAAGCAATGAAAATTAACTTGCGAGTTTTGCGCAATAATTTACACGCTTCAACTAATGTTAGACTTTCATCGATACATTTTGACTTTTATATTATATCCTACAAAATAAATAGAAACATTAAAATGATCTGCTTAGGCAATCATTTTTCTCTCTTTGTGTATTTCAATGAGAAAATATTGAGGAAAATGCCACTTTTGTATCCCAAAAATGTTGTTTATATCCCCCAAAGCTGGTGCGTCAATTGAGAAGTTCTTTTTGGCAGCTGAAAGCAATAAAGATGGATGAATTTGAGAGGCGAAAATTAACATAATTGAGAGGAATAGGCAAAAGGGTAACCTAATTTCTCATTCGCACTCCCAACTTTGATGCTCCATAAAGTTTCATTTCGTTTCTCTTTGGCTGTTGTGTGTGTGATCGTAACCCAGGGAGGTGCCTTTTGAGCCTCGTTTATTAAGCAACTCTGATGAGATGGTGAGGATGTAATGAGATATATATGTTGGGATCCTCCCCAAATTACCTGGAATATTTTCAGCACAGTCTGCAAATTCAAATTGCTCCTGTTAAACATTGAGAGGAAATTTGAAAATTTACCTTTTTTGGGGGCAGAGATGTGGATTTTTATGCGTTCTGTCTCAGGGTATTTTCTGTGGGGCTTTTTGTGTTTAAAGAATTGCTTAAATGTTCTCAAAGGATCTCTTCGAATTCTTGAGTTTTGTTGAATTCGTTCAAATCAGGGGTGTTTATCTGGCGAATATTTTGGGTTTTTAAGCGAATCATCCAAATATCTCCTTCACATGACGACCTTTTGCTAAAAATCGTACAACTGAAAATCGAAAAAAAACCTACAGAAACGTATTTAGGACTTTTTGGTTTGAATTTAGTCCTTTTTAAGGGGTGTTTATCTGGTGAATATTTAAGCGAATCTTCTGAGTCTTGACGAATAATTAGACTGTTGACAAATAATCCTAATATTGACAAAGACTTAAAATCTTTTTGAAGAAATGATTGGTGTAAACGACGTTGAATGCTTCAAAAGAAATCATGTTTCTCTAGACACAAGTTTTCTTGATCTACGACGCTTCCGGCGAGCCCAAAGCTCTTTCTTTTGAATTTTTGAAGAGAAATCAGAATTGAAATGAATTGTCCGAAACTTCTTGACGAATTATTCGAAACTTCTTAACAAATAATCCGAATTTTGACGAATAATTCGAAGGTTTTCGTTCAGATAAACTCCCCTTGGTTTACATAGAATGAAAACTAAATCTTTTCTTCAGAAAGAATAATTGACTTTAACTTTTTTTGTGTCTAATTTAATTTTTCACCTTAAAGGGTTAAAAATCAATGGAATAAAAAGCAAAGAAAGGTTACAAGCATTTTGCATTTTCACATCGTGATATGTATATTACCTTTAATACGTCTTTTATTGTAAATAAATATATCAGAACAGCTGGTGCCGAATTAAAGAATTTATCCGTAACGGGTATAAGAATTACTTGGAGAGTCTTTCAACTTCTTGTGCATGACAAATAACGGTGAGAAAACACCCTTCTGTGTTGTACAATTAAAAACGATGTAACTTCATTACGCGAGCGCGGAACAAATCAATTAAAGTCAAACAATTTTCGCCAGCGAATTTCTTTTTTTTTTCTTTTTCTTTTATTAATCCTCTCGCACCTCATTCAACATGCAGAGTTGCGATGTTTCTTTGCAGGGAAGAAGTAGTTTGGTGGAAAAGTATGTTCCCCAACAAAAAAAGAATGTCTCGTGTGTTCCTGACTGAAAAAGGAACCATATTGCTTCAATATTATGATTAGTTATGCTTTTTTATTATTTTAATAAATGCGCTCTTAAGTTATATTTTTTCCACATCGCCACTATCTCCATCACGGATAAACAATCGTAAATGATTCGGTTGATTGTTGAGAAAACAAACTTTAGGGCTGCGTGAATTATAAAAAAAGCATTTTAAGAGGTTTTGAATAAAATGTGCAGCAGGGGAGGAGATTTTGTGTTCCGGTATTGCACCTGGCTTTTAGAATATTTTATTATGTTGTTGTTGTTGTTTTTTATATTCTTCATTGGCTTTGAATGCCGCAGTACGTGGTCGATGGGAGTTATAAAAAAAAACAAAGGAGAATGAAATATTCAAGTAGTTTGAATTGGGATCTCAAGGGGAAAATTATCCGGCAAATATTCAATCAATCAACCCTTCAACAGCCAACCCCAAATGCATATAATCTTTAACTCAGAATCATGAAATTTGAGACGTTGCCACACACTTCGAGTATCCTCCCACTTTGTATAGTTTCAAAGAATTGAACAGGAAGGATGACACACTAGTCTAGTAACGTGCAAAAAATGCAGTGAAGACCTACAAGAAATCGCATTAGGGTGTATCGTTAATTTATTTTTGCAAATTTTTCAATAAAAGAAATATTCTTTGCCAGTTTGGTTAAGAATATTTCAACTTAGAAAATTTTCAAAGATTAAGCTTTTAACGATTTTTTAAAAGAAATTTCTATATATTTCGTGAACTGATGATGATATCTTAATGAATTTTCGTTTCCTCATCATTTTTTTATAACCATTTTTTTTAAAACAAAATAAAACTGATTAAATACTAAGATTTTTTGTATTCAACTAGGAAAGAGATTAAAAAAAATCCTTAACAAACCTCCAAGTGCATGCGATAATGATTTCTCAATAGCTCTAATACCCAAAGAGTGGTAATTTAATTCCTCTTCATCGGCTGTTTTAGACGAAGGGGCAGGGGGTAGGTGGTAAAAGAGAAGAATACAAAAGTGCGGCTTATTCCTCTTGTTTGATTTTGTCGCCACCACCGGAACAAGATGTTGGCTGGAGGTATTCAAATTACAAGCACGAGGTTCACAGTTGCACTGAATTCCCCTCTCTCTTATGCTTTTCAACATAATAAACATAAATAATAAAAGATTTTCAACCGATAGAATCGTGGGCACGAGCTCAGACAGATTTTAATCTTCAAACTGTGTGCTTGTACATATAAGAGGAGGAAGAAGCGAAGGGAACAAAAAAAAAGAAATTGGCTGAATAAGAAGGAAATATCCATCCGCATAATTTCTTTCTTATTCAAAGGCCAATTCATCCAACTTTTTTTTTCTCCTCAATAGAGATTCCTTTCAGTATGAAAATCTCTCGACTCTCGTTCTCTAAAACTTCCCGAAGTCCTTCAAGCATTCCATGTATAGATTTACCTTTGTTTCGCGCCCCTTCATTTGAGCTGTTTAGCGTGCAAACAGCATCGAGTGTGGACCATCGAAAGAATCCAAACACGGCTAAATCCCAATAAAAAATATGGAGCGAATGTGAGGATGAAGGATATTTACCACAAAACACCACAATTAGATATCTTCTCGAAAAAAAATTACAAACATGCACCAAAAACCAAAGTTTCAACAGCTTTTCAGCAGTGGCGCAAATATTTGTGCGGCAACCTATGCACACGAAATCGCATCCCTCAGGAGGACCACAGCTTATATGCCTCTACTAAATTCATCTGGCGATTGTTCAAATACACCGGCACTGTATTTTCCCATTTTGTTCATCCACCACTTATTGTGTTTGCGGATCGTCAACTATTTGCGGCTTTTTTTCGGCCCGTCTGCTTCCTTTTTTCTCCCATCCTCCGCGCGCTACAAGACCTGAAAGCCTGCCAAAAGGTGTTTCCAACACCAAAGTTACGCTATATTATGCTATGCTATGTGCTTCGTTTGAGAAATTGTTCAAATATTTTTACACGCCCCCTCGAGAATTTTTCAAACAGCAGAAAAAAAATTAAATTAACAGACAAGTTTATGGGAGAAAAAAAATTGGCACGAGTTCTTTTTTTATTTAAATAAGTACTGGAATGAGAAATATTCTCCATGTCTTTCTGTTTTCATTTAATTTATTATTTAGTTCACAAATGTTAATTTTTTTGATTTCCTTTTTTTATTTTACTGAGTTAGGATAGTATTGCATGGAATGTGTGACGTAATATACTTCATGAGCATATGCTCCATCTCCCAATATGTAGTTCACAACGATTCTACAATTTAATTAACACAAAAACATGAACTGAATGAATTTTTTTACATTACGATTCAATAAATAAATTCTCTTTTGCTGCACTAAAACATATTTTTAGCACATTACATAAATCTTCAATATATACTACAACCTACAACTGATATATAGTTTATCGATATATAATTTATTGAGCTATAAAAGACGTAAAGTGAGAAAGATTTTTGTTCTCTTTTGTATCGAGAAAAAGTTTGGCTTTTTTTTTATATATTCCGATCAGGAAGAAATTTAATAAGGATGTAATCCCGATAATTAGCGTGTGTTGCCCCTCATTTCTTCCCATAGCAGCTCATCAATTAGGTGCCCTCCCTGTGTGTGTGTGTCCATGGAGTCAGGGAAATTGGAGGAGCCGCCAAATGGGACATTGGAGAGTGATTATATTGATGCCAACATATATTAATGATTTTGGAGTGAGCGTGGAATATAAAAGGAAAGTGAGACAAAGTATGTTATTAGTTGCTTCACCTAATGACAGGGTTTTTCTCCTCCTCCTCCGGAGAGTCCCAAATGTGGCAGACGAAGAAAGGCTGTGAGAGATGTCTTTCTGTGTGAGAGATGCATGCCCTATCTCTCCTCAATTTGCGGCCACCTCAGCTTCCCACAACGATGGGTAATTGTTTGCGGGTACCTGGAGTTGAGCTAGCGCAGATCTTTGCCATGTCCGCACTCCGCAGTCTATTTGCAAACCCAAAGACGGCACACCACAAAATGAGAGGAGGATGCATGAAAAATGGCTGAGAAATTGATGAACAAGTTGTTGATATTTGGCGGTGTTTTGATCAAGACTCTATGATGTGATCGTGCCGCTTATTTATGGGATCAAATCCCGACCACCCAATAGGCAACACAGCACCGCCGAAAAAAGCCCAAATCTTCACTTGATGGTGTCTCACTCCCCGCGGTGGGAATTTGACAGTTTTCTTCGGCATTAATAACATCTTTATGGGATATTTCGATGGTTTGTTGTCGATTTACCGTGAATTATTTGCTTGATTCTCTTCTCCAAACGCACAAATGGGACACTGTTAAAAATTTTTGAGTATTTTTAATTTATTTTATTGGTTTGGAGAGTTTGAAATTTTTTTAAAAGACTAATTAACCCTTTAAGGTCTAACCCTTTAAGCTAATTGAACTAAAAATAATTTTTCGATGTGTCTTTGAGCTCAAATAATAGGGGAAACTGGGGTAATTCGGTGAATTTTTGAGAGATAATTTTTCCTGAGTTCCATGGAAATATTTGAGATTTCCCATGACGATTATCTTATAGGAAATTTTCCGGGCTACAACTTTGTCTCAGACGATTTTTTTCTATCTCAATGGGAAAATCCTTTTTCATGCCATTTTCCAAACCCTTCTAAATTTGCCTATTCCAAAAATCCTGGGGTAAAACGGTTAATTGCGTTTTTTGTTCGCTCATCTTAATTTAATGAAATTATTTTAGCAAGGCACTATAATATCTATTGAGAATGAGAGATTTATGTAACAACTAAAACTTTTTTTTAATAAAAAAAATACAAAAAATTAAAAAAACTTTAAATTTAAGAAATTGCCTTTATTATTTTTTTAGTTTATTAAAATTGGTAATAGTCAGTGATTAAACATCCCAAATTGTATATAATAGTTATACTAATAAGGAAAATTATTCTTTCAAAAATTTAAAAAGTTATTTTAAAAAAACACCCAATTCACCATTTTACCCCAAGCAGTACTTTTTACTATCAGTATTTTACGGGAAAACTCGGGAAATTTTTTCGGAAAATTTAGATTAGATTCGTGTTTAGCAATAGTTACTCTGTCTAAAAATGCATTTGGATCAAAAATATTGCAGAGAATTTCGCCAAAACTGAATTTGTAGTTGAGTGGTCAGAGTAACTTTGAGGTTCGAAAAAATTGTTTTTCAAATAAAAGCCAAAATATTGGATCAATTATTATGAAACTTTCTAGGCTTAGGCAGGGGTATGAAGTGCAACTACTGACAAAATTAGACAGATTAGCTCTCACTGTTTCTTGAGATATTAATTTTTATTTTTTTTCAAATTCACCATTTTACCCCAGTTACCCCTACATTTTTGCCAAAAAATCCCAACTCAAAAATATTCAGTTTTTCGTCCTTCCTGATCCTTTGAGTTCTTGAGGATGTTCTTTTGTGGTCATAAAATGATGAGGGATTGTAAAGACATAGCCTTGTGCTAATTTGGTCTTAATATTCATAAAATAACTATTACAAAATGAAACATTTTCAAAATCGAGCATTTGGATCGTATGACCCAATGGACCTTGAAGAGTTAACTTATTTTCTAATATTCTCATAATATCCCTTTTCTTTCTAGAATTTAAATAGTTTTTTTTTTTAATTTTAATTTTATGAAAAGAATGTAACTGAAGATGGGGTCAGATGGACCATAACATAAAAAGTAGCTCATAAAAAACCACGAAAATCTTTAACTCTAAAACAATTCTCTTAAAAATCAAAAAATTAATAATTAAAAAAAATACTTGCAAATGATTTCTAACAGTGCACCTCCCATGATGGTGTCGGCAGTCTGTGAGGGTGCAAAAGGAGCACCATAATCTCAATTAGTGCGAATGTGAGTTAAATAGGTGTTGGTTTTTCGATTTTCCACACAATCCAATTGCCAATGATGATTCTCTGCGGTCGCCTCGGCATTGTTTTTTTTTTTGAGGGTCTCGCCACACCAAAATGACCTCTCTGCCCAAAATTCTATGTCTCTCTGTGCGATTTTAGTTGGATGTTTTAGGAGATATATATACCACAGAGAAACCTCAATTCCATGGCGATGCTTTTGTGTATTAGTCTCTGAAAATTTAATTTTGCCTGGTCAATCATTTTGCACGCGGGTGGCAAGAGGGAATGTGTGGGCTTTGATGTTGCGCCACAAAATTACACCAACGATCCCGGGCGTATTTGCAAGAAGAAGGAAATTTTTCCCGCTCCGTGATTTTCTGTGTGGCGGCGTTTGCCCCGAAATCACCATGCTTGATGATCATTTGTTTTTACAAATGATGCTGATGAGAGCAATAAATTTTGTCAGTAATCAACAAGATTGCAAGATAATTGAGTCGTATTTCGGTGGATCCTTTGCAAATAGAAAGAAGCAGCAAACACTGTGGGTGTGGGGTAGTCTTCGCATAAATAATAATCACGCGCCATTTTGAGACACTTGTGCATGCTAATAAATCCTCTCTGGAATTATGTACATACCTCGTTTTTCTTGGATTATTGTTATACATACTTCTTCTTTTTTTCTTCTATATAATGTAATATTGAAATGCTTGGCGCGAAACGAAATTAGTGCGGTCTATCTGATCATGGAATTTCACGTTTGAATTCTTTTGGTTAATTTAACATGGTTCACTCGTGGAAACCATCTGCCAATATTGAATCTGAGGAGAGAGGATCACACGTATGATCAGCAAGCGTAATCACTGGAGCGTCAAATGGGAAAATTTGTAAAACATATATAATTGAAAAAATATTTATGGCGATCGAAGGTTTGCCACTTTGCAGAATGCTCTTTAACATTTTTTAAACTCAAAAAGATTTTCTTGAAATTTAAGAAAACATTATTTTAAGGAAATATTTTGACTGAAGCACTCTCAGGCTTTACTGTAATGTGAATTAATGTTTAGCAAAACCGAAAAGGTGCAAGTAAAATGTCTCTCCTATAGAATTTCCTTAATATATATGTATAAATGGCCCACACAGAGAGACAAGAAGATGATTAGAGATGAAGTGAAATGGCTTTAAATATTTACATTGACGTTGAGTTGTCTATGGAAAAATTCTCATCGTGTATATGAGTGATTTTTCACGGAGGAACTCTCCCATACGGCACACCTGTGTACAAGAAACTATTACTACATCGCCGTATGAACGACTTTAATTGCCGTAATTACTTTCCTGGTGGCTCTTTCTCTTTCTCCCGTTTGCCAATGCTATGGTTGAATCAGCGGTGCGTTTAAATGCATTTAATGCCTTAAATATGGTTTGAGGTCATATTTATCCATCAGCCAATACTGTGGATGGCTTTTATGGTCATTTAATTACCGAAGCGATTAGCTCGACTACCTGTGTGTGCGTCCCCTCATTTACCTTTACCTCAATCTCCTGAATAATATGTATAGTAGGTATAGTTGCTTCTCTTGTGATGTGGTGGGAGCCTGAGGGATGGTGGTGGATCTGGGGGATGAAGGAGGAGGATGCTGGCAAAAAAAACTTCTTGCAAGAGCAATAAGTTTGGCGGCATGGGTATGATCAAAACGATCTATCCCGCCTCATGATCGATCATCGCCGCGGTACAGCGAGAGTGAGAAGATGAGGAAGATTCTGGGATGAAGTCGTGCTTGTTGGTCAAGTGGTTTATCAAATGTGTCAAAAACAGTTGCCAGCTGTAATGACAGTAAATTTGCAACTAATTAAAATGTTTATTTTTCCCATTTCCACGCGCGGGAACAAAAAGATTTGCTTCCAAAAAAAGGATTAAAGAAAAAAGGGAATGAAGGAGATTACGAGGAGTATCTCTCCTTGGGTGTTTGAACGAAGATTGAAGATGGTTGAAGATCATGTTGGGGCTTCTTTGCACACCGATGGAGTTTTTCATTCCATGGCGTTATTTTATTAGTGTGGTGTGTGCTAATAAATTGTCTGATTTTTCACAAAAATGCCCCCGAGCCATCTTTCATAATGACTTTAATACACTTTGACTGGGCACAAATCCCCGCCTAAAGATGCGAGATGCACAGACTCCGCATGGTGCACATGAAAATCTATAATTGCAGGCATCTCCTCTTACCTTTACCTCAAGTCCTCTCCCTTTTGATTCCTCTCCTCCTCTATCTCCCCTGGATCCTCACAAGAATGAAGATTATACAATTTGCGCAGTGTTATATAGCATTCAGTCAATTATTAATAAGAAAAAAAAGATGAAGAAGTTTGAAGTAAAACCATCAAAATTGCACATCTCGATGCGATTGAATAAAAGTGCACGCAACCCCCGAATGTTTCTCCTCTCTCTCTCTTAGACCACAAAATGGGATGCTGCAAAAGAAGAGACGAAGAACTTGGATGGGTCATCAAATCTCATATCAATACACCGGAATTGCTTCACAATAATTTTGAGGTGTTGCACATCCTCAGAAAATAATAAATTTTCCTTCGCCATTGAGGGACTCCTTTTTTTGCCCATTCAAAATTTCTTAAACCTTTTCGTTTGGTGCACCACAAACATGAGAACAAGAAAGGTATTTCGTGGAAGCGAAGTATTTAGAATAATGTCAGATAATGTCATATTCTTGCACTCAAAAGAGCCACCACGCATACCACTTTGGCAACACTCAATTACAGTGCGCGATACTACTTGCTAAATTTCATTGCGTGAGACCTGGACAAGGCAGAGAGCCCAAGACGAGCCTCATTGGGTGACTTCTTCTTCAATATGCACGATGGGAAAATGTCCAGCTTCATGGGGATTTTTTTTCGGCAAAGAAGATTTTTATCAAACTTGTTATATACGATGAAATCACATCGTTGCATGCGTTTATGTGATACAGAAGGAATCTGATGAGGAGGTATTTCCTTTTTAATGAAATGAGAGTATAAAAAATGCTCAAATTCATCTCAAAGGGAATATTCTTCAATTGATCAGTGGAAGAGGATGCAATCTTTATTCAAAGAAATAATTGAAATTAAAGAAATGCATAGATGACTTCTTGCAATTACCTGGCGCCTCCATTGCTATTAAGATTATGTTGAAATAGATAAATGGAGGCGTTATTCAATTTTTAATTATTTTATACTATTTTACCTAAAATGAAAAAATGAACTATGATGGAGACGCCAGGTTATTTACCAGGCGTTTCCACTGTAGTCAAAATTCGCAAATAAAGTCATTTATAGTTTAACTAATTCCCCTCTATTGAGCTTCAAAGTTAATAAATCACTGGAAAAGAAAGAAAAAATCGTCCAATCTATTTTGTTTTAACTAAGAGCGAAAGACCTCAAAATGTGAATCAGATCGTCATCATCTCTGATCTGATGAGATAAAGAACATACATATATAGAGATTGTCTCTCATGCGCAACTCCAGTGTGGGTTTTTGTTGAACATGTTGACGATGGAAGCCCCAGTGCATATTTTTCTGACTCAATTATATCAACACATAAGATTTGCTTTTCTGAATAAAGTTGTGCCCAAAGGAAAAAAAGAGCCCAACTAACTATGCCACCACAGTTCTCGCGCTCCAGACTGGCGGTTGGGTGGCTGTTTTTTTTTGCTCATTTTTGGGAAGACTTTTTTGCAACTTTGGGGACTTGTTGTGGGTCTTTTTTTTTCATTCGTCTTCAAAATCTCCTTGTGTGACTCTTTTTTGCTGCCGGCATTTGGGATTTAGCTGATCAAAGAGAGACAGAGAGAGACTGTGTGGAATGCAGTGTCCGGAGGGTTGCGTGTCATTCGCTTGAAAATTAATTTGATCTTCTCTCAGGTGACTATGAGGTATTCAAAGGCACCGAATGGCCTTTCAATGTCACCTAGACGCGCCTCTTTGTAGTGGGTTCGCACTAATGAGACTTGCGTCGAGACAACGATGACTCAATGTCACATTGAACAAAAAAATCTTCTTATTAAAGAGAAAAAAAGGAAGCTCTCTAGGTCAAATGGGAGATTCGCAATGAATGGTGAGGAAAACGACAAAATTGATTTTCACCATAAATGGAGAAACAATCTGCCAAATGTAAGCAGTAGGAGCGCTATTCTTCTCAAAGAGACAGAGCAGAAATTGTGGCCTATTTGTGGATACCACACATGAGAGTAAAGTCTAATCATCGGAAGATGCAAGTTGCAAATAAATGGTGGGGCAATGATGGTGGTCTCCTGACTTGTGACATTCCCCCTCGTTTTCGCGAATCAAAGTCACAAAGTCAACGTCCATTTCCTCAGCCTCACCGCCCCTCACCTTGGCGGACATAGAAACGATCTGTGGAGCAAAGAAGGGAACAATCGGCAAAAGAGTGCAGAAATGTATTCAGGACGAGTCAATTTGCGGATTGTGAGATTTATTAAATGGACAAGATACGAATACGCGATCTCTTTGGGGACTTGAGCTAATTGAGTCGCATCCATCGAAGAATCTCCTGTGAGACAGATCCATTGCAAACACGCGAAAGGGTGGCCTTCCCCGTTACACCAACTTCCATCATTTCATGGCTCACAATTGCTGTAGCATAATAAACTTCTTTCCCATCTCCTCTTTTTTCTTGCTGTTGTTCCTTTACGATGATTATACCCACAAGAAGGCATTATGTTAAAAAAAAAACCAACCTCCCTCCCAATGAAGGTTTTTTCTTAGTCTCTTTAAGGTATACGGTAATTGATGGGAGCAAAAACTAGGATGTAGGATTTTTTTGAAGTTGACTTCTGAATTTATTCTTCTCTGTTTTATTATTAAAAATATGAGTTGAAAAAAATCAAATTTTAATAATACAAAATGCTGCTCGTTAGCTTTCAAAGATCTTTTAAAAAATCTTAGAAATATATGATTATTTTGCAGTGGAGGTGCCTGGTAAATACCCGGCGCAAAGAATTTTTTATTTAATAGAATTAAACAAATAAAAAAAAAGAATTTGCAACAAATAAATCTTTTTCTCACCTTTCCTCGTCTTCTTTACACCGGAACTCCCATTGGATTGAGGTATAAAATTAAAATTAAGCACATAATGGTGCGGTGCGATATACTATTTTCTACATGATCAACCCCATGGAATGGAGATTTCACAAAGATAAAAGTTCACACATAAAGTGAATGTGGCGGGGAATATGGAAGGAAAAGAGGGTAGGTAGAATGGGTTGAGAATAGAATGTCTATACGTAGAGAGAGAGAGTTCTGGGACAATGATTTTATTGACCAATATAACATGCTAACAGGGCAGCAATTCATCATTCGCATCTTATTACTCGGTGAATTCCAAATTATGTATTACATGTATAGAATGGTGTAGCCCCCCCTGGCCCCTCCCCTATTTTATCGTTTAAAACTTCAAAATCCATGGCGTTTAATTGCAAAGCAAGAAACACACGATAGTAATTATGTTATACGAGAATTGTAAAAAAAAGAGATTCATCATGGTTTGGTGATTTTTATGGATTTTGAAACAAATATATAATTTTATAGGCAACACTTTTTAATTAGGAAAAAATATGTTATTTTTACTTGCATTTTCATCACTTCATTGTTAAAATTCTTCTTTTTTTTTATTGCACCACTGGATGTGCTTTTGATGATGGATTGTAAAGGAGAAGAAAAAAAAAAGAGTCCGGAATATGTTTTTTTCGCGTGAGAATATTTTGCAAATTTCAAAACTCGCACAACTTTAGTGCCAAATACTGGGTGGTAGGTACACTCCTCTCTAAATTAAGTGGTCTTCGTTGAATGAATTTTTCACATTACTTCACGTTTCAATGAAAAATCAATGAAATTTCCTAATTTGTCGATGCGTAAATATTTTGATTTTTTTTGTACAAAAACGTTTCGATTGAGTTAAAATGTTGACGAAGATAAATTTCAATTATTGCCATTCTAATTGACACTCGACTGAAAATTAAAGGTAGGAATGGTATCAGACTCACTGATTTGTGTCAATAAAATTTTATTGATTAACCAATTACGCATCAATTCGTGTGTACATACAGAAGAGAGTCTGCTTTAAATGCAGAAAAACAGCATGAGGATTTTTTTCTTTAACAAAGTTGAGTCTCATTCTTTTGTAAAAGAAATTTGTTGGTGAAAATTTAACATGGCTTTTATCGGTGTAATTTTCGAATTCCCCGAAAAGTGCAGCATAGCAAAAGGGCAGAGCAGAAGCACCTCATCGTCTCCCTGTTTTTTTTATTGCGCCCCATCAATGGACCAGAAGTTGAAAGTGAAAGATCGAGAAAGAATGACGTGGAGGGGGGCTCTTATAAGAGAAAAAATGCGCCAAGTGATCGCGAGTGATCGTGCACTTAAATGATGTATTTTGTGTGGTGCTGCGTGCCCTCTCTACGTTCACCATTTAAACCCCGCGCCATACCTGTTTGATGTATAGTGTATATAGCGCAACCCCGAGACGTGCGATCAAAGATCGCGATCATTTTTGGCTGCTTCTTAAGAATCTCGAATCGATTAAGTGAGATTTCAGATATTTTGCTATAATTATGCCGATCTTGCAAGAATGCCCAACATAACAACAACACAAAAACTATAACAACAACCAAGGCGCAGATCCTTTTGCAAGTGATCTCTGCATGCGATCAATTTTTACTCTCAATTTTCGGACTTCTTCTGCACACGTGGGTTTTTTTTCTACGCATCGACCTCCTATTTTCATCCCTTTTTCCTCTTTCATCTTTCTTTCCCTCTGCAATCACTTTTCACGGCCCGTGCTTCATGATCTTCTATTTTCGCTTGAGGTTTTCTATACAAAAACCTTCCAGGAAGAAGTCTATTCATTTTAGGGGTTATTTTTTGTTTTTTTTTTGTTTAATTAAAAATCAAATAAATCATTTATCTCTCCGACTCAGCTGAGAAATCTCAGAAAAGTCTTGTCGACGTTCGCATTGATTATTTGGTTTATTATAAAAATTAAGAAAAAATATATTGAATGAAGCATATGATGCATATGCTTCTCGTACAAAAATTTTGAGAATTTTGCTTTTTTCCTATAGTTCACTATGGTGTATTGAAGGACAGAAAAATAATAATAAAATGTATTACTTGAAGCATTTGCACGTATGCTTAATTTAAAGGGGCGTGGTTTACGTTTTTTTTGTTGCACAATTTTTCCATAAAATACCAATGAAAAATATAAAATTGATTAAACTATTATGAATATCTCATAACAGTTTAACCAAAGTTTAACAATAATTTTTATTTATTAAATATTTTCCATTTTAAAGTATTTATGAAACAGAAATACCTAAACTCCTTTCAAAATAGCAGCTAAAAAAGTAAAACGCACATCTCACCGAAAATTACCTCAGCCATGCTTTAAATATCAAACACTTGCGTTTGGAGCCAAAGTCGAGGAGCCAGGTGTCTGCAAAATGCCGAGATTCATTATGACCCTTGTAGATTCCTCTTTTTTCGCTCCTCTTGAGAGACCGGAGAGGTTTGCAAATTTTTTTTAAAGGTTGAATACAAATTTTTCTTTATTTTGAGACAATTTTACGAGTCAATGTAATGGCAAAAAGAACCCCAAAATGGTAAATGATCGATGGGATGTTTTTCGGAGTTTTATTATGTATGTGATCTTTGTGGCAAACCAGAAGCTTTTCGCCTTAGTGAGATGCCGCCCAAGAGTGGGGCGAAGGTATAAAGAAATGCAGTCGATGCACTTGAGACACGCGAAAGTCATATTCATTTACTTTTGCCATCCGCGTACCACATTCTTGCAGAGCAGCCCTGCAATTTGGGGAGTTGATGAAAAATTGAAATTCTCACAAAATAATCGTTCTATTTCACTCTTCTTTCATGTTCTTTCTCCTTTTCGGAATTATGTACATTTTCACGTTGTTCCCCCTTCAATTAAAATAATATAAAAGGACGCAAATATACAAATCAATCAGTTTCATTCTCCGCCTGATTGTGGTATTTCTCAGTTTTATCGCAAAGATCTTATCCGATGCGCAAGGAAATGCTCGCGAAACAATCTGTTTAATGAGAAAGGTGAATCACAAGGCAAAGATTTTTGATTTTTCATTAGGAGATAAATTTCTTGAGGCCTGAGATTTTATTTTTTGAAAGAAATTCTTTCCCTTTTTGGAAGAATTTTGCAGATTGCACTGAAGATCGTTTCACAGGTGTTTTTGAGTTTCCTCTGCAAAGAGTGAGAGAGATTCTTCGGAGTATTGAGTCATTTTGAGTATAGCCCTTCTCGCGTATATTTCGTGCAAATGCCTAGGGCATCCTATGAGTGTCTTGACCTCATTTCATTTGTCAGTTCTTGCGTGGTTTCTCACAACAGCAGTGTGTCTCTCAAAAACCCTGACCTGGCATACGTCAGGAAATTTGCATAAATAGTCCCATCTTTGGGGTTCCGTTGGACACGTTGACGCGCACAAGATGACCGCATACTTCCCCCCGTGTTTTGGTCATGGGAATGAGGAAATGTTGCTCACTTGGAACTTTTCATCCCCTTGGGCAGGAGGACATGGCATTCACGGTCAGACAATCAAATACAGAGAAATTCCTCCTAAAGGGGCTTCTTTCACAACATTTTTTTTTGCCACACACTGTTAAAAGCAATCGCGGCTTCCTCACCTTTCAGCCCGAGCTTCGCGTAAATCTCATAAACCCAAAAGGTTCATAATGGGGCATAAGTTTTGTTTTTTCTTTCTTTTTCATTTTGCAAGATTGGATCGCGTGTCCACCTAAAGGAAAAATTGATCCACTCGAACCTCTTTCAGGTGATTTTCAAACAGAGCTCCCTGCTCCTCTTGACAAAGAGACCATCAATTTTCATCGTTCGCACAAAGTCTTCATGGCTTTAATTGTCCAAATCGGTCTGGTTCACTGTTGTGGTTTTTCTGGGAGCCAGTCATGCACACCTGAAAAAAAAATCAGGCATTTACATTGTAATTCATTAACGGTTTCTTTTATAAGAAAAAAAATTAAGAATTTGAGGGTTTTCTAAAATATAATAACGCAAGGTGGATCCTTCACGCTATAAATTTGAAGAAAATCAATGTCTTTAGAATTTTTCTCCTTAATAACTATTTTGGCAGATAAAGGAAGAAAATGGTACAATAATTAAACGTACGTACAGTGTGGTTTCGCAGTAGAGCCTATAGAATTGATCTCTTTACGAAATTCATTCTACGTAGCATGAAGCTTGTTCTGAAAAATTAATGAAAATTCAGGAATAGAACAAGATTTGTGCCTATAAAAATTTACCTCTGTACAATCAGTTGCTTCAGGGACTAATTGACCTGCCTTCCAGTCTCCCCCATTTCGCGCTAACAAGAAGTTTTTCTTTAGAAAAAAAAAATGTTCTCTTGAGCAAAAAATTGTCTACATTTTTCCACTTGTCGATCGAGATAGGAAAGAATGTTGGGAGTCAGGAAAACATTTCATTAAAAGAAATATTTTTCACGAGACAGCTTCTTTTTTTTGCCTTGCACCACGCGTACAAGCAGATATATTGACAACAAACAATTATGAGATGTACTTGGTTGGATCGAGAGCTGCATATCGATCAGTTCTTGCGATCATTCTATGCAATGGACTCTCTATATGACACTCTCTATGTGATCGTATAATTTTCAAAAGCAGCATCACGCAGTGTGGACACGCAGGATTCTCTTTATTGCAACGAGTTTCTCTGCGTCAACTTCTTGCGCATCGAGAGGGTGTCACGTCCTTCCCCAAAGGGAACCCTACGCGTGCTTGCGTGGCACAATCGCCCCATTATTGCATGCAAGACTTACCACAGAAGAGACGCACATTTGAGACATTGGCCTTTTGCGCGAGATCCTTCTCAATTTCTATGTTGATCTCACTGAAGCATCACATCGGCGTGTAATCTTGTGTGCTATATAAGATGGTTATGTGACCACCTGTCTCTCGCACGCGACTTCTCATCATCCAACGCACTTTAGTGTCTCATTTTTCCATCTTCTCTATACGCCACTCTTCATCCATTGCACCACATCATCATCCAACACACAAAATGTCAAAGAAAATTCACACAAATATCTCATTTTTCACTATTTCTCCTCAATTTCTTTTATAGCTATAATCTCTCTGTGCAATCTTACCTACCTATAAAGTACGTCAGAAAACTTCCATTTCACCTTAAAATTGCAAATGATGAGCTGAAAAGAAAAGAGGAAAAAAAAAGAATCACAAAAATGGGAGCAAACTTTCTGTATATAGCGGCAAAATGAAGATGAAAAAAGTGTCGAAAATTGAAAAACAATAAAACTAAAATTAATAATGCCATTGTTGTAGAGATGAATATCACTTGCATTCATTAATCATCGCGCGAGCGAAGAAGAGTATAAGTACGAGGTTTAGTGCCAAGCTAGGGGTTAATAACTACAGAAAATTTTTCTTTTTTGCGCCAGTGCGATCTTCCTAATGTAATTTTTGTATTTAAATAACATTAAAGTTGCAAAGGATTACGATGGAGGCGCCTGGTTGTACTTGCAATATTTTTTTCGTGTTAAAATTAACTGCAAATCTACGTAGAAAATACATATTTTTTCTCACCAGAGCATCTCCACTGTAACACGTGGAAATAGATGGATGGAGGCGCCTGGTTATTTAAAATAATTTTGTTTTAACTTGAAATTTATCAATAATTAAAGAATGAAGAATTTAGCGTCTTAAGTTGAATTTAAATTAAATACAGTTAGAAAATAAATGAAAAACGCCATTTTTTCTTTTAAATCAGCTTAAGAAATAAAATTGTAAATGTTTTACTCCATGTGGCTCTACCTGGCATCTCCATCTCTTTTTTATCAGGAGTTAATTCAGAATTAAATTTTTATTTCTTTAATAGCATCTACTTAAAAATTTCTTAAAAAAGCACCAAAGCGATCGTCAGCAATCTCTTAGGGCACACATTCTTTAATAGAAATTATCCACCCCCTAAATTGTAAGTAAGTTGAGAAGATCCCATCTAATTGCTATTCATGTTTCGTTGTTGATCTTGCGATCATTTTCACTGCGCAACTCCATGAGATTTTGACTCTCAAGCCGACAATATTAGCACGCATTATGGTTATGTGGAATTTGAGATCACAGGAAGGGAAATTATATGGAGGAATTTCATTTATATTGTTTCTCCGCACTGCCACCGGTGCTCCATCATCTCCATCACTCTCGTGGTGCTGGAGCATCTACCACACGTGGCTTCTGGTGAAATGTCTTGTGGCCCACGAAGGGAATATTCCTTCGCGTGTGTGAAAGAACTGCCACGATGGAAATTTTTGACATAGCTCACGCAAAAATAACAAAACAATACAACCATCGCGCTACATAGAGGGAGGAACAATTGGAGTTCATTGTATTCACTGTGACTTAGTTCTCACAATAAGACACAAAATTCTTCACATTATGCCTACATATATGATAACTTCCCAGGCGCTCCGTATAATTTGTTAGTGGTCAAAATGAGAAATAATTTAGCGTGTCATTGCTGTTCCATAAATTCAAGTGGTTGTGCCGTGAAAATTAAATGAGTGTTGCGCTTTAATTTGCACTTTATTGCAAAATCTCTCTTTTTATTTTTAAAACACTTCTGAATTGGCAATTTTGTGAAATAGATCTTTTAAGAGCAAGAAAAAAAACGAAGGAATTTATTTCTCCTTCGCTGAAATGCTTTTATTTGCCAGACAAAAGAATTATATGTGGCAAAAGAAAAATTTCTTTCAATGCTTAGGCTTGAAATTTTATAGAATAAAAGATACTCTGTTTGAGATTGTTTTTATGAAGAATTTTTTTTATTTAATTTAAATTAAATAAAAAAAATCAAATCATTCTGATAATTCAGAATCAGAGAATTAAGAAAAAATTAAACAAAAATATATCAGAGCGTTTTAATGAATGACTCTAGAAAAATTTAATTTAGCTAAAAAGTTCAAATCAAATTAAAAAATTCAATTAATTATGTAAGTTTAAGAATAATTTTCGAATCAATCCATTCATTGGTGGGAAAAGCCGAAAATAATCTCAGATTCAAACTCAAGTAGTTTTGGTCAAAAACCTAGACTTTTATCGATTTGAGCTAAATGAATAATAAACTGAGAATTATAAGAGCTTATTAATTTACTTTTTTTTACAATTAAAGCAAATTTATTTTCTCAAGAATCTTTTCAAAGAAATAAGAATGCTTTCTTAAGGACAAATATTCAATTCAATATCGAATTCTGCTGTTTTATGGTTCGTTTTAAACTAAAAGACATGTTTGTAAATGAAGCTATCCATCCTACCTAGACCTTCGTATTTGCGCCAAAAAAGCACCCGATCGTGACAAGGTGGCTCATCGATGATCTCGCGGAGTTAATTTGCACAACAGGTGGTCCAAAAACTTTCTCGTGATGTGGGGTTTTGCATAAAGATGGGCATCGCATGGTGCATTCCATGGTGGTGCAAGTGGAATTAACAATTGGTGAGACGAGTGTGTGTTAGGAGGTGGAAAAAGCACCGTAAAGGTGGTAAAGAGCATGTTGATCTTCATCATTGATCGTCGGCAAAATGGGATGGAGGATTTATTGAGTGACGCCAGTACTAATTTGTAATGGCGCTCAACCAAATTGGGGAGTTGAGTGGAGCGAGCTTGGGTGGAAGCGCGTGCTCATTCCTTTTCGAGTAACTCACCGTGCAGAATATTCATGGTGCATCAGCAGCAAGGAGTTTCACCATAAATTGCATGAATGCAATTTCAATTGGATCACCTGAGCGCCCATACCACGGGTCTCTCTCGCTCATTTCTGCAATTGCGCGCACCCAAGTGCGGATGAAGATGGTGCGGGATAAAAAATGGCCATGCACGAACAAAGATCAAAACGAGTGGTGTGCTATACGTCGTACAAGAGGGCATGCTGACCAGGGCGTACAAGTTGCGGGTATAGGGGGAGTCAATAAATGAATAAAAATTTTCTGAATTCTGGAACCTGTTGATGGGGTTCTTGCAAACAGACGTGTGCATCATCAAATCAACCTGTCGATGTGCGTAGAGAAGCATCTCTTCGCCAGCTCGCTGCCTCCTTGGCAATTCTAATTAATTCACCCATTGCTTTTCTTCTCTCTCTCTGCACTATATATTTGCACAAGATTCACGGCCGCGCTCACCTCCTCCGCCCTGAATGCGGCATGCCGTATACACCACCAGAGAGAACCTGATCGACAACCATCTGCCCAACGTCAATGTCAGTGAAAAACACTAATTGATCATAAAAATCAATTCTGCGCACAGTTTCTTCGGGATGCAAGTGGCGGCGGTGGCGTTATGCTCCCTCTTTAAGTATCTCCACATGTTTTCCACTCGTTTTTTACTTTCTTTGCACACCAACCATCGTCCACGTTTGTCTGCATTTTAGCTGTCCAGAGACACTCTATATCTACGTATACATTGAACATCCACAGGTTCAGGAAGTCTTTTCCTTGGATTCTTCCTCTACTTCGGAAATGAAACTTTTTTTTTTGTCCCAAGGCTCTGCAAGTATAATTTTTGAAAAGAATTTTATTTTTGATAAATTTCATTCTAAAAAATTTTTTTTATGTAAAATTGGTTAACCCTTTAAGGTCCATTGGGTCATACGCTGACCCAAAGGCTTAATTTTGAAAATGTTTCATTTTGTATAGTTATTTTGTGAATCTTGAGTCCAAATCAGTAAAAAACTATGTCTTCACAATTCCTGATCATTTTATGACCATAAAAGGACATCCCAAGGACTCACAAGATCAGAAAGGATGAAAAATTGAAAATTTTTGAGTTAGGATTTATTGCTAAAAAAGTATTATTTGAGCTCAAAGAATGCCATAAAAATTATTTTTAGTTCAATCAACTCGCTAGATTAGTCGCGGACCTTAAAGAGTTAAGCAGTTTTGAGTTGTACGCTTGTAAACAACAAAATAAAATCTAAAACCTATATCTATATAGTAACGAATAATCTCCTTTAATACCAAAGAAAATAGATAAAATACACAAAATAAAATTAAAGCAAATAAGACGAAATGCCATTAAAGGACTACAATAAAGTTCTGCACCCTACTGATCCCCCTTCGATCTTTACTTGAGCATAAATTCATTTATGCGAAAGCTGCAAAGGGTTGAAAGAAACACGCAATTTAATGCTTGTTGTGATCTCCTTTCATGTATTATGTTTGTCCCCTCCATTGATTGTTCATCCCACAATGTTGAATTTGATTTTAAAATTAATACATTCCCCCCGCATTGGTACACCAGCAGCAGCATGGGTATTGTATGAAAGGGGGGAGGATGCTGGCTTGGCAACATGAGGAATCCTTGAATCAAAATGATAAACAGTTAAAGGCATAAAGGGCAAGTCCATCCCGAAGTCCGCGCGCGAAGGAAACGTGAAGAAGCGATAAAAAACGCGTTGAAATAATTCTTATTTATACACCGTGTACACATAAAAATGAAATGAAATGCGTTTTATTGTAGCCTCTCGTCTTCAACCTGATGTTGAATAAGCGTACGCAACAACACAACTCTCATGTCCGAATCCCGTGATCGTCGCGCGTTACGTTTTTTTTTCTTCTTGTTGTGCCCTACCCAATCGCCTTTCTGTCAAACGGAGAGTGGAATTTCGTATTTAGTTGACGTGCCCAGCATATTTCTTGTGTGCGAGCTCTCCTCCAACTTCTTCGCACTCCCCGTACGCGCGCGCAATATACACCAAACCCTGCTGGGAGATGCTCTATATGTACCCCTTATGCTGTGCGCTAAAACCCATGAACACCTTCTTTCGCATTCGGAGAACGGTGGCACTCATTGCACGGAGCCTCGGATGGTATACGCTCCACCACACGATCGTGAGTGATCGCGGTGATCGCGATGATCGCCAATGTGGAGCATATCCACATACATTTAATGCTGTTTTGTGCATTTGAAATGCAACAACCATCCACACCAACAAGAATATAATGCAGTGGCAAATTAATGGCGTGAGCATCAACAATCGCTGTTTGAATGGACCCCGTATTTTGATGTATATCTCATGGTCAAGATGATCGCCGTCCACATGAATTCATGACTTTTATCGGCTTGTTCACATCGCACACCGCGATGGATACGAACCCCTTCTCCGCACATCTTTCCTTAAGGATTATTTTCTGGGCTACCCATATAAGAAAATTCATATCATCAGCCCATGATGTGTGCACACCGCAGAGAAGGTGATCAAATGTATGCCGAATTTGGTGGAATTTCAAGGTCAACTCACCTGCTTCCCCGTACTTTTGCAGCAAAAGCTCATCCAAACACATCATCCACTGCACTGCCTACAAAATTCCACCTGAAAAATGCACAGATGCGTGCTCGATGGCGCGATCGTGGAAACAATTGGTATCCACTTCACGATCTTTGACTTTGGTGATCGTGGCTCTCAGCATCTCTCATTCTATAGAACTAAAAGATCAAGCCCCAGAGGGTTAATCATGTGTAAATACACTGCACTTTGACTCCTGTTTGTATTCTTCTTTGTGCGCCCATAATCATGATGGTTTTCCTTAATCAGCATTTCCTGTAAGATGAAAAAATGAAAAAAAGAGTATAAAATGATTTGTTTGTTGAATTATTTTTGCTCTTGATCGGTTTAAAGTTTTTTTTTGCGAGAATTTGAATTAATTTGAAGATTTTAGAAATTACTTTAGTTCTCTCAGAACAAATAATTCAAATTAAACGTTTTCCTTATGTGCACGCAACATAAAATGCAATTTTAGTTGCAGTTCTGCTCGGACACTCGTTGTGGTCGGACGTAATTTTTGGAAGCTAAACAAGTTTCTTTCTTTGCTTTTTGGTGCGAGTAGTGGAAGAGAATTTTAAAGATAAATTGAACTTTTAATTTTTCTTTAATAAGTTTGGACAAATCTAAAAACTATTAAGTGATTTTTTCTTAACTATGGCTGAGAACAGCCCTCCCCCAGGTGGGGGAGGTACAAATGAAAGACTTTTTACAACGTGCAAATATAAATCCAATGTGAAGTATAATGGTTATCGTGTCATGCTTAAACAGAAGACAGACATTAGTCCCATGAAAATTGGAGAAACTATCAGCAAACTATATTCAAGTGCAGAAATTCCCTTGATCGAGAAAGTTGGTAAGAAGAGCGCAATTGTGCATTGTAGAGATTTCATGGTCGCAAATCAACTTGTTGAAAATGACGAGATTAAGAAAACGGGACTCGCAGCTTTCATTCCCTATTATTATGTGACCAGTTGTGGAATAATATTTGATATTGATGCGGAGTATACTCCCGAATACATACACAAACACATGGATGCGAGACAGATAAGCATTAACAGAGTACAGAGAGTTACACGACGAGAAACAATTGATGGACAAGTGCAACAGATAAATACCAGACGCATTAAAGTATATTTCGAAGGATCAGAAATTCCCAAATTCGTCTACATCAACTACGTGAGACTCCAATGTGAGCCCCATATGCCAAAAGTACTACAATGCGAAATTTGCTGGCGATTTGGACATGCAAAACAACAGTGTAAAGCTGAAGAACCAGTTTGCAAAAATTGTTCACAACGGCATTCATCAATTCGATGCGAAGAAGAACCCAAATGTACTCCATGTGGAGCCAACCACCCATCGGACTATGTTAACTGCAGTGAGAGATCCAGGCAGTCGAATATTCGATTGGCAATGACCTTCAATAATTTGAGTCGCAATGAAGCCAATTGTGCTTATCCCAGGCCAAGGAAACAGACATGGACGTATGTGGACGTTACGACACGAAACCGCTTCAGCTACCTCGAAGATGAATATGATGAAAACTACCCAACGTTGGAGGATTCCCAGAACAAGAAGAAGTCATCCACTCCGAAGAAAATTGAGGTTCATCATAAGCCGGTGAATGTTCAGACAACACTTCCAGTCGAGCCCAATACTGCGATTGTTAATCGCACAGAATCAAAAGCAAAGCGCCCAGCACCAATCCCCCAACAGGACAGGAAGAAATTTAAGAACCAGAGAGGTAATCGTATCGAAAATCAAGGTAAAGGGGCGATCCCTAAGACCAGTGATCAACACGTGAGTAATAATCAGGGTAATAATGCTAATACAAGCTCATATAATAACAATGATGTTCATAATGCTCAACTAACTAATACACAAGCACAATCCTCTCAAGATGAAAATATTCCTCCAACACCTACAATGTCTCAAAATTTGACAAACTACAACACTGCATATCCTTTTACAAATCAAAACATGAATACTCATCACAATGCCACACAAAATGAGGGAGTTTATTCTCCTCCAATGGGAGATATAGCATGTATGAATAATCCGGCAAACAGTGATGGAGTAAATTCTTCAGCAATTAATTATGAACAATTAAATCAATTCAAAGAGACATCCCAAATTCTTTCAAATACATTCAGAATAATGAATGAAGACAACCAACAACAGTCCATTCCTCTGATTCCTCTCCCGCCACAAACGGAGGAGATGGAAGAAGATCATGAATGACTGACAAATGTATCCTTTTATACAAAATCATCACAAGCAATACAATTATTGCAACAAATAAATACACAAATACACACAAATGACCAAAATGTATCCTTTTATACAAAAATGCCGCAAACAACGCAATTATTGCAGCATATAAATGATCAAGATGTATCCTTTTATACAAAATCACCGCAATTATTGCAACATTTAAATACACAAATATATATAAATGATCAAGAAAATTCAAATGAATTTTCATCAGGTGTTACACCTGCTGTTTTTGATTTAAATAATATTAATACTAACTTTGATATTCAAAATGACAACACTAATGATATTGAACATAGACCCATTAATACATTTAAAATAATTCAGTTTAATTCAAATGGAATTAAACATAATCTACATGAAATTCAATCTTTAATTAATTTATATAATCCAACAATTTTTTGTATACAGGAAACACATTTGAAATTCTCCCAAAAATTTGATTTAAAAAGATTTTCTAGTTACAGAACTGATCAAGTATGCATAGACGAGGAAAGAGCTAAGGGTGGAGTTATCACATTTGTGGATAAATCTGTATATTCGGAAGAAATTGACCTGAATACGGAAATGCAAGCAGTAGCTGTTCAAATATTTTATCCTATAAAACTCACCATATGTAATTTGTATATTCCGCCGAACTCCCGTTTAAATATTTCATCTCTTAATTCCCTTATAAATCAACTTCCTACACCTTTTATAATAACTGGAGATCTAAATGCTCACAACCCTTTGTGGGATAAAAATTGTAGAAGATTTGACAAAAAAGGTAAAATTATTGAAAGATTTATTGATGATAATAATTTAATTGTTCTTAATAATGGATCTCCCACACATTTTAGTTTTGCTTATGGCAGTGAATCTGCCATTGATATAACTCTTGCTTCTCCAAGTATTGCAAATCTTTTTAATTGGACTGTACACGAAGATCTTTGCGGTAGCGATCACCATCCGACTGTGATTGAATATACTCGTGATATTCAACCACATAGGACAAGGGTTAAATGGAAAATTGAAAAGGCAAATTGGGAAAAATTTGAAGAGGTGTCTCTGGATTTGGAATATAATAATGTTGAAGATCAAAATAATTATATTGTAAATTCCATAATTAATCAAGCAAAGCAATGCATTCCTAGAACTGGAGGTGTGTACAAGAGACCACCTGTCCCTTGGTGGAGCAAAGAAATTGAAGAAAAAATAAAAGAACGTAAACAAGTGAGAAAAAATCTTAGAAATTCGTTTACAGTCCAAGATCATCTCAATTATAAAAAAGTTAATGCAAAAGTAAGATGGTTAATTAAGCAAGCTAAGAAAAAAAGTTGGGAAGAATATTTGGGAAAAATTAATCCTAAAACTCCTGTTAAAGTTATATGGAATAAGATAAGAAAAATTAAGGGGTGTTCAAATTTTTCAACCATAAATTATTTAATTCATAATAATATTGAGTTAACTGATAAGAATGAAATAGCAAATTGTCTTGCTTCCCAATTTGAAGAATTTTCAAGTGATTCACAGTATAATACAGAATTTAAGAATTTTAAATTTGAAGTTGAACATATGTTCCCTCATGCCAAACTCAATAATACAGATGATCCATATAATAAAGAATTTTCCTTTTTTGAGCTAGAAGAAGCTCTTAAATCGTGTAAAGGTTCATCTCCAGGAGGTGATAATATCCATTATGATATGCTCAAAAATCTCTCTGATGAAGCCAAACAATGTTTGCTTAATTTTTATAATAGATTATGGTCCATTGGAAAATTGCCAGATGAGTGGCATAATGCGATTATAATTCCAATTCTTAAACCAAATAAACCTAAAGCATTCCCATCAAGCTATCGGCCAATTTCTTTGACTAGCTGTCTATGTAAGCTAATGGAAAAAATGGTTACTAAACGTTTTGAATGGTATATTGAAACTAATGAATTTATTGATAAACGCCAATTTGGTTTTAGGAAAAATAACTCAACTTTGGATGGGATTATCTATTTGGAAAATGAGATTAATTTAGCATTTTCAAATAATGAGCATCTAGTAGCTATCTTTTTGGACCTTGAAAAAGCATATGATCGCACATGGCGATATCATATACTGAACAAAATAATGGATATTGGCATTAGGGGACAGATGTTTAATTTTATTATGGATTTTTTACATGACAGAACTTTCCAAGTATTGATAGAAGATTTTCTCTCGGAAAAAAGATTTTTGCAAAACGGAGTTCCTCAAGGATCTGTAATGTCAGTTAGATTGTTTTTGATAGCAATAGTTAATGAAATTTCTACCCCAGTTAAAATTAGCCTATATGCTGATGACATATGTATGTTCATGCGAAGTCAGGATATGGCTGAAATTAATTTTCAATTGCAAAATAATTTAAGTAAAGTTAACGATTGGATGAATAAACATGGTTTTAAAATTTCTCCTGATAAAACAACAGCGGTTCATTTTTGTCGTAAGAAAAAACCTCATTTAGACCCCATACTTAAAATTAATAATCGCAACATAGAATTTAAACCAACTCAACGTTTTCTCGGCGTAGAGTTTGATCGTCAACTTCGTTGGCATGAACATATTAAAAAAGTTAAGATAGCGGGAAATAAAAGCTTGAATATTTTAAAATCATTGTCTGGAGTCAGTTAGGGGGCTCACCGTGAGTCTCTACTCATGGTACATAATGCAGTAGTACTAGGAAAAATAAATTATGCTTCACCTGCTTATGCCAATGCATCAAAAACTTGGCTAAAAAAACTAAACCCAATTCACAATAAAGGACTTAAAATTTGTACTGGGGCTTTTGTCACCAGTAGAATTAGTAGTACTATAGTAGAAGCCGGACATTTGCCCCTAAGTTCAATTAGAGATAAATTATTGCTTAACTATTTTTTTAAACTAAAGTCAAATCCATTTCATCCACTTCACACATATGCTTTATCAATTGAAAATTCAACCTTCTTTCGGTTGGGTAAGAATTCTTTTTTTCACTACGTCAAAAATGCTTTAATTAAATATGAACTGACCAATATAAATCCCGTCTTGATTCAATCACTGAACCCACCTTGGGTTAAAATAGTCAGGAATAGAAGCATTGCAGATCCAGAGTTGTACTCTAGGTTTAATTTGAAAGTACAAATAAAACTAAAAATTGAACTTAATTGGCAATATGAATGGAATAAATTAGGAGAATTTCTTTATCAAATAAAAGTTGCTACTGATAAGTGGAAGATGCCCGCAAACCTCTCGAGGAGGGAATGCGTTGCCCTAACGAGGCTACGCATAGGGCACACTAGATATACTCATGGATATAGACTAGAACGAAATTCAACAAATGAGTCAAAACTTTGTGAAACATGTCATGTAGAGAATTCCGTAGAACATGTACTAATATATTGCTTACAATTTGAAAAAGAGAGAAAAGAATTATATCTAGATAGAACGATAAAAATGATATTGAGTGATAATGATAAAAAAACTGAAAAATTGATGAAATTCCTGTACAAAACTAAACTAATAGATTATATTTAATATTTTAAAAATCTGTAAAAACATCATGTAAACACATTTGTCCGATACACTAGTTTGTATATGGATGTAAATAAATTATTATTATTATTATTAAAATGCAATTTAAAAAAAATCATAAATAATTGAACACCTTATCCATGGTATGAAATACCCTTCTTATTATCAACAAAAACCTTCTCTTTGTGATGTTTGTGTATCTATTGTGTCGCGATCGAGCGGTATTTTTGCCAAATACACACATCTCCCAAGTTTGCGGAGCGATCGCGCAGTTTGGCGGCGTTGTGCAAATGGTCAAAGTTTTGCAAGACAGCACAGGGCCAAATGGTAACCAACTGCTGTTATATGCACACACCACGGCAAAAGGCAGGAGGTGGAGGATAAAGAAGTGATAGGAGCTGCAGGGCTATTGTGGGTCGTCGGTCTGTGTCCGTAGCATAAAAGCCTTCGTGCTCTGTTCCCTGTGTTGTGCACCGAAAAACGTGCAACGGGTGAATCTTCGCGAGAGACAAAACGAAAAACGGTTCACCGGCTCAAGGAGTTGCCTCTGTGCCGCGAATGCAAAGAATTCCGCGCGATGGAACAATGCGCGGACTTATGTTTATTTTGCCGTTTTAGGCAATGTACCGTTAGAAATGGAGTGGACACAGGCTAGATGGGCCTTATGTTGTATGCGATTAGTTTGGGGCTGCATAGCAGCATAGCAAAGATGGAGAGAGAGACAGAGAAAGAAGTTTTTGAAGATCATTTGGGGAGTTTTGTGCATGAAATTTTGATGAGGAATTGATAATTTAAGGCTCCACGGACCCATCTCTCGTGGTATTCAAGCCATACCATAAATTATTTATTAGAGAAGAGATTTTTCACTCTCCTGCATGCCCATCTGACGTGGCGAACAGTATTGAGGAGAAAGAAGCCCCCTTTGGGCAAAGAAGCCACTTGGTCAATTTTTGAAGGGGATTTTTGAAAGGCAAAAGAAACTCCCCTCTTGCGGCGTATTTTGGCGGAGATAATTGCCCTTGAACTTGTCTTATTGTCCGCCAAATCACAAAAGATGACACTGCGCCAAATGCGCTACCTACCTATGCTACCTACATATACATATGTGAATGCATGGTAGGTATAGAATAGCCCTCCTGAATACAATATCTGGAAGACCTTTATCGTGGAATGCAATCGAAACAGTTGTCTCATCATTTTTCTGATGGACATTGAGCACTTGTCAATTATGGGCGCGATAGCATCTCACCTCTATTGTTCCATTTCAAAATTAGTCCTTTAATATTTCACCGGGTTCTCCCTTCTCTGTTCCTCTATGCTGAAACATTGTACATCGTCTCCAATGTTTATTGAATCTTTCTTTCTTTTTTTTTCCTTGTTCCGACTGCGTTGTGCCATCTTGAGAATCACAACATATTTTATTACTTTTCCTTCATGTCACGTGCCATACATTTTTAATACCTCCCTCCCCATGTGTCTGGGGCACAGCATTATACCTTTTTCTAATGCCAATAATTTTACGATAATTTATCCTTCACCTTTTCCATCGATGCGATTCAGTTGGTGATTTTGTTGGTGATTTTGTTGTTTTTTGAAGATTTAATCTTCCTTGATGTTTTGTTCTTAGAATTTTTCAAAGTTATACTCTGTCTTATGTTTTAGGAATTCTTTTATGAATTTATCCTTAAAATGCCCTTAAACTGTTAGACATTCTTGTTACATTTTGAATTGAAATTGATTGTTCTTATTGTTCTTAACGAAAAAAAGAAAAGTTAATTGAAGATAGTTTTCTTTTAAACAAAATCATACGATATAGGTAACAACTACCAGGCGTCTCCATAAATAATGTTCTCATGTTGATTCTCAAATTAATTGGTTTAGTGTATCTATTTTATCTTTTTCTCAAAAAAACATTTACATAATTCGAAAAGAAAATTACCCGGCGCCTCCACCACGAAGTTTCCTGCTTTCAAAAAATATAAAATGCTATATAATTACCAGGCGTCCCCACTGCAAGATTAACATTGAATGTTAATCATCAAAAAATAACAGAAGAATATCTTTTCTCACCCAAAAAGCGATAAGAAAAAAATAATTTGTCCAAAAAATCATTTAAAAAAAACTTTCTTAACGAAAAAGAGCCCCAATTAAGACGAATAAGCACCATTTTAAGTAAATTCACTGTCGCAGTGCTTGTAAAATGCTATCTTTTTTTCACGGATGTTATTTCGTATACAATGTGAGAGAGAAATTAATTATATTTTATCGTCAACGATAAATAAAATAATAACCTTCGTGCTGAAAATCTTACGGGCGAGAATTATGTCCAGGAAAATCAGTGAGATTAAGAAAAAAATTGCGAATTTCTTGTTTTGTTAAATTGAACAATAAAAAATTCATGAAAAAAATGAGTTGATAAAGATGATAATTAGGAATGTAGCTTGGAGGTAAATTTCTTTTCTCTTTGAGTTAAATAATTTCATTTGAGATCGCATAAAAATGCGAATTTATCAAAAAAAAATTAAACAATTCAAAAAAAAAGTGTAACGATGAGGAAATTAATTCACAATGAAAGAGCCGCAAAAGCCCGTAAAATTGAGGTAGATCCCCTCGAGGTGCGAGGAAGCGGAAGAATATAATAATATATCGAATACGAGACAATTCTTTGGCAAATAAAAAAAATTAACTATCCATCGAATTTCGCGTATCGAAAGGACCACACTGAAAAAAATCCGCTCGCAAAAATGGAGAATAATGGGGAGATTTTGTGTTCGACGTATTCGTCGTCCCATCGCGCGAGAGATAGAGAATATTGTCCATAAAAATGCAACCACAAAAAACATTTCACATGTTGGATTTTTTTCCACCAAATTTTATTTGCACACAACGTGACAAAAATAATTAGCAATTATCATTTTATGCAAGGCTGAATTGGGGCTTTTTTTGACACCTTCGCGCCATACTACTGATAAATTTTTATGGCTGGCGTTAAAACTTCATCACATCTCCCGCCGAAAATATGGGGATAAAAGAAAAATTGCGGTAGGACTTTTTGTGATGTACCTGATAAACTCATTGAGATGCATTCAGGAAAGATTTATGGGATATTCTCGTGGGGCTTTTTTTCCAACACTTTTCAGTGTTGTGTGCCCAATAAATATGGCTGTGAATGTGCAAAAGTGTGGAGTGGAGACATTTGAGATTATCAGCTAATAAACTCTTGTAATGCTCCAGAAATGATTATTTTTAAAACGTTATACACAATGATTTTTTTTACAATTATTTTTTTAGATAGTTCGTTAATTATTTTAATATTCTTTTGTTAATTCTAAAATATGGGGTTTTCAGAATTTCTCTTCTGCATTGAATTGAGTCACAAAGATTTAACCTTTTCACCCAATAAACTCGATAAATGGGAGGGCCCAGAAATCTCTTCTCCGTATGCAAAGGATAAACTTTCTGATTATCACCTTCAATACTTTGTTCCATTTTATTTGCTTCGCAGTAGGTATACTTTTTTTTTAAAGGGTTTTACACGAATTTATTGCTCATTGTTGGGAAAGGAGTCCATGCACGTTGCAGCTTGAATTTTCACCTTGATTGCTGCTGGGGCAGATTGAATTGTAATACGCATGGCTAAGCAAAAGCAGCAGAAGGGCCCAATCCGCGCGCCAATATAAATCCATCTGCGGATTAGAGTTAATCGATTGTATTGGATGACGCGGTATTTGGATTTTTCGTACACGGTGTGCCCATACATCTGCTCATCCGCGTGGTTTTGGTGGCGTGGAATGCTCATTATTCACTCGCTGGATGTGGCGTGAAAAAAAAAGAAGAACGAGCGACTTTGGGGCTCAAAAGGGGGGCAGGTGGTGGGCTGAAATGTACAACAACACATTAACAAAAAAAAAGATGTTTTTAAAGGCCATCGAAATGCGTCAATGGGAAGTTTTAAAATGCCTCCACCATTTGGCAGTGAGGTGGAATTTTTATGCGGCAAACCGCACGTTATTATGAAAAATTGCTCCGTTTTAAGCACTCTTGATAAGTCCTCTCCAAAGGGTCCTTTCGTATAGAATTCCAATGGCAAGGAGGGAATTTTCCCCAATTTGCAATTTTTCCCGTTTTATTTTTTTTTCTGCATTGAGAAGCAAAAATTGGGAAGAAATGGATGCGGCGAGCGCCTTCTTTTGTACCTTCGCGCATTTGTAATAAAAGAGGGCAAGACGCGGGGCCGCTTATTTTTTGTACTCCACCACGCGGAGCCTCCTGAAGTCACCTCACTTTGCAACACACAGCTCCTCACCCCAGTGCCAGAGGAATGCAGTCCAACTGCACTGCCTCTTCGACTTCTGTGGCCCGAAACTCAGGTGAGTTGGAGTGAAAGAGAAAGCCAGCCGACCGTATCGCGTCTGCCACTCACACATTCACCTCTCCCAGGCATATTCCCGCATTTTGAGTGCTTAGGTTGTGTACCACACAGCCAGAGAGACGAACAGGTGCAATCTCGCGGCGGTGACTCCTCTGTATAAGCTTCTTCGCAGGGTTCAGCATATTTTAATGGTGCCTCGCTCTTTCACCTCCGCCACGTCTTTCTTGGCCTTTCTCGCGCGCTGACGCCCTTTGTTCATTTGGCAACCTCAGTTCCACAGAATACCTTCGCATAACTGTCCTGGATCAACTGCTTAATTTTATGTAGATATATAGCCTATTTTAGGTCTATCACGCCGCCCTATTTTACTTTCTTCTTAATTGCCTCAACAGGGTGATTTCTTTGTGTATATGGTTGAAAATTAAAAAAAAATGCAATGAAAAGCTGAGAAATCAGCAAATTGCAGGAGATTAACTTGTGCCAAATATTAGATATTTTTAAAGAAACTGTCCTGAAAGGATGAAAGGATGAATGAACTTTATCTGTTCTGAATAAAATGGGATGTGCCCTTGATAGAAAGTCAATCCAAAAAATACTTTATCTCTAAAAAATTGGAGAAAAAATCATACATAATAGCTAGAAAAAAAGAAACTTTACATTTCTCGATTAAAATTAATTTAAATCAACATTTAATCCATTTCTTTCTTCACCTTGACAAGCAAAACAGCTCTTAGAAGAAGAAAAAGTCTTTCATTGTAAGCTGAGAATTGAAATAATTTTTGCAGCCTCCTAAAAGCCGTGAAATGCAAAAATAATCTATATAGAGAAAAGAAGAAAAATTGTGGCAAAACCATCTGGGTGAAAGGCATTTCACCTTTGCAAATAAATTTCACCCAAAAAATTCAATAGTGCCGGCAAAAATTGAATCAAATACGCGGTAAATAGAATTTAATTGTATGAGAAGTGAAGAAGTTAGAGGCATAGTGCTGGAAATTAAGTTCAAAAATAGATTTCCTAACGAGTGAAACATGAAACAGTACGCGAGCTGCAGTGATCCAATTAATTTAAGTGAAAGAAGAAAAGGGAACTTCCTCTCGTATATAAGATAGTTTTCGCGCCCGCGGTTGAAGTTTCAATTCTTGTAAAATGAGAACTGTTTTCCCTTTTTCTCGGGATTTTCACGCACAGAGGCCTGTTTACAATTTCGAAGAAAATAATTTCCACGCTAGACAGAGGGATCCGCGGAGAAGGTCACGAGGCAAAGAAGTTAAGTCAATCATAACGCGTCCAGTTATTAGAGTTGGTATACCACAACGCGGATGGGTCAGTCTATGCGTTGTAATTTAATTTGTGAGTAATATTAGTAGGCAAAGTCGATTTTTTGTAAAATTTAGCAATTTGACAGATTAAAATGCTTATATCTTAAGTTCTATTAGACCTACAGAAATTTCTTAACTAGTTATGGAAAGGTATTGAAATAAGCTATAATCTGACATATATTTTGATACATTTCAAGGTCACCTCCAGAACACAAAATGGCGGATTTATGTTCTACCAAAACAGTTTTTTGCACTTTTTGTCCTCAAGGAATGGTTCTAGAGGTTTCTGATGTTCTAGAAAGACGTAGATAATTGCAAAACCTTTAATTTGATACTAAGTTGAGTCAAATCGGACAAGCGGTTCAAGAGATATGGCTCTTAGAACTTTTCAAATTCAAGAATTTTTCAAATGGATATATCTTCTAAACGGCGACATAGAATTTCTTCATTTTCGGACTGATAAAAGATATTGAGTCAGGCTACAACATATCAAAATTTAAAGGAAATCTATAACAGATGTTCGGAGATATTGCCCCTTAAAGTTAGGCAATTTTTGTTTTTGATTTTAGCGCCTCTTGCGGATGTTTTTGAAAATTGAAATGTTCTAAACAGTTGTAGGGCTTTTCAATACCTTTCATTTGATACCAAGATGGTCAAAATCGGTCAAGCCGTTCTTGAAATATATTGAAAAAACACTTTTTGCATTAGGCCGCCATATTTGCTAAACCGCTTGACCGATTTTCAAGTATGAATTATTGATGAAAACGTCTCACTGAGCTCTACAACATACTAAAATTTCAGATCTCTAGCTATAAGGGAAGTGGTAAACGGTAGTTCAAAATGGCGGACGGCGGCCATCTTGGATTTTGAAAATGCGAAAAAATGAAAATTTACACCCACATTTCTATAGAAAACTTCAAACCGGAAGTTTCTATCTGTTACTGTTCTCGAGTTATAAGGTAAAGTTTGGCGCAGAGGCCGGCCGGCCGGCAGGCCGGCCGGCCGGAACAAAATTTTTCCACCACCACTTTCGTAATGTGGGATGTCTAAAACGTGCTCATACCAAGTTTGAGCCCGATCTGAGATGGTCGGTTTTTCCGACGATTACAATACTTGGTATGCCACGATTGTGGTATACCAACTAATAGGGAAAGAGAGAGAAAGAAAGATTTTAATTATTATAAACACACGCAGAGTTATAAAATTTCAATGAATTCGACGAATTTGTGGCGTAATCTTTCCTTTTTTTTGTGTATAAAATTACGAAAGGAGCCTGGATGCTGACTGAGGAAATATTTTCTTCACATTATTTCTTTCTTAGCAATATTTTCAAAATTTTGTGACGTTAAATAGGGCTAAGTAGTTTCTAAATAGTTTTTCTTCGAATAAATATTCAGAAAATTCAATTTTTAATTAAAAAAGAATTTATTGGAGTAAAAATATAATATCAAATTCTCTAAAAATTGCACCAAAAGATGACTATAAGGCTATAAGGTATAATAATTTAAAAAAATTCTTGCATGATAAATGTTTTGTGAATGAATCGTAGTCCCAACAAGGGAACTCGTTCAATTTGCCAGACTATACTAATTGATTTAATGAATGAACGAGGCGAATTACGCAAAAAATGCGTCAATTGTGTCCAAAATTGCTCTCTAACATTTTTTTCTTCGTTCTTCCCTCCATCTCTGTGGCACAGAGAGTGAGGCAAACAATGGACAAATAATCCATAATTTTTGTACACTGAGCCGCATAATTCTTCTCAAAGATCGCATTAAAATTACTCTCACACAATTTCCATTGTCTGATTAATGTCTGCGCACACACGAAGTTTTTCCTCCACCAGCTCATCAGCAGCTCAATGACTTGAATCTTTCTTCCGGACATAACCCATCGTATCTCCGCATCCAGTGTGAGATTGGTTGTCTTTCAACCACATGCTAAACGCGCAAGATTATTATATTGCAAAGCCAATGCGAAAAACATTTAAAATCTAGACTATAACGGATTTAGTCTTACTCTTTTTCTTTTTAAATAATATAAACCTCAAAGAAAAAAATTTCTTAGATTTTTCTTTAAACGAAGAAAAAAAAACAACCAAATTGTGGAAAAAATGATAAATTGTCCAACAATCTTTCTCTCTTCTTCGTCGTCATCACTGAATCTCTTTAAGTAAAAAAAACAACTCGTCTGGAGAAGACTCTGGATGTTAAGAATTAAGAAAAAGAAACTATGTTAAAATTCACCGTGAGAATCTTAAATCTTTTTTTCTTGTGGATGGAGCATTCGCAGAAAAAGATTGCCCATGAGATGCATAATGGTGGAGATTTAAATTCGAAAAAAATTAAAACATGTCCCTTAAGCAAGAGAAAAAGCCATAAAATTAACCACTAGAGAAATAAATTCTTCCGTTTAGAGGGCCAGAAAGGGGATGATTTTATTGTGAAAAGTAGAATTTATTACCAAATATTTCGTCAACAACCAAAAGGGATGCGATTGAAATCAACACAACCTGTAGGTCCTTGAAAAAGAAGTGAGAAAGGATGAGAAAATGTGCCACAAAAAGCGATGAAAGTGATAAAAGGAAATAAATATATCCTTTCGTATAAAGTTAGCTAAACCACCAAGAAGTAAAAGATTTACCCTCAAGATCCTTTATATCCTTTAGAGATATTTTTTCTTCAAGTAAGTTCTGAAGGGTCAATTGTTCGTAATACAGAGCTGCGCACTGTAGTGCAAATTCCGACAGGAAAAAGGTGAAAGATTTGCTTGCAGAGGAAACAGTTAAGAAGAAATAAAGGTGCAAATTAAAAGAAATATTGCTTAATCCAATTCCTTCATTTAGAGTGAGATTATTTTATTATATGCAAGTGAATTTTTAACATTTTACAATTGATTAAGAGATTTCACTAATTAATTTTGAGGAATATATTATAATTTCTTAATTATAAATTTTCACATCTTCTTTAATTAAATGAAAAAAAAAATTGCTCTCTTTAAAACAAAAAATACAATTTCGCGCACCTTTTTGACCAAGGAGGAAGTCAATCTCTTCATCTCTTTAAAGAATAATAATTAATCCAATAAATTTTAATCTGTATATAGTATAAAAAGAAAGTTATATGCAAAGAATATCGTCAATTAATTTCAAATTACCACAAATATCGTAAATCATCCCCTTGACGTTTTTTTCTGCAAATGATTTCTTTTTGGTGGGTTGAATGGGCAACAAAAGTAACTGGACGTGTGCAAATTAGGTGGCATAAATCACACAAAAGAAATCCAGGTGCTAAAAAACCCTCCTTTTGCGCGTATTCCGTGTCGCAATATTGGAAATAAATTTATATACAGACCAAAGAGAAAATGGATAGAGGGAGGAGGTGAAAATATATAATCTCTCGGCGGAAATTTGTCCGCGTCGCCCCATCGGAAGTCATGTAAATTGATGAACGTGATTCGCCTATCAAAGAACGCATCTCTATGGCTCGTTTATGGGTAATTTCACCGTGAACATAGCCCCGCAGACGGGGAGATTCTTTGACTCCCGTCACCACACACTGAAAGAGACTATTACCGTGTCAATTCGGCGGTGTTGAAAAAAAATCAAATTATGCTGCCACAGTTGGGAAGGTTCTTTCCAGGAGAATGCTCTATCGCGCGACAATTGAGGCATTTCGGATGTTTTTTTTATGTCAGATCCATTAAATATGTATAGTTGCTTCAAGCAATGGACATTGAGAGTTTTGTTGAGAAATTCTTTATGAATTTACAATTTTTTTTTGAGTTAATGCCAATTAAATTCCAATTAATTGTGTCTTATTGTTAAAGGAAAATTCATTATTCTGCCCTTTCTGCCAGCTAAATCGGTTATTCTTTCAGTAGAACCTTTAATATCTTTCAATTTAATATATTTGGCATTCTAATTCGAAACTAATTAATTTCCAAAAGAAATCTTATTAAAAGTCCAATAATTCCTCTAAAATTATTTTTCTTTGGTAAAAAAAATATAAATTGAGAAAGTCTCACTAATTTTATGTAGATACAAAGCACCTAAGAAAACAGAATGAGGTGCGTATCCCTTTTATGAAGTGCTACCAATAACAAACTTGTTACTCCGATGTGTTCAAGTAAATACTTTTCCTTCCATTTCCCGCCTTTTGTAGTGTCTTTCTCTCTACCCGAAATTTCCGTCAGCGCATCTCCAACAAAATGCTTAAAGATTTACATTTTCTCAAAAAGCCAAAAAGTGTTTATGTGTATTTCTCTATACTTCTATTAGTTTAACTCCGGCGGTATATTATGCTTTGCCATCTCTCAACGGTAGCCCATGTGCATCCCCACCGTTGTGGCCCCCGAGCTGCGCGGGAGGAGATCTCAAAAATCAAACAGACTGTCAAAATATAGTTACTGGCACTTTCTGTTGCTGGTTGCATCGGCACACCGCAACCAATTAACCCAGCCACGTCCCCAAAAGAATCTTTTCTAGTTATAAATTTTTCTCAAGATCTCTATGGAACTAATTGCATCAAAAAATGCATTGTAAAATAAAGAAAATCTAGTGAATTGCATTGAGTTTTCTTTAAAAATTAATGCACATTTGTTGCATTTGTAGCCAATCAGTTGGATTTGTACTTGCAACTAAATAAACATTTGTCTAATTGGGGATAGTGTTGCAGAACGGTTAATTTTTAAACATTATTCCTCTAGTACTGGAAGAGTTATATTTATTTACCTCGTTTACTGATTGATTTCCATGTAAATAAGAGAGCTGCAGTCCAACGATGGGTTAATTTAATTTATTTTTATCTTCTTCAAATTACTTAAAAAAAAACTCTCGCAAAGCCTAATGAATAAATGAAAAATCTAATTTATAAAACAATTTCTTTGAAAGAATTTTCATGACTATTTTGCGTGGGAAATTCGTGGAAAAGTCCCCTTGGTGGGGTAATTAAAATTTTCAATGGCGAGGTTTGATTAATTTGAACTTCAAGCACAAAATAATTTTCCTCAGCCTACCTTTGTCCCTTTGCGAATGTTGTGATTTTTATTCATGCAACGCCGAAAGCTCCTTGGGCATATGAGAATTTTCTCACTTGTACATATCGCCATTTCACTCTATGACCTCTATAACTTATTTTCTTTACTCTTCTGATTTGGAATGATTTACACTGGAAAAAGTTATAATGTGGGTGGAGTCTGACTGAAAGGTTAACACAAAAACGAATGAAAAAAAATATGCAATCGAATAAAATATCTTCTATTGTGTCAAATGGGTTAATTAAAGTAGTTAAAGTAGGTGTTTATTAGAAGGTTAGACAGATTTTGATAAAATGGATAAAGTATTTCGAGGCTTCCGAAGATTATGAACCATACTTCTGTGTTAAAAGATAGGAATATGGTTCATAATCTTCGGGCACGTCGATTTAATGTATAATTCACAAATTCTTAGATTCCACACAGGTAGCAGCCCTTTTAATTGATAATTTTTTTAAAAGAAAATATTTTGTAGAAACTTATCAAACGACCAACTTCTTGCATTCTTTTGCTGCAATGAAGCATATGCCGCCGCATTAGGTCTTCGGTGGTAATTCGGGCAGTGCCTTCGTGTTGTTTTCGGTCTAGTAGACAGGTGATGCCTAGGCCGTCTCTCTCAATCGGACCACGTGCTTCGCAGAGCGCCAGCAGCTGTCTGCCTTCCTCCGATACTCACAGCTGCTGGATATTTCTCTCTCATTCTATGTGTTGTGCATCAACACCCAAGAGAGCCCGCTCTCTCGCGCTCCCCGAGACCGGTGAAACGGAAGCATTTGCGCCGTGTATGTATGCGAGAGAATTTTTCGGTGGAAGTTGGTGGCGAAGCAAAAGTCTGCAAGCGCCAAGGCAGTTAGTTCTGTGTTGGATGTTAGAGTGAGTGGATGTGCACTGCGTGAATTTCCACAAGTCTCGGGCCGATCGATCGTACATATTAAGTAAATTATTCTCATTCCATCGTCGCACCTGAAGTGACATTGCCTGCAAAAAGTGATTCAGTTTATTTTTTTCTACTCTAACCGAAACGAATTGGACTTGAAGAAACATTTCTGCAATAGATTTTTTGATAGGATTGTTCAGAGCGAAAATACCTTTTTCTTTGCCCCTAGATTTGTGGCAGAAATCACCCATTAGCGGTACTGAGAGACAAAACGTTAATCCTCGAGATTAAATCGCAATGCGATTTAATTAAAGAAAAAGTTTTTCGAGTGTGTGGCTGTTTTCTCTTGAAAAAAAAACGAAGCAAGTAAATAGCTCTCTAATTCGGTATTGCACGCGGATTTATTTCTCCAAATAGCGACTTTCTGGCTTTTTCATTGCTGGGGGAATTTCTTCACGGCTTCTTGGAGAAATAGAGTGACGGCGTTTTGTGATTAATACAAGAGGAAAATTAATCAAAAATTCCCCATAAACTTTTTTGAGGTTAGAAGATCTAAAGTTTCAAATTGATTTTCAAACTGTAATGGACATTTTAAAGTTGGCTGGTTGTGATTGGAGCTAAATGAATGTTTTTCTTTTGCATTTAATTGCGTGCCTACAGTTTGTAAGGTTCTATTGATTGCTGACCAGTACGAGAGATTGTGTGCCGACGAGGATTAGAAGTGGAAAATTCGTGAAAATTGCAGTTTTATCCTTGATAATAGCGTCCTTTCAACTGTCATGAAGGTGATGCAATTTCTTCACTAAACCGAAGGATTTTTTCCATTTAAAGGGACAAAACAAAGTTTAAGGAACTTGGTCATTGTGAGAAAGTTGGTGCTATAGCTTTCCACATCCCTCAAGAACCGGCAAAAGAAAAGTAAATTGACACGGCCAAAGTGTATGAAGCCCAAAAGTCCAATAATGAAAATTCAGTAGTTTGGTGAATTAATGGTGGAAGTTGGAGAAATATTTGGATTATTGAGAACGACGAGGGACTAAATTGGACGGTGTCACGCAATTTTTTCTTCTTCCTAAAGACCCCCACATTTCTCCTCATCGTACTTTTGCATAAAAGATACATTAAAAGTGAAATAATAACAGTGAAGAACATTCTTCTTCCGAGGTGGGTGAATAAATTTCCAAACGCGATGATTGATTCTTCTGGAGGACTTTTCACCACTTAGGAGACCTGCCCTCCCGTACGGAAATTTTCAGTATTGTCAGTTGGTGAGTATTTTTCCATTTCTCTAGAGAATAAGAAAGAATCTCGAGGTGTTTAACCCAGAAGAAGTTGAAAAAAAAAGACTTTAAGGCGTGCGTGGGTGAATTTTTACTCGTTTTCGCCAAAAATGTCCACCCCCTCCAACATATAGTCTTTATGTTTTGGCGCATGTGACAAAATCTCCATGTTCGATCTTTACCCATGATTGGGGATCTCTATACAGCATCTCAAAAGCACATCCAATAATAAAACGTCGAGAGTTTGTTAATAATAAATTAAATTACGTAATCTCTCACACTATCCAATTAACCGGTTGTTGACACGTGATCCGTTTTAATGGAGTGCGCCTCCAAGAAAAGCGATCATCACATCCAGAGGTGTCAAGAAGGAAATAATGTGGTATTAGCTCAAAGTTTATGGGAAATTATTACCTACATTTAGCTTTTTTTCCTCTCAGTAGATAAATTTAGTGTTGTTAACCCTTAAGCAACCAGCTTGAGGTTTTGAAAGGTTAATCTCCTTATTGTTATATATTGACGTTTTAGGTGCTTTTTATCTATCTTAATCCATATAAGATATCTATTGGAAGGATTTTCTCATCAACAGGATGAACTTATGACCAAAAGAATTTTTTTTTCTGACCAAAAAAATGTTTATTGGTCAAAAGAAATAAATCTGGTAAAAAAAGCAATTTTTTGATAAAGAAAATGTTTTTATGAGCTGAAGAATATTTTTCTGTCCAAAAGAATGTTTTTTCTCACTAAAGAAATGTTTTTCTGATCAAAAGGAAATTTTCGAATATATAAAAGATTTAGTTTTAAGGAAATAAATCATAAAAGAATTAAATATTTCTACCAAGGAACGTGAATCAGAATTAAGAATTCTAAACAAGAATTTTTAGATTTTTGGAATAAAATCAGGGTTATTAGAACATTGAAAACACAAAGTTCCGTCGGAATTTATGCTTCATGTTTGAATTATTTAGTTTGATATGAATTTGATGTTTGGGATTGAATTGACTGATTTATCAATCAAATTTGCAAATAATTAATTGATAACATATTTGAATGAATCAATTATTAATTGAAATTCCATTTAATTGATGCAATTTTCTACATTTTATTTGAATGAATTGAATATCTAATTAATAAATCTATTTAATTTGTTTTTTATCAATGAATTCCTTAATGCTCCAATAAAATATTTAAAACAGATAGTTAAGTAAAAAAATTAATATAAAAGTTTCCCTTACTTCTTCCAGGTAGATGATGATGATGATTCTTATGAAAGCATTCAATGATTACCTCAAAAACTTGCATGATATACCACAAAAGAATGCACATTGCACAAACTGATTGATGATGGAAGCATCTCTGCACTACTTTCCCCACGTATTTTATGATTCATCATTCATTGCTTGTAATTTCACAATTAATTGCAATCTCTTACTTTGAATAGTTGTGCGGTGACGTAGTGAGGATTTCACGAATGTCATGCGTTTTGGTAAATGGAGGAGAGTATTGGTGTGTTATGTGTGTTGTTTTGCCTCCTATTCCCACCCAATTAGCATCTTCACTGTGGGCTTATCTCCAACGTCTCGAGAGATTCATTCATAAAGCTACTCTGGGTCGCGTTTTTTTTTGTGCTCCACACCACACATCTCTCCTAAGCTTCCCGCACTTTATTATCTCACTTGCGCTCTCACTCGCAGCAATTTGTCTGTGGTCAAGTGACTGCGAGAGTGTGGCCAACACAGCTGTTGTCTGCTGGTCCACCTTCTCCACCTTCTCTTTCAATGCCCAAGATCCGTCAATATGCGATATATACACACGCTCAGACGTCGTAGATTTTTTTTCAACACCTCCTCTGGGCTTTCTTCTCATCACGGAGAAGAAGTTGAAGCAAAAAAAAGTCAAGACACACCGCCATACGGAAATTGAGACGGTATCACGTGGGGAAACCCTGTAAGAGATGGCTACGGAGTTTGTAATCTCTGTTTATTTTATGGTGCAATGGAGTCGCCTGGTTTGATCTATTTCTTATTGTTTTAGTTTCTTTTATAATGTTAAAAAAATGGAAATTGGTATAACCAGGCGCCTCCAGTGCAATCAATAATCATAATTTTATGGTTAGATTTATGATTCCAATTTAATTAATAGAGGCATCTGATAATTTCAGGTATTTTAATTGCAATTATTAACTTAATTTATATATGGAAAAGGTGATTGATATTTAATACCAGGTGCCTCCATTTTAAATTAATTTATAATTTGAATTGAATATTCATCTTTTCACTCTCTGCCTGGGAAATATATCAGGTTGTTGAATTTCAGTAAGTAATGATTACAAAAATAAAAGACTTTAAGTACCAACGTTAATTAATTTATTTTTAATACATCAAATGATATTATATAATTTTGTCAAAATCTTTCAATGTTTTAAATGTTTAATGAATAAATTTTGTTACCTGTAAATCAGATCAATCAATAAATCTCTAAAAGCTCTTTGGAAACTTTTATTTACGTCACAATTTAGTCACCCTTACTACACATAATACTGGATTATCTGGATGGTGCGAAACTCAAAATGTTATTAATGTATTAAAAAATATTAAAGACCGTGGCGTTCAAACAATTAATCCGTCTATCTAATTTATAAATTTATTCAAGTTTGCTCCAATTTGATTCGATCGTATCCGCGTATTTCAATCTTAACATGTCACCACATAGTCAGTGCTTAACCATTAGTGCTTAACCATTACATACATAATTTTTTTCTATTAAACATTCTAAATATAGCTATTTCTAAAAATATAACTTTTAGTACAAAAAAATTCATTTAAATTCAAATCACAAATCCATCTCTATTCAATGCTCTCTTATGCAATGTTCGTGCAAATTTTTTTCTCTGCAGAGCATATCTATCCGAATTAGAATGAAAGTGGAGAGAGATCTTATGGCATCTGCCGGATGTATTGTGAAATGTGTCTGTGCAGGAATAAAAAGAAAACTTTTCCACTATTCCAGCACAGCCAGACAAAGCAACTTCCGGACAATTTTTTTTTGTCATGTATGTACACATATCTCCCACCCGCTGTATCCCATTCACCTCTATCGTTTTTTTTCCGAAGTATCTGCATCGGTGACCACTTCATTGACCCGCTCTTCACATGAATGGAATGTGTGTAAATGACGTGTTGTCTGTGGCAAAAAAAAATTCATTTTCATTGATAAATCTTTGTAATATGATTCCCACTCTCACCCTTTTGACTATCGTATCCCACCGCTGCCACCAATTGTATGCCTGCGGGTGGACAATTCAATCAAATGCAAATATGTAATTTGATTGAGATTCTGTACAATATTTTGAATAGTTTTGATACCTACTAAGCGCCTCTATTTCACACTAAAAATGTTTATGTGTGCCCAGCATTTGCATATGCACTTTCAAGTGCATAAATGAGTAATTTCTCAATCATTGTCAGTCATATTTGACAAATTGGTCACTCTTGTGGGGATTTTCCTCAAAAGGATTACTATTACTATTGTATTTACTCAAAACCCAAACGAAATATGTATGTTTATACCACAAATATAGCTCCCGGAATACGTCAACAGTGAGTTAATTGTGGTTTTCCTCCTCCTTTGGGCGGATATGAATGAGTGTTTAGTGGGATGAGTGAGAGGTTTTCCAAACCGCCTGTTTGCCATTCTGAATCACAGCGCTATATTGGCAGTTTATGATAGTGTCACGGAGTAGAGAGACCCAAATACCACGACGGTATGAGACAGCAAAAGACAACGACATGGGGCGATTACGTAAATTCAATGCAAAGGTGTGCCCGACTAGACGCACTTTCGATGCCATGGGAAAATTGCAATATGTATGAGGAGGAGAGAAAACCATATGTAGAGAGTTCCGGAATTGTATGTTGAAGGCTAGTTATGGGGTACTGTCTGTGGTTGTTCTAGGATGTTGCGCAGGATATCTATGTGCGGGAATATGGAGGATGTTGCATACGGATGTTGAGCTCTGTGGGTTTGATTGTGGTGCAACAGTGGGAAGTTCCGGATGAATGAGGTGTGATGGTTGTCTCATCGATGTGCAAAAGGGAAATGTGTGGGCATCATCAGTGCGCCTTCACGTCATCAAATTCAATGCAACCCAAGAGAATGAGTCATACGACAACAAGCCCATTCACACCGCGTGCAAAATCACCCATGGAGGTGAATCCCGTGTGTGTGAGAAGAAGGTGCGCGCGAGGAGAGAAATTGCCAATTTGCCTCACATTGAGATTATCGTTCGTGGTGTCAATATTTGATGAGAATTTCATTTATATTTGGTAGTGGGGTGGGGGGCTTTCTTCGCCAATTAATAGAGCCATCCAAAAATTCTTCTTTTATCTCAAAATTATCTTCTTCTATTTTTTGTTTCTGCTTCACCTCTTTCCCTCTCACTGCCATTTGTGGATGTGAAAGACATTTATTTATAGTACTTATTAATGACTTTCGATTGCGCGTTGAGTTGGGTAAACGTCTTAATCTTGGACAAATATTGGTATGCCACGGTATGCGGGGTGATTGCGGTGACTCCACCATGAAGAGAATGGTTTTGTTTTTTTTTGTGGATGAGAGGTGCGGTGGGGTATCGAATCTCATGTGAATTTGAATTGTTTCACATGAATTCCAATATAGTGCGCCTTTTTGTGTATTACCTGTGAGAGGTGAAAATGGGGTCTGTGTACTCTAACTTTACCTCCCAAAACTTCACCACACAGTTGGGCACATAATATTGGAAGAGAGCAATTTATGTGTGTATACACTGATGTTTGGTGTGTCGACAAACTCAGGTGAATTTTAGTTGAGGAGACACCGTATACAAGCTCTTGTAGATGGGAAAATTTTCGATTGTTGGGAAATTTTGTGGGAATTCCAAAATGAGTTTAAAATATATTATTTATTTTTATATTATGTAGAGTTTTGGGGCAACCGATAACGATGACATTCCATGGGTCTAAAACCAATCTTCAGAGGCCCATACCTCTTCATCATCATCGTTTGTACAAGCCATTGTGAGTCCTCATCAGTCATCCTCTCTTTGCCAGACTCTTTTCCTCACCTTGACCATTGTCCACCACTCTGTGCTTGTGTGTCTCCTACAAATTCCCTTTTCCACATTTTTTTGTTTGTCCACACGTCGGTATCCCAAAAAGGTGGGTACTATATGTATCTATTCACCTACCTGAATCCTCTGCATCTAATTACCATCTCCTCTCATTCTCTCACCCTCTCTTCTTCCTCAAATTCAACGGAAAACCCCCGAAAAAAAATCTCGCCGTAAAATATCCAAATAGCAACTGCATGTTGTGCAGATTTTAACCAATTATCCCCAACATTTCCCATTTAACATGGGTTAAATACATTTCATGCCCTATTGTGTGCCTTTCATCAAACAAGGAACTCATTTTTGTCTAACAATTACTCTTGCTAAGCAGCTCGTTTACCTACAAATAAGCCCATACCATGCGGATTTTGTATGCCATGGCGCGAGAAAAAGTTTCATTTTATTGATTATATAAAATATATTTTATAGCAATACCAACCACATATACTTAATGGAGTACATCTGATTTATTTATTCCACTCTATAATGTAATTCCTTTCGCGCGCCTTGCATTCAAAAACACCTTGTAATCTCACGCTTATGGTACACAGCACTGGTACAAATCTATATATGTTGGAAAGCAATCAAATGGTAGAAATGTTGAGGAAATTGTAATTAATTGTTGAAAATTTTATCCAAATTGAATATTTTATTTTGAGAAAGTAAAGGAAAAGAGATTAAACGTTGTGGGTTGGTGAGGTTGGTAATTTGATGGTAATATGTTCAATACTGAGAATTGTGTAGTAATTTGGTAATAATAATAATATTCCTATCAGTGTTATTTCTTTCTGTACATAAGCAAAAATTTCCGCAAGCTTCAATTAATTCAAAACTCTAATTAATTTGACAAATCTGCATTCAATGGGACTACATTAAAAAAGAAACTATCTCCCAGACCTCTTAGCAGGGAGCTTGATGAGAAGCATGAAGTCTTTTATTTCCTCATAATCAGATTTATTTCCAACGATAAGATTCAATACAGAGCGAAAGTATTTATAATGTTGGGAAAATTGGTGTCTCCGAATATTAGTAAATTAACTTATTTTATTGTAAGAAATGTGGATAATCTCATGAGAGCGTGTAACCTGTTTTTGTTATGTATAATACATAGTGCCATGCCTTTGATGATCTTACTGGGGATTTTATTTAGTGCCCCCCGGGAGAGAGAGAGGGAAAGAGAGATTGGTTGGTATTTATATTATGTATAAATTGTTATAAATTTTATTGAGAGAAGGAAAATGACTCAATTATCTTTGCGGAGTATTCTTTGATAGTAAAGTCGCCGGTGTGTGTAAACCTATATTTTAGCGTGAATTAAAGTGAATCAATTTTCATGTTGAGCGCATACAATAGATGAGGATGCAGCTATGCCGTGGTGAGGTGATTGTCAATTAAAGTGTTGGAAATAGTGGGGTATAAATTTGTTTAAAAAGTTATTATTGTCACTTTTGGGCTGTTTAACCGTGGCAGCGGGAAGGAATGATGTGATCGTGCCCATAGAAGTGGGAATTTATGGGTTTTAAATGCGACAAAAGATCAAGAAAAAAAGCATCCTCTTCATTTTGCCTTCATACTCACTCACAGCAGTGTAAGTGGTCTCCTTCCTTATATTGGGGAGAAGGAAGGTACATACATACATATATGTGTGTGGATGCTGGGAAGCCGCGAACCCAGACACAGGGAAGAAATGTGGGATGTAAAAGGAGAGGAGAGAATGAAAATGCCACCAAAGGTGCTACAATCGATGGTCCATTTGGTTACCTTTTCTTTTTGTCTCTTCTGTTTCACTGTTCCCACGCCACATTCCATCGCAGCGCCAAGACATTGTGCTGGCGGACTCGCGACTCCAATTTCTTTATTTTTTCTTCCTTGGGACATTTTGCTTTTTTTCTCTTTTCAATTTTTTTTTTAGTTTTCTTTTTTTTATTTCAAACCAATTCTTCGATCTACACTTATTTATTTTTTTTAATTGTTATTCCTTCCACTTTCCATACACAGAACCGCACTGTGTGTTTATTTTGTGCTTTTATTGCACATCTCGCCTGTGCGCCAATTATTTCAAATGTGGATCTCTCTTTTTTATCCTTGTTGTTTTTTATTATATATTCATACATATAACACACCATGGTATTTGTGAGACCTCCATGGTATTGTCTCATTTTTTTTAAAAATTCTAGCGGGGATAAAATGAATTTTAATAAATCGAAATTTTTATAATTTTTTTTATAAAAAATATTTTGCAGTAAAACAATAGATTTAGTTTTCACAACAACAAAATTTGCACCATAATTCAACATATTCAACTTCTGTGTAGGCGGAAAAAGATCTCGAATTTTTACTAAATTATAAAAAAAAGTAATGTTTTACATAACCAAATTTTAATGATAATTCTCATCGCGTAATGTACTTGAAAAAAATAAAAACAGCTAAATAAGAAAGAAGTATTTCGGACAATGCATTGATCCACGCAAGAAGTGGTAATAATTTCCATGTGTTTATGAGCCTAATTTCAATTTGTTGCTCACCGACTGAGAAGAGAGACTTTCCCATGGGAGTTTTGTTTGTTTGTCATGTGCACGCGTTTGTATATACAAGAAGTCTGTTAATCAAAATTTTCAAACCAATTTTACCTTTTTTTTCTGTTCAATTTGTTCGCGAGAATTTTAACATTTGAGAGGGCAATACTAACGCGGCATGCAGTATTGAATTGCAATTACCCGCAGATAACGATATAATTTTTACCCAAGAAGGGGATAAAGAGCAACACTCCGCGGGTAGATTTCCCATCATCCCATTTAATGGTGTATAAAATGCGCGGGGTTATGGAGATCAAAGAGATCGCAAGTTTGTGTGGTGCTGTAATAGTGTGGAGTCAATTAATTCGTGATTTTTTAGCTGTATAGCCAGTCGAAAATCCATCATATTACATTAAAATATTCTCATTTATATTAATTCATATTGAATGATGGATTTTTTTCTTCTTTTATTTACATGCCAAATCTCAGGCTAAGATCTACTTTAATGTGAGAGATTTTTCTTGTGGTTTTGAAATATCTGAATAATCTAAATTGTTTTAAGGAACTGGAGAATGTATATGGTTTATCATATAATTTTGACATTGACGTGTATGAAATTGACAGTTAAGTTGCTTGAAACCACCTAAGTGTTTGATACTTACTATTTTTTTTTACATATTTTAATTTTTAAAAAGGATTCTTCTTGATTTCCTTAAAAATTTTTTTACCGATTTTTTTTCGACAGAAGTTCATCATATTTAATCATTTGACAATTATATAGTTTGACAGATAGTTTATACTACTGTCAAATTCAAACTCACCCGTTTTTTATTTTAATGAATATTAATTTTTAAATAGGATTCTTCCTGATTTCCTTAAAAATCTTTTTTTGACCGATTTTTTGACATAAGCTTATCATATTTATTTAATCTTTTGATAGTTATGTAGTTTGACAGATAGTTTAAACTACTGTCAAATTCAAACTCATCCGTTTTTTATTTTAATGAATTTAAATTTTTATAAAGGATTCTTCCAGATTTCCTTAAAATTTGTTTTTTTGACCGATTTTTTTGACAGAAGTTCATCCTTTGACAATTATAAAGTTTGACAGATAATTTAAACTACTGTCAAATTCAAATTCGACCGTTTTAAAAAAAAATATCTTTGATTTTTCATTCAATTATGGTTTGTTTGTTTTTCGCAAAATAGCACATCAACAATCAACAAGATTCGCAGCTAACACTTGAGAAGTTGACAGAAGTGTCAACACAAGCTTATTAGATCCAACCAGATGCTATATATGTAACTACTAAATATTTACCGGCAAGACGTTTTTGGTTCATCAACTTCATCTTATGCCGACGATGTCTTTCTCACAAACTCAATGTGTCTCTTTGCGCATGGTTTCTTCTCATCACTACATCCAGTTGTATTTGGCTTTGTTTTCGGGTAGCCACTTTAACTCCACTGTGCGCCATCGTTCAATCAGTTGAGTTTCGACACGGTTGCCATTCTTCTTTACCACTTTTAAACAATTTTCCCCACCTCGGAGTGTTTGATGTGTGAAATAATTTAACGTTAAAGAAGTTACCAATAAATAATTTCAATATTGGACGGCCGACAATTGCCTCCTGTGTGTGAGGTGGTTGATTGTTGAGCCGCAACGGGGTATGAGGTATTCCGGCGCGCAGGGAGGACGGCGTGTGAGGTTGAAAAGAGACTGTGGGACGCTAAGTTGTGGTCACTTGCGCTTATTCTCACGCTTTTTTTCTCCTCGCTGCGTACACAATAATAAATAAATTATCTCCATCTCGCTCACACCATTTTGGTATTTCCTCCCTCTTCCGATGCCACTTTTTACTACAACATAACTTTTTTCATGCTTCTCTCCTTTTCAACTTCTTTTACCTCCCTAGGTGCACTTTTTTTCTTTAAAAAAAATTATTGGGAAACTATAGAAGTTAATAACGGGGCATGGAAGATATTAGTTTGATGGATAAATAGGAAATAAGTGTAATTAAAAAAAAAAGAAAATTAAAATTTCCTCAAATATTTCATTTCTAATTTAATCTTGAGCAAAAGTATAAACATTTTTTTCTATAAAGTTCTTTGCAAACAATTGAAAAAAAAAGATTTTTTTCACATAAATTTAAAGGCCAAATTGTCGCTATAATTCCCTCTTTTATTCAATTGCAAGGCGAGAAAGATGACGGTGATGTGCAAGATTGTGTGTGGTATGTACAACAGCACAGTTAAAGCCATGGGAGCCACCGCGGTGATCACACATGAAGATCACTCAGCAATTGATCCATTTCACGCCTTTGATCGCGATCGAGGCGCTATTGTGTGTGTTTGGGATAAATCACAGGGCACTCCGTGGAGTCGTCTCGCGGGGATTAATGTGTGGTATACGTAGCCAAAGACTGGCAATGACGGGGGGGGGGTGGGCTGCACGATCATCTGGTAGCACAGAGCACTGTTGTACGATGATGTTGGAGGGTGGGAGAGTGGAACAATATGTTGGTTATGTATGAAAAATTTTTAAAAAGAAAGACTTTGTTGCAACAATAAAGTTAACATTGGAGAATTGGTCCTTATACATTGATCTTGGCGCGGTGCTACCTATATGTATATTTGCGGTAACCGTAACGAATCAAATTGAATTGAATCGATCAATTTTCCATTCTTGTGTGCCTTGTAATCATTCCCACCGGCCGGATCTATTTGATCTTCGGGGTTTGCCCCTTCCCCCCCCCCACCTCATCAGACCACTTTGCAATTCACCCATGGATCAGTGACAATTCACATTTTCTGCCCAGAATCGGTTTGTGTCACCTATAGAAGAGCGGTGCTCGTGGTGCAGCACCGTGTGAGGTCGTGGGAAGGTTCTCAATAATTCTTGATTAACCAATCATTTAATGTGGGGCACCAAGTGTGTGGCGTTTTTCCATTTCCTAATCAAAATCTAAATGTATAGGTACCTCCTATGTATTATATGGTGTGGAACCCACTCATATACTAAAGAATTGGGTCTCTCTTCTATGTGCCTACAAAAGAAATCTTTTCATAGCCATCCCTAAATTACCAGCAATCATTTATCGGGATTTAAGTGAATCATGATGTTACTTTGAGGAGGTTCTACCTTTTAGTTATGTCTTGGTGGAGGTATAAGATCTCTGAGAGAGAGAGAGAAAGGAAAAAAAGGTGACTCCTTTTTATCTCATTCGATATCTCGTCTTTTGTGTGTGGTGCCTCAATTTATTTGATTATTATAAACTATATAATACAGTGATGTGCACACTGAGTCGGTTCCACAGAGAGTCCAATAAAAGAAAAGCCCAAGAAACCACAAAGTGGGATTCCGAATGAGAATCTCCTCACTGCGTGGGCGCTGATGTCTCGACGGTTTTTCAACTGTTGTGACTGGAACTTTGGTTATTATTCTGTGTGTGCGGTTGTCTTCCCAAAAAAAAACTTTCATCGTCTTTTTCTTCTTCTCAAGAAACCATCTCTCTCCCATCCCGGAGCCATGGCAATTCCAATTGGGCAAGAAGTTCTCATGTGGCAGCATTCGGCAACTTGTCCTTTGTGCCACCACTCATTTTCATCTTTTTATCATTAATTTCGTCTCTCGTGTGATTAATTAAATGCTCAACTTCCAAACATGCTGCCACAGAGAGATCGTTTTTTCTTTTTGTTTTATGGAAAAAATTCCACTCTATAATCAAATATAGTTGTTTATGATTTATTTTTACGATCACGTGCTACAATTTTTTTCTTTCGTTGTAGTTTAATAAAATGTTTTCTATCTATACGTTGAAGAAGCGGCTTTTTTTGGGCTCAAAAGAAAGTCAATCATAACGCGTCCAGTTATAAGAGTTGGTGTCCCACAACGTGGAAAAGTTTATTTATGCGTTAAAATTGATTTTTGAGCAGTAACTATTAGGCAAAGTTGAATTTTTTTGTGAAATTCAGCAATTTGATGCATAAAAATAGACATATCTCTAGTTCTATAAAACCTACAGAAATTTCGTGACTAGTTTTGGAAAGATCTTGAAATAAGCTATAATTTGACATATATCTCAATGATTTTCAAGGTCACCTCTAGAACACAAAATGGCGGATTTTTGTTTCACAAAAAGAGTTTTTCGCATTTTTCGTCCTCAAGGAATGGCTTTAGAGGTTTCTGATGTTCTAGAAAGTTGTAGATAATTGCAAAACCTTTAATTTGATACCAAATTGAGCAAAATCGGACAAGCGGTTCAAGAGATATGGCTCTTAGAACTTTTCAAATGTAAGAATTTTTCAAATGGCTATATCTTCTAAACGGCGACATAGAATTTCTTCATTTTCGGACTGATGAAAGATATTGAGTCAGGCTACAACATATCAAAATTTAAAGGAAATCGATGATGGCAATTCGGAGATATAGCCCCTTAAAGTTATGCAATTTTTGTTTTTGATTTTAGCGCCTCTTGCGGATATTTTTGAAACTTGGAATGTTCTAGACAGTTGTAGGGCTTCTCAATACCTTTCATTTGATACCAAGATGGTCAAAATCGGTCAAGCCGTTCTCGAGTTATATCGAAAAAACACTTTTTGCTTTGAGCCGCCATATTTGCTAAACGGCTTGACCGATTTTCAAGTATGAATTATCAATGAAAACGTCTCACTGAGCCCTACAACATACTAAAATTTCAGACCTCTAGCTATAAGGGAAGTGGTTGATAGTATTTCAGAATGGCGGACGGCGGCCATCTTGGATTTTAAAAATGTAAAAATATGAAATTTTACACCTACATTTCTATAGAAAACTTCAAACCTGAAGTCTCTATCTGTTACCGTTCTCGAGCTATAAGGCAAACTTTGGGCGACCGGCCGGCCGGCCGGATCAAAAATTTTCCACCACCATTTTTGGAATGTGGGTTGTCTGAAACGTGCTCATACCAAGTTTGAGCCCGATCTGAGGTGGTCGGAAAATCCGACTATTACAATACTTGGTGTTGGCCACGAAGTGGAACACCAACTAATTAAAGTTTTTCTTGGAGAAAGCAATGAAAATTTATTACTAATCTTCAATCAAAACTTTATCGAAGCAAATCAAACAAATTAGTTAATTTTGTGATTTATAAAGCAAATGGGGGATTCACTTTCAAGGCGTAAAGTTATTAAAAAAAAAAACGGCGTAGATGTTACAAGAAAGAAGAGTTTGCGAGAGGTAGATCACATTTGGACATCCTCCCCTAAAATCTTAAATGTTTTCTCGATGTGTATTTAGCCACAAAAGCATTGGAGGCAGTTTAACATGAGAAATCTCAATCTATAAAGAAGCTCTCTTGTTCAGTGTTTTAGCGCATTGCGCGATGAATGGTTCAATGGCAATTGTCACTTCATGTGGTTTGTGTGGTGGATACCCCCTGGAAATGATCTGATAAAATTCCTTTTGAGCTGGCAAAATCTCTCTTTCCCCGGTACTCTGTGGGAAGCATCGTGACGTCCAATTGGTTATAGCGCTAAAGGGATCTCTTCCCTCCCCATCCACAAAAGAGACGATCCATTAATAGGCGCCCGCGATCGATACATTGTCTTCTCCTGTGTTTTATTGCACATTCTCCGCTGCGGTAACAAGAAAATCTCCTCGGCGTGTCTTCACGTAGGCTGTTAGACATTTTTCAGCGTGCCTCGGCACATGCCTCGGATGTGGAGTGGTGTACCCATACTCTGCACGAGGATTGCGATCATATGCATCATCACCTTTTCTCTCATATTTTTTTCTTCTTACTTTAAAGTCTCTCTTCTTTTTAATAATTGTCTTGCAAATTTCCACCTATTTGTATTACGCAAATGTTGTACACACACTGCGCAATAATTCTGAAAGATCAGAGAGAGAGAGAGAGAGATCCAATTGAAAGTGAAATTACGATCTTAGGGTGCGATCTTGTCCATTGCTATAATGTGATCTTCTATCCAAAAATGTGCATAAAGTATAAAAATTAATTCTCTTATGATCTTACGTGCGATCTCTTTTGCACTTGCTTTTGCAAGAATTATTCAATCTTCTTTTATTTTGCACCTCTTTAGCATGCACCAACACACGATACAATGTAAAATGGAAATTAGTGCAAAAATCCAGTTCACAAACTTTCTTTTTGCACGTCCCTCCTGCTGCAAAACAGTGTGTGAGCAATGAAATTGGCAGTTTGTTGTTTTTTTTTCTGCACGAAATTTGGCAATTTTCTTCATGCGGGGAGGTGAACGAGTACCACCGCAAAGGTAGGGCCGATCATCGATTTCCTAAACACGTCGCATGAATAAATTGGTTGGTATTTATATGGAGAAAAAGCACCGCGTGGATGGGATTTTGAATTTTTCTCGAGATGTGCGGTTGCGGAGCATAAAATTAAACCCAAACCACTGTCCGGTTCAACAATAAAACAATTGATCGCCGCCAAAAGACGTCCCATGTGAGTCACTTACACCCGGCTTCTTTTTATTTCGCATGTGACAACCGCTCATTCCTTGAGACTTCTAAGAAGCTCATGTACATGTCTTTTTGTCTTTGCACACACAACTTTTTTGCCATCGACAATTATTCAATTCAAATTGTCATTTTCTCGGACGATATTTTTGCCGTGAATGTCTCTATTTTTCACAAAATGATCTTGCGGTGATCGCCATTAGTGTTGGGGTTTTGCTGGTGATAGTCACACACACGGGATGAATGCCCCGTGAAACAGATCAAACCTCTTGTGGCCTCTCTCCTCAAGTACTTCTTGTGGGTTTTGAACAGTAGATAATTATATTATACTTTGTTGTGACACTTGAAGGTGATTTGAGGATCTACTAAATTTAGAAAAAAAAATATGGCTCTATTCATGTTTGCGGAGAATTCCCAAATAATTGATGAGGAAATTGTTATTCTTTAAATATTTTTCTAAATTCTTTTGGATTTTATGGAACTTTTCTTTTCTCGTAATTATTTGTTGATCGAGCTTAAATGATGGGGGCGCCTGGTGGTCATAGTCCTCTTCTAATTTGTCTTTAAAAAAGCTCACGAAAAAAGCATAATAAATTGTAATGGAAGCGCGCTGTGTTTTACGTTAAAATAAAAATGTATATGAAAGTGGAGGCGCCTGGTAGTTGTAATTTTCTCTAAATTAAAGCATTAAAATTTAATAAAAAGTGTGTAAAAGTTTAACAGTTGAGACACCGTGTTTACGTTACGTTACGTTAAATGGGGCCAGGAGACTTTCATCTCCTGTGCACTGCGGCCCGTGTTTAAAATATTAGAAATATTATGAACCGCATTATTTAAACCCGGCGCCTCCACTGGGGATATTTTAAATCAATAACTAATGAAATGAAATTAATGAATTTTCATAAAAATAGAAACAAAAAAGAAAAATTTCATTAAATTTAGAAGAATTCTTAATGATTTTTTTAAAATTAGAAACTCTAACGTATCTCTAAAACCTATTGAAGGGTTGAAATGGGTTAAATCTGTAGAAAAGAAAGTAATAATCCCTCTTTATAGTATAAGCTAAAAGCAACGATCAAAATGATCAAATGTCTTGTATTTTGCTGTATGTATGAGGTAATAGCCTTTAGAGAGAGAGAGAGAGAGAGAGAGATCATGTTCAGTGATACTTTGGCATAATTTCTGTGTGTGTGGTAATTTTCGATTTAATATAATTTATTATGCACAACGATTTATTTGAGATGATGAGGAGACATTGGTGGGATCACTTGGAGGAATCTTCAATATTATATTTATGAGAAAATAACGTGGGACGTCACTCGTTGTCTTTTCTGCCCCGTACGCTCTAATCACAAGTAAAAGCTTAATATATGTACAATATATGTAATGTTGGGCATAAGCGAGGCTGAAGAGATGAGCTTGTTCCTCCATGGTGTGGTACAAGAGAGATTACTTGAATTGTCCAACTCAACTGGGTGATTTGAATAAAATTTGCAAATAAATATAATTTCACATGAATGATGGAATCCAGTCTTAATGCTTCCTTTCTCTCTCTCTCTTCTCTTTCCAGGTAAGCACATCTTATTCTCATTGGATTAATTTTTCTTGGTGGTGCAACGCAACACATGAATTGGGTCAATTTGGTTCAGATTCAGGTATTCTCCTTCACACCTCAATCACTCGTCTTTCCTATTAATCAATTAATTTTTGCACGGATACACCACAAGAGATATGCGGATGAGCTATATCTGTGGAGAATTGCCAAGACACATGCTGGCTATAAAAGTCATGATTGCACAAGTGAGTAACATACATACATATGTACATATATATGTGGGGATCGTGTGAGAGAGTTTAGCCCGGTGCGCAGCGCACCAACCCTGGGCAAAGAAATGAGAATGCAAGAAGTCGAGGGAATTGCAATCACAATGAGAGAGTATTTTGCGCGTCCCGGAATGTGCAAAGCGCACATTGTGTATTATAACATGGAATTTATTATTATTATTATTATTGCACACATTTATAATTTGTGTTATCTGCAATTATGGTTCCCGTATTTTTTTTTTTCAAAGTGTTCTGCTTTTATGGATTCGAATTTTAATGATGCATCTCGACCGCCTTTTAATTGGATTTTTCACACAGATCATCTCTTGTATTAGTCCCTACTATCACTAATTCCAACGAAATATATTAGTTGTTATTTTATGAAAATTCTTACTACGGGGTGTCTGTGTACAACGACTTCTTAAGTCTTGTCTTTCTTTAGCACGAAAGTGCAAAATAAAAATCTTGCTAGTTTTCAATTAATTAGAAGAAAAATGGTCCAGAACGTCTAGAGAAAGAAGTTTATAAATTTTGATTAAAGTTCCAGGGAAATTATGAATTTCCAATCGTTGTTTTCGTTGAATGATTATCAAAAAATTCGTTATACAAGACAAATGGTAAAAAAAATTAATTAGAAAACAAAAATATTACGCTAAAATATTCTGAACTGCATTAGATTGTTAATTTAAAAAAAAAAAAAAACTAAAAAAAATGTTTTGAAAGTCTTTCAAAACATGCGCTAAATATTTCTTATATAATACACGAATTGTATGTATATGAGAATTAATTTGTGCACTAAAAGAGTTGATGGGTGGAAGGCCCCCGAAAAAGGAGCATAAATGGGGAAAGAATGTCTTTTTTTGCATAATAAATTTGCACTTTTGCTCGTTCATCTTCTCACAAGTCAAAGCAAAAATGGTATATAGAAGTTGAATCGATGAGACCCGACTCTTTTTTCATCTTCTTCTTTCTCTCTCTCTCCCTCTCAGCCTCTCTGGTGATTTTCTTTTGCTCCATCTGCCCCAAAAGAGTTTAGTTTTTTTTTTTTTATTTTTGCAAAACTTCATTTTGCCCTTTGCTGCGAATTTCGGTGGGGGCACACCACTGATGGCGTCTTGGAATTCGACACCCAGAAACGTAGCACCTCAACGATCTCGCATCTTTTTATCTCACAGGCGCATCTTGTATGAATTTTAATTAGTGCGCGAGGATCATTTCCAGCAAATAAAATCGTATTTGGTCGAATATCTCGGGGGATTTAGTTTCGGGAGTGTATATAAATTTTTATATTTTAAAAAGATTCTCTCAGTATTGGTGAGATATTTGTTGCACATCTCTATCGGTGGGTTATTCGGTGGTGAGTGGGAGAAGGAGATGGAATTCCAGTAAAGAAAATTAGTTCTTGCATTTTTTTTTTACTTTTCCTTTTTTTCTTAGCCACAAGATTCTCTGTGTCTCTGAGCGATGCATGCGCGCGGTGTGGAGTTTAATTAGGCAAAGAATTTTTGAGGTATTTCCAATGCAGTGTTTTTTCGATCAAAAGGGGCATATCATTGCTAGATTTTTAGGATATGTTTTTCAAAGTTACTTTTAAAGTTAGATGAGCTTTAAAAAAAACATTTCATTTGCAAATATTAAAATAAATTGATAAATCAATTATAAAAAATCTCAGAAAATTTATTAAAAGTTGGTTGTTTGGAGCATCTACTGTATAAATTGCAATTCTTTGAATTTCCTTTCACAAGAATATATTATTTCAAATTGATTTATCTCCAATAGGAATGTAAAAAGCAACGTCAAATGTCTTATTCATCGCCTCATTTATATAGAGAATACCTGAAGACGCGCGTATTTTAGTGGTTTCAAACCTCTCGATCATCTCGATGATCTCGATTGGAATTTCCGCACTTCGCGTTTTTGAATTTTTAATGAAATCCACCCGGGGTGGGAATGTTGGGTCAGGGGAGGATGAAGTTCAGCATCCAGGAGCTAACACAGAGACAGGGGGAAAAGGTGGTTAGTGGGAGACAAACCTGGAGAGTAAAATTTGCATTTGTGATTTGGCGTATACGCGACAATGATCGTCGATGGTGGTACAAATGCGGATCGCTTTTGGATGTGATGCTGCATTTGGCTTGCCTCGCTACCACACACATGGTGTTCACCTTGTGTCCACGTTCTCGTGGTGGGACCACCAGGTGATTTCTTGCGTTCATTAATTGCGCCAATACGCGATGTTTTAAGAGCGAAGACAAAGCGCCAAAAACAAGTGTTTCTTCCCCCCACGAGAGTGAGATCACGATGGGCAAATAACAAGAATAAGAAAATGAAATGTACGGGAGCTATGTATAGAAGAAAATAAAATTAAAACAAAGAAAAAAACATAAGATCTATACATGCTAAATTAGAGACATAACTGAAAGAGAGAGATGCGAGGAGAAAATGTGGGAAAAGCGAGTTTTATGCTGATCTTACCGAGTCCAATTTATATACCATTATTGTGTACAATTTTTGCTATGTTGTTTATTCCTAAATTGAGTTGCTAGTTGGGCATAATCTTTTTGTCTTTCATGGATCTAATTATCATGTTATACATCCGATATGATGGCAGGAGGGAGCCACTGGGTAAAAGGTTAATTTTCCATTCGGGAAAAGATGTCTATGTGTACACAACATATACGATGCAACTTAATCGGACCCATTAGCAATTTAATCGTACGGCGAAATACTTGACATTGGGTCATTGCAATAGAGATTGCGTCTTTGTTTTAGAAACGACGACATGTTAGGCAAATTATCCCCTCTTTGGAGCATTGAAATGGCATTTCTGCGATGCCTTCAACATGTAAGGCGTTTACTCACAACAGCATAGATGATGGATTTGATAGGGATAACAATAGATCGTACGAGGAATGATCGTTCTGCGTGAAGACAGTTTATTTCGAGAAGGGGGGAACAACTTTTAAACTTTTTGGTTGTATAAAAAATTAGAAAATTGGGAAAATGTTAGAAAATTCGATCTTTTAGTGATCCTTGGGATTTTTTATTATTATGAATTATTGTTTTTCTTTACCAAATTATTTTGTCCTGGCAAAAAGTATTTTCTAACGTGATCTTCAAGCGATCTTTAAGTGATCTTCAGTGGATTTTTCATTGTACCTTTTCGTTATATATTTTTTTCTTCTTTTCCCCATGAAGATCACCTGAAACCCCCAATCATATGAAGATCGGTCAAGTAAAGAGGTGTGGCATTTATTCCACTGTGCATATAGGTATTTTTTTAACATGCAAAATAATGCGAAACAAGTCCATGGTGAGCATACGAATAAAAAGAGAAGTCTGGCACTTTGGTTTATTTATTTGGCACAGCGATCTTGTTTATTATTTATTTCGGCGACTCCAAATAAATATTAAATTCCAATACCTATAACCACCCAATATGTCTGCAATGTTTGCACTCCGGTGTATTTCATTTATCCTTCTGCTCGCCCTCTGATTTTTTTTTCTGAAAAACTTTTTTCGTGGATCCGTGAGAATTCCACCCACTCACTGAGTTTGGCGTGAATAATGAGTACCCGATGCCGCACTATGATCGCGCGTCTTCTCTCCCCTTGCGCTAACACACCGAAAAGAAAGAAAAAAAAACGTAAATAAAAACACACAAAATGTGTATCTGTTTTGTATTATAAGAAGATATGCGGTGTGTTGTGTATACGGAAAAAACGAGCCCCAACATTTCACTATGGATAAATTGTACAATTCATCAGTGATCATACTGGGTGCCTCCTGTTGTGTTAATGTCTCTCCCATGCCGTGTTGTACCTTCTCCCCCATTTGTTCGCGGGCCTTCCTCCCCGTACTTGTTGAGTGAGATGATAATAAAAATAAAAATAATACACTACCTTCATATTTATGATGGTGAGAGAGAAGACACATGCAGGAGGGATTTATGAAAAACAAGAAATCACGTGCAATATGAGGAAATGATCGCACTTGATCTCATTCTAAACTAAAAAAAAAGAATAGAATTTTCCTTTCGTGCTAAAATCTTAATCAATTCAATCTGACGATTTAGAAAAAAAATAAAATAAAATGGTAGAAGAAGCGAGAAAGAGAATTCGAGGAATTTCTCAATAATTAAATATGACACATTATAATTAATTTAACGCCCGGGCGGCTGTGGCCGAATGGGTATAGATTGAGAAAAACGACAAACACCTAATAATCCGAAAGACTGCTGAAACTACACCGATAGAATATAATGAGTCAATTTCTGTCTCCTGCGCGATGGTGGTTATACAATTGAGGGAGAAACGGAGGCCACACGCGATCGCCAGGTGATCGTATCGAAATACCCACAGCACTAAATCTGGATCATTTTTCTCTTTTCAACCATCTCACCGTACGTCTCTCCTTTTTTTGTCCAATCTTGCTAAATGGTTGTTAGAATTTTATGTTCATTCTCAATCTCAAAAATGTTTAAGAAGAAGAATGTTTGTTTAATTGACTAGAGGTCTAATATAATATTTCTTGAAACAATTTTTGCATTGTAATTGAACTCAAGACATCTTAATTTCAGAGCCAAAATGTTTTAAACACTATAGGGGAGACCGGGGTTAAAAAAATCACTTAAGAGTTTAGAAAAAGCTCAAAATATTATATTTCCCAAATAGATAAAGCGAAATGTATAGCTCATTTCTTTAGGAAATTTACTGCCCTATAACTCATTCTCAGATAATTTTGTTCTATCTAGCTAGGAAATATGATATTTTTGGCTTTTTCCAAACCCTTAAGTGACTTTATTAGCCCCGCCCTCCCCTACACAGAAAAAAAACGAATAATTACAAAAGAGTGTACAAAATAATTCTCTCAAGTCAAAAAACTGATAGTTTACGCAAAAAAAAAGAACTAGCAGTGTAATGATCTGTGACTCAGGCGGGCACAAAACCAGGTAGAACGAGGTCGGAGACATGAGGTGGAAAAAAAACCGGGTTCCTCTCTTATCACCTTGAGAAGTCTCTGACTAATAAAAATGTTTTAAATTTCAATAAGGTATCATCTCTCCATCAAATATGGACCATTATTACCTTCTTGGTGCGTTCTGTCTGTACCCTCCTTGTGAGTGTCTTGTGCCTGAAAAAAAGGGATCATTTCGATTGGAATGGGTGATAATCTCAGGTGAGATAGTCATGGATGGTCATTGGAATTTTGAGTTTGAAATAATTTTTCGGCGGAGGTGAACCTTTTTGTCTTAATTTTATTACGATGGTGTCATTTGCTTTTTTTTTTGTCTTCTTCTTGGGTTGTTGCTTCATTTGCCATGTTGTGTTTTAAAGTGTTTTCTCTGGCATTCCTGGCTTGCCGGGTGAGACACCTCTCGCGCCTCGCATCCTCGCGCGCGATGATCATGCATGACTCGTGTGAGACAAACAAATTCTCGTGGTGGTCGAAGAACAAGATGATCATGGTGTGTCACATTAAGACATGGGTGGCTGTCTTCTTGGGTGCCTCTCACTTGTGTGCTGCTCCATCCCAAATGTCTTTGCGCCATGTATTCCCCATATATATCCATCCGATAGTATGGGGCCAAGAGAGTGTGTGGCATCTCTGTCTGATTATCATTATTATTGCCTTTATTAATATGACGTTAAAGAGACTATTTCTTTGGGTATTTTTATGAGACATTTATGGGGACTATGGTGTGTGGTGATACTTTGTCTCCTCACCGGTGTTTTTCTTCTTTTTTTCTCCGCTCATTTTTATTACTAAACGATGATCGTTTTTTTTTCTTCGGCTTTCATTTTATCTAATAAATCTCAACCATTTAATATCAAATTCATTTTTAATGTCACTCCCCATGGGAATTCAATTTGCATTCGAAGGGAAAGCCGCCAGCTGCGGCATTGTCTCTTCGATGGGATTGTGCCCATTTTTGTCAAGGGACCTTGTTCTTCTAACTAAATAGTTCTTCTCTCTCTCTCATTCTTAAACTATGTACACACAAGCATTTAGCCACAAATTGATCATTAACCTATTTTGCCAATAATGTCACAAAGAAATTATCATTTTCTTGACTTTTAATGGGCAAACAGTTGATCTCAATGCAATATACGCGCAGTGAACTTGCCCCTAATTGCACTTCCCTGAAATTCATCTTATTTGCATCCCACCAAAAGCATTGAGAGAGATGACATGTTAAAAGAATTAAATTCAAGGATAGACATTACAACGAGGATCACTGTGCACGAGCAATAATGAAGAAATCGCACTCGAATGGGTTTTATTGGTATCCCTCCTATCAGTTTGGGACATCACACAAAAGACTGAATACACTGAGTTTCGTGGAGAACAATCAGGGGGTTAAAAACTTGAATTTACAATAATCTAGAAAATATAAAGAAATTAAAGGAATTCCTTAAAAAACTCTTTAAAGAAATCTCATTGAAAAGAATTAAAAATTTCAAATATTTTTGAGAGAGAAATGAAAGCCATAATAGAGAAAGGAAATTTCTTCACCCCTCGGCATTTATTGGGTGATCAAGCAACATTTTAATAAGAGAGGCAAGATCGCAAATTCAGATGCCAAATGCAACGTATATAAAGTGATTTACCTCTGCGCGATCCATCCACCTCATTTGGGTTGTACGTACTTGTGCCAGTCAGTATTATTGAATTGTAATGAGTTTTGAATGTTCGGGGACGAATGACAATTCAATTATCATTTGGAGTTGGGTCTTCCCGGGTCAGCCCTGCAGGCGGGGCACTTCTTTTTTTTTTTTTGTTCCTCAATTAATTCTAGGAAAAATGCTGAAGTTAATTTGCTCTCAACAGTGCAATAATGTATGGAATTTTGTATTTTTACACGTGATTTTCACATGAAATTCATTACACGGGGGCTCTTATGGCGGGCTAAGAAGTTTGGGAAGATGCAAAAATTGCCGAGGAATCTTCCGCAGGTGCTGTGGTGCAGTGTCTTTTGTGATCAAAACGGGACCCGAAGGAGGTAAAAAGAAGTACAGGCGTAGAATGGGTGCTACAGTAAATAAAATCAACACATTTCAAGATCGTCGCTGTGGAATTTTGTAGCCACGGGGCGATTTTTTGACATTTGATTAACAACATTGTAAGTAGCGGATGGTATACTCGAGTGTGGAGTCACAGTACCAATGCTATATGCGCGCAAAAGGAGTACCTACCACATAACATATATAAGTAATTAAACTGAAAGTGGCGTTAATAAAAATATATACTTACATATGTATGGATGGATGGATGGAGATGGGGGGCACATACAAGGTGAATGCCATGGGGAGAACTTGGATACCTTTTGGCTTCACAAACGGATTCCACGATCCTCCCTTTGGGTTCCTCCCCATGCGATCGCGATCTTTGCACACACCATGAGGAGTACTCATTTGATGAAGATCATCACTGAGAGATGGGCAGAAGGATTCCGCCTACAGTGGGCGTCAGAAGTGTAAAGGCACAAATTTATCCTCCTAACAATTCTCAAAGGAATGTTGCAAAAAAAATAGTCCAGGTGTTAAATTTTGATTTAGAATCTAATTCAAAAAAAAACAGGTGATTGTATACCTGAAAAAATTAATTAATAAAATTAGGCATTGCAGGTATTGTTAGAATTTAATTATGGGGTTTTGTTGAATTGTTTTTGTTAAAATAAAAAAGGAAAATAGAATAAAATGTACCCAAAATCTACAAGAGGGGCGTGGTTAGTGTAATTTTTTGCTAAATATTTCCTGCTAAATTCTCAATAAAAAAATCAATGTCTTTGGTTTTTCAACAATGCTGTCACAAAATGAATAAAGTCCTTTGAGAATTTTGTAAATTCAAATTGTCATGAAAATTTTGTCACCTACTGTAGCATGTATGTATGTACATAATGTTAGGTAGGTAGTTGAATTTAAGCCACATATTTTATGATTTCACATTCTGTGGCACTGATCGCGATCACGGTGCAGCGTGAGAGAGAGAATGGGTTATCCCCCCGACCCTTGTTGGCGAAGACGGACACGGAGAGAGAGACATTGACTCTCACGGATCGTCAGATGGAGAATGTGGAGCGGCAGCAAAAAATATTTATATTTACAGATTTATAGCCCCAAGGGATGTTGCTTTGGTGTGCACCATCGTACAATCAATCCACCTTTTGCGCGCACGCAGGTACAAAAAAAAATGCTAAATGCACATCTTGTGAAAAATAGGGCTATGTGCGAATTATCTGGTGCTTCTCTTTTGCATCCCGTCCGCGTGTTAGTATAGTTAGTTTATTGGTTGCTGCTGTCTTTTGGATCTTTTTTTTGCCATCTCCTTAATACACAATTTACTCTTTGCCAGAAATTCTTTTTTCCAACATCCCTTTTTTGGGAGTTTTGTGATTTTCAAGTGAGCATCCAAGCGGCTCCGAGAAGGTGGCAATGATCTCTCTGCTGGTTGTATGAGGATGTGTTGCGAAATGGGGTTCCTTTTGATGTTACTTAATTCCCTTCCAACCCAAAAGTCAAGGTGGAATATGATGAGATCGTTTCGGTGCTTCTCTCTGCTGGACAATCTCCCCAGTCGGCGCTCGGGGCGATCACTTTTACGCTGCTTAAATTCTAATCAGAACTTATATATACAACAACCCAAGCAGACAATTTATAATTCTCTTGGTATGCTCACTTCTTCTCTCTTTTTTATTTCAAGGAGGCGCAAATAATAAAGTAAAGTCCTGAGCTAACCTTATGGATTTTCTAATTGGCTCCGAAGTATAAAATGGGGTGAAGGAGCTCTGAGAAATCAAATTATTCCGCGCGGCGCATCTCCATTTTTGCCTTTTGTTGGGGCGATCGCACGAGGATTTATTGTGGTGCGAAATTAAATCTCTATCCACACAACCCGAAGGCATCCATGAAAAGGAATATATTGGATGTTTCAAAAGAGCCCCATATCCCCTCAAATGAAAAAAAAATATCCGCGAATTGGAAGTAAAAAAAATCTACGCGTCCAGATGCATTTTTAGTAATTATGTTTCATCATCGTTTGTGGTGGAATCCACGAGCTAAATGGTCTCGTGCGCACATCTACTCCATATACATATATCCAAACATACATAGTACACCCTATGCTATATATGTGTATTATCTGTGAGAGGCTGTCGGATCTATTTGTGCTCACTCTGTGCTACTTCTTTTGCCCACTAATCTCACATGGATAGGCCTCTTTTGCACGAGATAACTTTCCACATCGAGGCTTTATGAAATACACGAGCAAAAATCTCTCTTACAGCCACACGGCTCTATAATATTAAATCCAATGTGGCCCTCGGGGGAAAATTGAAAGGATATCGCCGCTGTGGCTTCCACTCTTGTTGATTATTGTAATTTCCCTCACTGTGCATTCCCATGTGGCCAAAAGGAGATTGCACTCCTCGCATCACAATTTTTTTACTCCACAATCTTTTAAGGGTTGCACACATGCAATTTCTTTGCAAATAAATTCACCAAACTTATTGGCAAATGTTTTTTCTTCTTGACTAAAGGCTATTGTCGCGTCAATGTATGACATCACATTCCCTTGTTGTTGGGTATTGGTGCTAAAAACTCTGTTTTCCCCTTGCGAAAGATTGCTATTTGAGATGGGAAAAAAAAGATTCCCGAATATTGTGCAATAGGGTCAAGAAATTCTTAATTGGATTTCGATGCAAAAACCCATATAAGGCTGTCATCGCGTGGGTCTTACCCAAGTCACCCTCATCTTCTTCTTTACGGGATTTCTACGTCATACAGAGTCCCATTGATTTCTCTTAATCGTCCCGGCAGTAACTTTGATCAGTTTGTGGATTTTTCACCCCAATAAAGAAGTTTGTCTCGTGCAGAGTGTGGTCTGTGCGAGTTTATATTTTTTTCCACATCCATCCAATCCTTTCCTTCGCTGGATCTCGGTGTGGCTTAATGGGCCATATTGAGAGATGTTTTGTGCTTGGCGCCTTTCATCAAATTATGCTTTTCTGGAGGTGAATTTTGCGGTGCCCTACACCACGTGTGTCGGATGCAATCAAGTGTGGGCACCTCTGATGGGGCAACTCCATCCCATTCCAAGCGGCTGCTAGTGCCTAATCATCTTGTTGTACCGTGTGTAGGGCTTGATGCCACGGGGGTTTAGGCGTCGAGCGGAGAAGCATTCGGAATTCTAACGAAAAAAAAAAGTGAAATTCCGCGCGTTCCAGAATTAATTGCAAATTGGCTAGTCGCGGCTCTACTAACAATAAAAGAACAATTTGTGTGTGTGGCAGATGCGTTTCTCCGGAGGAGAAGAAGAGGATACACACCAGAGCAGGCTCCCATCCCTCTCAAAAAATGGATCTCTTTTTAATTATCACAAAGAATTTCGGGATGTTTTTTTGAGAAAATTTATTGCGCAGCATTTTTGGCTATATATGGAAATTGGTCTGTGATTAAAATTTGAACGTACTAAGGGAAATTTCATGGCTGTATCTAGTGGGGAGATTACTATATGGAATGAAAACATGTACGTACATACAGGGCTTTTCCCTGTTAGATGGAAAATCATGTACCATTTGATGTAGCAATTAAAATCACTATCAAATTCCCGCACTAATGCATTGCCACATAATACACACAAAATAGGACGTGTGTGGGGTTCAATAAACCCTTCCAGCATGGACAAATTGGTTTGCTATCTCAAACATAACCCATGGGCAAATGTGTACATAAACATGGAGTGTGTGACGCCTGTTTGTCTCAAATCCCATACACCAGATTGCTATTTCCCTCCCGTTGGAGCTCTTTTTTTTTCTCCCGACACTTTTTCGGCGGCTGCTTCGAAGAGAGGAAGATGCTGTGGCGACGTCGTCGATGTGGAAAAATAAATGGGGGAGACAAATTATTGAGCGTGTGGCAATGGCGTCTCGAAGAGCGTCGTATACACCACACCACCCTGAAAACTTTCACAAGTGGTTTGTGTGACACAAAAATTCCACCCCCTTTTCGGGATCATTCATGCTCATCCATGGAAGTTGAAATTCCCCGATCAAGGGGACTACAGTGTGGGGACTTTTAAATTTATTTGACAAATTGATGTAAAGTTATTTGGGAATTTCGGCAGGAGGAGAAATGTGAATTTTCACCAAGAAAATTTGCATTTTTTATGCTTTAATTCCAAAGAGAGGAAATTTTTTATATTTGTGGAAATTCACTTATAATTTTGTAGAAGAAAAGTACGAAGAATAAATTTTCTTTATGATAGTTGTTTTTTTTTTTTTTGAGAATTAATTTTTTAAAAGATTTTAAAAAAATTTCAATTTTTTTTTAAAGTTTCTCAAGATTAAGAGAGAAAAATTATAAATATTTTTCCAGATTTAATCTTAAAGTTTATTCCATAAGTGAGTCTCTTATATTTTAATACTCTCACAGTGGCAACCCCTTGGATTTTTTTATGTCTTCTTTAATGCTGTACAAGAAGGTGCTTCGATGGCTTCAAGTCACGCAAAAGGGGCACTTCCTCTGTGCGCGTCTTGAGCATCTTCCGGACGTCTCTTGTGGCGTCGCAGAGAGACAGCTCCTAATGTTTTGTCTCTTCAGTGTAACAGTCAAAGAGGTGGAGGATGGAGTGGTAGAAATGGGAAGAAGCAGCAGCAGCAGCAGCATAAGAAGAATGTCCGTTTCGCTTCGTCGATTTTAACAGACTGACTGTGTGGAATTTATGTATTTTCGCTATTTTATATGCTAATTTTCACATTTGTTTCATTTGGTTCTTAGTGCTGTTGGTTCTCTTTTTCTGTTGTTTTTTTTTCATTCGTATATTCTTATTTTCCCTCCTTTTGCTTTATTGTTATTCCTATTTGCTATATATCTTACCACCACTTGAGGATCTTCTTGTGTTTTTCTTCTCGACACACTAAAAGGGAGGCGAAATGGAGAGGTACTGGGCATAAATTCTTGTTCCAACGATGTTTTATATGTGAGCGGCATGTCTTCTTGTGGGCTTCTGGGCTGGGGCTATGGGAGAAACTCTCTTGTGTGTGCATTATGTATATAGCGAGATGAGGGGGGAAAAATAGGTGAATTCCGTACAAAACTCAGGGCAGGGCAGGACGATGGAATCATTGCTATGGGAGAGAGAAGAAGAAGAAGTAACAAACCGGGCAAATGATTGTATCAATGCGGAAACGGACAACTTTATCGATGACAATTGCTACTAAATCAGAAAATGCACCAACGGAGCTCCCATCAGGCACATTTTCAACTAAACCAACCACATAGTTGAGGGGGAAACAATTTAATTCTGGGAGTGTTTTGCACATGAATTTGTGTGGCTTTCCCGCCATATAAGACACATTTTCCGAAACCCGCGCAATACATTCCCATTGCGCACAGAGAAACTCTCACGGGACGCACCTCTTTGATTGCGGTGACTTGTTGTTGAGAATTGGGGTTTGATGGAGAGGAAATTATCGAGTAATTTTCTTCAAGTCGATTTCGGGAGTGGATTTTTTTAAAAGTTGTTGTGTAGAGAGATGCCGAAACATTATTTGGTATGAATTTGCAATCTATTGTCTCACAATCTCTCGGTATCTTACATACATATATGCGGGGTATATGGTGGATAAATGATCTGTGAGAAATTACTCGTTTTTTTTTGCTGGCTCCCGCCTGTTGTCTTTTGATTTTTAGCCGAATTATCCGACAAATGAGGCGCACTTGATGTGCTTCTTTTATTGCTGTTGTTGTTACTTCTTTGCCTCACAAATTTTTGCTTTTAACTCTGCAAAAAGAAAAGAACAATTTTGAATTTATTTTTTAACTTCAAAGCTTTTGAATATGTAGAGGTATTTTTTTAGAGCTTTTTGATTAATAAGAAATATTTTAAAACTTATAGTTTGCATAAAACAGAGAGCTAAAGAAGGGGGGCATTCAACTCACATGAAGCACCCAGTCAATGTTAAATCTCCAGAGCCTCTCCTGAGAAGAGCTCACAGAGTCAGCTGGTCTGGAATCAGTTGATCCGGAGAAATGTGTTGAGTTTTAAAAGGCCCAAAAATAGAATGTTGGTGCAAAGGAAACACTTTTCCCACTTCTTGCATTTTGTGCGAGACTTGCAGACACAATCCATGAGACGTTCTTACTTTTTTGCCTGTTGATTGTCGCCGCCGCCACGACGTATTTTTGGCACGGATTTCCGATGGCACATTCCCAAACGACGCGAGTCCCATAGCCCCGATTCACAGACATCTGATGACTGTGACAAAGACCTTCAGACATGCACTGTGCGAGCTTTTCTTCTTTTTTTTGCTCTCGCAAATACCCCGACAATGCATCCAACATCTGCGTGGCTGATGAGGCATCATCTCGCTTCGTTGAGAATCCAACCGGCATCATGATCAGCTGTGGTGGAGAATATTTGGACACACTGCCCCATCGAAGAAGAAAATCTCTGTGTGGGTTTTTCTTGAGTGATTTATCAATGATGACATATAAATCCCATAAAAATCTCTATCAGCAATAAAAACTCCCCCATCCGCATGTGAAGACCATCGAATGTCTCAATTCACCTCATCCTCGCAGCCCAATCATTTGGCTTGATTAATTGCTCTGGGTCGTCGTTACAATGTGGATAGAGCGACGATATGGAGGGAAGTTGGACAAGAAAAGAGGAAATATAAATGTGAGGCACTACCCAGAGGAACTGGGGAAGTGAAGAAGCAAATGGGACATGGTGTCGTCTCTTTGGGATGAGCGCTTGACTCGTCTAGACGTGGATGCGAGTTTATTTTAGTATTTTGTCAATGGAACTGAACGAAAACTCTTGGCGAAAAGTGATTTCTCTTTCATTTTTTTTTCTTCATCATTTCCCTTTTTGGAGCTAAAAGGAAAAATCTCTGAAGTAATGAGGTAATTTAGAAAAATGATTAGAAATACTTAAGGAGGATTAGAAAAAAAATTAGACGCAGTATAAATCAGCAAGAATAATTTTTTTTAGTAGAAATTTTGTGTTCAACTTTTTCCACGCATTACTATCCTAACTCAATGACTCGTACAATAGGAATCCTTTGAAGTACAATAAATCTATTCTTTTGGGGGACATTGGAATATGTCCCTGGGGTAAAAAAAACGAAGAATCTCTGCATGTTAAATGGCAAGGAAAGAGAACAACAACTTTGATGCGTCTAATTAAATCCTATGACAATTTAAGTAATCTTTTCCGGTACCGAATACCACGCGTAATTTTCCTTCTCAACAATTCATACATCTTCTACTTATTTTTTTTTTCAACTCTCCCCTCCTTTAGCACAAAAGTGCGACTGCTAATGCACATACAAGACAACAAATATACCCAAGAAGGGGCAACAATATAAGCAATTGAAGGCTAGTGTGCAATTAAGCATCATCCGTGAATTACACTGCTCCATGTAATTGTGTCAATTTAAGCGCCTACGAGTTCCTCAAGCGATGATTCTTTTATATTATCTCCTTTACTCCAACCATTTCTTTCTGTTTTCTTAAATATTTTAATATACTCCCGCATTATTATTGAGTTGCGCGCAAATGTTCTACTAGAATTGGAGAACAATTCTCTGATAAAAATGTAAAAAAAAAATAATCTTAATTCTAATTTCAGAAAATAACTTAAAAATATGAGAAATTCGGGCAGAAAAGGGTTAAAAGCTCCCTAAAATATTCACAAAAATCTAAAGCACTGCATATGGCCATTGCGGTATAGAAAATTATGCAGAATAGTTGTGCCAAAAAACAAGCCACAGGAGGATGACAAAGTTCAAGAGCTTTATGCGACGTAGTCACAATGGAGCCACACACGATGGGTGCGAGAAAAGGCAAAATATTGTTATGTTGGGTGGAAAAAGAAGTCTCCCATTATGAGATGGTGTTCTGCAGCAACACATAAATCTAAAGCCATCAAAATCGCAGATATAATGTACTGGTACTTAACATGATGTACTCGGCACGCTAATTGTTGGAAATGAGTTTCAATTGTTCTCACGAACATAAATTTGAGATTAGAAACGATAATTTATAACTCTTCGGGTCAGGACAAATCGTCGAAATGGACGCGCGGTGTTGGTGAAGAGATCCCACGGAAATGGAAAATGAGGGAGTCCCACGGAGAGTGGGTGACACACACACACACACACATGTGGGGGGCCCAACATTAGGGCGTTTTGTCCCCCGCACGTAAAGATGGGTAATGCTGAGAGAAAAGATGAAGAAGCTATGCTATAAAACCCCCTATAATCACTTGTATGGACTTCTCTATCCATATCATTTAAGAGTCATTTATATGCTAACCTCGCGCGCACATTTTCCCCATCTCAAATGGCACAAGATGTGTGTGAGAAAATTCCTCGTTGGACCGGAAGCAAGTCAATTCGTTTCATTCGTCGTCAAACAACACCACTTAAATCTCATCCCAATGACTTGAGTCATTTGTATATTTGTCCATTTTGGACCCAACTTTTTTTTTCTCTGTACTTGTCTTGCCTGAGAGTCGTACAACACAGTGCTTAGAGGGTCCACGAAGAAAGGCATTGTTGAACCCCATTCGTCTACAATTACCCACAAACCATGTACCTACACCATGCATTTGAATAATTGAAAATCATCCAATAATTTTGGGTGCCTCAAAGAGAATTCCACAAACTCATTCTAACATTTTTTTTCCTTGGGGTCTTCCTTCCCTTCTCCCCCCCCCCCCTCGAGAGTATTTTGTGAGAGATTCTTATCAAGTCTAAAGAGAGGTTTTCTCCTCTTTGTTGGCCAAAAAATCCATTTTCACCACTCTTTCAGATGGTCCCGTGAAGCACCTTAGTCTTCATTGTGGATGGCAATGCGTGTTGAATGTTTACAAACACCTCTTGTGGTTGCCTTCCCGCGCATCATTTCTATGTATATGAACACACCTCCACCGCGCATTAAAAAGGCAGAATGATGAAAGACGCGGGAAAATATTGCTACAAAAAAAGGAAGAAAAGACTATTCATCATAAATTAATTATGGACACATCTCTTCCGGATTATGCTAATTAAAGTTTTGATAGCTATTTAAAATTTTGGAGATGTGTCTCAAATTAAATGTCTCACTCAGAAGCTCTCACAAAAGATTTCTTTTGCTGAATGAGAAAGGAATTTGATTAATTTATGCAAAGCTTTTAATTGACTTTTAATACGATACAAAATGTTTTCAAGTTTTTATTTCGGCACAAAGTTAAAAAAGAATGTTTATGAGATTTTAAATTAATTATTACGAGGGATTTTCAACATTTTTTATGCTTTTTATGGGAGTTAAATTAATTATTTGGTAATTGAATTGATACTAGATTATTATATTTAACAACCAAATTCTTTGTAGATTTAAAAAAAAAAAACGTTAGAAAAGTTTTCCCCTTCAAAGTCTCTTTTTGAGATCTCATGAGTTTGTTTTTTAAATTTATTTTCATTCATAACTAAAATTCGTTTCATCTTTCTTTAGAGAAATCAGATAAAATTTCACAGATAAAATCCTTTTTATCATCCTTTAAAAAAATCTTTATCATATTAAAAAATCACCTCTGAATCAGTTGAAAGAAATCTCAAAATAAGAAGAATTTCATAGCATTGACTACAATTGGAAATGATTTGCTTCCATTGAAATTCCATCGTATTGTTTTTCTCCACAACCCCATTTTGCCACCAAAGCACAAATCGCAAAAGGGGGAAGCGTGCATGGGATTTGCGCGAGATCCTATAGAGAAAAAAAATGAGAACTACATACAATTGAATGGGAAATGGATGAAGTGCTCAATGCCTTGTTGCCTTCTTTCTCGCGGGGCGCGCTATTATTAGATCACAAACCCACAAGAGTATATTGAGTACTTAAGAATGGGTTTATAGGTGAGCACAACGAGGGGGGTAAGACGAAAGGGATAGTGGAAGAAAAAAAAACATAAGAAGAAAATTCACAGAGCGAATTCCTCTTGTCTTACCTTTCTCAATTCCCTATATTTCCCATCCCAAATGACATAATGAATACCGCGCAGAAAGGACAAAAGACTGGAAGCAATTGAACCATAAGTTGTTCCCATATCTTTGGCCAAGAGAGCAGGAGAATTGTGCCAAAATGAAAGGTATAAAGTGAGAGAATTCAGTGGATTGTATGTATGTACGTACATATCAAATTGATTCGACTGCAATTTTTCTCAGCATCTCACTCCTATAGGAAGGTTCATATATGTATAATATATATGTATATGGGAGGCACATTCTTGAGGAAGAAGAAAATCGAAACGGGAGTGCATTATATTCAATTTCAGCACCGCCACTGCCATCGATATAACGACTAAATTAGAGGGAGAGTGCAGCAGGGCGCGAGCATTGAATTTGCACACCCGTCTGTGCAATTTAGGTGAATTCACAGAAGTTTTGTTGCAAAAGAATCTCTTGTTGGTAAAAGGTTTGCAGAGGGATATCCTTCCTTATTGAATTCAATGGACACCCAGATTCACGTCTCCTCTGGAGCGGCTTCTTCTGCCACTTTGTTTTTCTCCTTGCACCACATTTTGTGATATGTTTGGGGCGAGCATAGAGCGACCAAAGTGCCACTACATTGAGGCACCAAAGAAGCATAAAAGAAGAGGAAAAACTCAGAGAGAGAGATTGGATAGGTTTGGAATTGTGTGCTATTTTCTTTCACGACAGATGAAGCGCCTCCGAATCCATAGAATTCCTCCTCGTTGATCACAACACAGAGAAGAATCGGCATGAGAGACATCAATTACGGAAATCTATAGAAGGGCTCAGCAGAAGACACTCTATTGGGTGACCTTAAACAATTGGAGGCTCTCAATTTCCCTCTAGTCGTTCCCGCGCCATGACAAAAAAGCCAGTCAGGCAGTCCAAATAAAATTGATCCCATTTGAGACTCTTCATCTTTCACAAATAGAGGAGATATCAAAAAGCTAGGCGAGAGAGATCAAACGAAATTCCATCGTTTGCCTCCTTGCAAGGCTTTGGGGTGCAAAAAGAACAATCTGAGATTCTCAATTCTTCGCGCAATCTCCCGTTCTTTCGCTCTCTTTCTCTCTCGCGCATTATCAGGCTCAACATCGCGCAAGATTGCAATCTAATGTGGACCATTGGGATGAATTTTGCAGACAAACAGTGAAGACGTGTGAATGTATCCTCGTGTATTTATTCCATAGCTTTCAGTTTGTAATTGTTGAACAGTTGCGCATCAAGGAGGTCCAATTAATACATTGTAATGGAAATGGAATAGAAGAAAATTCTATTAAATGGTATTTTTATACTAAAAATGGGGACAAAGATAGTTAGCAAGAAAATTATAAAACAATATACAAATCTTTCAAAATGAAGAGCAAATATTAAAAAATATTTTAAAGTTACAATAGAAGGAAAAGAAGCTTTAAAGAGAATAATATGACACTATTGAAGCAATTTGAGCTGTGGGAAGATGAAGTATTGCACTTGTTTATAGCGCCATACAGCATGTGGTCAAGAAGATGGTATATTGTTACCTCAAAACACGAGAGAAAGGTTGACGACACACGCTCTGAATGGTGGTATTTAGAGCAAAGAATCACAAACCGTGTAATCAAATAAAAAGCATTTGCTGAGAATTAGATATCGTGTCAGCCTCCATGGAGATGCCCCGCTGGAGGGCTCTCAGCGATACAATATCAGGATTTTATTTAGAAAAAAAACCTCTGCGGGGAAAACTTTTAATTTAAATAAATACTTTAATGTGTAATGTGAAAAAAATTACAAAATGAGGAAGTTTATGGTCCGGAATCGCCTCCTAATGGCTTTTAATTATGTTGATTGTGCGTCGTGTGACGCCAAAAGATTCCGCACCTTCCGATGAGCGCGGGAAAAGTGTGTGTGCTCCCCCCTCGTCCGTCAATGTGCATTCTGGGAGTTTTTCAATTACCCATCGTACCAGTAACGGATAATTTGACAGTGTAAATGGTACTTTAGAGGCAAATGAGCGCGCTGACTGGAAACAAAACCATCGTCACACTTTGAATTTCAAATCTCGCGCAATCTCTCTTTTTTTCCTTCATTCATTTTCTCACCAATATGTTTTATATTTACAGAAAGCTCCCCAAAAATATGTCTTTAATAACTATGCAGGGACTAGGATCGTTCTTATTCTACAAATTCCCAATACAAATTATTATTTTTACAAGAAGTCAAAAGATTGGGTAGAAAACAAAAAAAAAAAAGAGAACGCGCGGTGGCAGCTGAACCGGCAGCATAACAACCCCCTTCTGATCCATCAACAACAATAAATTCCTCCACACCATTATTAAGTGATGAATGCATCAAAAGTCATTGAATATTGTGTGGAAGAAACGGAAGGTTATATGCCGGCCAAAATAGACGAAAACAAAGAATAAATGAGTCAGAGGGTGGTCCCTGATGTATAGTCAAAAGATCTCTTCGTTCTCTTTAACCATGGGGAGAGCAACCACCGCACAATTTTCTTACGCGGCTCCCTCCTATTGAGCTTCCCAGAGGAACAATCTCACATGTGAATTGGCTGCCGATCCGTGAAATTATTTCAAGAGGGCTCTCACCACATTTCTGGGTGACCTTCTATCAATCATTAGGGGTTTATATTATTCGTGGGTATCGCCACTCGAGGTTACGCCGCCAAGTACCTTTGTGCGGTTCAAATACAAAAGATTCACTTCTCAAAAATACCTCAATATACATACGTATCCCAAGGATCCAATTACTTTATATACCGCGCACCTATTGGAAACCTATAAAGCACATTGATTCACTTTGAATTTAATTATAAAAAAAAGAAGTATTGAGAAAGGGTTTGTCTCTAATTGATTTACAGTGAGGCTCCGCAGTGTAGACACGTGGGGGATTCGTTGTAGAGAACAGATATAGATGGAATTTGTATTATTTATTAAAATTCAAAGTTTCAATTAATCTCAAAATTTTTTAACAAAAGAAATCATTTAGGACATTGAAAAATATTTCTGGAAAGTCAAAGATTCTACTTGTATATTTTTCATTTATACCTCATGTTATAAAAAAAAAGATATTTTTTTATTCCAAATTCATTGTCATAACTTTTCAAAATTATTTTATTTTTCATCATTAATCCAGACTGGCAAAGTATAACGAGCCAAAAAAAGCAATAAATATAAAAAACGAAGAAGTTGGAGCAATAACCGGTGTTATTGGTAAATCCACACCATAAGATTCGCGCTCTGTGGATTGAGAGAGTCTCTTTTGTGCAAAAGCACAAATGGAATGCAAGTGCAGACGATTTAAGTGAATAACTCTGATGAATTTGAAGGTTAAATTTTATATTGCTCCTCAACAATTATCATCCCTGATTTTTAATTACCGCCGTCATGGTAAGATTTTAAACGGCAGATGAAGGATTTTTATCGCAACTCCTCTGTACTTGCAACATTTGCACTGTGTGAACATTAATTTGTGTGAGATGGTGGAAGAACTGACTTGGGAGACTGGTAATTAGGTGCAAAATACCAGAACGCGTACTGATTTTAATTTCGTACATTGCACATTAGGTGAACATATAGAAGGAAAAAAAATATAAAAAAGTGTATTTACGCAATGAGAAAATCGGTTTTTTTCTTTCTATATTATTTTCTTTTTTTTTAAATGCCTTTTTTATGCACCCAACATTGCACGCAAACCTTCATCGTCATTTCCCATGCAAAATGTCAAAGCTAATTGCTCAAATACTCACCCTCAAAAGTGAAATAATTTCTCAGAGCAAAGGTACACACAATGTTGCACACACCATAACCCACACACATATCGCACATAAATGGGGAATTGTAGTGCAGAAGATGAAAAAAAAAAACTTATCCGGTCAATAAACTCATAAAGAAGTAAAATATAATATTTCGTGTGCATCAAACGCAACTATTTCAACTATATGTATATGTAGCAATTTTCATGCCAATGCGATCGGTGGGATGGTTTGTAAGTAAACAATTAAAATTCTATGTATATTTATCTTAAAACACCGATTAACACACATGTTATTTATCTCAGTGGCTAATCATTCACCTCATTAAATTAATAATACGACGAGTACAAGCTGATCGTGTGGCAGAATGCCAAGATACTTCATTCTCTCTCCATTCAACCCCTTCCCGGAACAAGATCAACTTCATCTCTCTCGATCAAATAGATTTGTCCTGTGTAAGAAGCTAATTTTCTTCACTATGCATTCATCTATTTAATCAGCTTCAATGTGTGATCACACAGCAGGTTATTAATTTCTTTAAGGATTCTTAGAATATTATTTATCAAGAATTTTCCCAAGGAAATTTTCTCAAGGAATGTTTCTTTTTTTTTCGAAGTTAAAATGAAAAAATCTGCTGAAAATTCTTCTTTTAAACATTATAAATTGTCAATAATATGATGAAGATCAATGTCCCATTTCTTTAGCAAAAAAAAACCATCACAGCATACCCTTAACCTTATGGAATGCCAAAAATTTCACGAACTGTCCAAGAGCACTAAACCAATCAAAAAACACACAATTTCTGTATAAAAATAAAGTCAATATTTAAAGAGAGACATCGAGGTCAATAAAGTGAATTTCATGTGGAGCAACACACAACCACAGAAGAATGTTCGTGTGGAGATCAACAAACTGCAACACCTGTCGCTCAATTAAAAATCTCAATTTTCACAACGAAAGTCAAGGTATATAAATACCTCGTGATCTTTTCACCTAGAAATTTTTTCACGACACCACCGTGAATTTCAACGCTACGTTTATCACCCATGGGGAAAGATATTAATTAAGCAATTGAATCAAGGGAGAGAGAGAGGGGGGGGTGGAAGGAAAAAAAATAAGATAGGTATGATAAATAAATACAAATAAGTAGTAAATATTGTACGGTAACGGTGTTGTGATTCAATTGCTCACGTTTCGAAACGAATTTCTCCGGTTGAGCTGAAGGTTCTTGTTTAATTTTTAATTTAAAAATTTATTTCTTAATTTACTTTAAGATAAATTGGGCCGAAAGCATTGGAAAAAATCGAAATTTTTAAGTTTGTGGGATTTTTTTTTGGGAAAAAATTCTGAGTGTGAAAAAATATTTTCTATTTTTTTGTCATTTAAATAATTATTTTTTAATCATTACTTTACATTTTATTCAATTTATTTTGAAAGAATCAATTTTTAATGTTATTGCAATTTCACATAAACTTAATGGAGACGCCTGGTATCCACCCGGCGCCTCCACTGAAAATTTTAACAAATATTCACCCGAGATAGTGCAGGAACTTCCAAATCAACCGCAGAGTTTATGATCATCATCATGCGATCGTGTTGATCTAGTCAATGACCAAGACGTGACCCGAAACCAATTTGACGCCTTCAAATCAACAGACTGGATAATTAAAAGCATCGGGAAGAGGAGAAAGAGTACGGAGCAATTAAATATGAGGTTTGTGGAGAATACCAGACCACGACGCGCAAAGTTATTAAGAGAAAAAAAAATAAGTAAATAAAAAAAACAACGTTAGGTGCACATTGCGTGGTGCAATACCTAACGCAAGAGAAGGCACCCGCGAGAGATTATGGAATTTACCGTGCGGACGGGAGAACATTTAGCATGCCGCCCGTGGCTTCAGCCACTACGGTGGCTCTCGACGGCATCATTATCATCATCATCGTGCGATAATCAACGTGAGCATAGCCAACACAACCTTCGCTCCTCCAAAACACACCAAGTGGTCGATTTTATCGCTTATTGTCTCAACAATTTCAATGCTATAAATTTCTTTAATTTCCCTTCTACACACACTCCACTTACACCACCGCCGCGGCACACAAGGGCCACGCAGTGGTGTTGTGAGGGAGAAGACGTGAAAAAAAAAATGAAAGAAACATCACAGAGAACTAAACTTTGGATGGAGTAGCCACGGTACGATGGTATGGGGTCATTAAGAGATTGTAATTAATTAATTAATTGGACAACAAATGTGTTAAGATGATCATAGGCTGGGATGTGTGTGTGTGTGTGTACAAATGCCGGGAATATTCAAATTGTAAGAAATAACACATCCGCTATTTAGCAAATTAGCTAATTTGCTTCACAATTTCAGCACCATTTTGCTACATACACTGTACACACATAAATCAGTTACATCATCCACTGTGAATCACATGTTTTTCCTCCTGTTTTGATCCACTTTTCCACTTGCCATCCAATAAATCACCATGCGTTTAGCTCTTATTGCGGTCATCCTGTTGTTTCCTATTACACTTCTTCCTCCTCCTCCGATCTTTGATAAATGACAATGGGATGGTTCCGCCGAAAACAATTTCTTGCACTTTAAATGATTCTGTTGTGTTCCACTTTTTTGAGTTTGGAGATGATTATAGAGGAAAGGTGACTCAACTACTGGATAAATTTAATGTATCAATGAAGAAGAAGTATTTGATATCATCCAGCTATACTTGTTTTGTAGCTTTACCTTCATTTACTGAAGCGATGGAGACGCCAGGTAAATACCAGGTGTCTCTATTGCTATCTAATTTTAAGACAGACATTTAAAAACTAACAACCAGGCGTCCCCATCTAAATACATACAATGCAACTTTTCATTGCAAAAGAAATCATTTAGGTTATTCTTAAATGTTTTCTTCCTACTCGGATTAAGTAAATAAATTTCCCAAATAAAATTCTAGCAAAAATGTCATTAAATGGCGTAAAAAAATAAATAGATTAGAACATGCTATAAACATTTTGCCTCATTAGTGATTTTGGGGGATTTATTGTGAGAAGATGTTGGTATTAAATGAACCAAATATTTATATTTAAAATGAATTTGGGATTGCGCAAAATTTTCACGAGTAATTCCACAGAACAATTTCAATCGCATTAACCCCATTTCAGTGGGGTAAATTACTTGGAAATTTTGATTAAGTTTCTCACATGTTAATTCTCGCTGGGGAGAATTTAGGAGTACGTGTCAGTACTGTAGCTCTTTCCTTGTAAATTTCTTAAGTGGTTTGTCTTCCTGTTTAGACTGCAAACTCCTACCATTGCTTGCTTATTTATTCATGCAAGTTGGTTGATTGATTTTAATGTAGGTGCATTGCTGACTTATTTTTATCTCTTAATCAGTTTAAAATTGAGGAAAATTTTTTATACAGCTGGCATAATTTTTATGCCACTTATTCAGCTCTATAAGATACTAATAGTTTGATGAGTTTCATCTTCAACTATTAGCCATCACGGTATCTTCGAGTATGTATTCAATTTAATGTTGAAACAGATCATCAATTGTAAAATATATAGTGTGAAAAATTAGCTTGCGGGGGCGGAATCGTGCGTGTAATTTCCACGGTAATATGAAAAATTCATTTAAAAGCTCCTCCACACCATTTAAGGGCATATTAGGTTGTTTGATTGGCACTTAAAGGTGGAACTACTTAAGACACTAGACATGCGAGAAGAGACGCAATAGTCTATCTTCCTAAAACAATACCCTCCACTGTTGATTGTGCGATAAAACGCCTACAACATTCACTCTAAATGGGTGAGAAATTGTCATGTGATTTTTTTGTACCACTCTCTGTGTTTAAAAGAAATGTATGTATATAATATGTTGGAGTGGAAAAAAAAGAGCATGCGGTGTTACTCCTCGATGTATGAATATTCCTTCATGAATTATCAATTCAACATTGAGAGACCGCGTTGTTCACATTCCCACACACAAAACGGAAAAATGCTTGTGACGTGATGACAAAACGCACCAGGTAACACCTCACATATATGCTATACAGGAACTTCTGCACAAATTCCGGGGATATATTCTTCTTCTAACTTGGAATTGCGTGATAGGGACTTTTTTTTGCTTCATTATATCTCTTCTAAACACAGAGAGAGGATGTGTAGAAGAGGAAGGAAAAATTAAGAAATATGGGAAGATTCGGAGGGTACAAAGTGTGGGAAATTGTCATGAATTTTTCTTCTTTCCTACAATGATACTTCTGTGCAATGAAGCAATTTTTCGCCTAATGAAATTCACATAGGTAGCACGTGATGCACGACGTGGGTGGAATTCCGTCGCGTGATTGTGAAAGATGAGTCCTACATTGCCCTCTAAATGCGAGAGATTCACTAGAAAAATTTATTTTGTTTTTATTTTGATTCGTAGAACTACATATGTATGTGTACTGTACATATATTCTTAAGAAAGAAAATATATAGCTTATAGGACAGCCTTGTTTCGCATAAAAGCTTCGCATAAAAATTGATAATTTTCAGTAGTTTTGCCCAAATAATTCTAAATTTTTTACCCCAATTAATTTGAATAAATTACTTCTAAAGATTTTTCTTTTTTATGAGATTCTTCAAAGGTTCTTAAAGAAATTGTCTTCCTCCACACAGAATCAGTCTGACTGTTTAAGTCTAATCGACTTTCTCATGCGTTTTCTGTCCAAGAACGTTTCTCAAAGAAAATGAGAAAAAAAGTGCGTGAGAATAAAATGGGAAACAGCTCAATTATTTCACATTCTTGTCAATGTTTACTCTCACGTGGTCTTGTTTGAGGGACAATTTATTTCGTTTGGACAATTAGATGTCTAACACTATGCTAATTAGTTAGGTGTTCTCTCCACGGTTCTACATACGAAATAGATGTCTCAAAAGATGCATTCTATTGCGCCAGGAGAGACCTATGCGCGCGTGATTGTGACTCTCACAGCTTCCATATGCATCACATACACGGCAACCTGCCCCCGCAGAGTGTGATGGGAGATGAAAAGAAGCTTTCTGGAGGCAATTTTTATGGATGCGGTTGTTTGACTTTCATATTTGTATACGCGAAAGACATCAAATAAGATGTGAGAATAGGCGAGGGGAGGCGATCGTGGTGGAATAATTTGTGTGTGAAAAGATGCATCATCAAACAAACACCTTCAATGGGAGTTTTGTGCGTGTCAACAGCAATTAATATCATTTTGACAGCCCTCCAACATTGGAGATTACAAACTTTACCACTTCATTGAATTCCTCATGAGCTCAATCATCTGCCCGTGTGAATTTTTCTCTTGCATTAGAGAATCTATTCTATTTCTTTATTTGGTGAAAAAAAAATCGTAAAATAGAGTTGAAGAAGAAGATAAAATTCTCTTTAGCAGAAGAGTCGGCAATCCTTTTGCATAGTTTTTTTGTGTGCATAATTTAAAGAGAAAATAGAGGTGTTGTACGTAACATTGAGTCTTGTGTTTAATACAACAATTTTGCATACTAAATGCCACCATCGTCGTCGTCGCATCCAAGATATAAGGAACAATTGTACGTGTTTTTGGTGTGAACACAATTTTTATTGCTGTAATTACTGTATTTTCACCTTAAATTGTAAATTACAGCCAGCAATACCCACAAATATATACCATGGAGGTGGTTTTTCTTTTAGCATTCCCTATGTAATGTTGCAAAAAAAGGGAGATAGGAGGTGTGCGCACACCGGTGAGACAGTGGCAAATTGTTGGGGAAGTGCGCGGGAAAATAAAGAGAGAAAGACGAAAAAAATAAGTTGGGTAAATGTAGCTATTTGTCTGAGCTAAAAGTCATTTATCTTCCTTATTTCCAATTTTCGTGTAACTCCTGCAATTCTTTTATAACATGTGGAGATTCTATCTCAGCATAAAATGATTTATTCGCAAGTTGTGAGTTGATTGAAAACAATAAAACAAGATTACTGGCCATAGACCCAACTCTGTGTACTTTATTGTTATTAATTATTCACACGTACCACCCCACCAAATGCCCGCGTACATATGAATGGAAGATGAACAATTTTTATTCTCAGCCATGCAAAAAAAATGAGAAACAAATTTGTCTCTCCCATTGGAGGCATTTTGTGTCAAGTCAAACGTTAAATTGTCCTTAATGATCCTCATGCGCCACCGTTTATTTTTCATTCATTCACGTTTTTTTCTCATCTCTTCTCTCATCTTTGTACTTTCAGATGAGCGGCAAAAGATCGCGGAGCTTCAAGTGTGCCGTCCATCATCGTGACAGGGAAGTTTGTTCTGAAAACGATTTCCACATCATTTTTCAGGATCCACCATTCTTTGAAAGGTACGTATTATTTTAATTTTTTATTTTTTTGGTGTATTTTTAGCCGAAAAGACTTGTTGAATTTATTTTCCATGTGGATTTGAAATAATTTCTGTATACTGAAGTGAAATTAAATTTTTTTTTAATCTGTCAATGATTTTTTTTTGAATATGAAGAAATGGAAGAAATATTTAGAAATTAAATTCCCATAAATTGAGAGAATATTGCACCATAATTGACTCATTTTCTTGATTGTGCATTAAAATCTCTCAAACTTTAAGGTAAAAAATACGAGTAAAAGATTTTAAAAATCTTATAATCTTTAATCTAAAATTCAGACTTTTTGTCTTATTATTTTTGGTACGTGCCTGTAGTTTGCAATACGAACCAAAAATTCAACTAATTAATTCGTTAACTTTTTATTTCATTTTGCAATTTACTTCCTAATATTTTTTTATCTGCAGTAAATTCAGTTCATCTAATTAATATTTGCGCATTTTTTTGCAGAATGGTTCACGTGATTGCGATGGAAGTACTTCCGGAGGAACGAGACCGGAAATACTATGCAGACAATTATTCATGTTGTCCACCTCCGCTCTTTGTGATATTTGTGACGCTAGTTGAGGTGAGTTTTTTTTCTTCTATTCTTTCCTGCCAAAAAGTCAAATGTTAGTGGATTTTCTTTTATTTTATTTCATACCTCCTGATGGGGGTGGAAGATTTTCGGGTTTGGGGGTGCGTTGATAAAATGCCACACGGATAAATTTTATTGTGGAAAATGCCAGCAATATGCCATAAACTTGACAATGATATTTTCATAGGGGCAAAGAAAAATACAGGAAGATTATGCTTGGAAATATGTGGCGGATGGAGGAGGGAGATAAATTGGTATTTCTCCTTGTAGCACCCACACCGTATCCTTATTTATGGGGTTTAGGATTGTGAGGGAAGGTTTTGTGGTGCACAAGAAAATGAATCAACTCCCAAAGTGGATGAGACAAGGAGTGTTTCATATAATATGGCACAAAGAAATTGGGGTAGAAATGATTTACAGTGTCGAGGACGTTGTCAAAAGGGAAGAAGATGAACTAGATATAGCGCGGGAGGGATAAAGTGTACTTACCCTTCTTTTCTTTTTTTTTTCTCTCTTGAGCCTCGGATGCATTTTCATGTTATAATATTGGGGAGTTTACACGCAGGAGGAAATCCATGAGAAAATCCATTGATATTGAAAAAAAAAATTCTTTCTTCTCTTGTGAAATTCTTCTCAATATTATTGAGGATGAGGGTGTGTGTGTGGAGTGGAGGTGTACTTGAATTCAACGAATATTCCTTCATTAATCATTCATATCACGTTGGTCCTTTGCCATTTCCTTTCCACCGAAAGCCGCGCCAGAAGACATTGTATTTATGAAGAAAAAAAAATGATCACGCACCGTGTGATTCATACCATAAAATTCCCATTTATGCATTCATCCATTCCACAAATTATTATCACATTTTATAAAATAAAAAAAAAATTGAATAAACACGTGAAAATGAAAAAGAAGGATATAAGGGACGGATGGGAAGAACATCCGATTTCCGGAACTCCTGGAATTCCCAATGCGTTCCCTCACGTGGGAGTTGATGCGTTCTCATCTTGCCTTGTATGTAGTGGATGAATCACTAAAGAGGAAATTTTTATACGATGTTTCTGCATTCAGGAGATTTCTTCTTCTATACTGCGAGGTTTTTGTGTCACATTGCCGACAACTTCCGTTTTCACATCCATACTTCTTCTGTATGCCTTCTATTCGCCCTCACACCCATTTCCCGCCCCTATGCTGAAGATCACGCAATGTGTGGTACACTGTTAGAAATTGTATACTAGTAGATTTAATAAGTTTTTCTTATTCTTTTTTCTTTGAGTATCCCAATGAGAAATTTTCCTAATGTACAAAAACATGAGTAAACTCCTTTTTTTTTTTTAAAGAATGTTTGAAGATTTAAAAAAAAATTAAGATTTTATTCTGATATTTTTCAACAGTGTATTTATTATAAGAAATTTATGCTTCTGGTATCAGAGGTCCTTCGACCTCAATTTACAGAAAATCTCTCAAGTGTAATGGGCTTATTTTTTGCCACATCGCTCTCTTTCAAAAATTTTATTTTTCCTCAAAAGATCAAGAGGGGATGTGTAGGAGTAGATCTATGTGTACGAGCCTTTCTTTTACGACAGCATATTATGATGAAACAATTGCAGAAGGAGAAATATGAGATAGATTCTCCTTGGTAATCTCAATGCGGTGGCAGATGTTTCTTGTTGTGTACGTGTGTGTCATTAACAGGAGGCTCAAATAAGGGATGATCTTCTGGCGAGGACTTTTTCACGGAATTAAATGCACGTGTCACTTGTTTGTTGTCTTTCTCTTCTTCCTCACAGCTTCTCTCACTGCCCTGCTTTTTTTTACATCATCTTCTTCCTCCTCGCATAGCATCTCTTTGGCTGTGTGGCTCTTTTTTTCTCTATCTGCCTTTTTTTTTCGCCCTATACTACATATATTAATGTATACATATACTTTCACGTCATCATCTTGTTTGGGTCTCTTTTTTTGTTGTGTACACCGTCGCGATCGCGCTTCTTGTCAGGTTCCATCATGGGAGCAGGTTGTTTAATGCTACGACGCAATAAATTGGAGATAATTACGTTAATTGGCTTCGACATTTTAATCATTTCACTTTTGTCTGCACCATGTGGAATTTAGGGCACAGCGATGTATTTTTTCCCGCTCTTTTTGCACCATTTCAAATCATCCGCGTGATCTATTGGATTGCACTCAAGAAGATCGCGCGATTGATGTTATTTCTTGAGCCAGATGGAAATTTTCTCAATGTCACATGAAAACGGTTTGTCTCCTCATGAATGGAAATGCCGATTGCAAGAAGAACTATATGGGTAAGAGAAGGCGCGCAATGTCTTTTTATATCGCACCACACGAATTCTCCAAACCACGATCCACTTAAAATGCTGCTGCAACACAAGCCTCGATCTTTTCGTCCAATGATGCTAATGTAGGCGCGTGCTGTATGCGCTCCGCGGATGGGTTTCTGTCTTCGTTCTTTTTTTTTGTTTTTCAACGTTCTTTACGTTGCTCACGGCTGCACTTTTGCTAATTTTGCTGTGGCGCTTTCTTGGGTCTTGCCAAGTCTTCTTATATGCAGCACATTGCCAGACAATTTGCCAGCATGCGTCTCGCGGCATTTTCTCCTCCACCCGCCTGCGCCACACACCATTCCCCCTCCCCAAATCACTCAACAATGAAGGAGGATCACGTGCGAAATGAATGAAATTCACATTTAATCCAAGCGCGGATGGTTTCGCAGCTCAACGTCTTCTTCAGCAACCTTCTTCCTTCAATCAACTCACATTACGATCATTTTATCTCTCGTTAGGGGCACTTTTTGATACTCTTACTGGCGCACCAACAAATTGGAGGCCTTCTTGTTGGTGTTGCTCTTACCTTCGCCACATGCGCCAGATGAACGATTTGCCGCACGAAATTGCATTGTGTTGAATTTTGCCAATTGCATTTAATTCATTTAAATTTCAATTGAAAGAAATATCTTTACGTAAAGTAATTGCTTGCCTTCTTTTGAATTCTTTCAATTTAATTTATCTTTTTTATTACCTAAAAGGTGGAAAATTTATTAAGATTAGAAGGAAAAAATATTTGTTGATCCTCAATAATATTTTTTGTTAGAGAAGTTAACTTTTTTATACAAAATTTTAATAAATAAATAAATTGCATATAGCTGACCCCTTTCAAATGTACGAGCTAACATATTTCCATATTATGTAGGTATAGAAGAAGAAAATTCGTCTTTTCTTTCGCACAACATTAAAATGAATCAACATTTTATTTCAACATAAGAATAGTAATTGGACATTTCTTCACGAGGCACAATGAAGAAAAAGAAAACAGTAAGAGGGTGAGGGTGGAAATCAAAACCACCCACATTAGGCAGCAACTATAGGTCAATGTACTCGATAAATTTGACCCCCTTTAATGAGTTTCATTGGACTCCTTCGGGCGGGCATTGATTGTAGCATTTCGTGAGTGGCGATTTGAAGCTATGAATATTTTATATATCAAAAGGAGAGAAAGAGGAAAAAAAAAGAATTTGTGGCAAAAGTCTGTGTCAGAGGGAGGTTGGATGGGCGTCAAAAATTGTGTGTAAAGTGATTGTTTAAGCCGCCCCCTACGCATTTCTCTCATGGTGTTCGTCTTCGTGTTACTTTGTCACACACAAGACTTGATGAAACGATGAAGACGGTGGAAGGGGGAAGGAATATTAATAAATTCTTTTATTCATAATTCCACTTTAGACAATAGAGCAATAGAATTTAGTCTTGTATACGCATTTAAATACAAGAATTTCCACCACTAAATGGTGCGACAATTTTTTCTCTCTTGATTCGTTTTTTTTTTCTAGGAGATTTTATGCATTATCATTGAATTTTTTTCTGGAAGAAGGTGTCTTTTGATCTTACACTGAAAATCTCTCTTTAAACGCGTGTGTTGTTAGAGAGCATTTCCGTTCCCATGGACCACCCGCACTTCTTATACATGGTGCGCAATAAAAGACAAAAGGTGGCATCATTTGCATTTCTATATGCAGTTCAAAGAGATGTTAAAAAAATACAAAAAGAGCCTTCGAGGGGCGCACACGGGGCTCGTGTCACAAATTCAAAATAATAATGCTGTGAAAATCCACCTCTCTTCGGGGCAATGGCGTGTGTGATGTGGAAGAAAATCCCATTTATCTCCCGGTTAGACACATTCTCCTGTTACCGGTCCAGGTGACATCGGAGCCACCTTTTGGTGGTGGCTTTTGTCTAAATTACATGCCACACATAATATGTACAACCAAACAAAATGCTTTTCAATTGAATGCAAATGGAAATTTGTCATGAGAACAACCCCTAATTCGTCATCATCTCCAACACTCATATTGCAAGTGGCGAGGATAATTTACTATATATGTTCCTGATGATTTATGATGTCTCTCTGCCAACCCTTTCGTGACTTCACTGTATTGGCAAATATACATATAGTTCCTCTCTTTTAAGTGTAGTTGAAGATGTTCTAAACGAGGTAAATTCCTTATTTGCAAAAGTGTTTTCTCCTCTTTTAAATTATAAATGAACTCTTGCTCCTTCTTCTTAGGTTGAATAGTTATTTCTTAAATATGTTTAAGGAGAAATTTACCTAAAAATACAAATTTTCAGTCTCATTAATCATAGGAAAATTTTTATAAATTTTGAAGAATATTTTTGAAGTTTTCTTCCTCTTATAGAGCAGCAATATAAATTTATTTAACAATTAAAAACTGTCTTTTTTTAAGTGATGAAGAAAAAAAACTGAATCATCGCTGGATGACATAAAAATGCCAATTTCTTTGATTAAATTAAAACGAAATAATTTCCCATTCTTATCCATTCACAGCTAAGGCAGTCTTAGATGCCTTCCTTCACCTCCTCCCCTCACTTAATTAAAGAATAACTTTTTAAAAAAAGTCAATTAACAAAATCTCTCTCTCTCTTTCGGAAAAATCCTCATATTTGCAATAAAATTGTGAATTTTAAGACAATCCGCATTTAGCCCACCCAAGAGGAAGAATTAATAAGCATGGCGTGTGAAGCTGGAAGTAAAAGAAAATATCTGTGTGTCCTCAATTTGAAGAAGCGCCAATTCAGCATCCTGCTGCCCGAAAAATATTCCCCCAAAAGTGCTTCATCAAAATTTTATTGATAATTCCCGCACATGCTTTCGGCTCCCTGTGTGTAGTATTATGCTGCTCCCAAATGAGTCCCAAATGTCCTATCAACAGTGCCCCCTTAGTTGGATACCTTTCGTCTCCTTTATTAAAATCATTCCAACATAATTCCAGAGCCAAAGAGCGCATCGCAAATAAACGAAAATGATGGTAAATATGACCAAATTGCCTCATTTTGGGTGCTCATCTCATGAATTTTCTCATTCCTTCGAGAGATTTGCAATAAAATTAAATCTTTGCTCAGCCCCTCAGGGATTTTTTTTCCTTAGCAAGAAAAAAAAAGAAGTCCCCCATTGAGAAAAACTTTCACTTAGAGATGGGGGAAAGAAATCCCCTGTGTGGCCCATTTTCAAATGATTATCCACCCACATAATGAGGCAAATAACGAAGGAATAAATGAAGCTGTATTGGATTACTTCCTTGTCCCCCAATTGCTTCTCATTCATGAGTTTTTCCGGTGATTGTAAAATGGTAATTTGTCCTTTTCTTCATGTTTCTGTTTTTTGTATAGTGAATATGTTGCTTTATATGACTTTTCCGGAGAAGGGAAACTCTTCCCAAAACCCAGAGATTCTTCCCATGCGCATTTCCGCCTCAAAGAAGAAGAATTTTACTCCGAAATAAAAAAAAATATATTGCGCTGATCCCAGAAATAGATTAGTGCAGCCACGGGGTTCTATACATGCGAGAAAAAAAATTAAGAGAGATCTTCTGGTGAAAAAAAAAGTCCAATGAGGTCTGTCAAAATATCCCAAAGGAGATGGGAATTTTGTGAAGAGCCACACCAGCTTTTCCGCACACAAAATGTCTAAGAATAGAAATGCCATCCGCCCTTTGTGTCCCCTTTTTTTCATCGTAGTCTCTTCCTCCCATTTTCATCATTTTCCAGCCATGAAGGGATCTCGGTTCTGCAGCAAAGTCTCTGGACGTGCAGTGACAAATTGTGCATTTTATCGATAGGTACCTACATACATACATATACTATGTACGTACATAATAACATGATGGGGGAGAGGGTGAAAGGAGATGTACTGCGCGTATAATATATTTTGTAAAGTCAATGGAGTGGCTGAAGAAGCGTTTACAGCTCTGAATTATGACTTGTTTACATGTGTTTTCTGTTTACCCGAACCCACGTTTATTAGGAGTTACTCGCCCTCCGCCACTTCTTCGAATTAACACGCGGAAAAATTTCTTCCTGCGCACATTCTCCGTGAGATTAAGAAAACCACATTGAAGAAGTAAGAAAAAAAAAGTTTTCAAAAGATTCTCTCAAGAAGAAGACATCCCTTTATCCCATCCATATAAATGGTATATGAAGAAGGTGGGTCACCGTGTAGCCAATACACAGAATGGATTTTGACGATGTTGTAGGCAATTGGCGATAAATGCAATTAGTTGCAGTTGCAGCAACATAAGCCAGATGCCATCACACAGAGAGAGGCGCACCACGGTGGATCGTTTACACACTTTTACTACACCAACAGACAGCCTCCACGGTGAAATGGAGATAATTACGGATCATTTACATGCCCGAGCCAAAAGAAACAAGAAAAGGAAGCCGCACACGCACACACCGCATAAAAGAAAAGTGCAGCATCTCGCGGTGAAAATGCATACAAAATTTCCCAAATGACATTCACCACACAGAACATGTTTAAAATGTGCGTGGAAATGTGGATTTTTGGGTTAGACACAAATTAGCTCTATAAAACTACTTTATACATTCAACATTGTATGTATAGTTTATTTTGTATACACTGTTACAAATTTATTAGAAAAAAAGAAGAATTTAAACCAACGATTATCCCTTTAGTATGAAGATAAATGAATGATTCTAATTATTTGAGATTATCTTGAATTTATTTTTTAGGTTTTTAAGAAATACTTTGCTATGAAATTGTTTTAGGATTTATTTCCTAATTTCCTGATTTTTTTAATCTTCAATTAAAAAAAATACAATTAAACATTCAAATGAAACTCAATCAAATGAAAGGAGTCACGAGGAAACTTTCATTAACAAAAAAAACTCAAAAGATTTTTTTCAGTTGAAAAGAAAAAGTCAATTGATATTGAATTTGTAATTGTTAAAAAGGTGAAGGAAAAAAAAGAAAGAAAAAACACGAAGAGGTGATAAAAGTTCTTGGAAACTTCTTCGCGCGCAGCGTCTTCATATTGGATGGGTTTTGAATTATAGATTAATCACTTGAACTGGGTCAAAGTGCACCACAATTGGTAAAGTCTCTCACTCTCCTTTTACCTCTGATGGAATCACTTATTGATTTTGCGCCCCATCACGGAGAATGTGCTCTCGATTGGAATTTGATGGACTTTCCGGGCTGGATTGTGTGAGATTTTTCCTTCCCAAGAAATTGTCTTTTTGCTTCGACTTTTTTTCACTTCTGCTTCTGCTTGCCCATGAAACTATCTTGTACGAGATTTTGCTCTGTGAGAAGGTAATTTGGGAAATAAATGGAGGAAAAAGTGAATAACATTGCTTGGTATGGAGTTTCATGACAATTTGACTTTAATTGACTCTTTGAGAGTGAGCAAAAGCAATTCGAAACTATTAAAATTATCTACATAGAGCTCTTTTTTTTCAGGTGGAAATTGGGGGTTTTTCTTTCCACCTCTTATGGCATAATTACTGGCTTTTTGCCCCTTTGCAAAAATTACGAAAGGATTTTTATTTTGTGGGAATTTTTCCAGAGCAAAAGAACTTTGTGTTAATGATTTTTTTTCTCTCGATCTTTGTACATTTCAGTTGGGCTTTTTCACATACCACACACTCACATCGGGACAAGCAGATCCCGCAGGACCCGTACCCATTGATTCAATGTTCATCTATCGCCCCGATAAGCGACATGAAGTGTGGCGATTCCTCTTCTACATGGTCCTCCATGCAGGGTAAGGAAAATTTCTCAATTTTTCTTTAAAAATCTTTTCAATATTTAATGAATTTTCTTGATTTTGCAGTTGGTTCCATTTGGGTTTCAATCTCGTCGTGCAACTGCTGGTTGGTTTGCCCCTCGAAATGGTTCATGGCTCCACTAGAATTGGTTGCGTCTACTTGGCCGGCGTTCTGGCGGGCTCACTCGGTAAGAGATCTCTTAACATTCTCTCTTGGAACTACATTTTTACCGCGCCAAATTCAACAAGTAGTCAAAAAAGTGGGGCAAAAAGTTAATTTTTTGGGAGAAACATTTTCCTAATTTCTCTGAAAATATTTGAGTTTTCGCATGAAGACTATCTTATAGGAAATTTTCCGGGCTACAACTTTGTCTCAGACGATTATTTTCTAACTCAACGGGAAAATGCCTTTTCAGTCCATTTTCCGAAACCTTGTACTTTTAACTTTTTGCCCCAATCATGGGGCAAAATGTTAGTTTACTTCTAAATGAGTTTTTTCTTCATAAATTATTCTTTCTAAGATTTATATATATTATAAAATGTGAGATACAATGGGAGATAGATGTGTTAAAGAGAGATGCAATATTCTTAACAAATTACCCCAGCGGAAATTTAACATTTTGCCCCAAGTACTATTTTTTGGAAAAGCCATTATAAATGAAAAATCGGAAATTTTTTTGAAAATTATGATGAAATTTACATTACCAATAATTACTTTGTATAAAAAAGTATACGGTAAAAATTATATATAAGAAGAATAAGCTAAAATTTGAAATATGCAAAGACATTGAAAGTAACTTTGAGATTCGAAATATTTAATTTTTTAATAAATCCCAAAATATTATATCAATTATTATGAAACTTTCTACGTTTAGTTAGAGGTATAAAAGGTACCTTTTGACTAAATTAGAACAATTACGAAATAATGGGCCTTATTCAGCGACCAAGAAACCCTTGAAATTCGCTTGAAATCTTTAAATTTCAGTACAAAATTTAAAGATTTTAAGGGTTTCTTGGTCGCTAAATTAGGCCCAATATTTACTGAGATATTGAAGATGTGTTGTCTTGCTTTCTAACATTTTGCCCCATGTCCCCCTATATTCTGTTCTTCAGGTACCAGTGTGTTTGACCCGGAGGTGTACCTGGTTGGAGCCAGTGGGGGAGTCTATGCCCTCTTGGCTGCTCACCTTGCCAATGTGATGCTAAACTACAGTAATATGCAGTACGGAATTGTTCGATTGGCGGCGATTTTTATTTTCGGTGAGTCTCAAAGGGATTCTTTAACGACTTTCTTATGCGACAGATGAAGTTTTTTTTATAGAAACTTCATGAATAGACTTCTTTTATTTCCCAATAATTATTAATGTGATTTTTCCTTCCTTTCTTTTGCAGCTTCTTGTGATGTTGGCTTTGCGATTTATTCGAGGTACGCCGTTGAGAATACTACGGCACCATCTGTGTCCTATGTTGCACATCTCACGGGTGCCCTTGCGGGTCTCACCATTGGTCTGCTGGTGCTGAAGAATTTCGAGCAGAAATTGCACGAACAGCTCCTTTGGTGGGTGGCACTTGGTGTGTATGCAGCTTGCACCATCTTTGCCGTTGTCTTCAATCTCCTCAATACGGTTACGGTGCAACGACTAGAGGAACAAGGGGAGGTCATTAAGGAGCAAATTTTCCATGATTTGGGCATTTAAGGGGACGCCTCCCCCACCATCCATGCGATATAGATTAGTTTTTAATTTCAACACCCACACCCAGATAAATTAGGATTATAAAATGTATATAAAACATTTTTTTGTACACAAAACTACTCACAAAATGTTATCCCTGTAATTTATTCTCAGTCTCCGAGGAAGATTTAATTACATAATCATCTTCCCTCCAATTTATGTAATATATATTGTATTAATTAATTTTGCTTTACCTATAATTTCACTATTTATGTTTATGATGTGTTGTGTAAATAGGCGCTTAGAACAAAAAAATAGAGGACTGTCCTTTATTCTTTTCCTTTGGAAATGCGCATTCCACCTGCAGTGACCGATAAAACCGAGATAAAACCAATTTAGGAAAAAAAAAGAAAAGAAAATTTATTCTGTGTATAAAGCGAATATTTATTAGATTATTATAAATAGAAATATAAAAAAAATAAAGGAAATGTTGTAAATAAGTTTAAACGAAAAAAGTAATGAATGTAGATACATAAGAGAGCCCAGACAAAATCATCCAAAAAAAGTAAAATTTCTATAGCTTCGACATTGCAAGAAAGAAAGAAAAATTGATGAGACACAACCACAAATCATGCCACCCCCATACACGCTCCTATAAGTCTTTTAGGCCATTTTATCAGGTGTGTTGAAAGCACAAATTTAGCAAGTACACAATAAAGAGGAAAATTTGATGATTAGATTGATAACGCGGAGAAAAAATTGAGGAAGAAAAAAATGGGCCTAATGGTGAGAAAACAACTCGTACTAAATTCTTAATTTTAATGCTCCGTTTATCGGCGTTTCCTCTGTAAAACATCCATCACAAACACACATTTATTGTGTCTCCGTCAATTCCCTCACCTCCCCATTATAATTGTTATTAAATTTGTTTATCTGTTGCCAAATGCGATCAATATTTTCATCATTAATTCTGTAAAAAGAAATAAAGAATTACTACAACATAAGATAATCTTGAGACATGCAAAATGATGCTGAAATTGAAAATTAATTAAAGATTTCTTTGATTAAGTTCTTTATGAAATAATTTATGCAAAGATTTATGCTACATTAAAACAATATTTATTTGAATAATTTTCTTCACAAGTTCGACATAGAATTTATTTTTATTAATTTTTTTTTCTGAGTGGATATTATAAACAAGAATTCTGGATAAAGAAAAAATTTAAAAAAAACAAAGAACAAGAAATTAAAGGAAATTTTGAACAGAATAAAACCAAATAAAATTGAAAATAAAGAAACATAAAATGGAAAAAGGCAGAAAATTAAAAGAAAATGAAAAAATGAATTACATAAAAAATCTTTTTACCATGAAAGAAAAACAAAAAAGAAAAGAAAACATCCAGCATGTCTCAGAGATAATCTCCTATATCCTTAATCTAAACCATTTTGCATTATTTGTTGTGTTGTGCATTTAAAACCAAAGACTGAACTTGACATAGAAAATGAATAATTTTCTCATGAGAAATATCTCTTTATTTTTCCTTTTTAAAAAACCTGAATTTTTCCATTAATTTTCACTTCAAACTCACTGAATTCCGTGCGGGCTGATAAAAGCAACAAAAACAACAAAAAATCTATATTTAAAACTAAAATTGAACTAGTCAATGTAGGATTAACAGAAAAAAAAAACAAGAAAAAGAATGAAATGTAAAGAAAAAGAAATGAAGAAAAATCGCAAAGATTAGCATTAAGATGTATAAAAAAAATCATTTGATCTTTCGTAAAGTATTTGGAAAAGAATTGGAAAGAATTGTAGCATTAGAGTGAGGAAGAAAACTAAAAAAAAAACATGGAATAAACTTATTCAAGTCACAATATTCAAAGATGCATTAGCGTGTAGTAACTTATAGTAAAAAAAAATGAAGAGAGAAAAAGAAAATAAATAATGAAGAAAATTCAAACGATTGTGAATTGGAATTGAATGAAAAATTATTAAGAAAAAAAATCGAATAGCTTCGTAAATGTTAGAGAAATGACAAAAAATTGCAAGAAAATAAACAAGGAGAGCAAAAAACTTTATCTAATATGCCAAAGATTTATTTAGTAATTTTATAGAAACATCACAAAAACCTCTAAAAATAAAATTGAAAGAATTCACTGAAGAATACAATTTTTGGGAAGAATCTTTTTTTTAATTAATTTTATTTTTTTGAGTTTTTTCTTAATACGGTCAGAATTTATTTTTTAGCTTTCTTTGAAAAATTAAAAATTTAAGTATTCTAATTTCTTTAAAGTTCTTTTCAAAATTCATTTTAAGATTTCAAAAAAAAATCCCTCTAAATAATGAAAAAAAAAGCTTTTCAACCCAAAATTGAATTCTAAATCTCAAAATATTCCATAGATTTTTCTTTAAAAATTAAATTTTCTTTCCACAATGCAAAATTTTTCATTTTAGATCAAAAGAATTCTTTAAAAGGAAAAAAATCATTTCGGAGAGTTTCAAAATTCCTCGTTTTTGTTTTTCTTCAAAAACTGAACTGCAACACTGCCAAAAAAATGAATATTCTTTTTGTAAATGTAGGAAATATTAAGAAAAAAAAGAACGAAATTGACCAATTTGTTTGTGTATTGGAAAATGAAAATAATGAAAGAAAAATGAGAGAAATGAAAAAAAGAATGTGAATAAAAACACAATAATGTCACAAAAATGCAATTTTTAATTTTTTCTTGTGGGGGGGGAAGACTTTGAATTTTTTCTGAAGAGTAAAAAAAAACTAAGGTGAGTATTTTTTTTAGGAAATATTTCCTCTACTTTATTTGATTGATCTTTATAAAAATTTTGAAGAAAAGAAATCTATTAAAAAATAATTTGTAGGCATATTTTCGTATTTTAGGAAAATTCTCTTCATTCTGTGTCTTTTCAAATTCATTTTTAAACAATTTTTAAAGAGATACATATACCAAAAGCTTATTAGATTAATTAAAAAAAAAACATAACACCTGTTTAAAAATCGAGTAACATGATGACTTCTTCAGTCAAGTCTTTAGGTTTAGAAGCTTTTAAGCCTTTTAAGATAACTTTTCCACCATTAAAACCCACTAATTAATAAAAAAAAAACTGACGCATTGTATACCCTTTAACTCTTTTCAAACACTAACTTCTTAAGAGCCTTAAAGGGTTAAACGATCCTTTTTATTTTTTATTATTAACGGATAAAACTAATAAAATCTAAAATCATTCCGATGAAAATTCCTTCAAACAGACCTCTTGTCTATTGTCTGAAGTACCTTACTTATGTACGCTGTGACTCATTCATTGAGTCTTTCTGCCCAACCCAAAAATATAAGAATAAGAACCCCCTAAATCAATTTCCTCATCGAGTGGGGGCTGTAAAAATATTTTCGTTTTAGTGACCAATTGTCTCCCCCAAATAGAGGAAACTCGTGATTCGCACCGTTGGAGGGCCCAACTTCCGTTGCCATGTTTTCACATTATATCGTTCAAAATGAGCCTCAATGGGATATTTTTCTGTGTTGTACTCTCTCTCAAAGAAGAAATACATCGTAAAATAATCGCGCGATAAAATACCTTCGATTGAGAAGTCTTATCGTGGGACATTTCTGTGAGCTTGAGATTGTGAGAGATGCCCATTTCGTATAAAATAAAGTCGTCAATCATCCGTAAATTCAGTCTGTTCTCGCACAATCAATCGGTATGTGGGCATCTCTTTTGGGGTTCGTGCTTCTCAGTGCGTACGCTACGGCTGTACCATCGTGGTGGGATAAGCTCAGGGCACCCCATGAGATCCCCGAGTGGCAGGAGCAGCATCCAGCCTTGATGGCTCTCCTCAACAACGACGACGACGCCATCGGTGCGACGGTTGATTTTGAATCGCGCATCGTTAATGGGAACAAAGCAACACCGCATCAGTTTCCCTACCAAGCTGCTCTTGTGGTGCGTCTTGAGAGTGAAAATACAATCTGTGGTGGCTCACTATTGAGTACAAAATACGTCCTAACAGCTGCCCATTGCACTGATCTCAGTCTCTACGTGACTGTCTACCTTGGTGTTCACAATTTATCCGACTACACAGAACATACGCGTGTCGTTCAAACGGTCTTCCGTAGTGATATCATCGTGCACGAGCAGTACAACACATCTGGCTATCAGAATGATGTGTCCGTAATTAAGCTTCCTGTTCCCGTGGCATTCAGCTATGCCATCCAACCCGTGCGATTGCCTAGTTTTGATCACAAAGACAATACCTTCCTGAGCGTTGAGGCCATTGTATCAGGTTGGGGAAGAACTACGGATGCCTCACCCGATGGAACTGATACCCTGCACTATGCTACGTTGTCTGTTATCTCAAATGCAGCCTGTAGGACACTCTATCCCACCCTACAGGACACCAATATTTGCACAAGAGGAGCCAATAGATCAGGAACATGTCAAGGTGAGACAAAAACCTCCTAATATAAGTTCCGTTCACGTCAAAGTTTTAGCATGTAGAACAGGCGTATCAGGAACTTTTTTAGAGGCAGTTTAAAAGAAAAAAGTTTAGAGCTTAGTCATTCAAGTTAAAGACCTTTCAATAGATTGGAATTTCCACGTATGTGGTATCAACAGGAAAACACGATAATGGGGAGGAACTGTATCAGTAAGACTATACATTCTGAGATCAAGATAGCAAAACCAATTACATAAATCCTGAGATTTATGGCGCGTGTGCCTGTCATACTTTCAGTCAAAAAAAATCCACGAATAGGCCAAAAAAAAACAAGATTAAAATTTATTTAGTGGTTTAACTCACTTTGAAGTTGTTTTAGGAGTTTCATAAACGAGCCTTGACAGACTTCATAAAGTTCTTGGCTCCAAAGACTACGAACTAATAAAGTCTGAAGATTCTTTTTAAATCACACTAATTCTTAAGGAAAAGTTAAAATCTAGATCAAAATAGTCGATTAATAGCCTAAGATTTTAAGGATTTTCATGAGCAGGCTTAACAGGCTTCATGAGTTTTTGACTATGAACTATCAAAGATTGAAGACTCTCTTAATATACTTCTAACTCTTTAAAAATATGTCTTGAAAGGTTGATATTTTAGCTTTATGCTGATTAAGAAATTATCCAAAAATATTAACTAGAAGTATCCTTAAAAAATTATTTCCGGTTTGGGTCCGGGTATGACCCAAAAAAAAACACGAAAGGGTTAATAAAATGAGACTTGACAGGCTTCATCAATATTCTTGACTACAAAGACAACTCTGATAATTAAAAATTGAAGATTCTATTAAAATCATTTTAATTCTAAAAGAAAAGTTGATATATTTTAAAGCCATTTAGGAATTACAGGAGTTTCATTAATAGGCGACAGGCTTCATCAAAACTCTTGCCTACAAACCATCAAAGATTGGGAATTCTTTTTAAACCATTTAAAGCCTAATTTCCTTTAAAAAACAAAGTTGTAATCAAGATCGAAAAAGTCGTTTGTTTTACTAGAAAGTCTTATAAGAATTTTTGGAATTTTGAGTAACCTTGAAAAGCTTCATCAAAATTCTTGACTACAAAAATTCGAGCTTTAAAATTATTGAAAAATATATCAAAGCTCTGTTCTTTCCTTCATAAAAGAAGAACTTAAAAAGAAATTCAACGTGAAAAATAAAATAAATTTGTTAACTTCTTGTTCAAAAATTTACCTTTGGCCCGTTTTTTTTACATTCTTCCGCAGGTGACTCAGGTGGTCCAATGGTAATACGAGAAGATGATGGTGTTCTCACACAAATCGGCATTGTATCATTTGGAAGTGGACTTGGGTGTGAGTACAACTGGCCAAATGTCTTTGCGCGCCTTACATCCTTCCTCTGCTGGCTTGGCTGTCACACAGATGTCCAAATAAGGAATCACCCTTGACGGAAGTTTCTCTGCCCGCGGAACAATAGCAAGAGGCTTTTAATCCACAATTTGGCAATAAAATAAGAGTTTATTCCCTGAAAATAAGCTGGATGTTATTGATAGCATATAGCTATCTTATCAAATCATGTGAACGCACCGTGATGAATGCCAATAAGCTCTGAGATGACAAAATCAATGGAATCTCATCAACTGCTGCAACAGAAGAAATAGGACTAACAAGTTCAACCCGTTGAACTTATTGAAGATTTTTTTTGTTAAAGATTTTAGTGATTTAAGAAGGAAATAATAGAAATATAAATTGATTTTTTTCTTGTTGATAGGAGGTTGCTCTGATAAGCCCTGGCTATCAATGATGAACTAATCAGTCGTAGCCTTCTGTAAACATGGCGTAGAGATAAAAAAAATGAGAAATTCACTTGAAAAATGTAAAACAATTTCTATAAAAGTTAGTCTAGTTTACTTAAGAACAATTCCAAGTATTGTGATCAGTTAATATTATTTAAACTTCTTACGCTTTTAAAGTAAAGTATAAACTGCTAAAAGCTTCTTTACGCCTGAGTGAGTAGCAGTTCAAAAACAATGTACAACAAATTTTAAATAAAAAAATATAAATACAAACAAATTGTGGATTAGATAGTCAGTCTTCTTTGTATAAATCTTAAGACGTCTCTTATACCGTTACGAACTTGTCTTCTTATACCGTCGTCTGCCTTCAGGCGTTTGATATAACCCACAATTCTATTTCTAATCTTTATTGGGCAATTCCTGAACTACGTTTTATTGAATTCAAAGCCTCATATTGATAGATAGGACTGATATCAGGAACACTACTGTATCACTTTATCGCCCTCTCGAAGCTTTTTGCTTGTAAGTTTGTTCAATGTATTGATCGTGCTTCTGTGCGGGTTCAGAAAATCCCACACAAATCAGACACAATCAAAATTTATGGGTCATTCAGAGTGAAACCACAACTCTGCTGTGCTTTTAATGATTTATTTTCTTAGGGGGGGAACAGCAGTGCTCAAGCACCCACAGAGAGCAACGAAGCTCAATCCAAACTACCCGTTGCAGGTGAAGTTCCAACCGTAGGCTAATCTTATCAGGCATTTTGGTTGTTGTGCCCAGGCGTAGGATCTTGACAGGGCTTAATTGGATGATGAACATCAGGCGAAGATATTTTTTGATTGTTTGTAATTTAGATGACTTTTATTGCACAAGATCAATCTAGAGGAGGGATCAAGGGGATGCCGTCAATCACCAGTTTTCGCGAATTTCATGATCAGTATTGTCGTCAATCCATTGGATGAAGGACGTGGTACGGGCATGTGCACTTGGCCAGTTGAGTTCACAACCGAGAGCAAGACCGAAGGATACAACACCAACTTGTGTTGTGATGCCATCAGCTTCAATTACACTCACTGGGCCACCAGAGTCTCCATTGCAGGGGCCACCATTGGCACCATCGGCACAGATGTTGGATGGTTGGATGATACCAGGCCAGCGGAGGGTGCAGGCGAGATTGGTCATGATGGGTAGACGAACATAGCGGAGTGTTGGCGACAGATCATTGCTGGAGTCATTGAAGCGTCCCCATCCACTGATGCTGCTCAACTGGCCAGCAAAAGTGACACCATCCTCAGCTTGACGGAAGTTCGGCAGACGGACACTGTGCACCAGTCCAGGAATGTAATCAGCGGGTGTGTTGAGACGCAGCGTGGCGAGATCGTTGCGCACCAAGGAAGCATCCCAGTTGGGGTAGAGACGGAAGCTGCTTCCATCAGACAAGATACGTTGCTGCGTTGGTTCCGTTGCGTCAAAGATGTGATGCGCACCGAGGATAACAATAGCCGAATTGGCAACATCCAAGCAATGAGCAGCAGTCATGGCGTAGTTGCGAGACAACAGGGAGCCACCGCAGAAGCTATTGCCACCATCCATGTGGAGGATTAGACCAACTTGGTAGGGGAACTGATGGGGTTGAGCATAGGTTCCACCGACAATGCGTCCAGCTGGGCCGTACTCAATTTTCGGCATATCCTTGCGAGCACGGACAATTTCCATAAGCTTCGGATGGGCATCCTGCCATGTTGACACCTCCCAGAGGGGCCTCACGGTGGACCAATCAATCTCAATATCCTGGCTGGCAGCAGCCAAGGCGAATACAGCAACGCACAGCACAATGAACGTCTTCATTTTCACAACTAACCTACTCCCAGATCACCTGGCGTCTTTTTATACGCTCGGTCAGAGGAGTGGTCTTGTTTTTGACCATGGGCTATCGTTGCCATCTTATCTCCCTGCTCCCAACTGCTTCTGGGCATACCCACGCGCTGATAATGGCGGATCTAATCGGTGAAGCTTAATTTACTTTTGTACTTTGGGTTACTTTTGTGGACATTTTCGTTTAATATAATTGTTTTTTAAATCATTCTGAAATTATAATTATTTTTATTTATAAACTTTACAATTAAAAACGTACTCTTCATAATGGCGGAGTATGCAGCATAAGCTTCATGTAAACACCAACTTTATGAGGGAATTGAAGCTAAGTTCATACTAACGCCAATTCCACCATATTGCGTACAAAATAAATTAAGGAATAGCTTTTCTCTTTCTTATAGCTCAACAAACATTCAACAGACGAGCTAAAAAGTTGTGTTTAGTGATTAGATTTTGGAAGGGGGTAGCATGAGTTAGGAGATTTGTGCAGAATTGACCCTCATTGTTTTTCCCACCGATATTACCCACTCAACCCAATATGATGGATGCGAATTGATAAGATTCTTTTTTCTTGAATGGAAAATACCGCACGTTACTAACGTACACGGTCTAAAGCGCGCTCCTTATCGCGATCAATCGAGAACTTTAGAACTACGTCACGTGTCTTAATCGATTTTAAATTTTTTATTCGGTTCATTTTATGCTTTTCGTATATTATTCGTTATAAATGATTCCTAAGATTCTTTAAATATTCCGAATTATACTAAAATATTCTTATTATGCTTATTAGATTCTTATGCTTTACGAATATTCTTCTATTTTACGAATAATTAATTTAATTTTTTTTACAAATACTTTTTAGCAATTATCGAATATTCATTCCCATTTATTCTTTAAGAGTTTAAGGGGTTTAAGGAATGTTCTTAAAGAAAAATTAAACAAAAAAAAACAAAATAATTTAAAAAAGGTAAATCATTTATTTATTTAAATCATTTTATTTAAAGTGAGAGAGGAAAACCGAAGGAATGATGATTCAAACTCACCGGGAGATCTGGATTAATCTTCAGCTAAAAGGTTAGACGAGAGAACTCTGAGCCCACTGGGTAATGTCCGTAGGCAAGCCGGAGTAAGTCTTTGTAGCCTCAGCAATTTGTCCAAAGGTCAACAGGAGGCGATACATTTGGAATTCCTTCTGAATCTTTGCACCACCCCCCGCGGGAGCAATTAGCTCCTGTTGAGCAATAAATTCAAATGCTTTGAACATGGCACTGCGACTCCAATGCTGGACAGATTTGGTGGTGTTGGCAAACTTGAGGAAGCGCTCGTGGATCATTTCGAAATTAAATGGATCACGATCGTAAATTTCGCAGTGATGCTTCATTGCGATTATCAGGCAGAATTCCATCACTGAGAGATCCCTGAGTATCTGAATCTTCTCATCTGCCAGGTACTTCTTTATAACATTGAGAACTTCAATCTCTCCAAGGAGGGGCTTCTTGGGGGATACGAGAGAAATGATGTCTATGAGAAAAGTCCTGAAGGATTGCTCGGAAATATCAATCTCATACATTGTCTTCAATCCTCTGCGAATTTCTTCCCTCTCCGTGAGTTTTTCAATACTTCTATTCCACTCCTGGATCCACTTTGCTGAAGCTTTGCAAGGGATTTGATTCACATTCAAGCGCAGGAAGTTGAATTCACATGGATTGTTTTCCTCCAGGTGAGTCCTCACACTCAATGGGGGACTTTTCTTCGTGGGCAACTTGAGACGTTCCCGGAAAGCTGAGATTCGTTGCTCAGGATCATTCGATGGGGGAAAAAGAAAGATTTGCCGGTGGGAGAAGCGACTCTTGACGCGTTTCTCGAGCAATTCCATCACATCCAGGCGACACGTGACACCCAGCACGCAAACGGGAACCTGCGGACTCTGGCTGATGTCAAAGAGATTGTACAGGAGTGTCTGATTGTGGTGCGAACAGAATAAATCAAATTCTTCAAGGATAAAGATGACACTCTTTGATTCCTTTCTATCGCCCTGTCGCAGGGAAGTCAGCAAGAATTCCAGATTCTCAGCAAAAGACCCAAAAACCTTCCCATCAACTGTGTTCTCCAATCGTAGCTGAACTGCAATTGAGCTCAGCGCCAGCTTGTCATCCGTGTGAATCAAACCATTGAGGTAGACAATCATGGAGTTCTCTGTAAACCATCGCTCTGCAAGAATATCCATCAGCACCGAAGCAATCAACTTCAATGGAAAATACACAAAAAGATTTATTAATTAACTAAATCTAAATCAATCATTCATAGAAGTTCTCTTCACTAGCTCACCGTTGTCTTCCCACATCCTCTAGGACCTATGAGGATGGCAGAATTTGACTCCCCATTCGCTGCAACCTTCCGGAAGAGTTCTTCAATGTGCTGCCGCTGTTCTTCGTAGCTGTTGTTCAGCCCACAACCACCCATAATCACATTCTTGAGGTATTTTCGCGTGAAGATTGCTTCCTCAGCGTAATTCCCATTTTCTCTGTCACAATTTTCTTCTTCCAACATCTTTTCTTTATCTTTATTGTTCTGGACAAAAAAAAAACTATCTATTTACAAACAAACTCTTCTTCTTCTTCTTCTTCTTGTTTTTATCTAATAATAAATAAAACAAAAAGTTCGTTAAAGTTCAAATTTTATTATTTGTACCAGACGTCATATGGCGCTGTTTAGTTGGTTGAGGAGAAAATGAGACGGATGCACATGCTATTTCACCGCGATTCTCTTACTCGCTCGTCACTGATACTGTCTCCCTCACACTTTTAGTTCTGAGACGAAAAAATTGCTGAATTTATTACGTGTAGAATTTTATATTACTTACACGTAAAGTACGTGAGTATTTTTTACACTTGAAAAATATTTTTGAAATTTTGTACGTTTTGTTTTTGAATATTAATAAAACTAAAAAGTTTAAAATTATTTTAAAGGTTTTTTCTTGGTTTTTGGCGTTCTACGGGATTTCCTTTTGATTTTTTACGTTCTGTGTAATTAATTCCTGATATTTTTGATTCAACATTTTTTCCAATTTTGCTACGTTGTTTGATTTTTCGATTTTTCTTAGTTTCAGCTGTTTCTTAGTTTACTAAAATTAATATTCTTTAATTAAAGTTATTTTTAGTATTTTTAAATGTTTTTAACTGACAGAATTGAGCAAAAAACGTAAAAAATACATTTCTACCGCCAGATCAATGCCCCTCCTGTTTTTAAACCCCAACGTAATAATTTAATCTGAAAGAAAAAATTATTCAAAAGCACAAAAGAAAAGCCAGGAATTTATTATCACATTTCATTTCAGTTTATTATTAATTTTTCACCTATATGGTACATCATTATAAGTTATGAAAATTAAATTATACATATTACATTGAACTATATCTTTTTTTCAATTTTTTTCTTCTCTCTTTTTTTTATAAAACTAATCTTCGCTGAATCGTCTGTTTTACATAATAATGAAAAAAAAAAAAGAAATTCACATTCATTTCTATTTTTTGTGTAGAGAATATTCTTTTTGGAGAGACGTAGTGGGTGGAGAGGGGAGTGTTAGTAGGGGGAGGGAGTTGAGAGAAAGAAATAAATAAATAGTGAAGTTTACAATGGGGGTGAGGGTGGTCATATGCGGGGGGAATTTTATATGATAGGTCTTTTAATTATTACAATAAATAGCTCTAACACTTTACATTTGCAACGTGGCTCCTTTCAGTTAATTTGTTTTTGGGAGCTCTTGGTCGCGAAAAAACGGGATCTATTGCACAGAAGGAATCTCTTCAGTTGCTTCCGCATTTTTTTTCTTAATTTCTTCTTGACTATATTGTTGAGGGAGCACTGCATGGGACGATTTCGGAGGGAAAATCTCATCATGAATTGAGTGGGTGGATTAATTTAAACTTCCGTCTGCATGCAGTGAATGCTGGAGTCTTGTGATAATTCATCCATTGATGAATCTGCAAAGAAAGATAAAATTTTTAAAGATTTCTCAAAATAAAATTTCCCAAAAAAAAATTCTCCGAAGAGAAAAGAAAAAAAAATCTTACCGTGTGGCGTGAAAATCGATGGTTTACAATTAGAACTAACATTGTTATTGTTGTTGTTCATGTGTAACGAATTATGCGAATTATTATTGTTATTTTGGAATGAATACGTTAGTTGTAGATTAATGTGACGTCCAAAAGTGCTGCCGTCATTTTCTCTTTGCACTACAATGAGAAATGAAAAAGAAAAAAAAAGCGTCATTTTCAACATAATAATTAACATAATTCGTTGATTTATATTTTGTACATTATGTAGCGTCAAATTTGTGCCAAAAAAAGATTATAAATTCCGTTGCAAAATCCACATGATTCTCTTCCCCGAAAAATAATCATATGCAATCTAATATTTATTGCATTTTCTTTAATATTTTCCAACAAAAAGTTGCTCAAGAATAATTATTTCTGATAGATTTAGGATTAATAAATTTTGCATTGAATTCAAAGTTTTAGTCAACATTTTAATTTGCCTTCTCTTCCATGATATTAAGTTAATTTTACAAAAGATTTAACAAAAATGAATTTTAAGCAAATTAAGTCTATTTTCAAAATGATCTAGAAATATTAATTTTTTTATAAAAATACTTGAAATTTCAGTACGAATATTAAAGGTTTCAATAGGTTTCTTGTTCGCTGAAGGCTTAATATCCAACTTTTATAAAAATAAAAGATTTTTATGTCATTTTACGCACTCAAAGTGACTAATTTCAAAGGTAAATGCAAGAAGAAGCTTTAAAGAAAGTTAATGCTGTTTTTGCGCAGTTGAGGCAATAATTAGCCGTGAGGTTCTAAATGCATCGCTCTTAGGTCACAACAAACAACTTCAATTCATCCAAAATACCTCAGGTTCAAATACATGTCAATGCTGATTTTTTCCCTAGTTTAAACGCTCAAAAACTAAAAAAAAAGTTCATTGCTGCAATTTTTTTAAAGGACAATTAAAGCTTCTTCAGACTATTTTGATTACTTTGTGTGGAATTTAGAGAATTCAGGGAATTCCTTATTAAAAACTAAAACGAAGACAATTTAATTTTAATATTCTAGACGAGAAGAAGATCAATAAAAATAAAAATATTCCTCAAATTTCTTTCCATTTGTAATAAAGAAAATCATAGCTATGATTCTTCTTTCTTGCTGCCTTCACACCGCAGCATATACGGAACATTTTCGATGAAAGGCATTTGGGCTATGATTCAAAATGAAATTTATTATATTAAAACACCTTAAAAATCCATTAATTTGAATATGGCGAAAACCTTCAATATTTACGATCATCCCACAAAAATCTCTCTCAATATAATTTATATCACATAGGGGGGATGAATAAATTATTATCCTACAACGAAATGAAACTCCCCGGGAAATTATATAATAAATTTACAGTCGGAAGATGTCTTTTCTTCTTTTTTTTTGTTTTTTAAGTTCAAAAGGAGGTCCCCTCAATTCGGGAATCACTCATATAACTTTTAAGCCACGCTGTAAATCATCGAGGTGGATTTTAGCGCCGTTGGACATTACATACATAAATTCTTTTGGATGCGATTTTTCATGAATTTTCAGGAGAGAGAATCACGGATTTTTTTCTTCTTATTTTTATTTACATGAAGATGTAAACTTACTTTTCCCCTTTCCAGCATGAATGTGCTTCTTCTGGCGCGCCCTGGAATTCTGGAACCACACCTGTGTCACCCTCTTACTCAGCCCAGTCACCGATGCAATACGCTCGAGATCCTGACCATCGGGATTGCTGTCGATTTGGAAGTTAGCCTGCAGGACTTGCAGCTGTTCCTCTGTGAATGTTGTTCGGACTCTCTTGGCTTTACTTTTGTGGTAACCATCGGGATCGCAGCCATCTGAGGAGGGAGAAGAAGGCAAAGAAATGGGTTGAAACATGAAGAATTTCACGAGGAAGATCACTCAAGCAACTCACCATCACTGGACGTTGTACCACCCTCAATGGTCTCAAGGTAGTGAGCTTTGCAGAGTACCCGATCATCCAGGAGGGCAAATTGTTCACCGGTGGAGAGTTGCCGGCCACAGGCATCACAGGCGAAACAGGCGAGGTGGAAAACGAGCTCTCGGGCGCGTCTCACCCAGTCTGATGAGGAAATCCCGCGGCAGCACTTTGAACACTTTGCCCCGAAATTCCTGGATTAAAAACAGAGAAAAAGAAGAACCAGGTGAGCTTTTAAAAAGACATCAATCTTTGGAACAACAAAACTTGGTCAGGTTGCAAGTCACATTGCACGCGGGGATTTCTCTGTGTCTCTCTTCAAATGCGGCATGGCCAAATATGCTAAAGAAATCTTCCACTCACAGAGTGATGATTTCTTCAAATTGTGTCTCCACACTTTATATGCATTTTTTTCCATCTCTTGAGCTCGCGCGCGGGATGAATAAGCAATTTCAGCGCTTCTTCTCTTTTTTCATCATCCAACCATCATCCACCATTTCTTCGTCTCAAATCGACACCAATAAAAATGAGCATTGAAGTGATACTCCAAGCAAGTAAAGCGAGAGTTCGCACTTTGTTGTTTTCTTTTTGTTGGGAGATTTTCTTTTAATATCTAAGATTTAGATTTCTTTGAAAATTATTTCTTTGAAGATTTTTTATTTAAATTTATTTATTTTTAAATAATTTCTTTTAAAATAATGAAGAAAATTTGCAAAGTTTATAGATCGATAATAATTTTAAAATTATGTTCTAATGTGGTCAAATGTTAGATTTGAACCAACCTTAAGTGTTCGATTTTACTCAAAACTTAAGATTAAATTGAGTTCGGATCAAAGATTCCTTAGGAAGTAAAGAAATTTAAGATTTTCAGACTCTGAAAATGTTTTTTCCCCGTCTAAATCCGATTTAATTTAATTTCTAATTCGTGAAACATTTTTAAATTTTCTACATCGTTTTAAGGAACTTAAAAAACCTTAAAACTTTTCAGGTCTGATTTTAACTATTTTTTATTCAATTTTAAAGGAGAATTTTAGTTAGGTATAAATTGAGTCAAAAATATAGGATTTTCAATCAGTTTTAAACCAATTTAGAAAACTTTATTTTTCTTCAAAATTTTCTTTGGCAAGATATTAATCATTTTTCTCTAAAACAATTTTTTTTTCTAAAAAAAGACCATTAATTTAATTTTAAAATTAGCCTAAATCGAGATCAAAAATCGAATAATAAATTGTATTACAACTCATTTGGCACAATTTGCCAAATGTTTAATTTAGTGGAACATTCTTTTTGATTTTCACCAGAATTTTATTTTTTTTAACCCCTTTAATTATAAAAATTTTATTATAGATTGTTCTTAGGCCCTTAACCGCCAGTACTTAATTTTGACTAGTCTGCTTTTTGGTAGATTCTTTAAATTAGATTTCTTTTCAATATTTAATTCTAATTTTAAAAAAATCATCAGCTGAATAAATAAAAAAATATTTCAGCATTATGTTAAAAGCATTTTTTATTTTTTTAAATAATGAAAATTGAAAAATAGTAGCGATATCTATCATCAAAATTTCATGACGGTAAAAGAGAAAATTCCGAAAGATCAAACCATTTCTAAAAGAATAACGGAAGATGATTTTTTTGTATACATAAAAATTATATTAAAAAAAATCTATCCGCCAAGGTGTGCACCCTCCTTTTATTAGGCAGATGATCAAAAGGTGGAAAATGACATGTCAAAACGTTGTTTTTCTGTAACACCGCCATAAATGGCATAATTCTCAAATGCCGGAGTTATTGAGCATCATATTTTTTTTTGATGTTGTTGTATCTTCAGCAACATTTTTCAATGTGAATCAAAGAGATTGTATTGAAATTGTTGTGGCACGGAGATTATGATATTTTCGGGGCTATGGGTGAGCTTCTTGCATCCACCGACAAATACGTGTTGCCGACAATGAATAAAAATCTCTGTGCGGGCTTTTTTGTTGTTGCTGGGATGGCACGAGGAGGGATGTGGAGAAGACGAAGGAGAAGATGTTACTTCTTCAATCATTTGATGGACACAAAAATAAATATATCTGACCATGTGTGTGAGTTTGGTGCGCGAGGAATGAGTGGACAGGAGACGTGCTCCCGATTGCCCATTGATGTCCTTCCCGCTTTGCTCGCTCATCTGGAGACGAAGAGGAAATTCCAGAGATGAGGAGATCGTGTCAAAACATGCCATACCATCGACGGTGGGAGATGTGAGGCGACTCGAGAGCTTCGCGGTGTGCTGGCAATTGTGTGTGGAGGAATTATTGATATGCAATGATTATTCATCTTCCATCGCCAACCTTCCACTTCTCGCGCGCGTGATTTCTCCTCTTTTAAGTCATCCCGAATGTGACGCGAGATCGATGGCCAATTCAACTTCGCGCGGTGCAGCCAACATTTTTGATAAATGCCCAAAGTAAATGGGCGCGCGATGTCTCGCTCCCCCCTTAGCTGAAAATTGATGAATTCCCGCGCGCGCGAGAAAAATCGCATCGACAGGGTGGACAAAGGAAGGCAAATATAAGACAATTATTTCAACCATTCCAAGGAATTTCACGTGAAAAATTGCCACCATGCCACCAAGAATTTATCTAACCACCACTCTCAGTATGAAGAAAAAAATTCTTTTTGGCAATCGTGCAAGATTGCAAAGAATCTCTTTACAAATAAATTTATCAAAATTTTGTATGGACTGTTAATGGCTAAGATACAGAGCCAAGATGCGGATACAGGAAAATGCGGTACACCGTGGAGAGATCAAGGAGATTCCCTCGAAATTTGCATGATCTCCCAATTTCGGTTATTATCGGCATGTGATGGAAGTTAAATATTGAAAGAGAAGCTGCCCGAAATTGCTGAGACACAAGAAATGAGAAGGAAAAGACGTTTAATTGAAAAGGTAAACAAAGGTAAATTGTGCGAAAGAGGAAATGATTCAAGAAAAAAGATAAATTGCAAAGTTTATAAACTTTTTTTAATCTCAACGAAATTTTTGTTTGAGAATTTCTTTAAAGATTTTTAATCCTATCGCAGAGATATTGATAAAATGTTTTTATTTAAGGATATCAGAACATTGATAAATTATTAAAATGAATTTTCAAATAATCAAACCATTTCAATTTATTTTTTTTTAACTTCCTCAGATGCAGAGTTATCGAAGAAAAAAAGGCATTTTGCAATAAAATGGAGGCGCCTGGTAATTCTCAAGCAATTTCCCACTAATCTACTGCAAATTTGCAAATAAAACTGAAACAAATGACAATTTCTTATGATTGCTAATCCCTAAAAATCCCTACAATATGTTCTTTGAGATGCTTAATTTTATTTTGAATCGCACAAAAAGAAAAACAGAAAGACGAAAATAATTTGGCAGCAATATAAAGTAATTTTCGGACGGAATATTCAGGAGCAATTTAATATCTTCGCGAATGTTATAAAAGAGCCTCATATCAATCGCATAACTCAGGATTAGCTTTTGTGTACCGAAAACACACAAAAATTCCCATAAATGTGAGACATTCAATGTGGGAACATTTCGATTGGTATAAGAGACAATCAAATGACGCGAGATTCTCAGCGAAATAAATTGCATTTGAAAATGGAATTTCTCATTATTGATTTAAAAAAAAATGATTCAAAGGAAATTCTTCGGGAGGAAGGGAAATGATGTGTTGAAGAATTTTAAGAAGACGGAAGAGGAAAAGAAAGAACATGTGAGAGAGGGAGAGGGAAAAGAAAAGAAAAATTGGTGATCTCCCGCAATGAGACGCGGGCGTTTTGATGGATTAATTACACGAGATCATTTTCTCACGTCAATCCGCCCCGTGTCTCATCAGTATAATGTTTGGGGTACGTGTTGGTCATTTGTAGACACAAACATACGAGTCCAATGGGGCACGCACTTATTGATTACCACGTCGATTTGGCATGGAGCATCTCCCCAAATTACCATGTAACTAATTCCGGCGAGAGAATGTGGTGCGATCGAGCGTGTCGTGAAAACAAATAAGTGAAAGATCGTGGCGATGAATCAATCATTGGAGTCAATTAATCACACACCGGTCAAAGTATTAGGAAATTCTTCTCAAATTAATTCCAGCTGAGCCCATTTCATCTCGCTTCTCACTCTTTTCCTTTTCCTTCGCGTATCTCACTTACTGCCAAAGCAACAGTATTTGTGTGAAGAAATTGCTCAGCAATGCTTTTTCTTCTCTTTTCATTTCACCTGACCATCACTGTGAAGAAGAAAAAACCTTCAAAGGGATCATGATGCTTCATGATCTCTTTCACTCGTGTCAAGATCAATGATTTTTCTTTGAAGGATTTCTCCAAAATTTTGACAATTTCTTAAAATGAATTTTAAAAGATCTGATGGTGCGGAAGATCATCGCAACGCAGAGATCTCTGTCAATAAATCATCAAAATTTATTGAATTAAATTCACCCAACTGCCCATTTATTTTTTCGCGCCATATCGTAAAGATCTCCCCGGCAATCTTCTCACGGATTCTCAACAACACGGGCAAAATATGCAAATATTGATTTGCTAAAACATAAAGTTGTCATCAAATGCATTCCGGCATAAGTCCCCGCGCCACCGATCCTCGTGATCACATTTAGGTGAACAAATTCATTAATGTCACAAAAGTGGGATAATTAAAATGTAAATATTAGCATTGGTCGTTTCTCTGCCTCTGAATTATCTGGAACGAATCTTTGATTTGAAATTTTTTTTCTCGTAAAGTAATTTCACGCCATGTGGAGCACGCAGAATTTTTTGAGACACTTAATTGGGAATTTCAGAACAAAATTCCTAATAAATTCATTTAATTGCCCAATAGAGATTCTCTAGAAGATCAGAAGATTTGTAAAAACTTTTTGTCGTTTTCCTTTTTTTTCTTAACCCTTTTGAGTTCATTGCCCATGTAACATTTTTTGGTCGCGGCGACGTAATTTCAGGTCGCGGCAACGTCACGCCACAAGTAACATCGCACCTCGCCGCGACGTAATGGCAACGTAAATGGGGAATTTTTCGACGTCATAGCGACGTAACAACAAGGTCGCAGTTTCGTCGCTGCGACCAGGCATGTGACCACATACGTAACCGCGACGTCGCCGTTACCTCCCTGTTACGTCGTCGAGTAGCGATGACGTTGCCTTTACGTCGCGGTTACGTCGCAATTTTTCGCACTGTCTGTCTCTGTTTTTCTCTTGAACATTCAACATTTCTATATTTTCTCTTTCTTTTTCTTTATTTATACCAATGCCATGGTGATGGCGCCATGAGTTATTACAACAAATATCCATACGGAATAATTTCATGGCGACCCGTATTTTATTTATTTTTATATGCATTTTTTGGGAAGTCATCACACCTAAAAAATATATGCCAATTTAACTACCGTCGCGAAAATTAATGTAGATTCTTATAATAATGCTCCTTTATTCAAAAATGATAATTTTCAATTATTTTATTGCCATTAAAAATTGAATTTTCTTGATTATTTTTTTTATTTTTTCTAAAATTAGATTTATATATTCTAAGGTGGAAAAGCTTTAAAATATTGCTCAATATATTATATAAATTGAGAAATAATTTGTTAAAATTTGCATTGAAATATTTGAATTCCCGCCAAAATAACCGCCGCCAAAAGCCGTCGCCATGACACCCAAAAAAATAAACTTCCATCGTCGCAAAATCCTACGACTTTTTTTGGACATTTCCAACATTACTCCATTTTCAGCTATATTGTTCATATAATAAATTAATTATTTTAGAAAAATCATATTTTTTGTCTTATAAACAATAATTTGGCCAAAATTAATTATTATGAAAAATAAAAAAAGCAGAAGTTTTATATTGAGATTTTAGTCGTTAATATGAATAATTCTTTTTGTTGGAGCTTTTAGTTTTGGCAAAATGGTCAGTTTTTTGATTATGGGTGAAATTCACCATTCAGACAGTCTTAAGATCTCAAGATTTCTTAAGTTTTCTTAAGAAAAACTTAAGATTTCTTAAGTCAGACTGAATTTTAGGCTAAATGTAATATTTTTTGATGATTTTTAAGATTTTCGATGTCTTAAGACCATCAAGAGCATTTTTTTTAAACTTAAGAATTATAAAATTGTATTTATCAATTTAAAACAAAGAAAATGCATTTTTGAGTGTACAAAGAAGCTGTGTTTCTTTGAAGAAAGAATCACAGCTAAAATGTTACTTTTCAAGACAAATTCAAGTGTAGTAAGCTGTTTTTCTTTCATTTTTATAACTTTTTCCGGATAAAGAATAGAACAAACTGGCACTCAAAAGCACGGCTAAAAATTATAATAATTTTCCCAAAATATTTTCCAGAGTGATTTTCCTCAAAACACCCCCGGAAAATTCTTCAGAATCATTCAGTGCCCTTTAAGCAAGTATTAAGAATGCTTAAACAATCTTAAGACTGTCATCAGTGCATGATGATTTGATTAAAGCGAATTTTCGCATTTTGTACACTCAAAAATGCATTTTCTTTGTTTTAAATTGATAAATACAATTTTCTATTTCTTAAGTTAAAAAAAATGCTCTTGATGGTCTTAAGACATCGAAAATCTTAAAAATCATCAAAAAATATTACATTTAGCCTAAAATTCAGTCTGACTTAAGAAATATTAACTTTTTTCTTAAAAAAATCTTTAGTTTTCTTAACTTTTCTTTAAAAAATCTTAAGTTTTCTTAAGAAATCTTAAGTTTTTCTTGAGAAATCTTAAGAAATCTTCTGTCTGAATGGTGAATTTCACCTTATATTTGGTAAACGTATCGATTATTTTGAACAAAAATTGGTGGTACACAGAAGCTGTGCTATTCTTTTCTTCGAAAGAATCACAAATAAAAGTGATTATATTTGGCAAAAGATGGACAATTGGTTCCACTTATGTTTGGAGAGGAATTCTTTTTTTTTTTTTTTTGAAAATAAAAATTGGTTACGTGGAATATTGGAGAAATGGGAAGCGAAAGAAAAGTTCACTGCCGGAATCTCGCGAGTTTCTTCGTAGGAAAATGGATTAAATATATAATGTTAAGCTTTCAAAGTGCTTTCATTTCACATAGAAAGGAATTTACTAGAAAAGCTAGAAATTAAGAAAAAAAAATCAAAATGTTTTACACCAATAAAACGGGAAAATTCATGTATGACCCAGCGCTTTTCCGGGAAATGAGAACGATTTTCTTGAGTGTTTGACAATTTCCAATGATAATTTAAAAACAAAATTTGGTTACGCCTTAACTCTTAAGGAAATTACCGTCATTTAATATCTCTTTACCGTCATTTTGACTAAATTTAATCATAATTTGACCAAACTTTCCGTCACTTTTGCTTTTATTACCTACATTTTTCCAAACTTATCTTAAGCTATTAATACAAAATTAATATATTTTAAAATTTTTAATAATAATTATTAGATTTGTCCAATACATTGTCCTGAAATTCCGCAGACAATGTCGGCGAAAGTTCTTTTGCTGGGTGCAATGAGAAAACTCTGTGACATTTCATGTCAAAGATTTTCAATTTCTGCCTTCAGAAGAAGAAATTGATCTATTTTCTTGCTAATTTCCACCAATGCATGCCATGTAATGCCATGAAACATTGATCCAGGTACTCTGGATTCTATGCTACCTCATATTTGTCCACAGCTAGAAGAAAATTTGCTGGGAAATTCCCTATTTATGTGAAGCTTCCCATTGTTTACATTTTTGGGGACGTTGCCGCGAGGTAATCGCTACGTAATAACGCGACGTCGCAAAATTACTTAATTGGTCGCGAAAATTACCAAAGAATACATCTTATGATTTTATGCATTTTTAGCTATATTTACGCCCACGAATCCACTAAAATATCCTTGCTCTCCCATAAAATGAAGATAGAGCAAGTAATTTGATCAAATAATTAAATATTTGAACTATTTTGGGAAGGTGACAATCTCCCATTGTGAGTGTGGTCGCGGTTACGTCGCAGCGACCTTAAAATATGACCATTCGGTTACCACGCGTTCATGAGGTCGCGAGATGACCAAATTGGTCACAAATGTTACCATGGGGTATGCTTCATTATTTTAAGTATATTTTATCATTTTTATGCCAACCAATGCATTGAATTATCCTTGCTCTTCTATAAAATGAATATCTAGCAGGTTATTTGATGAAATAATTAAATACTTAGTCAGTTTTTGCAAGGTAACAATAGGTCATTGAGAGTGTGGTCACGGCGACGTTGCGCGCGACCATATCGCGACGTTATGCCTACCATTTGTTCACGACGTCACAAGATTACCAAATTAGTCGCAAAAATGACCAAATGTTCTATTTTGATAAAAAACTAAATTATTGAAGTATTTTTGAGGATAATTTGTATTGGTAATTCATATTTTCTCATTTTATGATTTTTACAAGAAAAATTGCATTACAAATGTGAATATTTTGTACAATTTGCACAAAAATGTTTTCATGGTAATTTTTGTGACGTAAAGGTTTCGTAACAGCGACGTCGCAGCCGCTACCATATCGGTTGGTAACAAGGCGACGTAAAGGTTACGTCGGCAGAACGTTGTGTGACCAAATCAGCTCTCTGGTGGTCACAAAATGTTACATGGGTGGGTTATTTGATGAAACAAAAGTGAAAAAATATTTTATTATTTTTGTTGAAAAATAATTGAAAAAAGCCATCGAGCAATGTTCTTAGAATTATTTAAGAAGTATTTGTGCAAATTTTCATGATTCAAAATTTTAAAATGAGAAAGTTATGCTAAGAACCTCGACTAAAAAGAATATTTTTTGATCAATTTATTATCTATTTAAATTGAGAGTCAAGTAGAATATTAATTTAAATCAACCGTGAGAAACTCCATCATTATCCCTTTCCTTCGACTTCCTTTAATTTATGCATGATAAACTAAATATAATATTAAAAGGAAATCTTTAAACAGAAGAATTACAACAACAAGAAAAAACTGCCATCTTATTGAAAGCAAGATAATCAATTTGCAGACAGAATAGAGCAAGAGTTCCCATGAATGCTGCAAAATGACAAAAGAAATGGGCGAGAGAGAAAACTTAAATGGACAATCGGAGAATAATAAATTAGCAAAATGATCTACTTTCGCGTGTCTTAAAGTCATATCAGCATTTTTTCTTCATCATTTAAAGGGAAAATCATCATAAATATTCACAACGATATCTCCCCTTTAGTTGTGATGATTTTTATTTGTGCAAAAGACGTCCATCTCTTTGGTGCAAATTATGGTGGGATTTTGGGTATAGAAATTCATCGTGTTTTGACGCGGGTTTTTGAAGAGGAATTCGATCATCTGGTGGCTCATGTATTTTATATGCAAATAAATTAATTCGACATTTTCTTCTTCTTATATCACATCCAAAGTGTGGTGTGTGCGTGTACCTTTTGTTGGGTTTGCTCCTCATTTGGAATTCTTTATTATTAATTCACAAGAGGAGATATGCAAGTCGCGTACAAGAGGAGCTCGACTGCGCGAACTCACAACGCTAAGACTTATCGTCCCATGTATCTCATTACAGTTGGATGTCGCGACAAATGTGCTACACTGCTGGGGAGTTTTACCCCCCTTTTTGGGTGCTGCAGAAGCATCTGCAGAAGCACCACAAAATCACCAATATTAATAGGGTGATAATTTTCGTGATTTATATCACGTGAAAATGTCCACACACGCGCTTCAAAGGCCCCCTCCCAAAAAAACATCCTTCAGTCTCATGTTGCTGAAAATTTTTATGACCCCCCTGATCATTCTCTCGAGATAAGATTGAAGGTATATATTTAAATAAAATTCTCCGCTGCAATCATTTTTGCAATCACTCGCCCAAATGAGATATTAATCAGATTATTCCACTCAATCGCTACGGTGTGCAAAAGCATCTCAACCAGCATTTATTTTGTCATGCAGAGTATTTACAAATAAAATCAGAAAAATGTCCCATGCTCAATAAAATGTTAAATTTACACAACTCAATTGTTTGTTGCTTTCCCTTCTGGCTCAAAATTTGCTTGTAGCACAAAAAACAACTTTCAGTGTTTTTTTTTTTGCGATAAAAGCTCCCCACGAAAATGTGACGGGAAATGAAATTGTGTGGAATTATATTTCAGGCAATAATTGAAAATATTTCTGCAAAGTTGCTTTTTTGCGCAGATTTTGTAATTTATTTGCAAGTAATATTATAAAATGTTTAAGTTCTTTTGCTCTTTGATGGAAAAAATTTATCAATTTAACTTAAAATCAGAGAATTTTGAATGTCGCCGATATCTAATAAGATTTCATTAAATTTTAAAATAGAAAATAATAGTGAGCATAAGCTCTTTATGCACAGGTAATGCTTATTCAAAACTCGCCTTAAACTGATTTTACAAGATGCTCTCGTTCAGGAAGCATTTGCCATGAAACTGTAGTCAATGAAGCAAAAGTATGTCAATAATGCATTTGCTTATCTGAAGCCTTCACGCGAGTTAGGCTAGTATTACACGGAACCACTGATACATTGGATACTTTTGTTTGATGTATGGATTCATATCTATCAAATGGTCGTTTATTCCCCAAATGTAACCACCAAGATAAACTATGCGTTTTATTTTTAAATCTAATCTCGAGACTTCCAAATTCTAAACCAGCAAATTCTGCACAAGACTTTATTTTCATATTCACATGAAAATCATAACAAAACTCCCAGCATGATGGGAAAATTTTTCTGTGAGAAATTATTAAAGATGTGCGTGCTTTCAAGGGCAAAACTGAATAAAAACGCCTTCTTCCTCCTTACAAAATCCCATAGAGAATCCCCACGTTCTCATAGCAGTTATGTATGCGCCAGGTAGGAGCAAAATGACGCACACGCCAGATCCCAATAAGATCACATAAGCCCACACCTCTTACCGCGGAAAACAAGGGGCAGAGAGTATGTGTTGTTGTTAAAATACAAAATTGATTGCCATGTTTGGAGCTTCTGGTTTTGTGGATGTCCCGTCCTGTGTTTGCGGAAATTCATCTCCCGGCGGGGCATCGGAGGCTGCGACAAGGGTTTGTACGCCGGTACACGAGATGTTCGGTATGTTGTTGCATTTGGGAATAAAAGTGGGAGAGATGAAGATGAGGACCAGCGTGGTGGACAGAAATAAAATAAAACAAAAAAGGGCAAAAGACCGCGATTCGAGGTTGATCTCACACTGTGAGCACCCTGGAGCATTCGATGGCACCCTGGTAGGGTGATGTGATGCAGAAAAAAAGGGACAAAATTCACATGGCAGAGGTGCGCGCATATATAAAATAAAATTTGCATAATTAAAATTCAATTTACGCCATTTCTCGGCTGTTCGATGCTGTTCCAGTCGCGCTCTTCCTCTCCATCCTCCGTTGTTGACTTGGAACAAGCCCGCGCGCGCTTTGGGATGTTCTCTTGCATCAATTCCCAATCTCTGCAACACTGTTCCCGCGCGCCTCTTAAGGGGCAAAGGGGGGACCTCAAGAGACACTTTTCTTCAGTTCGTACACAAATCGTCAGGGTCCCACTCCCCCCCCCCCCACAAACCAAGAATCCACACATGCCAGAAGTTTGTGAGCGAAACCGTGCAATTTATGCTTTGGGAAGTTGTTAACAGAATTATGCACAAAGTATCATCATGAGGATGAAAATTACCCACAATTGTACAATGAATATTCATTTTGCCTTCGTTTTTTTTCCACGTTGTGTATTTTTGTACCACATCCACCTCCCATTTATTTGTGCCCCACCTCACCCTCCCACGTTTTGCAACACTGTGTGGTCAATGGGGGCTCCTTCGGCGCATGAGAATAAAATTCGAAGAGCAATGGCAGGTTGGCGCAAAAAAAAGAAGCTATTTGTATGTGAATGGGAGTTTTAGTATAGACGTGCAAATCTTCTGTGTTTTGTACCAATCGCCTTTTTGCTAATAAACATAATTTATTGGTTGCTTACCGTGGAAGATTTGTAAATAAGAAAGAAATTGAAAAAAATAAAACAGTCAAGGGGTTAAGAGCACATAATTATTTGAAAAGGAGTGTTGATTATTTTTTTGTGTCTAACAAAGCCCTTGGCTTCCCTATATAAATGTCTCATGCAATAATTTTCATTCGTAAATTGATCTCTCAAAAAGTATTTTTAACAAATAAATTTTTCCCACAATCCTTTACATATTTTATTGGCAAATTAAATTATTCTTGGTTGTTATTCACATGTCCATTGCTCCAATTAGAAGTAAATTTGCTTCATGTTAAATCTCTTTTTTCCCTCTCAATCTCTTTCGAAAGAATCACATTTGGAAAATTTATTTGCTTCCACACAATGTGCAAACAGTCCAAATGATTAATGTATAGAAACTCTGATAAAAAATGTTTGACCGTTTAGTTTTTCAAAAATAAAAAACTAGGATCAACGACTTGAAGCACGTGCCTCGACATGAGATTTGTCACCCTTCTTTGCAATTTTGCAAATCGCGTATTGAATTATTTTGCCCCGCGCTCACGAGAAAAGTGCAAATTTATCTCTCTTGACAATTTGTTGCACCTCAGTGGGTGATTCATTCATTGGGTGGTGGTAGGAGTAGTGTTTAGGGGAGACAAGGGGACATTATGGAAATTAGTGCAATATTGGCGTGATTGACGACAATTCAACTTACTTTGTGTAATCAGCTTTACAATAAACTTGTCGCTCTCGCAAGAAACACGACGGTTGCCGATCCAGAGGTGATAAACAGACACAGCACCTCAGACAAGATCCATGCCATGTACAGCCACCGACTTCCAGGAGATATCGGTCCGAGATAGGCTCACCGCATGCTGCGCACGATCGCAGCTCTGTCTGTAAGCAAATTAAATTGATATCAAATGTTAGAGACTCTTCTCTTCTTTTTTTTACTCCAATTGATCATTTTGTCCCTCCTTCCCTATAATCCATGAGCACAACATTGCAAAAGAAGCGAGAAAGTATGTCCACGCGGTAGCGCATTTAATGTAACAGAATGCTATGGCGAAATCGATGGAAATTCACCATATTCAGATAGTGATGGTGTGTCCAACATGGGTGATGACAACATTGCAGATTCTTCTGCTTTTTCCACATTTTGCCCTCCATGCATGGCGCACAAGGAGTCAATTGAAGAGTCATGAACTCTATGGTATTTTCAAGCCCATTCTCACGATAGTCGAATTTCATGCAAGTCCCAGGAAGTAATTGATTTGCAGAGAGAGAGAGACATGGTCGAGGATAGTGAAAGATTTCTCCTTAAAAGGTTTGTTATTTTACATGAAATTTAAATCATTGAAATTCAATTTCATTCTTTTTTAATGAAATTATTGAAAATGAACATAAAATTAAGGCTAACTGGAAAAAGGCTCTTAAATCGTCAATTCGATTTATTTCAATGAATCGATTAGGAGATTGAATTTAAACTTTTTCAATTTCTTATACTAAATAATAAATTTCCCTAAAAAAAATTATAACTAATTTCCATCCAATAAATCATTAAAAAATTGACCACCTTATAAATCACTCTTTATGGGAAAAATTTAAAACTTCCCTTCAAAATTTCATAATTTTCATGAAATGTTCTGGGGAGGATTTTAAATTGGGAGCGTTGTGTTGCACCCCTCCCCTGATATTGAACTATCCATGACGCCATTTCTGATGTGGTTTGCGGCTGCCTTCGTCTATACCTTTTAATGTATGTCACATACATGTATTGAGAATTATATACCCAACCCTCTGCTCTCGAATATTCCTCCCTTATACCTCACCCTTCATTCCCGGACATATGTTCACACCATTTAGGCAGACATCACACAATAGGCGTCATTGTTGTGTTATTGATACACACAAGAACATGAAGAGGGGTGAGTTGCTGGTATAGAGATTGGGCGCGAGATTTTGCCTCACCACATCCCTTAAGCACCGTGATAAATGTGGCCATTCTGGATGTCTTCCGGAGAGGACATAAAACGAGAATTTTCCCATCCAAAGGATCACCTTCTTTTTTGTTAACTTGGTATTCCTATTGTTTGATCGAGTCAAAAAAAAATTTTGACTTTTAGGAACTTTTTTACGCGAAGGGTGAGTTTGTTTGGTTTTACTTTCAATATATAATAGATTTTATGTTAGGCAATAGATATGATTTAAACATATATTTTTAGTAAAATAGTATGAAGAAATTTATTAAAAAATTGACAAAATATTAAAAAATATATAGTTTTTCAACCAATTATTGCAAAAATAATTTTCTTTTTTTCATAAATTTGTACATAAAACAATTTTAATCAAAAAATGGCTCTGTTGCTCTGTTTTAAGACATTTTTCCCTACATACATTTTTAATTGAATTTCATTGCAAAATTCACTATTTTAGGGGAACCATTTTATTCATGAAATAAATTTTCAAAAAAACTGTAGAAATAAATTTTTATGTGAAAATGTTACCTTTATTTTATTTTCGCTGGGACACATTCCAAATGCTAGGGCAACCCTCGAGTTCTGTTGCATTACAACAGTGGGTTCTATGGGAAAGAAAGAAAGAAAAAAATGCGGTGAAATAAAAAACTGAAAAATAAATTGAGATTGATGAGTGGGAAAAATCACAAATATTTCGTTCAAAAATTATTCCATTTTTTGGGCTTTAAATTAAAACACAAAAATCTATTCAAATTCCTCGACCCTCCGCGTGCTTTGGATGATTTCCTCAGCATGGAGATAATTTGAAAATCATCGTGTGGGAATTAAATGAGAAGTTATTTGTCTTTTTTCTTTGACTAAATACCCAAAAAATGATTTTTATACCGCGTGGGGAGGAGAAATGGGAAGGCGCAAAATATCATTCTAACATAGCAAAAAAAACCCCTCAAATCTTCTTTCATGAAAATTTGTGTGAAAAATATGCATACAGATAATTTTTTTTCAAATATTCATTTCCCATATCCATTGACTAATTTACGATCCTTTTTTTATTATTCTTATTCACGTTCTAATCTTTGTATTATAGTCGGTATTACAAGCAACCAGTTAGATGAAAATAGTTTTATAATCTCTGACCACGTCTTCTCTCACTTTTTTTTTCTTCTCTTCACTATATATGGCTTTTTTTTATTCCCTGTCCAATATATTATTGATCTCCACTGGGTAGCAATCTTAGCTATACATTTAATAAAAAAAGAAGAACAGCACGAAGAAAATACAACGTGGAGGGAAATAAAAAAAAGAAGAGAAAAACGTGGATGTTGTTGAAAATTTATGATGTAATTGGTTTAACATTGGTAGATATCACATCATTTAGCGATTATCACAATAAAATGTTTACAAATTGTTTATTTGATATTCAGTGCCTTTTTTCCGTGTCCCCCCAATATTTTTTTCTTATACAGCGTGTAGTTCTTCTCACAGAACGAGTTATATTGAGATATCAAATGTTTGTCATCTCTATCCATTAGAATCACGCGGATCTCATGGTGGTGCGAGGGATTTGATATATATTTATTGATTTGATCTGGATTAGCATGAGAAAAGATTTGCAAATTTTCTTTAAAAAAAATTTCCCACAGATCATGAATTGTTTTGCACCGCGTTTTGTGTGTATGCCATTGTTCAACATCAATCGTTTGGCGCCAAATACTTTGGCACCTTTTTTATCGTTTAAGATTTCTCTTTTTGTGGAACTTCTTGTACGTAAAAACAGATGATTTTTTTCTTTTCTTCTTCAGCTCAGTTGGGTGTTTTCCCGCAAAAGCTTTTTCTCATGTAGAAGACCCCTCATTGACTCCTCCGCGCGCATTGTTGATGTCTCAACAAATGGCAATTGGTAAAAAGTCACTACAGGTATGTGCGATATAACAGAGCGTTTCGAGAATGTTGCTATTCTGACACAAAACGAAAAAAAGGAAATCTCTTACTGAGAACACCACTAAATTTTCTCAATAAAATATTTCAAAACATCTTCTTATTTTTACAATATTAAATTAATCAATCTATAGTCTTGAAAATAAATAAGTCAATAAAAAAAAAGAGATTGACACCATTTTCCCGTACATGCCTGTATGTATAGAGTATCAAACAATAATGTACCTATGTAATCCTAAAAGTGCCGATTTGGTTGAGCACACCAATCGCGCGCATTCCTTTGCAGACAACCAATTCTTCTTACCACCTCCTAGCGTTAATAATTGCCTTCAATTCTCAATATCTATACGAAATTATCATAAAAATTCGTTCATCGTGTTTTGGGGCCTTTATCACCGCGCACGCGATGAAGAATGCCCTCCGTGGTGGGGACCCCAGAGGAGGAAGATCTCTTGGCCGTCCGCGCGAGATGGATCAAAAGAACATTTATCATATTTTTGGCTATTACCGCCATGAAAATCCGGACAAATGGGTGCGATCAATCGAAGTCATGATCACTTTTTTTTCCTGGCCTTCCTCCATCCACCTTCGCCTCCCTGCATCATCGCTATATACACCGTATAAATCCCTCCATGTCTCATCTCGACAAGAGATGAAAACAAATCGATGGGTTTCAGTTTCATTCGCGCAAATCAAAACAACTTGCACACAATCCATCAGATAAATTCACGAGCTCATAAAGAGAGTGGAAAGATTCCTCCTGATAATGATCATACTACATTATTGTGCACATCGTAACTCCTTTTTCGCCTCCAAGTGAGCTGCATGTGCTACCACATACCGGGAGACGTTGTCATGGGAATCACTTCCATTTTCACGCATCTACATTCAAGGGGAGAAGACAAGCTCCAAATTGGGTGTATGATGAAGATGTTTAAGATCTCATACCACCGACACATCATGCTGGCAAAGTGGTTCAATTTATGAGAATTGTCGATACACTTTAATACCGACAAACCACCCACATGTCTTCTATATGCGATAGCTTAACCCTAAGCATAATATTTCATGAAATTCACGCAATTGGAAATTATTTAATTGCAAATATATAATTTTTTTTTACTTTCTTCAGGAAGACATCGAGGGGGATTTTCTGCTATAGGTATAAACATTCACCTTGCAATGGCGAAAGTTTCTCCTTTCCATGCTCAAGTCCACGCTGATGCGCGAATAAATCGAATTTTCTCATGCTCAAAGTTCCGCTGTGAAGTGATTCACAACTCTGTGAAACTTGGAGGGAGACATTCATGCGGAGACATTCAAAGTGAATGTCCACCAGGCGCCTCCACTGACTGAGCACGAGGGGTGGCAAATCATTTGCAAATTTATTGCTCATTTCTCATGCAAAATGTGACATTTGAGAGGTGTCCAAACGAGGTAAGAAAACTTTCAATCAAATCTCCAATGCGGGTTTTTAATTTTTGCGCCAAAATTGAATTTCTTTTCCTGGGAAATATCCGCGCGCGCGGGTTCTTTTGCGTGTTGTAAAATGCATTTAATTGTTTTGGATATGATGGTCCCGTAATGATTTTCTCTTTGGAGAGCATGGTATGGCTTATATGGGAAAACATCTCACGTGGGTAAATGTATATTTATTTTGAAGATCCGTGCTTCCGTTTCTTTCATTCGCATTCATGGCTCACAAAGTTGACAATGTGTCATGCAATGTCCGCGCAATGAATGGGGGATACACTTTTTGTGTATTCTTGGCATCTTTTTGGTTTCAAGATGTGGAAAAATTGAATGTTGCTGACACAAGAGATGCGTAAGAAAGAAGCCAAAATATTACTAAAGATCTCTCTCATGTTCGGTGAGACAAACAACTCCCCGCATGGAATGAGGTGAGAATTTTGATGATCTGAAGCTTTTTTTTTTCTTCCACAAAAATTTACAAAGATGATTTTTTTTGTACTGTGAGAAAATTCAATAATTTTGCTCATACTCAAAGCACTAGCCCGCAAGTGTTGATTGGGATAATCTCTCAATTTTCAATTTGAGCGGTAAAGAAGAAAAAAAATATCTTCTGACATCTCAAGTTGTGTGTGGGGTCAGAGAGAAGATGAAAAATGAATTATGTTAATGTGAAATAAAAGTTAGACCCCTTATTTGTCCACTGTTTTGATTACTCGCGTGTGTCTCATGAAAAAGCTGCCGAAGACTCCCGTGGCGGAAGGCTCCGGAGGCCCACTGAAACCCAATGAAATTGAGTAAAAAATGCCCAAATAAAAGCAATTAATTAAAGAGGTATTTTGTATGAAAAAAAAAGCCAATCGTGGAAATTTTCTCCCTTCATCTCTCTGCAATTGCCTCCTGTTTCTTTTATCTGCATACACAACATAATATCAATTATTGCTTTATAAATTCACATCCATATGGCATAAGATCTTCAATTCAACAGAGCGGAGCAACCGAGAAACTTTTAATAGCCCTCCACGGTGGACCAAAGTTTTTTTCTTCTTGTCTTCCACAGCATCACAATTTTTATCTCCTTCTCCACAAATCGGTTTATTTGCTTGCTGAAGACAAGCACATATTCTTCTCAATACATTGAATAAATTACCAATTCCATTGGGAAATGTATAAAAATTATTGTAATGTCCCCAATTTTATCGTTCAATAAAGTTTTCAGCTAACATTATTTTCTTTTACATGTCAATTTTTATTACTTTCTCTAAAGTTCTTTTTTTATCTTCTCTCTCTCTCCTCTCAAAAGTCTCAAAATTACAAGTGAGAGAAGGATAAAATTTTGGGGTTTATAAGTTTATCTTATTTGTCAGACTCAAAATGAATAAACTCCTTTTTGTTTTACAGAATTCAAAGAAAATTAATCTAGAGATCTCTTAAAAATCATTTATTTAGAGTCCACCTTATGAATTGAGTAAACGTACAAAGAATCACCCTGTGTGTGATCCCATTGAATGCGGTGATCGCTATTAAATTTAATAATATTTTTAACAATTGCCACAGTTTATCTCATTGAAGAAATCTCAATGAGGGGGATCACAATATTGTTCCCACACCATTGCGGCGATGGTTATCTTTGCGCGCGCCTTTTCTTAACTGCCGAAAGAGCCGATCAATGCTACATATACAAAAAAAATGGATAAAAGAAGAAAATGAAAACAACTCTATCATCAAAAATATCGGCGTTTAAGATGACAAAAGGGTGTACGATGTGTGTGCAATAATTCGATACAATTTATTTAGTGTGTGGTATATCCGATGGCCATTTGGGCGCAACTCATCAAACGCGATCGTCGCCGGATCGCCCGGTGAAAACCGTTTAAAGACATCCAGCTGTGATCCAATCGAATAACATTTGAATATTCCGCTCAATGCGTGTGTGTGCAGTGATTCCTCAGAAGAATCTTCATTTTAGCATTTTATTCTAATTATTATGCTATTAATTTCTCAATGAATCTCTTCGCTATACAGCAAAAATTTCCTATATCTAGGTATATTTTTTATCAATGCGCCACACACTAATAACATGTTCCCCAAGGAAAAAAAAATACTTCAAAAATTATATATTTATAGAAGAGATATTAAAGATCTAAAAAGATCCATGAAGATCCACAAAAATCGAAGATGATTGAATGTGAAAATTTTCGTGAAAGATCAAAACCGTTCACTTGTTCCTTCTATATATTTTATGCTAATTACTTTTTAATTTTTCAATTTATATCGAATATGTTCCATCGAAAGTGGAGAGAGGAAAAATATATATTATTCTTTGGGTGTTTTAGAGAAGAAAAAACTTCATCATAGGAAAAATATGGAAATGATAAAAGCAATTTCGAATAAAATCCTTCATAAATATTATTTTGTCTCCTACGATGTTTTTTTCTCGCTCTCTCACAGCAATATCTAGTCCCTCTCCCCCCAAATACTCCAACATATTGGCTTTTGCTGAGAGAGCACCAATGAGAAGAGAAAAAAATTCTTTCTTTCGCGCGCGAGTTCTTGACTTCTTTTTATTCTTTTCCGATTTCAAAGATTTACACAGCCGGTGTGAGTTTCTCGTATTGTTCCGAATTCATTAATATAAAAAAAAAATTCTTCTTTTTTTTCCTTCTCACAGTGCTATCTCGCTCTGCTTCTTGAGGGAGGTTGCGGCAATTGTGTAGAAGGAATGATGGTGTGTGAGATAAAGAGAAAAAAAAGCCGAATGATCTTCGATGCTCATAATGATATGCATAGGTTTTTATCACATCTATACCCTCTATCTACGATAAAAAAGCGACACGATCGCGATCATTCATATTATATGATCTTCACCCGATGATTTATTAGATCATATTGTGTCATTCACATCTTTCATCTAAGCCATGTAACATATGAGCATAAAAAACAGCCCATTACACTGGAAGATCCGTTTAGAGAGAATCTTTTTTTTCTTCTCCGTTTAATGGGAATTTTTGGAATTTTTTCTCTCTGATCATTATTCTGGACACCCTGTCGTCACATCCACCACCACAACGCCACTAGAGCCATCATCATCTGTCCTACCTCACCACATAGATCACCGCACATTCAAAGCATGCAGCAAGTATATACCTAACAGAAAGTCCATAGATTGTACTCCTCTTCGGAATCACCCAGAATATCGATAAAATCAACCATAAACGCTCATTTTATTGGACGCCACTTGGACACTTTATTGGGGCCCCCTTAGAAGCCTCTCCAATGATGGAACTTTGCTTGTGGTATTGAGGTCAGAAATTGCGCAAAAAAATAAAGAAGAAAAAAAGAACTCTCAGTGTATCGCCATGGTGGGTCTCTTGAGTGAGAAAATGTGTATCAATTTGCAATTCCCACAGTGTATTAATTTTTATTGTACAATCCTCACGACAAATTTCTCCAATTGATCACTCAATAAAAAAACGAAGAACACGAGTTGATCACTGATCAATTTCAGGAGGGATTTTAATAGCCCCCCAAAAGGCACCAAAATGAGTAAATAAATTTGTCTCCCATCCATGGAGACGCCAACATTATTTTTTCCATAAAAAAAACACTAATCATTCCCTTGACCGTTTCACTAATATATAATACATAGTATAGATAGAGATTTACATTCTCTTCTAGGGGTTTCTCAGTTTCTAGAAATTAAATTAACTTAATTTAAATAAACTTTGCACATAAAGTCTATCGGGTAGAGAAGTAGAGTTGAGTGAGAAAAAATCAATCACGTTCAACATTTAAGAGTTAAAATTTAACCTTCTTTCATAGCAAAAAGACTTTATCACGGATATTTTTATTCAATAAGTTTTAATCCTTGGAGGATTTTGCTGGCCAAAATGGCCAATTAGACTATTTTCAATCGCCATAAAATTAAAATCTATTAAACATTTCGTGATAAATTCTACATCTGTGTATAGGAAAGTTTTATGACTTCAATGTCGTCGAAAGAAAATTTGGAAAAATATTCAATTTTGAGAGAAAATGAAGATCAAGCTTTTGAGGTTAGAAACCTCTATCCTCCATCCAAGTGTTAAAGAGAATTCACATTGGAGTGGAGACGCCGGGTTACACCATGCGCCTCCATCTTATAATTTCGTTTCAATTCAATTTATTTTTTAAATTATTTTAGGCTAAATAAAAACATAAAGATTCCCTTTTTATATAAAATTTAAAAAAAAAAACTTCTCAAAAATTGTTTTAAAAAAACCAAAAAAAAATCTTTAAATATTACTTTCAGGTCATTGCATTGAAGTCTAAAATTAATACAGAGCCAAAAGAGATTCAAAAGAGGAGTGAGAAAAAAGGAAGATCAGTAGCATCTGTCCACGAAGGGGCAGGAAAATGCCATAAATTACTCAAAAGTTGCACACAAAAGGCTCTGTGTGGCTGGGCAATTGAGTGTGCGCCACAGAATTGAAGGGGAGGGCACGACGATTGTGTGGTGTAAATTGACTTTAAACTAGAAAATAATAAAGTGGGCTCATCATTAATCGCACAATCCACACGGCGGAGTAATACATTAAATCCAAAAGCCACAAACTCCCGGTACTTTTTGGGATGCCACCCATAAAAACTTATTAATTTAATTAAAATTTAAATAAACCTTGACGCCTCATAATGATGCCCGAAATAAAAGAGAAGTTCAGCGATGCTCCGTAATGTGAATCCCGTTTTTTTTCTTACTTTACAGCTTCAGGTGATCTTCAAGTGATCTTCAGTGGAGTTTTTTTTCTACTTCTCCACTTTTCATCTTCCCGTATATTTGAGACTTTCTATTGTCTAGCTCTCTGTGAGTATTGTATGTATTAAATATGATATTTTGAGGTATAAAATGGTGTGAAATACAATTTTCTCGACCGCCCTGAAGAGTTTTTTTCACGGAGATTTTATTATTATTATTTCTTCAAAATAAAAGTCGGTTACGCAATAATTCCCGAAATCTATACTGGGAGATTTAAGTCACATCAATCATCAATCACAGTGCAATCTATCACGATATGTAGGTAATTTGGTTCACGTAGCAAATCGCATTTCCTGTCTCTCTGTACAGCCATATACAACTCTCAAAATGTGAGATTTTGATTAATTTATTTCAGCGCAAGAACTCCACGAGAGAAGCTTTAAATTTGCCTTTAAAGATATACAAAGGAGAAAAAAAGGCGATCATGTAATTTTCTTCACTTCCGATCATGTCCAACATCTCGACTATTTGCATTTTTCTTCATCACCCATTACGACGGATGGGTTTGTAGTAGAAATTACAAATATATAAAACATGTGATTTATCTATTTGTCTGAATTTCCCTCCGCGCGCACGGATGGGAGAGATCTCTTTGGGAGATGCGAGAAGAATCCCCCGCTGGGAGGTTAATGCCTCAATGGTCTGTGATATCAGTTTTTGGACGCCAATAATCCTCCATCGAGAAATGGAGTGAAAAGCTAAGAAGAAAAAAAAAGAAGAAGATAATTATTCATGTGCGAGCATCTCTCGCGCATCTCATAATTTCGTGGGAAATTCCCTAATTTTTTTTCGCCGATCGGAAAAATTGATTCCACGCTGATGTTAACTTAAGAAACATCAAAGAAAAGAGAGAAAAAAAAACAACAAGATGCATCCGCTGATGGTACAAAAAAAAATATGACTCAAAAGACATCTGAAGTACCTCTCGATAGCGTACTAAATGGCCAAAAGTCACCACAAGCATACCTTTGTCCGCACAAGGGGGATGAAGAGGGCTCTTCACAGCCGTAGAGAGGCTCGTCAAAAGGCCCTTTTGCAACAACAAAAGCCCATTTTGCCCCGTGCGCAATAAAATTGTGCATATACCTCTTCACACCCCGAAGAATCATCCCTCGCAAATGCTGTGAAGTGGCGCAAAATTACCAAAATTTCAATCTCAGCGCCGCAATCGTTTGTTCTTTTTAGAGGAGTTTATTCATTTTGTGATTCTTATGATAATTTTGGATTTTTTTACGGAAAAAGAGTTTATAACCAATATTACCATCCAATAGTCGTGTACCTACCGTCATCGAGGGCTTTTTTTAGAAAACTCGGGGCTACTTGAGAAAATATTTTTCAGGAATTATTTTGAAAAATTGGTGATAGATAAAAAGATGCGTTCTTCTGCAAAATGTAAATTGGGATCTTAGCTTTCTTAAATAGCAAACCCATAATCGCCTCTGTTATATCTCCGGACAGAGGTGAATAAGGGTTTGGTATTCAAGATGGCGGCCGGAAGTGGGTGGTGGGAGGGGGAAATCCCGAATATCCTCTAAGAGCTAAGATCCTAACCTACATTTTGCAAAAGGACGCATCTTTTTACACCGATTTTTCGAAATAATTCCTGAAAAATATTTTCTACAGTAGCCTCGCGTTTTCTAAAGAAGCCCCCGATGACGGTACGTCAAAATGAATAAACTCCTTTCATCCAATAAAGAACGCATGTTTATGTTTTTAACTAATTACTTTTGCGCATTTTATATCCCCTCAAAGATTTTTTACAATTACCCCATTTGATTGGCCGTAACGATCCCCCGTGTTCAAGTGAAATGGCGGCATCCACGAAGGGGGATTCAATTAACTTTTATGTGTCTTCAATTGCACTTTCAAAAGATCTCAATCACGCTCAATTCGCAGTCAATACTCATGTTTTTCCATGCACTTTTCTTTTTTTTATTAGCATCTTCTCGTGCAAAGTCCAGGAGCCACCGCAATGAAATGTTTGGAATGTCTCAAATAAATTATTTTTGTTATACAGGGTGTTCAAATGAAGGTAATTTTTGAGTTAATCGACATGAAGAATTAAGGAAAATATTAAAAACAAAATTAAAAGCATGTAATACAGAGGAGCTTCAATTAACGAATGAAAAATGAGAATTGATAGGAGGTTTGATACGTTAATTTTTGAAGCATAATTTTGAGATAATTTAATCATTATTAAAGCTCTGTTTAAAGCGATTTTAGTAACTGAATAAACGAAACTAATGAACTGTGAGTCTTTTGAAAAGTCCACAAAAGAATTATGATGAAATTTTCGGACTTTTCATTGTGAAAATTTCGCCATCATTGAGCAATGTGAGATGAGAAAAAAAGAGGCAAAAATGGGCAGAAGAGAAGGCATGAGCCAGGGTGCGTGAAGATGAATGAGCTGCAATGGTATGAGGAATTCACCTGGAAGTTTTCTTTAAATTGCAACACCAATATATACCAATGGTGTCGCACATTCTCGCATGATTTGACAATAATCTCACTACCTACAAACCCATGGATGGAAGCTGCACGGGTATCGCTCAAAAGGCAAAAACTCTCAGTTTCGCATCCATCCCCAGGTGAGGAGTCAACATAAAAGGTGTTTGTGCGCTGTCGTACTCTCACTGCGGGACTTTAATAGACTGCAAGAAGTTCGTTTTATGTTCATTATACACCCAGAAGAGGGTAAATTTTGTTGTCATGGCCATGTTTTCTGGTCAGGATTCCGCATGACAAAGGATCCCCGTGAGATTTTCTCTATTATCTCATTCAGAGGCTTCTTCTGTGCCCAACTTTTTTTTCTTTAAATTTTAAATTTAGATTTTATGACCCCCGAAAAGGACCGCGAAAATACCCAACTGTCCGCAACTAAATAGTCATCCTTCCATTTTTTTTTTTGTACAAAAATTTTCACCTGGATAATAAGAAAATGCGTCGTTGCGTGGAAGTATATGTAGGTATACGACAAAAAAGGGGATGATTGTAATCCTCCTCATGCGTCCAATTAGCTTATAACGGAACACCAAGAGCTTTTCCGCATCTTCAAGCCGGATGAGATATTTATCGTTTGAATCATACAGAAAAAAAAGTCGCAGAAAAACATATAGTTTAATGAAATCGAGATTTCTGGAGGCAAATTTTTCGGTGGGCCGTAAAATAAAAATGAGAAAATTATGAATTTTTAATAAATGAACCCAAGATTATTATGGGAGGAAATGTCGAGAAATCGCTGAGAAATGATGGAACGAGAAAAAATTTACAGGTGCTATTTCGTGTATAATCCAATCGAGATGCTTTAAATAGTTCTAGAGGTTTATTCTACGTGTGAGATTTTTTTGCTTCTACCATTAAAAAGGGAATGTTTTTTCAATAATTTTTTATTAAGGAATTTTTTTGAGGAAATATTAAGAGATGATCACTAAAAGAAAAATCTTTTTGAGAACATAGAAGGTATTGCGATTTTTTGGAAAATTTGACTTTTCCCCCGGTCAGCGTCGGAAAATCGGAACTCAGTCCAGAATTAAAGGCACAATTCTGCCAGAGCTTTCGGCACAAATCAGTGCCTTCCTCAGTGGATCTTGTGTATGAATTTTCTGGACATCGTGGTAGTTTGTTGTATTAATTTTGTTAGATTTACAAATAAAATCAGAAAATGAGATTAAATATTTAAAATTAACAAAAGTTACGATTAAGGAGTTTATTCATTTTTATAACAAAAATTATCAATTTTCTTTAGTAGAAATATTCTTTTCAGTGTTCTTATTCCCTCTTTCTCTTTTCCTCCATCTCTATATAGTGAAGTATAGTTCCACATAGGGGGACAATAAACTTAACAGCATCATCAAATGATGAAAATGAGTGCAAAAAAATCTTTTAATGAGTAGTGGTAGAGAATCTTACATAATTTGAGAATTTATTGTTTTATTGTGCACAATTCGCGATCAGCGGTTTCTAGAACGGTACAACCACGAGGATTTGATGGCGGGATTGAGAGAGATTTTTATAATACACCCTTTTGGTGCAATTGCACAGGATTTAAGTGATTATTTTGAGATGTTAAAAATCCACAATTGTTGCGGATTCTATTTTATTGCCCTGCAATATCAAATGGGCATTTATTGTGCATCACATATGCGCGATAGTATTTCATAAAAATGGGAAGTAGGATGGTGAGTTTGTGGAGATGGTCATGAAAGAAGCATAATAAAGCGAGGAGCACACTCTTCCGTCGGCGCACTATTGAGAGAGTCATTTGCATAAATTATAAAGTTTATCTTATCATCGGAAACATGTGGAGTCTCTGGTTTGAATTATACAAAAACACACGGTGCTGTGTGAACTAAAATTCAGGTAAGAAAAAAACAGGTGTCTCCACCAACTAATTTTCTCGAACAAATATACCGTGCATGCTGATGAAAAGTATCAGGATTTAATCCTTTTGTGTATCCCTTTTGAGGTTTTAAACTTTTTTTTTGTGAGAAAGAGAAAAAAAAACGAAGAAAAGAGCTCAACACTTCACATGAAGAAATTGTAAGAAAAGTCGATTAGAATTTCTTTGTTATGCTAAAGTGGATGGCGTTGTTGAACCATGGCGGGATGAAGAAGAAATGCCCGGAGAAATATATATGAAGCAGCACTGTGGCGGCTTTGGGGCGCGAGATTGTTGGATCGTCATTGTTGATGCGACCCAAAAATAATAAATTCTTCGTAAAAATATTTTCATAAACATCCCGTACAAAGCAAGTGGCCGCAATTTGATTTCTCCACCAAGTTCAAGAAATTTTTATTGTATTGGTGGCATTATCGTACGATGATTGTGATTTCTTCGTGCTAAATGTTGTTTACTCAACTCCAAATACTTTAATCCACACTTTTTGCTTCTTCTCTTGTGGCCCAAAGATCTCTTTTCACTGACATTTATGATTTATTTTCTCTCCACTTCTATGCACTTTCTGACCATGTCAATATTATATGTGATTCGCGGTGGATGATTGTGAAAACGAGCATAAGTACCTTCATTCCTCGAGAGTTTCCTCAAGTTTAAATGGATATCCTTTTTCACTTGCAGAATGTTTCTAGATTTTTTTCTTTCTTTTGCCTTCCTTTCAAGGGTTTTTCTTTCGATATTATGAGGATCACCTTCGTCTTTTGAACATTAGAAAAACCACACCCGCATATACTAAAAAAAAGGATCACAGCTTTAAAGCATAGAAAAACCCACAAGAATCCTTTTCACGCAGATTATCCTTGCACCCGCAGAAAAAATTTCACAGTGAAAAAAAAATCAAGGATTAAAAGTTTTGAAATCGCAACGAAATAAAATCTCCGAGAGAAATATTTCTTGGTTGGCAAACACACACACGATCGCCTCAGCTTCCCGTGAAAGACTAAAATCTCCGGGTGTTGTTAGGAGAGCATCAGCGTGTCGAGGTGTGCGCCCCTCCGGTTCGAGCACGAGCCTCTGCGACTACCAGCCGGCATCGCGCTCATGTTGATTGGTTGCTAGGCGGGCCATCCGGGGGGCCCCATCGCATCCCAACCACATCGCCCGGCACTCACTGTTCCATTTCACCTTTTTATTGGTTGCCCACACTCCCGTTTGAGCACCCACTTCTTGTGCACCGCGTCGCCACTTTTCCGCACTCCTCCGCGTCGTCCGCGGGAAGAAGAAATTACAAATTTAAATGAGAAACTCCTGAGAGATGAAAATTGAATTGTTTCACTCATTCGGCTGTGAAATCCTTCCCTCAGCACATACATAGCTAGCATCTAGCTATGTATCTACGACATATCCCCATTGTATAACCACCCCCCAGCAACCTCCCAACATAAAAATCAATATGTTGCGGAGGTTGAGAGATTTTGAGCTTTAAAAATTTTTTTTTTAAATTGAAATTTGTTTAAGACTCACCCTTCATACTTTGCGTCCACAGACGTCTTAGCGCTTATACTCTATGCCAGAAGGTAAGCTACGGAAATGTTCGTCACTGGATGGTTGTTGTAACTGCAAAAAACATTTTTTTAAATGTTAAATATTATTTTCTTAATAAAATAAATAATAATACTAGTAAATAAACTAATAAACTATGTATAACTATTAATAAATTGAACTCCCATTTCAGCTTTAAAAATGTATGAAAAAGTCTAATACATAAGAAATTAAATTCCTTTTGCCAGATCTTTCAGTACAACCGTATTACACTGAAAAAAAGTTCCCATTCGCTTGATTTCATTTTCCAATCTAATCGTTGCAAAGAAAACCACCTCGAAATTAAAAAAAAAATGTTCCATTGAATGAAAAAAAAGTCATAAGCTGTGCCTTAGCTGCAGATTAAGGTGCTCGAACCAAAAGCCGATTTGGACAATTCCTCCTCCTCACGTGACCTTTTGTCAACACACTCTGTTACCTAATCGCATTAGAGAGTGGATCACAAGTTTTGTGCCGAACTATTCTCCATCACCATTATGCGTTGGAGAGGTGTCAAATCCCTCCCAACAAAAATATATTCATAAAACATTTTTTGTGTTTTTTTCTTTTCTTTTCTGTCCTCTTCAAAATTCAATAAATTGAGTTTGTAGTGCAAAATCCGATCATTGTGGAGAGGTGTTGAGGTACCTATAGCCATGTGTAATTGTTGGTATAACAGGGATTTCAGCAATTGTGTAGAGAGTTTGCTTCTGCAGAAGACATTTTAATCAGCTTTCTCGTCATTTCTTTCCTTTACTTCCTTGTTCCACTTTTTTTTGTCCTATATTAAATTGAATTTTTTTAAGCATGAAAGTTCTTGCACAATTTTAAATTTTCTAAATTCTAAGTAAATTCCCCTCAGAAATAAATTCTTGTGGAAGACGAATTTTATTCCAGATTTTTAAAAGTTGTTTCTCTTCCAGAAAAAAATCAAAAAAAAAAGTCAACGAGTTGAGAAGTTTTAAATAAAAAAGCATCAGAGAGAAAAAAATCAACATAAAATACCTCAGACCATTTGCGAATCTCTCGCAATGTCCGCGCGAGCGAAAAGGGTATATACCTTAAGAGATCTCTGCGGGACTCCCACTTTCAATTATTAACAGATGAAAAGAGTCGCGCTAATAAATAAATTTAATACACTAAATCGCTGATATAAATCTAACACCTGATGGTAGTGGCTGAAAAACACGTTTCAATGGCATTTTGCTGCAGCACACGGGTACAGTGAGATGCGGTGGTGGTGGCCCCGCGCACGGATGGGATGTGGGAGAGATGATCGGGGTGCAAGAATGATTCCTAAATCAAATACTTTGCCGCTGCAGCAGCTAAATGCAAAGATGATTTATTTAAGTGCGCGCGATCCACCCAAGAGAGACCATTTTAGCGCGATGCTGTGTGGCAATAATTTCACGTCGTTTTATACTGGCGATGACTTGTGACCATATTGTGAGCTTAGCCCAGGAGGATTTGGTCAGCGAGTCTCTCTGGCGGAGGGAGTGTGCAAGGTGAGAATTGCACATATGCGTGAAAAACCAATAATTCACGCTCTGCACATATTTCACATGCTAAAATGCGAAAAGTCCACCAAATTTTATTGTTATTGAGGCTCAGTGGCGGCTTTTGGCACTTCTTGTCTTTTCCATTCCATCCACTTCAACATTCTTTTGCACACGGCAGGGAATTCTCGGGGATTTCTTGCACCACCGCCATGTCGTTACCTTCTGGGGGGTTGCTATCTTCAATGTCTCAACTGTTTTTTTTTTATTTTTTATTTTAAAGTTGTTTATTTTTTTAAAATTTAATCTTAAATATGCATTTTCTGCCATTAGTTCGTGATGGATCTTATTTAATGACCAGAATGTTAATTTTTTTTACAGAATATTATCTTTAGACTAAAAATGAATAAACTCCTTTTAGTCGTGATACTTCCTCCTTTGTATGTCATCTCTTGTGAATATTTTTAATCAGATTCTTCATTATTTTGCCAATATTCAAAATTAATTAATTTCTTCATTAGATCTTCTTTTTAGATTAGGTTTCTGCTTTATTTTTTCTGCATCATCGACAGTTTTCCCACCCAAAAGAACATCTCTAATTAATTAACTAATTGGACGGTGTGATTTTTGCAGAGATTTTTTAGGAAGGAAGATGTTGATTGGAATTTTAGATTTCTCCCCTGTGCACATGGAAGGTAGATCAAGATCTGCAGATGCGTGGAGACTTTGGATACTGAAGAAGCATCAGCGAGGTTGGTTGGATGCTGCATTTGGGAGCGTGGGCAAGACGGCGGCAATTGTATGGGTCTATAAATCCTCCACAAAAGAGACACCATCGGAGGCAAAATGAGAAATGACGCGATATTGTCGGCAACCCCGTGTGATTAATTTCATTACCCTCTCGAGACATTCGCATCTCGACCGATTCAAGCCTCTTCACAGCTCTTCTTCCTCCTGTATACCTTTTGAGTGGGTTTTTTTGTCACAAAGTTAGACCGATTTAGGGATTGTTTGATGGCTGGTAAATTGTTCCTTCTGATATGGATTCAAGTGGATAATTTGGTGGGATTATTGGGACTTGAAGAAGAAAAAATCATCCCGCACTCGTCCAATCGATTGCTCTCATTAAATTCATGCCCAACGGATTCAGGTCATGACTTAGCGAAGAGATTCTTTGCTGATGAAGTTGTAAAGTGGTGCAGTGCTCTGTTAGTGTACAAATTTGGATTATTTACAGATCCTCTGACAAACAAAAACCCACCTTTTCAATTACCACCGAGGGAACCTGTTGCAATAAAGCATGATTTATGCTCTGGCCTCATGTTTCTTAGACACTCCGCGATGCTCAATGTGAATGAGTTCTCTTTCTTTTTTTCTCTCTCCATTTCATCCTCATACAATTTTTAATTGTTTTTCCTCCTGCACCATTTGGAATTATTTCACTGAACACCACCACGATGTAGAGAGCGCACCTCATACACCTGTTTTTGCCTCTCAACATCGATTTTTCAAATAAATCAAGATATATTCTCCCAATTGGAATTCCCATCCCCGTCCCCCGTGCTCTTCGCTCTTCTCCTGGGTTTCACACACAGATGATGATTTTTTTTGTGGTCCAGGCGCATGGGAAAAAAAAGTGTCAAAGGAAGGCCTCAAAAAACGTTCAACTGCGTGGAGATGTCGATGAGATAAAATGCGTGTCTTGGGGACTCTTTCAATGGTAGGCATGATTATAGATTGGATGATCTAGCACGTGTCTCAACATCAAGAAGGAATTTCAGTGTAACAAGTGCCCAATTTGCCATTCAAAGAGGGTTCGCATTTTTTTTTACTCCTACCAAGATGGGACATTTCGATAAGGATATTTGCCACAATTGCCGTGGAGTTTGACGAGATTTGTGCAGAGGGTAGAGCGAAGCACTTCCTGATACAATTAGCTGCCTTCTGTGGGATCATCTTGTTTATCCCACAATGTCACTCCAAATTAGCAGCAATCACGCAGATTTTTCAAAAGGGGACTATGTAATGTATTGAAAAGATCCCTCTCTTGCTTTTCAAAAAGTAACTTTGAGAATAATTTGTGAATTTATTTAAATCAAAAAGTTAGGGAAAACAATATTTTTAATGCAGTTTGTGAATTTTAAACACATGTGTTTTAACTATATTTTTACGCACTTTCATTTCGTTTTTAAGCTTTTTATCATTCATATTTCCACCATTCATTCTGTATGTTACTGTTTAATTTTATCAATGAAATGTACCAGAAATGTCACGATAGAAATGTTTCCCACAACGTCTTCCCCAGAAGGTGAAATATTTGGTGAACAAACTCACCTCTCTGCATTGTTAATCCACACTTCGGCAATTTTTTCTTTGAAGCATGGTTGAGTGAAAATATTTTTGCCTATTTATCCATCACATGTGGTGCCCAATAATTTGTTATTCTCATAAGAAAATTATTTACACAGCATTTCATGGTTGTGATGTTCTAATGAAGATAACTTATGGGCAAATATAAACAAAATGTAATGTTGAGGGAGAATTTTAGTGTGTAAACAACATAATTAATAAGTGCTCTAATTAAATTTGAAATTGATTTATTAAATGCCAAGGAGATTTCTTCGCGCGTATAGAACAAAACGATGCCTCAATTGTGCCCAATCTGAAAAGCATTCGTTTTTTTTTTCTCTTTGTTCTATTTTTCATTTAAAGGTAAATTTCAATAGCGGAAAGGAAAAAAAAGGAATTGAGAGTTTCAGTATCTCTTCTCTCTTCTGCTCCCTTTCCTCGAATTAATCTGTAATGAAAAATTCTTCTCACAGAGACATAGCATCCCACAGCGACATTTGAGGGAAGTTCTCCGGAAAATTGTGCAATTGCCTTTCACTTCAGTGAATCCATGTGGGTGGGAAAATAGAGTCAAAATCCTCTCTCTGAGGGGTGGAAGAGAAAAGGCGCGAACGACGGTCTCTCATTAGTACATGACTTCCGCTACTCACTGTCTCAATTGCCGCTGGGACTTGATGCTATAGAATAGAACCCAGAACCAACCCTCGAAATCTCCCTTTTTTTCGTAAAAAAAATCACACACATACATCAAATTTCCTTTGCTGTGCGGATTCTCTGGGAGCTCAATTGCAACAAAAGAAATTATTTCAGATTATTTACATTTATCACATCCCCCAGGGGTTGAGCTCAAAGCACTAAATTGAAATGAATTTGAATCATTTGAATTTCAATCAATCGCTTGATTATTTATTCTTTTTTTCGTGTAAAAATTATTCTCTAATTTAATTTTCTTTTATGAATATTTTTTTTAAGAATAAAATTTCCTTTTATAATTCTAATTTTTACTTTACAATCATTAAAAAAAATCTTTAAATTGTTTTTAAAGTCTAAATATCATCATCATCGGAGAAATTAATATGGAAAATAATTTCATTTTAATTGAATTGATTTTGAATATTTTGACTTATTAGAAAATCAAAAGAAATTGTTAGGGCTATTGACCCCTTGCTAACAATAAGTGGCAAAAAGAATTCAAAGGAAGCGCCTATTTAATTCGAGGGGTTGTGCACAAAATAATGCGGTGGTTGGTGAGTTAATTCAATTTTTGATTCTCCTACTTCCACGATTTTTATTGACTGATCCCCCGACTATGTTGTATGTTGTTGGGATAGTAACATTTGTATGCAAAAATTAGGGTCGTGGAACTGTAATTCACGTTATACTGGCATGTAAATTCCATTCTATGGGGTGGCAATGGAAAGGGGTTAATATTTAGTTTAGTGTCGACAATCCGCATATAGTGAAAATTTTATTATGATCCTCACACCATTCGCATTGTTTGTTCGGCCACGCGAGGGGTTGGCACAACAGAACGCCCACAACTTGAGCATTTTATTGTTGAGCTGCGGTTCTACCGGAGTTGAAAAGGCTACGATTTTGGGTAGTATATGAATTATAGGCATTAGAGGTCATATGAATGTGATTTCTCATCCCAACCATTTGCCTTTTGTCCTGGATTAAATTTAATTAACCCAAAACCCCATTCTGATGAAATGACACAAAATTTCACATTGCTGGTCTCTCAAATCTCATTCACACAAAAAACATTCACACAAAACATGTCACAATAAATTACACCATCTGTGATTTGCAGAAGATGGAACCCCATTATTTCCGTCTAAATGAGATTAAATGCGGAGATTTCCTTCTGAAACCGCATACGCGAGGTGGACAAGAAGGTAGAGAAAATTGAAAAGGCTCCAAGCAAAAAATGATTAAAATGCTTCGGAATCCAATTTCATATTTTTCCTGATTTATTGTCGTTGTATTAATTTATTGATTTGCCTCCCTCTCTTGCTAACACTGGACTTCAATCGGTCCATATTCAGATTTGTTTTGCTTCACGGTTGCTCTTGAATTTTCAAAAAATGATACAAGACATTTAAAGATTATTACTCGGTTTTGTATGCATGAATGTTTTGAACTGTCTAGACCTAAATCTACATTTTTGTAACTAAAAAAAAAATTTAATAATTATTTTAAACTATTTGAGAGTTTCAAGAAGATAAAATAAATTTTTCCCATAAACAAAAAAAATCTTCAAGGGTTAAAACTTTAAAAGCAACCAAATCAAGAGAAAAATCAGTTATTGGCTGATGTTACCCGAAAAGATTTAACAGCGCATGAAGAAGAGTTAAATCTGTGATTTTACGTGATTATTTGTGCAGATATTAAGCGTGTGCCCGCAGAGGGTTTATGATGGTATATCCCCCCATTGCAACACATATATGTACTGTACATGATAGTCTCACAACTTCGCCCCTTTGCGCCATAATTAGTTGGTATACCACAATCGTGGCATACCAAGTATTGTAATCGTCGGAAAAACCGACTACCTCAGATCGGGCTCAAACTTGGTATAAGCACGTTTCATACAACCCACATTCCAAAAATGGTGGTGGAAAATTTTTGATCCGGCCGGCCTGCCGTCCTGCCGTCCTGCCGTCCGGGACTCTAAACTTTGCCTTATATCTCGAGAACGGTGAGAGATAGAGCCTTCAGGTTTGAAGTTTTCTATAGAAATGTGGGTGTAAAATTTCATTTTTTTGCATTTTCAAAATCCAAGATGGCCGCCATCCGCCATTTTGAAATACTGTCAACCAGTTTCCTTATAGCTAGAGGTCTGAAACTTTAGTATGTTGTAGTGCTCAGTGAGATGTTTTCATCGATAACTCATACTTCAAAATCGGTCAAGCGGTTAAGCAAATATGGCGGTCTAAAGCAAAAAGTGTTTTTTCGATATAACTCGAGAACGGCTTGACCGATTTTGACCGTCTTGGTATCAAATGAAAGGTTTCAAGAAGCTCTACAACTGTCTAAAACATTCCTAGTTCCAAAAATATCCGCAAGAGGCGCTAAAATCAAAAACAAAAATTGCCTAACTTTAAAGGGCAATATCTCCGAATCCCCATCATCGATTTCTTTTAAATTTTGATATGTTGTAGCCTAAGTCAATATCTTTCACCAGTCCGAAAATGAAGAAAATCTATGTCGCCGTTTAGAAGATATAGCCATTTGAAAAATTCTTGAATTTGAAAAGTTGTAAGAGCCATATCTCCTGAACCGCTTGCCCGATTTTGCTCATCTTGGTATTAAATTAAAGGTTTTGCAATTCTCTACAACTTTCTAGAACATCAGAAACCTCTAGAACCATTTCTTGAGGACAAAAAGTGCAAAAAACTGTTTTGGTGAAACAAAAAACCGCCATTTTTGTTCTAGATGTGACTTTGAAAATTATTGAAATTTATGTCAATTTATAGCCTATTTTAATACCTTTCCAAAACTAGTCAAGAATTTTCTATAGGTCTTATAGAACTTCAGATATGAGCATTTTTATCTTTCATATTGATGAATTTCATAAAAAAAATCAACTTTGCCTACTAATCCTACTTACAAATTAAATTACAACGCATAGACTGACCCATCCGCGTTGTGGTATACCAACTCTAATAACTGGACGCGTTATGATTGACTTTCCCATTTGTTACATCCTCGCCGTTTTCTGGCTCCTGCGCGAGAGACAAATTAAATTGTTCGCCTCTGGTTATTTAACAATTATTTCTTTTATAATTTATTAACCCAACTACTGCAGTTTCTCATTGCTAATTGGTTTTTTCCATCTGACAGACTCCGAAACGATTGCATTTCTCCACAAGGCACATTTTATTGTTTGTATGCTTAACATATTGATTTTACCATCTTAAATTGTATTCTCCTGCCCAGCCCCTCTTTGCCACAATCAAGAGGTGGAAAAATATGGCTTGTATGAGAGGAAGTGTGGTATAGAGACCTATACACAAGAAGAAAAAAAGATCCCAAGAACAACTTTTATATGCAAAGCAATTAATTTTTTTGGGTAGTTCAGATCGATGGAGTATAGGTTAATAATAAAAAAAATACTCAGAGGGATCGCGTCGCATTTTGACCAATTGATCGTGTGCGTAGGATGGAGGGTTAATGGAATAGCCTGAAGCTTGCTTCTGAATTGACGAATGTGAAATGAGTTATCATGATAGTTTAACAAGGAATTTCTTCTTGAATTTATTTTTCAATTTTCATCCAAAATTGTATATATTTCTTGCATTTCGAAACTTACTTTGATATTAGTTTCGTTTTGTCAAATATGACACAACTTCATTTTGACAGTTGAGCGCAAATTGACAGGACTTTTTGACACTTCTCTTTGAATTTAATTTGAAAGGAAAAGGCTTGAAAAGGGATCATTTTTAAGGGAAGACAGGATTTATTTCACGATAAGATCAATTTTCTTTTGTTTGATAAAATTCCAATTTGACAGCCATGACAAATTTCTCATGTCTTTGTATTTTTTTTTCTATAAGATAATTTGAATTAGAAAGTTCTAACTAATTTTAGTGATTTGAATATTTAACATTAATCATTAATTTAATTTGACAGTTGATACTTCAAATGGCTGTGTTGGCATTTTTTCTTCGTTAGAATTTTAAACGTTAAAATAATCTAAAATAGCCCACAACGAATTCTCAAAAAATTTCAATTTCTAGCACCCGACTCACTATCCAGCGAATATTAACCTGCTCATTGAGTGAGTACCCTTAGATCCAGAGAATCCACAAGAGAATGTAGGAGAGCACTGAGAGAGCAATAAGATGAGAGAATAGCAAAAAGTGCTGATGAGTGTAGAGAGTTAGTCGGAGCTCAGCCTTGTGCGTGAGACGAGGGTGGAGGTTACTGGGGGAGTTGACCAAAGCCCCCTTGTAGTGCCCCCCTATGCAGAGCGCCACAAATTCAACACACTCTTTTTGATAATATTCTCTATATCGATTCCCCTTACCACAGGCGCATATATTTATGTACCTACATAGTAATATTCTCATACCTCCAGTTGACCACAAAATTGCGTGTTTGTATGTTTTAAACAACATCATAATATTTAAGTGCTCAATAAAAAGCCCTGTAATTCCCAATTGATTTCTTCTCCCTGGCTGGTGAAGCGCTCCACCACCATTGTATTTAGAGCCCCAGTTGATTTATTCCTCTACTCGATGGTTCGACAACTCTTTCGCTTGGTGGATGATCTTCCAAACGATCGCTCCTTCATCTCAAGGAGAATTTTGTTGCATGATAACTTAATAAACTTTTACGATCAACATTGTGGAGTGTGTGAGAAGGTGAGTTAAGTTGTGGCGCCTCGCATTCTTCGTGTGTACGCTTCCTGATATGTATATAATGTTTTGTGGATGGTTTGGTTGCAAAAATTCTCTCTCTCAACGAGATCAAGCAAGAAGTGCAAAAGTATAATAAAGAATTCATTTTATGTTAATTTCTTAATAAAAATGCATGAAACAGATGAATTATCGCACTCAGACATTCAGCGAGAAGAAAAGAAACAATTTATGCTTCAAATTCTTAACACGCCCATTTGGCGTTTCCCACTGAAATGTGCTAATTGGGCGCAAAAGGGTCAAAGGTGAGGGTGAACAGGGAAATGCTATTTTTTAAAGTGTTTTTTTTTCACCATTTAAATTAATTCTTTTTCAATTTTCAAAAATGTTTTTCGTTTACAAATGGCACAAATTTCTCCAAACTTAGTCCGACTCCCATCCATTTCGTCTAAATTTATTTATATATAGGAAGGTATATGTACTCGAAAAACCGCCCTCATTGCCACCCCATTCCTGCAATGAAAGAGCACCCTCTGCATGGTGGGTGTCTGCTGAATTTAGCTTTTTGGGGGGTGTGCAAGCAAACGAAGCGAGAGTAATACGAACAATTGATAGCGTAAAGTATGTGAACTGACTACAGAAGTAACACAACAGAGCATGAGAGGGGCGAGTTTCCCTCTGTGACGAGAGGAGTGAACAAAACACAAAACTTCGCCCCTCCACATAGCATAGAATTTCCCAGTACATTGGGGGATCTTTTTCTGCCATTCTGTCGGATTAATAAATTCAATTTTAACCCCCAACGACGATACTTGAGGGAGAAAATTCGTACGTTGTTGATACAAACTCCCCCCATGCCCACAAGAACTTTTTTAAACAGAATTCTCTTGTACACAAAGTTCTTCCTATTTGCGAAAAATTTTCTCTATATTTTTTTCTTTTGCTCTTTCCCTTTTGCAAAGAATTTTCCCCGGAAACTTTTCTGTGTACAAGAGCGTGTTCTTTTTGTATTCGCGTGTTTGAGGGAGAAAATCTGAGAAAATTGAATTGTCTATTTCCACACTGATTTTCTCTCTTGTCTCTGCTGTTTTTCAAGTGATTCCAACCCCCATTGCAGACGGACAAAAAAACATGCAGAGAAAAACTAAAGCATCATATTGGAGAAAATTCTATGTCTATTCTATTGAATTTTTTTTGTGTTAAAGAACTCTGCAGACTTACATAGAATTGAGGTTTATGTCGCGAATTAAAGCATATTTAATTTAGTTTTTTGTTTTAAAAGATTTGTTCTTGAAAGTTTCTTTAAAATAACTTTTATTAAGTTTTTCATTTTGGAAAATGATAAATTCTTAAGATTTTTGAGAATACATAATATTAGTTAGAAAAATCTAATAAAAAATAATATAATTTTTCCCAGATTTTCCACATATTTTTCTCTTCAAAATTTTTGAAATTCTTTTTCTCTTTTAAATTTTTATCCCTCCGAATTTTTCTCATTTTCTTTGAAGTCCCCCAAAACTCCTCATCATCGAGGAAATTCAGTTAGAATCTTCCATGAAAAGAACAGGAAATTCATCAAACAATACGGGGGTTGCAGTGAAAATCATCAAGGAGATTCCTAACTATATATATTAAACAGAATTTAATCCTTTTACGCGATTTCTCATGACGTTTGTTGGTACATCTGTCATGGAGAGACATGATGTGTAAATGCGAGAAATGCACAAGTATATGGGATTGCTAATCCCTTTTCCAGGACTCACAGAAGCGAAGAGAAAAAAGCGAACATCGAGGGTGAGCCCGTATTTGCCAATCCCGTGTAATTGGATGTTGCTCTGTCGATCTGTGAGCTTGGAATGCGCGCCATATCCCAGTAAATATTGGAATTTAAATAAGGATTATCGCGCGTGGAATTGCCGAGTGTTTGGATGCAGTTTGTCACATTTATACGGCATTGAAATAAATTTCGGCATCACCATCAATAATTTCCCTCTAGGAGTGCAAAATAATTTTTCAATGAAATATATTAGAAAAAAAATTATAATTTGTGTCGAAAATATTTACCCGGCTGATCCACAAGTTTTTTTTTAAATGCCCAACAGACAGACATTACATGTGATTTATTTATGTGACTGTGAATGGGACAAGCTTCAAGCGATCTCTAAAATTATTAATTGAGATCCCACATGTGGCGGTGAAAGAGGATGAGACAAAGTGACGATCTCACCGGTGAGTTGCGTTCATGTATAAATTTCATTCTTCACGGGTGTTTAACACTTTTTTTTTCTCACCTCCACTGCGCCTTTTTGTCCTCACTTGTTGTCTGCGCACCAAAGGAACGGGTTTAATACACAAATTTATGTCATATCTAAAGAAATTACCGTGAAAACCCTGGAATTTGCCCTCATAAGTAGTCCCTATATTTAGTGTGTTGTGTATATATAACTTCCATATGTAGAGGACCTTGCGGTCCTGCACGTTTCATCCACGCGGGATGAATCTATGAGTGGCCGTTTGCCGCTTTTCCACTCAACAAGGAAGAAAATAGAAGGTGCCTACAGGGCAGTCAAGTATCTCCTTTCAGGTATTCAGTCACACATTAAATACTACTTTAACCTTTCCCACAAAATTATCTATCAAATGGACGATTTATTGCTTTTGATCCTGATTACTAAATTAATTTGTTCATTTGGGCGGAAAATTAAATTATTGTTCACAGCATAATTATGTTGTATTATGTATGTATAAATTAGTGCGAAATTAGTTTCATTATGTGTGTGATTTTGATTGTGAAAATATGATTTTGAAGGACGATTTTTTTATTTTTACAAAATATTTGGTGTAAAAACATTCTACTACGTTATCAGCACCTTTTTTAAAATTTTTTTGAAGTTAATAATTTTTCTATATTAACTATTTAGCAATACATATTGAAAAATTGTTTTTTCATAAAGATCTGACTACGTCCTTTTTTTAAATTATTTTCTTCAATATAATTCTTTTTGTCAAACTTCGAGTAATATCCTCAATTAAATCACTTGACACCCCTTAACTCAAATATTGCAAATTATAAAATAAATTCATATAGTCAGCACAAAATCTATTTTAACAATTAAATGAAGAAAATAGCATGAATCGTCGTCTCATTGTTCATGTACAATTGACTAACTCCTGTATGTTAGGGAGCAAGAGAAGTCTCTCCGAAATCTATTCCCTCAACTTTGTAGCCTTTTTGGCACATAGCCGCACTATTGAATTAATTCAACAATAGCCATAAGGAGACAAAAGTGACGCGGCTTCGACACGTTTCTGGGCTGATCTTTGGGCTTCTTTTGTGTCCAAACTATATAGGTACACTACACACATATACCCATAATCCCCTTAGGCTCTTTGCCATCCCCTCGAGAGAGAAAGAGAGTCAATCTCTTGGGAGCTTCTTTCCACTCGAAATCCCTCTTTCGTTGTGTGTAAAGCAAACATTCTAGCCCCGAAACATGATGTAATTGATGCAAATGCCAGGATCAGAAGGGATAACATAATACCCCCATTCCCATAGACCACGCGGTGGAATCATTCAAGTGCGAAAACTCTCGAGGCTATTGGCACTTGCTGTGAAGGCCAGTGGAAAATTCTTCAGTATTAGGGGATGAAATGAATAAATTATTGACAATTGATTAACTTGCGCGCCTCTTTTGCCAATGCTTGAGTTGATTCCTTTCCACCATCCCCCTCATCCTCTTTACATAGCCTCCGGCATGAGAATTTTGGGAAAAAGGGAATTCTTTCTGTGCCAGGGAGTTTGCTGTGGTGTGTGAAAAAGGACGAATCCTGCCCACCCTCATAGATTGTACTTATGTGGAAAAGAAAACAAATTGTCGAGCAATTTTCAGTGGCAAATTTTAACCCTGAACATCATTAACCACCCACATAATGGGCTTCGTTTCGTATTCCCTCATATGCGGGGAAATATGATAAATGATCCGTTGAGGTGTGAAGAAAAGGATATAGTTCAACATTGCCAGCTGGATGTGTAAATCACAGCCGTTTACATATTTCCTATTCATAGAAAAATTCACAAAAATGATGGCAGGACCAATATTCTGGCGAAAATCATCATTATTTGCCCATTTCAATACATTTTCTTTTGCATAAAGAGTCGATGACACTTCCCAGGTAGACCAAATATCTCCGTACGATAATAGCTCGGCATCCCTCTGTGGGTCTGCTCTGTGATTTAATTATTCAAGGAATATTTCAAAGAATTATTTTACTGCAAAATTCCATTAAAAGAATTTTTAATGAAAAATGAATTTTTCTTTCTTTTATTTCTTGTTAAAAAAATTTTTAAAAATATTTCGACATTGTAAGTAAAACATAATTGCATAGATTTAAACATTAACTAACTATGCAGGAGTCGTGGGTTTGAATTCCATTGATATTTCGAATATTAAATTCTTTTGCATATTTTTTTACTCTCCTTTTAACATGTTTAAAACTTTTCTGATTTTTTAAATGAAATTTAAATCATAAGAAAGCTTTTAAATAAAGGACCATTCTGTTCTTATTCACCCCATTACACTGAAAATTTTTTCCCACAAGAACTTTTCTCAGGAAGAATCACAGAAAAATCTTATATTTATATATAAAAAATAAGCATACAGCAAATTCATTTAACCACCATCCTCTGTCTCTTTTATAAGTTAGTTCTTCAGTGAATCGTCAAGAAAATGAAAAATGCGATTTAATGCCCGAGAATGTTTTTTTTTCTTGTATAAGAAAGACTAAAAATATGCATGTATGTAACCAACAATTCCAGAGCTGTGAATATTTGAAATGATTCCGATGACGAGATGAATGGATTTTTATACCTTCCATATCTTTTATTGTAAAAGGTTGATTTTTGTTGAAAACGACCACAAACAGGGTCAGAACAAACAAATATTGTTTATTTTTTCAAAGGTCTTGTGAATGAAAAAAAATGAATATTACTTTAATAATCTCTCCTCTCTCCTTTGGTTTAGTTGGGGGGTAAAAGGGGGTATGAGTGGTGAAAAAGAAGTCTTTTTTCTGTGTGTTTGTATATAAAATGAATAAATAAGCCTTCTCCAAAAGTCTGTGCCAAAGGGAAAAACGCAATAAAAAGTCCATGGAATGTGCTTTTGTTGGACCCACAACAAAATATTATTCAATTGAACACCGAAGCATTATGAATATTCAAAATTCCAACATTTTTTCCCCTCTCCGCCTCTTGCTCGCACCTCTCAACACACCTTGGAGATGGTGGCGCGGCATAGAATATTTGTGTATTATTATGAATGATTTATGTGACCATTTCAAAAGGCAAAAAGGAGATAAACGCTTTTATCATCATTATTATTACGTACATGTTGGCATTGAAAATGCCCCGCAATATCTCTTGAAAATACGATCGATTAAAACCCCTTCCCTCATTAATTTAAAAAGAAATCATTGAGATTCCATAAACGTCCCACATATGGCATTATGTTGGAAAATATCTTCTTTTCCATCATGGAGAAGATAAAAGGAATTCATCCCAACCCCATCCGGACTCTTTGAAAATCCCACTACTCAATGGAAATTATTTTGGCATTTTCGGACAATATATTCACTGATTTGATGCAGCCCCTATGCTGCTATACGTACTGGAATATAATATAGTTGCGCACCCTCCCTCACATATTCAGTACAGGAATGAAAATAATAAAACGAGAAGTAATTGAAATAACAACAGTAATTTGCACCAATAAAATTACAGGGAATCATCATTTTGCTGTCCCTTCGCGCCATTTGGGGACTTGAGTTTTTGTGTGTCGTCATCTCCTTCATTGAGGGGGTGTTGCAATCTCTAAGGGCGGGTTAATTCAATTCACGTCAGTTTTCTATTGAAAAGATTTTCCTCTTCAATGAGACACACGCACACAAGATAACTCAATAAGATTAATAGAGGAGCATTCATTCTTGCGACATGTTGGCAAAACAATAAGATTTTTTTTGCATAACTTAAAGTACAAAAAAAACTTATTTTGGATTATTGCGACTCATCAATTAAAATTCAGCACAAAAGGAGAGAGGATTTCTTTTTTTTTTCTTCTTTCTAATGCCATTTACCTATGAATTTGCATTTCTCCCAAATAGCGTGCCATAAGCACCTCTAATTTTATATTTTTTATATAATTTTATCTGAACTTTCGAGTATTTCCGTGTAAACGCATAAATCACTGTCGTGCGAGTTTTATAAATTACTGGAGGTTTGTATTAATTAAAACATAATTATACAGCTTGATTTATTAATTTGATGTCAGCGGTTTAATTTATAGAATTCACACATTTTCCCCGGCATGTTTTACTAAATTTTATAGTAGTATGTTTTTTTTTCTATTTTATTTATCTAACTATTGTTTTCTTACTTGTTATGTTTATTTTTATTACAAAACACATGTTTAAAGAATTATTCTTATTTATTAAAAGTTAATTTGTTTAAGAAAAATTAATATTTTTTAGTTTTAGAATTTAGTGAAGCTCCGGTATATATAAAAATCATCTCTAATACGAGAATCCCGACCCCTTCATATACGTCTCTAAGAACTAAATTGATCGTTATAAAACTCTCCCCTAAAACCCTCAAATTTCTTAAATCGGAACCATACTATATTGATAGTTTTTCTCCATTCAGGGGATTTTCCTTTAAAATTTTTTTAAAGAGAACTTTTTGCTGAATTTGCAGGCTCCAAATGATTGAAAGTGTATGAATGAAACTGCACAGTGGTGATAGAAAAGTGCAAATAAAAATAGAAATGTGCAAATAAAAAAAGAGCTGTGTTAGCGATTTATTAGCACTTTTTCGGTGGCGTGAAAATTTCTATTCGTGCGCACAATTGAATGCGTTTTCGTGGCTACACTGTGCAAGAGGTGTGGGTGCATTCACATGAATTTTTTTGGAGGGCATTGCAAACGAGTGCGACGCGTATTTTTTTGGGGAAAAACAGTGGGGTCGCCTGGTGGAGGCATTTTGATGAGATTCACATGAATAAATATAGGCATTGGAGGGTTTCTTTTTTTCCCCTCACGCGTGAGGGTGGAAAATGCAGAAAATCAGCAGAAATGGCAAATTCGCCTGATAATTGCTCATGGTGCATGAATAAATTGTATTAATTGAAGCAGAAGACCACCCCCCTTAGTCTCTCAGTCTCTGACCAAGTGAGCATTTCGTGCGAAAGAGAAGGGGGTTGGTTGGAATTTATTAATTTTTAGATTGAGATATTACCCCTGATGAGAAAAAGGACTAAATGGGGCTCTCACATGATGCGCGCGGGAATCAATCGGCCTCTGATGGGTTTTCACATAAAAACATCGCGCGGCGGAATGAACAGGAAATTTAATGACTGAACTCGGTGCTCCTCTTTAGCCCTCCTTTTTCATTCTCAACAAACTTCTTCTTTTTTTTTCATCTCCCTTTCGTTCGCGCAAAGAGTGAAAAAGGCACCTTTACAGACACTAATAAATATAAATATTCCCGAAAGATTATAATTTATGTCTTATTTGTTTGCGCGATCATACGGAAAAGAGGCTCACCCAGATCAATTTGAAGAGGGGAGAAAAAGTAAAATATGTATAAACTCATAAATTTATTACTCTTTTTTTGTAATTCCCTTTTGTCGATAAAACAAAAGATTAAGGAGAATAGTTTTTTTTATTTATTAATTATAGTTATAGTTTATCTATTTAATATTAATTGTATATCTGATTAATTTGCTTTGGGGCAATTGGAATTTTTCTTTTTTTAAATTCAGTCAATGTTATTGATCAAATATTGATCAATATTTGATCTACAATAGTTGTTTTTTTTTTATTTAATTAGTTTCTCAATTTAATTTATAATATAAAAATGTATTTCGAAGGATAACTTAGTGGTTTAATTTTATTTAATGAAATGTCAATTAAATTATTGTAGTCAATAAATGCTCAAAAATTGCCCCAAAATTGCCACAAAATTCCTCCATTTTGGAATTATTAAATATAGAAGTATAATATTTAATTATTTTATGTATTTTTTGAATTCTTATCGGAATAAATAAATATTGAATTCTGCAAATTTGAAAAATAAATTTGAGGTCTAAAGTGCTAAACACTGTACCCAATAAACACTCAATAATTGCCCCAAAATTGCAGAGAAAATGTAATTTATCAATTAAAGATTTCATTAATTGTTAAAAAATATAACAGTTATGCATTAAAGAGATATTAAAATAAAAAAATCATATTTAGTTCATCTTCTTCCTGTAGTAATTCCATTCTTCTTCTTCTTCTTCTTCTTTTTAAAAAACTTCAGGGCCGGACGGTAATTCCATTCAATATCTAGTCAAATATTTGTCAATTTTACGCACATGTCAAATTAATAAAAATCAACGAAAACTTCCCCTAAAAAAAAACTCAATCATTTTTTTAAACTCATTCAAAAACAAGGCTATGCCTAAATTTTCACACCACCGTTAAAAACAAATAATTATTGCCACCACTTGCTAAATAATTCGCGAATGATTAATTGAACAAAAAACCCTCCCCCGTGTGGAATTTGTGGCCTTTGCATGAAAGTTTTGTTGGCAAATTAAAACATTTTTGACCTTCTCGCGGTATTTTGAACTAAACACCAAAGAGATCAAATTGTTTGGCGGGGGAGGCCGCAACGAGAAGAGAGAAAATTTGGCTCTTTTGACATTCCATGTTGTGTATGAATTATTGATCAGAAAGGCTAAAGTGGCATGCATATTGAGCCATGATGTTGTTGTATGTAATTTCCCAACATAGAGAGCATCATTTTGCATTGAATTGCATACAATTTTGGCGGGATAATGGGAAATTTAATAAATATTTGTCACACAAACAATATTTTAGTGCATCACGTTTCCCGGGGGCAAAAATTCACGCGACTTTTGCCACCCTCCTACCCCATACATTTGGTGCGTGATGCAATAAATATAATAGCGTGGAAATTGCAGAATTTATATTTTTGCACATCACGGAAATTTCATCAAATAATCTATCATTTGAAAATAAAACATATGGAAGAAAAAAAATGAAAGGATTGAAACTATAAAAAAATCCTTTCCTGATACATCATCCACCATGTCAGGCCTTGGCAATCCTTTTCCTCTTCAACGCACAAACCCTTGTGTGCGAAGAAATGGGGACAAAAATGATGTACATCGAGCTGAGTGATCGATCGGCGATTAATGATGCTTGAAAATTATTGATTTGAACCCGCAAAATTTATCACACCACATTAATCTTTTCAATTGGCTTTTCATTGTTAAATATCTATTCACATTTGTGTGCAAAGAGTTTGATCGTATAATTTGCTCCACGGCGATAAAAGACAAAAAATATACACATATGAGAAAATTTCCGTTGAAGGTGCGTGCATCAAGAAATTCCCTTCCGAGAGATTTTCTTAATTATTAAGAATTTTTATTTGATGTAAAATTTGATTTTTAGCGAAGTATGGAACAATTTCAGAGGAATTTTGAGATATTTTTCATATCTCTTCCATTTATTTTTATTAGAAACTTATTTTAAAATCTCTTCAGTTTATCTTCAAGACAACAATTTTTCTTCATTCAAACGTTAACTCTTTTTACTTTAAAGCTCTTTAAATTACAGAAAACTCACCAAAAAGGAGCAAGAAAATGTCCTCTTCAATTGAAAATTTAAAGGACGTAGGGGAGACCGGGGTAAAAAAAGTCAATTTGCATAAATCCTTATCTGCAGGATTCCCCAAGGACAAGAAAATTTCCTCAATCGGTCATTCTTATAGGAAATTTCCTTGCCTACAACTTTGTCTCAGACCACTTTTCTCTATCTCCCCGGGAAATATGAGTTTTCGAGCTTTTCCTAAACCCTTCCGCTTCTGACTTTTTTTAAACGCGGCGGGTAAATATACTAGCGGGGTAAATAAAGTCAGTCGAATTTTCCGACATTTCCAATGATTTCCCACCTGAGAGATTGACAGTAGTTGATAGCTAAACTTCTCACCTTTTGATCCACGACAAGGAATTTCACTTTTATACGCACTAAAACAGAGAATTTTGCGATTTTCTCAATCACGCCATTTTGCAACAAATGGATAGAAAATATGTCGAAAATTTCGAACTCCCATATGATTTACATGGGTTGACCCGATCTACCCCAAGGGGTATGTTTTGATTCAAATAATTGTAGAGAAAAATCATTAAAAGTTTGTGAAAAATACACCTTGGCAACGTTTTCTGCACAAACCCAGCTAGTGAGAAAAATTATCAGATTGGAAAATTGCTGAAGGAAAAGTTCAGAAAACGCGTTTTTCCCAATACGCAAAAGTTTGGGAAATGGGCCAAAAATTTATTTTCTTTTTTAACTCCTAAAGTACTGATCGCATAACCTCCAAATTACTGTCAAAAATTGTAGGTTGGTAGGGCTTTCCACCCTAATTTTTTCAGATTTTTCCGATTTATAACTTCGGAGAAATTGGCATTTGAAAATTCCAAAATGACTTTTTTTACCCCGGTCTCCCCTAAAGCACATTCTCTCGCAATCTCTATTTTCCTGCTCACTCTTTTCATACCGGCAGCGCGTGTAAAAGAGAGATGGAAAGTGTTGGAGGGCGTGCTGCAGAAGTTGATTTTTGGGCGTGTCCATCCGCACTCCATAAACACTCCTTTCAACGAGATGGCATGAGAAAAAAAAAACTTTCCTCTCACTCTGGCATTTTGTGTAGGTGAGTTTTTTTGAGTGTGTGCGTGAAATGTTTGTTTGTAGTTGTGCGGAAAAATTTTGAAATATTTATTTTTCCGGGAAAAACTCATTTTTGGAGCGCCAAAAGTTGGCGGGTGGCTCAGGGGGGCCCAAAGTACGTTCAGTAAAAATTTGGTGGCGCAACTCCCCGGATTTTTTTGGGGAATTTGCACGACTTTTTCTGGCGGAAATTTTGAATGTTTTGAACTGGCGATGCCAATCGACGCGGCGTCGCTTCCTGGTCACAAAAAACGCAATTTCGCTGGGAAATTCGGCGGAAAACGCGAGAAAATTGCGAGAAACTGAAATTGTGAGGGAGACAGTATCAGTGACGTGCACCGTCTCATTTTCTCTTTAGCAAAATGTGCCAAAAAATAGCAGTGGTGGCTTTTGGAACTACCTTTTTAACGCGCCAACTTCAAAAATAGTCAAAAAAGCATGATGAAATTTGTATGGGGGCGCTATGAAAGGGGGCTCTGGGGGGAAAATGAATGTCGTTGGTAAAAACCGCCTGGTTTCAGTAGACTCTGTACCAAATTTCATCGCGATCGGACCAACGGTGTAGAAATGCATAGCTGAACAGACACCATATTTTAGAGAGACCTTTCTTTATTATATAGACGAGGAAGGCAAATAAGCAATGAAAGTCATTATTTGCTAATTTCTTTACTTTTTATTTTTTTTTCTTCTTCTAAAAATTGTGGACGGATTAAATCACAAAAAAATAAGAAAATTTCACGTGCTAAAAAACACCACAAGAAGGCACTTCCTGCATGTTGTATTGTACACACAACATAAATTGCAACCATTTGAAGGTTGTTATTAGGTGTTGAGGAGACTATCGGCGGAGGTACGACAGAAGGGGCAGTAGCCCTTTTGTAGCACCTGCAGCTCAAAGTCTTCCGTGTGAAAAGCTTGGAAACATTCCGGACAGATGGTAATTTGCAGATCAGGCAGGAGATTCCTGTAGAAGCGTGTCCTCAGCGGTGGTGACCACTTTGCAATTAACACACCTCGTGAGTCCATTGCACGTAGACTCTCACGATCTAGCGCCACGGGGAATGCTTCTGTGAGATCCTTTACGAATAAGATGAAATTTTCAAGAATTCCTCTCAGAAAAAAGAAAAGTCAAAGAGAAAGATTCTCTCTATATTTTACCTCTTGAACCATGGTGTCAGTAAAGGGATCCGGATGACTTTCATTAACACGCGGTGGGGCAAGGAGGAGTCTCTCTGCCTCAGCATCCGTAATACCTGACTCCAGATGAAACTCCACAAGGGGCAGAATTTCAAATGACACAAAAGAAAAAATATATGGCTGCTGGCAACTTGGGCAGATGTTGCCTTGAAGGTGGGAACTGTAGTTGGAGCATTTATAGCACATGGGCAGTAACTCTTCGGGATCATTGAAGCCAGAAGAGGCACGACTGGACAGATAAGTTGACTGCATACAGCACATAAAAATTAAAAATAAAAAAAGCCCCATTCAATGCACGTGCAAAGAGCTCAACAATATTGCTTCCGCGTAGACATTTGGAGCATTCAAGTCAGTATTTCATCATCAATTGACTTTTACGAGTGCTCTCAGTCAGAAGAAATTAAGATTTCTTGCTAATTTAAGTAAAATCAGAATGTGCAGAGTTTAATAATAAGAAATTAAAGGCAAAGAAAAAGAAAATTATTTAAAGAGAAATTGGAAGTTGGAAGAAAAATTAAGGAAGAGAAAATAAGCAAAAGGTTTCAGAGGAGAAGCAGAGCAGAAATAATAAGAGGAAAAAACAGTTTTATGCCTGAAGAAAATTGTGGGTCGGAGAATTATTAATTTCAGAGTTAGAATTTTGAATTTCATTGCTTAAACTTTAAATTTCAGAGATATAATTTTAAATTTCAGAAATAGATTTTTAAAATTCATTATTTGAATTTAAAATTTCATTGCTTGAAATTTAAACATAGTTAGACTTCAATTTTTAAACCTTAAAGGATTTTGCTGGACAAAGTGGCCAAATTGACTTTTTTCAATCGCCACAGAATTAAAATCTATTTAACATTTCGTGATAATTTCTACACTTTCTACATCTGTGTGTAGGGAAGTTCCATTACTTCAAGATCGTCGAAAGAAAACTTGGAAAAATATTTTCTTTTGAGGGAAAATTTCAAGGTAAAACTTTTGAGGTTAGAAACCTCGATCCTCCAAGTGTTAATATTCTCAATTTAAAATTTCTTCGTTTGAGTTTTCAATTTCAGAGTTAGAATTTTAACTTTCAGAATCTGAATTTTAGCTTCCAGAGTAAGAAATTAAAATTCCAGTGCTTGAATTTTAACTTTAAGAAATAGATTTTTAAATTTCATTGTCTGAATAAACTAGATTTTTTTCAAAATTTCAATAATGAAATCAATTTTTCATTATTTCAGTGTCTTAATTATTAAAGTTCAATTCGTCAAACAAAATTTCAACACCGGAGGACTTCACTGGTACTTGCTACCAATTTGAACCTAAAAATCGTCACAGAATAAAATCTATTGGACCTATCTCGATGAATTTAGCATCTATTGTATGTGTAGGGAATTTCAATTACTTTAAGATAGTAGAAAGAAAATCTCGAGAAAAATCTTTTCTTTTGAAGATAATTGAGGTCAAAGTCAGAATCCAACGCGGAGGATCAAATTGGTAATAACTACCAGTCAAAATCCCATACATTTTTGCCATTGTTTTGAGGTTATGTTTCCCCATATTTCCCAAATAAAGTACTCTTGTTCACTTTTCCTCAGTAAAAATCATTAATGTGGACTAATTTTATTGCCGGAAGTGATTAAAAAGTTACTTAAAGAATCAAAGTTTGTGATTATTTAGGCGCAATAATAAATTATGTAAAATTGTAGCTAAAAAAGTCGTTTGAATTGGCAATTTTGCATCGATTCTACGCAATTTTTTTCAGTGATGATTTTCTCAATTAAATATTTAGTAATTAGGTGTAGGAATGCTTGAAGGAGATCAAGAATTAGTGAAACTTTCGATCCTTGTTCAATAAACTGATTAATAATTAATTATTGAGCATATTTTATCAGCTGGTACTTAATACCAATTTGATCCTCCGCGTTGTGCCAAATGTTGGGTCCTCCAAATGTTAAAAAAAATTGTAGGACTGACATAAAAATTTCAATGCCTAAATGAAATATTCCTAGGCTGGTTTTTTAAATTTCAGCGCTTGAATGTTTCAAAATTCTGGAAATTTTCAAATTCCTAAATTTCAGAAATTGAAAAATTGAAAGACCTTGAAAGAATTTAAAAAAAAAAAATCCATTCAAATGAGGAAAAAAGTAAAATTGAGGACTTACATCAACTTGTTCCTGAATCCCGGACGGAGCTTTGAGGGTCTGAAGGCGATTATTCACTTGCAGATGAAGCTTCTTGGCGCCGAGAACTTTAGCTTGCTTCGACAGCGTGTAGAGCACGGCAAACATGCTGATCCCTTTGGGTGGGATACCCTTCTCAATTTGATTCGCCACAAAACGACTCGTGTTGAACAGCGTGAGTGGCGGATTGCTCGTGAAGGGTTCCCTGAGGTAGCTGTGGATGGTACTGTAGGCATAGTAGATCGTTGCCAGGCGGAGAAGTTGCTGAAATTCCCGAACCTTCGCAGCCACATCTTCTGTTTCCGTGTCCAGCAGTTGAAGCGTCTGTTTGGCCCGGAGCCAGATGTAGTAGCCCGCATCGGCGAATCTTTCCTCACTGATTGAGCACTCGGCGAGATCCCGCAGCAACTTTGTGGCTTCTTTCGGCTTCCCCGCCAGTACGTAGGCACGATGAGCTGCAATGAATTCATCCGATTCCGCCAACCACTGAGCATGTTGCAAATGCACCGAAGGTAGCACCTGTGGCAGATGCTCAGCTAATCGGAATGCCTCAGGCCAGTCACGTGCCTCCACGTGCAGCTGCACCACTTGGGCTTCCTCTCCCAACTTCCGGTAGATCTCAGCAGCGAGCGGGAGAGCTTTGAGGCGCCTCAGGTGTCTGGCAACGAGATTCAAACTCTTCCCCTCGGACGAATTGAGTCGCCGTCCAATGTCCAGCAAGACATCCGACCACCCTTGCTCGGCAACAATTTCAATTGCACGCTCAGACTCTCCAGCAGCTAGGAGGAGTTCTGCCGCAGCACGTGGCTCATGCACAGAGCACGCCCATTCAGCCCGACGACGCACCAATTCCCGCTTATCCGCTGAATCACCCTCCTTGAGGAATTCCTGTGCCAAATCAAACATCCGGAGATCACTATACATGGCCAGAGCTTTGGAGCTCTGCCCACTCTTCTGGTACAGCCGAGCTGCCTCCTTGAAGCGCCCCCCGAAAGCCATAATGTCCGCCTGAAGAACCTCCCGTGCCACATCCCCGCGTTTCTGCTTCTCCTTCAGCTCCAGAATTATATTCAACCATGGGAGATTCCGCACTTTTACGTACGCATCACGTGCTACGTTGAGTTCCAAGTTGTCCAGGGCAGCTTGCGCTAGGCCTTCCCAATCGGACATTGGGACCCCAAGGCAGGCTACTTGATAGGCTTCCCTAAAAAGGATTTTTTTTTTAATTTTATAAAAAAAAACTTTGAAAAAAAAGAAGACATACAAAAATGTTAATGATTTGCCCCTCGCAGGTACTTACTGAAAGAGATTTGCCTCCACAAATTGCCACATGGTTGCCCCCAGAGCCAGGGGGACGTTACTCATGACATTCCCACGGAGGCAGAAGGCCGTGGCCCCTGTGAGCCCCACAACAACCCCAAGGAGACTCTGGGGGCTCCTTGGTGGGAGATTCCCCACGCGAATACTCAATCCTCCAGCTGTGTGGGAATAGCAGAGCATTGATTCGAGATGTGTGTTCCATGCGACGGAATTTACACCTGAATCCTGATAGAGGAGCGTGTCTGAGGACAAATCTCGCACCACGAGGCGTCCAGCGTCGTCCACAACGGCTAATTTGGTTCGTGTGGAATTGAGATCGAGGCACCGGACAGACGAGAGGACGGTCGTGACGAGAATTGGGAGGGCATTGTCGAGGAAAATCCTCCAAACTTCACCACTTTTGAGACCCAGCATGAGCCCCTCGTGTCCCGGAGGCCCCCCAGTCACCTTTATGTACCGAATGAAGCTGTCCATATTCCATTCACGCTGCAGAACGCCGGCAAAGTCCAAACTCTGCAGCTTCTTCTCGTGGCAGAGGACAATGTTCTGCGCACAGACAACGAGGAGGCTGCATTCGAATTTCTTTGCAATCTTCTCCTTAACGCGGTAGTGCATCGGCTGATTCTCCGCGGAATTCAATTCGTACAGAACCACACGCTCGGGCAGCTGAACGGCCAGACGATTGCGATAGATGGCAATTTTGTGGACGAGATCGCGACATTTAATGCGAACTTTCTGCCCGGATACCAAATGCTGGATTATTACGTCGCACATGTTCTCCCGGAAGGCATAGCGCTCACGGTAGAGGGCGTGGACGGTACTTAAGACAATACTATAGCACGCTAGCGTTCCATCCTGAGATCCCACCATCTGAAAAAGAGAGAGAAAAAAAACTCTCAAAGAAAGTCTTAAGAAAAAAAGATTAGATTTGATCTTACAATGGAGTTTCCTTGAGGATGGATGGCCACAGACCAAATCCATGAGTCGTGCATCTCTCCAAGACTACCCAACTTGACACCCTCACGCGTGAAGAGTTGCATTTGTTTGTTGCATCCAGCAACAACGAGGAATTCCCCATCCGGAAAGAAACTCACGCAAAGTGGATCAAATCCCAGCGTTCGCTCCTTCCCCACCATCTGGCCACCGAGTGTGTAGAAGCTGAGTGTTTTGGACCAATCAACAACAGCCAGGGTGTCAGCATTGGCAGCCCCAGGAGGATTCCATGCTACACCAAAGATTCCCGGACTTCCCGGACGATCAATACGATTCTTCTCATCTCCGGCCTTATTGCGAATACTGATAGTTCCATTGGCCAATCCCAATGCCAAGTACTGCCCATCATTTGTCCACGCGCAGGAATTTATCCGTGCGGGGGTTTTGTACTTCTGCACAGATTTCTGTTCCGCCGACCACAGAGCAAAATCCGAGATTGCACATGAAGCTAGCTGATGTGAAACTGGATTAAATGATAAACACTGCACGGCATCACTGTGAGAATACTTTAGCATCCCTTCGAATTTACTCGTCCAAATGATGACACTCTTATCCATACTTCCGGATGCGAATTTTTTCCCATCCCGCGCATATGCAACGGCATAAATTGCCTCCTTGTGCCCACGTAGTGTCTCCACAAGTTGCCCACTGAGACTCTCATACACGAGAACTTTCTCTGCAGCCCCCGCAACAACATGTAATCCTTCCGGGTGGAAACATACAGCGTGAATGCTGAAAAATCGATCAATCCGGGAGTTAAGGATTCTTCCTCAGTGGGAATTTTGTAATTTTCTACCTTGCATGGTCTCCTTTGTCACCTGGTTCGTGGATTTTCTCCACCCACTTGGGCACAGCCCGCATTGTGGGTTGGAAAAACTAACAAAATGCCTTGAGAATTTCCCCAAAAATGGGAATTTCACAAATTCATTGATTTTTCAAACAGCACAGACAAAATGAGGTTATGGAGCTGTTTGTGGACAAACTTTGCGGCTGGAAAAATAGAAGAAGAGAGAAATATTATGTTTATGTGTGTAAGAATGAGATGCAATATGTACAAAGTTTGTTTAGAAGTGGCTTCGATCTTCTTCAGCTTACTTCACGTTAAACAATTGTCTTATCATCCCGCCTTGAAGAAAATTCTCCCATGAAAATATGAAAATATGTCCGAAATAGAAAACAATCGTAAAATAATAATTATTTATCATTACAGCATATTTTGTACTTTAATTCTTGTAATGAAAAAAAATTAGGTAATTGTAAGAAGAAAAATAAAATAAAGGTAATTTATGGGACACACTAACCGACAAAAGCGCCATCCGCACCGGAAGTGACAAATTTTTAGTGGTTTTCCAGGGCATTTTTTAGCCGTTTTTCGTTTTTTCACATAAAAAGTTGCCCAAGTGATCATATCAAAAATTAAACATTGGCATTTTGTGAATTTTCAAGAGAGTTTTGAGGGATAAAAGGACAGGAAAAGGTGATATTGGGGGATATTTGATAGGTCGGCCATGTTTGATTTTGGCCGCCATGTTTTGTCAGCCACAATTTCAGCTTTGCCCGTTCGAGTTGAACGCGTCTAGCGCGTAAATTTTCGGGAAGATGAAGAAGGTCATACAGCCAAACGTCAGAAAGGTAGGTCTCAGTGATGAGGGAAAATGTGTCTGGATGCCGCTCGTGCGGGAAATTGGCTGGAAAATACGCGTGAAAAGTGTTTGCGGGCCGCGCGTAGGTTTCTGCCCAATTAGACGCGCTGTCGGGGCGGCCCGAGAAAGTGGCGGAGGTGCCTCGGCGACGTTTTCCCGCCCGGGTGGTGTCTAAATGGCCAACTGTGATGATGAGATTTTTCTTTTTAATTTTCCTTCATTTTTCCGCGTGTGTGCCGATGGTGCTTTTTGTAGGTTTATGGGGCGAGTGTTCAGCAGCAGCATCAGACGGAGATTCAGCTGAATGCCGTCCGGAAGATAAACAGTCTCCTGTCGACGGGTGCCGTGAGTGTCACGGGGCCCACACAGCCGCGCATCCTCAAGCAAAAGCCCCAAATTTACAATGTCAACAGTCAACAGCAGAAATGCTACGTGTGCGATGAAGTTTGCGGTGTGAATGGGGCCCTCCTGCTGGACACCTTCACAACACACTCCCACACAAAGCTACCAAATAAAATTGGGCGTCTCATTGGAGATGCCTTCCTCGTGATTGTGCGTGCCGATGATGTTGTTTGCAAGCGCTGCGTCAGCCTGTTCAATCGCATGGATAACTTCGAAACGGAACTGGAGCGCATTCGCAACAACATCCTCGGTTTCATCTGTCGCAAGTATGGGATTACAGAGGATGAGATTCGTGGCGGGGCTCCCGTTAATAGTGGCCCACCGCCGTCAAAGGTGCAGAAAATCGCCACACCCAGCGGCACGGGAACGAAGATTGTCACCCGTGTGCTATCCACAGCAGATCACGATGATGGAGATGATGTCCAGGTGAGCAACAAAACATCTATTCTCTCTCTTTTGCCCCATTTTTTTGGGAACTCATTTTATGTTTGCTTGAAGCACTAAAGCTCATTCAAAGTTTCACAGCTATTGCATTTGATTGAAAAAAAAACTTCTTTTTAAGGTTCAAACACGCAAAATAGCCCGATCAGATGGGGGTTCAGATGTACACGACAACACCGAGGTACGCACAATGCCAGCCCTGGTGCGTACATCAACAAACAATAGCCCCCAAGTGCGTAGGGTGATCACAACGTCAACACCACAGGGTGGTGGGACACCGAGAGAACCCATAAAGATCTACAGATGCGCCTCGTGCGATCACACAACGCCGGATTTGAAGCAGTTCCAGAGTCACTATGAGCACTGCCGCAGCACGTGGCCGTGCAAGGTGTGCAAGCGTGTCTTCACGACGTCACAGGCACTGAAATTGCACATGCAGGACAAGCATCCGGCCAATGATTTCACGTGTAACCTCTGCAATCTCAACTTTATGAATGATGCTGCCTACAAGAGGCACATTGAGGTCTCCCATCCGGATATGAAGATTGTCGAGGGCACCGCAGCCGGCACGGCGTCCGTGACAACGGCCGTGAGTCAGGCGTCGGGTGGGCGTACGGGCGTGATGTACACATGCAGCATCTGTGGGTGGAAGACGGGTGAACGGCAGGCGTATGAGGAGCACGTGCGGAAGCACAATAAGATGAAGCCATTCAAGTGCCGTATCTGCAATCAGCGCTTCGAGACACGCGAGAGTGCCAGTAAGCATGCCAAAACCCACCAGCCGGACTTTTACAAGTGCGGCGACTGTGACTCCTCATTCCCGCAGCGTGAGCTGCTTATGAAGCACTTTGAGGTGCGCCATAAGGGCGCAATAGCCGGTCAGACGACCCACAAGGTCGTCACGACGGTGGTGAATAGCAGCAGCAACACCCCAACGTCGCAAAGTGTGACAACGCAGAAACTCCTGCAGGAGACCATTGATGAGGCGCTGCGTGATTCCGGGGATGCCCTGGACACGACAAAGGGCATACACTTCTTCTCATGCAACATCTGTTCCCTCACATTCATCCAGGAGAACTACTACAATCAGCACATGGAGACCCACAAGAGGGACGCAAAGAAGGTCGCCGTGACGTCGGCCGTGGGGCAACTACCCACCGTGTCATCCGTATCAGCAGCAACGGCACAGCGACAGAGTCTCATTAGGCAGGATGTACGGAGTACCAATGCCACAATTCTCGGTACGCAATCAACAACAATTAGTGATGCGGATCTTGAGAGTATTTTTGAGAAGATGCACGCGGATAAAGGGCACGACACGGATGCTGTGAGTGCCGTACAGACCACCACGAGTGACAATCTCGTCATCACCAAGCAGTCAACAGCCGGTGGGGGGATCACCTACAACATCACAATCCCACAGCAACAGGAAGAGGCTGCTGAAGGAGCAGGACAGGGAGCTGATGGGAAAGTGGTGAGTTTTTTTCTTTTCTTTTTTTCATTGTCTTTTCTTTGTAAAAAATTTTTTATTGTAGGGGAAGACATTTTTTTAATTTTTTTGATTTTGAAAAGTTTTTTAAGTCATTAAAAATAAAGGGGAAATGCCCAAAATTGATTATGTTGATAGTTTTTTGTTAATGAATTGACTTAAAAATGTTTTAAAATTGATTAAAGATGAATTAAAATGCCTTGAATATGACTTAGAAATGACAAAATTGATTTAAAAATGACTTAAAATTGATTAAAAATTAAAAATTGATAAAAAAAAATTGATATAAAAATGAATTAAAATTACTTAAACATGACTTAAAAATGAATTAAAAATAACAAAATTAATTAAAAAATGTTTTACACATGACTTAAAAATGATTTCAAATTGATATAAAAATGAATTAAAATGTGTTAAACATGACTTAAAAAAATAAAAATGACAAAATTTATTGAAAAATGTCTTAAAATTGATTTAAAAATTACTTAAAATTCATCTATTTCATTAGAAGATTTATATATTTCTTAAAATCAATTTTAAATCAATTTCTCAACTCCGATTATTAAATACTTAAAGAACTGAAAAAAAATTATAGTAAAAAATTATTTGTTTTTTAAAAAGTTTTTTTTAAGTCGTTAAAAATGGAAGAAAGATGCTCAAAATTATTTAATTTGACGAAGTTATCGGTAATTTGGCTTAAAAATGACTTAAAATTGAATTAAAATTGACTTTAAATTAATCTATTTCCTTAGATCTATAATTTTTAAAAAAAAATTAATTTACTGAATTTGATCAATTTCAAATATTCTTACTCTCTTAAAAAAATCTTACTATGAAAAAAATTGACTTAAAGTTAACTGAAAATTGACTTAAAAATTCTTAAAATTGCTACAATTTCAGAGATTTCGTAAAAAATAATTAAATTTTTATTCATTTTCATTTTTAAAATAGATAAAAATAATTTGAAATGTACTACCTAATATTAAATTCAATTAAAGAAATTTTAAGTAAATTTTTCAACTAGATAAGCATTTAAAAATTTAATAAAGAAATTGATTAAAAATTGACCAAAAATTGAGTCAATTTTCTCCATGAAAGAAGGGATTTAATAAAGGACTCTCTGAAGCCATTTATTTTCCTGCTAAAGGATGAAACTTTAATCCTCATTTGAAAGCTCTTTTAAAGATTCTCTCTCAAAAAAAACAAGGCTTAAGACAAATAAATTGATGGATTTCATTTTTTTAAATGTTTATTGAGCTTTCTTTTTTCTTATTATTTTGCGAGAAAACATGAAGAAGGGGGGGGGGGGGGGAGTTAAGGCCATCAAGTTGAGCTTTGAATGAAGCATAAAAGCGCATAATTGTCGCCATGAAAGGTTGTTTATGTACATAGTAGCACAGTGTGCACTGTGCAGAAAATAAGGAGAACTTTGCACGAACGAGTTTCAATGAAAATGAGAAGAATTTCGTCACCTTTCCACCATTAAGAAAAACTCAGAAAATTGATTTTTTTATGAATGAAATGAAAAAAAAAATCAAAGAGAATTTTTCTTTGAATAAATTAATTTAACTAAAAAAAGAGAAGAAGAGAACAAAAGAATTAATTTTGCTTTCTTTTTTCAATTTTCAAGATATTCCAGACAAATGAGGGTGAAGGTGGTCAAGTTGCGGCAGCTGGCATTGATATGCCAGTGTTGGATAATCTGGATGAGACAGAAGCTGGGCAACAGGCGCAAGAGGAGGTGGTGGCGCATCAGCAGCAACATGAGGAAGAGGCTACGGAGGTTGGTGGGGAAGATGGTGGTGGTGGTGGTGGTGCCGATGGGGGTGCCACGGGGCCACCCGTTAGTATGCCCAGCTTGGACGATGATGGGGATTCACAGAGTCAAACGGGGCACATTGATGGGGTTCCACTGGAGTTGGATGAGATGCAGACTGGCGTGGAGGGGGAGCAGATAAAGTTCATTCTCAATGAGAATGGGCAATTGCTGCAGCTGGATAATCATATTATCACAACAGATGCCGAGGGGAATCAGATAATTGTCCAGGGTGCAGATACGGAGCATTTGCAGCAATTACTGCAATCTGTGGCGGGACTCGATGGGAATACAATTCAAATGATTGGCGGTGAGAATAATCAGATGATTCTCGTGCAGCAGGGTGATGGGGAGCCACAGTTGATTGATGCATCCCTCCTGAATGCTGATGGGCACATTGTGATCCAGCAGGCACAAGATGGGGAATCCCAGAGTTCGGAGGATGTGCAAATACCCACAACGGTGGCCTATACGACGACCGGTGGGCAGGAGGATGGGGTTCCGGAGCAAGTGGGCGAGGAGAGTGTTGTGCAGCATGCAGTTGATGGGGAAGTGATTGAGGGGCAGGAAGTTGTCCAGGGAGGGGATCAGCCGATGGAGACGGAGGAAGAAGTTGCAAAAGAAGTGACTGAGGGTGAAGATGAGGGCAGTCAGCATGCGGAAGAGGAACAAGTTGTCAAGGAGGATGAGCAACAGCAGCAACAACTGCAACAGGGTGGTGGTGGTGGGATTAAGGATGACGGTGAAGTTGTTGAGGAGACACCCGTTACGTCGGCACAGACAACTCAATCGTCGGAGGTCTTTTTTAACATTGACGACCTAATGGGACAACCAGAAGCTGAACAGAAGGTAAGGAAATCCCAAAAAATCCCAAATTGAAAGATTCTTTATTCTGCTTGAATTTTTTTTTCAACATATATTTTAAGATATTTTAAAAGAAATCATTGAAAAGTTTGATAGAAAAAGGCATTACCTAAGTTTACTTTTATTTAATATCTTTAATCATTTTTAGCGACCTTTTTACTCAATTTCTAAAAAAATGTTTCATTCAGCCCCTTTCTTACTGACTTATTTAGCCCCCCCCCACCTTTTTTTTAATAGAATTTTGTGAAGAAAAAATATTTTGAACTCATTGGTGTTTATCTGTTAAAGATCAAAGAAATATTCATGTTTGCCTAGCAAAGTTATTCAATATAAAAGAAAAGACTAAAATTGAGCACTTTTTGAGCAAATCTTGGTCAATATTTGATCAAATTTTTTTTATTTCAATAAGTAATTTTCTGATTATGAAAGTTAAAGAATTATTTAAATTTTTGTTTTATTTTTCTCGAATATTTTCAATGGATTACCTTAGAATTAGAGAAGGATTATACTAAAAATTGCAAGAGTAAATTAATTCAATTTTTTGCCAATTTTAAGTCATTTTTTTTAAGAATCAAAGTTAAAAATTTACTTAAAATTGATTTAATTCAATAAAAATAATTTTTTAATTATCTTTGTCTCTTTTGAGAATTTGAAAAGAGTAATTATTTTTCACAAAATCTTTTGAATTTTACAAAATTTAAGGTTTTTAAGCAGGGGGTAGACAAAGCCCTTTTTTACCCGAACACAGCAAATAATGGCGGACGGTTTGCAAAGAAATTAAAGGAAGAAAATGACGTCACTTTATTTCCAAAAAGTGCATCAAAATTTTTAAAATCAGTTTTAGTGCATTAATCTTCGTGAGACACCCCTCAAAAGCTATCAATCGATAGAATATTAAATTATCTATCCAGTGGTGGTGGATTTTTTCAGATTGAAGCATTTTCCTGGGTGTCTCAGCGAGTGAGCAGTGAATTCCTATGGAAATAGAGTCTTTTGTCTACCCCCTGCTTTTAAGCCATTATGTCAATTTTAAGACTTATTTTAAGTCATTTTTAAGACATATTTAAATCAATTTTAAGTCATTTTAAAATCATTTCTAAGTCAATTTTAAATCACTTTAAAGACTTGAATCAATTTTAAGACTTTTAAATCAATTTTAAGTCATTTTTAATTCATATTTGAATCATTTTTTTTTAAATTCATTTCCAACTCAATTTTAAATCAATTTTAGGTCATTTTTAAGTCAATTCATTTTAAAAAATTAAAAAAAAAATATTTTGGCGCTACGTCCCATATAGGAACAGGGCCGGCCACCCTATATGATGTTGTTGTTCTCCTTGCGGAGAAGTAGTGGGCGGCCTTGCTAGATACTACCACGTGTGGGCCATTTTACGGATAGGAGTGTATCAATCTCCTGATCCAACCGGTCAACGTGATCTAATTGCACGTTGGCGGATGGGGCGCGTTGCCGGGTTCTGTATTCGAACCGGCGACCTTTGGATGCGCACTCAAGCGCTCTATCCACTGCACCCCAGGCCCACCAATTCATTTTAAAAGTGATCTAAATAAACAATTTTGGGCATCTTCCTTTCATTTTTAATGACTTTAAAGAAGTTTTTAAGAAAAAAGTAAAAGAAAAACATTTTTCTTAACTCAATATTCCCTCAATTATTGCTCAATATTCAGTCAATTTTTTAATATACATATATTCCCCTTAACAATAAAAATATTTTGTTTTATTTTATTTTATTTTTTTCATTTCAGTGAACAAATAAAATTCAATTCATTTTGGATAATTTATAATTTCTTTTGCACTATTGTGGAGAATTTAAATAAAAATAAAAATAAACGGATAATGAAATGGAAATGCTGCTGAAGAAGCGAAATAAGAGAAACACAGAGAATTCAACGCAAAGGATTGTTGCAGCAGCAGCAGTGAATGAAGGTAAAGAATAAAAAACAATTTACAAGTGAATGATTGTGTGAAGAAAAACAAAATATATCTGTAAATGCAATTAAATTTATTTGAGAGAGAAAATGATTTAAGAAAAGAAACAAAAAAAAACAATTAGCGACAAGTTGTGTGTGAGGGAAGAAAGAAAATTAATGAAGTTTAGAGAGAAAATTTTATTCACAGACACACACACAATAAAATATAAAATATAATTAATAAAATTTACTAAAAAGAAGGGGAGGAAACATAAATAAAAAAAATGAGAAAGACATCCCGGAAAAATGGAAAATTTTTCCCAGAACGAAATGATGAAAAAAAATATAAGAAAAATATATTTTGTTGCAAAAGAGAGAAGTTGAAGGGATAAAGGAAATATCTAACTAAAATATAGATGATGATTTAATCCACCTTTTATTGACCGAATAATGTGGGCAGTATTTAGTGAAGAAAAAGAGAGAGAGCAAGAGCACGAAGAGAGAATTTTGAAAGGAAAAGAATATTATTATATTACTTTTGCCAGAGTAAAGAAATAAAAAAAAAATATTGTGCAGGAGAAATGAAAAAAAAATTTCTAACATAAATTTTCAGAATAATTATTATGCAATTTTATGTATAGAAATGCTCTGATGATAAAATATTCATTAAAAAAATATCTTTGTCACTATAAATGGATTAAAAAAAAAAGAAGAATTTCATTAATCCTTTGAGAAAAAAAAAGAAGAAAATATTTAAAACAAATAGGAATGATTGAAAATGAAGAGAAAGAAAATATAATATTTTAAAGGAAAATTTCTTCTCATCCACTTTTCTGCCCTTTCCCTCCCCACCCCCACCCTCTACAACACCTTCCCCTGCAAGAAGCAAAAAAAAATCCCAACATTGCAAAAGAGAGAAAATGCAAAAAAATATAAAATATTTAAATAATAAAGAAAAAAGGACACAAGAAATATATTTTAGAAGGAAACACAAAGAAAGAAAAAAACATTCTCCATAAATTGAAATACATTAAAAAATCGTTCAAAAAATCAAAAGAAAATATAGAGAAAAAAATATCTCTTTTGAAAATGTAATTTAATTATGATGATAATGAGAGAGAGAAAGAGAAAATTGATAGAAAAACAAGGAGAAAAAAAAACAATTTAGACTTTAATTTTAGTTTTAATTTTTAAACAAACAAAATCCCTAGCTTAAGTGAGTTTGATTGGAAATTTAAATAGATGAAAAAACAATTATAAACAAAATCGCGAAATAGATTTAAAAAACAAACAAACAAACATAAATACATCCAAAACATTCTCAAAATTAAAGAAAATCTACAGAAGATTAAAAAAAAATTCATTGGAAAATAGACCGAAATAGTGAGATAAAATGCAAAAAAAATCTACAAAAAATGATTTAATAGAATTTTCTTTTTTTTTTTTAAATTTATGTATTTGTCGCCGTATTTTTTTTTCCTTCAGAATATATAATTTATATTTAAAAAAAAACTAAAAGAAAAATAAATGCAACTTCACAGGATGTTTCGTTGTTTTTTAATCTTTTCTTTTAATGAATAAAAAAAAATAGTTTAGTAAAAAAAATGATTTGTAATTTAAAGAATCAAGCAGAAAGGAAATAAAATGAGAAAAGAAATTGAATAAAAGGCAAAATAAAATGCATTTCGGAGAATTTTTATTTATTCATAAAAATTTGTTTTAAGGTGTGGCGGAAAAATGCAAAAAGAGAATTTATTTGATCGTGGCGCACGTGAGTCGACTCGTGACCCGCCCAGCCGGTGTAGTGAGCACATTGTCCTGCCATGTGGCTTCCCCGGCGGCGTTGGTTTTTAGATCAGTTTGAAGGCGCTCCCAGACTTTCTTTTTGGGATTGAGCTGCTCATCCGGCTGCCCGGAGAAGCCTTCAACGGTCACCCGGTCGCCTGGCTGAGATGTCGCGGGGACACAGAGTGGCTCGACGTCTGTGTGATCAGCATTGGAGGTGCAGAGAACCATCCCACGAGATTCAACACCACGCATCTTGGCTGCCTTGAGATTGCAAAGGACGACAACAAGACGATTCTGCATCTCCTCGAGGGGCACAAAGTTCGCCAAACCACTCACGATGGTCCTTGGCGTTGGCTCACCCACATCAATGGACTCCACGTACAACGTGTCAGCATCCGGATGCTTTTTCACCTCAACAACACGCCCAACGCGCATATCCAATCGATGGGGGCCATCTTCCATCTCAGCTTGCGGTGCTTTGGAGGCATTCTTTGCCTTTCCCGGCACTGGGTAGGCCTCCTCTGAGAGTTTCCTATACCAAAAGGAATTTATTCATTTTTCTTATCAAGAATTTTTTAGCATCCCGGAAAGTGCTATAAGTGACTGAAAGTTGTACATTCATCCTGCCCAATACATCAGGAAGTTTCTAAGGGTTCTCAGGAACCTCCTTTTCCACACCCGGTTGATCCTTGATTCCATTTAGGTGTCAAAATCTGTTCATTAAGGAAATCATCTTCCTGAAGCGTTTTTAAAGGCTCTGATTTTGACCTAAAGATGACACAAGGATCAGCCGGGTGCTGAAAAGGAAGTTCCTAAGATCCCTTAGAAACTTCCTCATGCAATGGGCAGGATCACTGCACAACTTCCAGGTACTTATGGCACTTTCCGGGAACATATCAAACCGTTCCGGGAAGAAAAGTGTACAAACTTCAAGTTGCTGAATTTTTATCAGTGCAAAGTTCATCGCAATTATGCAAGTTCAAGGCATTCCGCTGAGGCTAAAAATCAACTTACTTGAGTTCAGGACTCTCAAAAGTCTTCCGGATGGGATCTAGAAGGCGATTAATGTAGCGCTCAACGGCTTCCTTGAGATCACCCGGATGAACTTCTTCCTTTGCAAAAGCCACCTCAAGTTCCTCATATGTGGCATAAGTGGTGTCACCGCCAAAGTCGGGTTTACGTGTCACGAGAAAACCCTCACCGTCCGGGAAGAGTGAGAACAGGACGTGCTTTACAAAGGAGAGCAATCCATTGTCCTGAATATTTCCGGGTTCACAGAAGGCTCGCTTGAGTTTCTTCTTCACCGTAGCTGGCGTGTCGAGAAGATCAATTTTGGAATCTTCCTCCGACGATGACATCTTCCCACCCGCAAGTCCCGGAACCATGGGATTCATCAGGTGAATCCTCTTCGCATAGCCCAACTGTGGGAGGTACTTTTCGGCCAGCGTGAAGATCTTCCGCTGATCTACACCCCCGAACTGAGCATCAACTTTGAGGTATTCCTCATCGAGTGCCTGGAGACCAGGGTAGAGGAGCCCAGAGAGGAGGGGGTACTCCACTTGCTTAACCACCTCTGCACCGGCTTTCTTTGCATCGTGTTGCGTCACCATTGAGGTCAATCTGTACACATCCAGTGTGTACTCCTTGGACAGCTGATAGTCTGTCCCCTTGACGAATTTTAGCTTATCCAGGGGCACATCAATGGATTGCAGCATTGCCTTTATTGCTGCCTCGTAGTACTTCACACGGAGCTCCAGCAGTGCCCAGGGGGCTTTCATGTTATCCAAGTAGGCGTGAAGGTCAGCAAAGAGGATCGTCACCTCGCATCCAGCCTTCAGGAAGTCCGCAATTTTGGACATGGGCACAAAGTAGGCAACATGGGGTTTTCCCGTTGTTGCTGTTCCCCAGTAGATTCTAACATCACGCCCTTCCTTCAGGAATTGCACCAGCTTATCCTCACCCAATGTCTCCTGCAAATTCCGGGTGATTAGGTGCTTTTTTTCTTCCCAACTTTCACTCATTTTGAGCCACGTTCACTGTGATGAAATTTTCACACTAAAACCCGAAATAACGCATTACCTAACCTCACTTCTCACACACATCCCGCGCCTTCCGGAAAACTTTCGGAATAAAACAGCCTCCTGACGTGCGTTTGTTTTTGTTTTTAAGGTTTCTAAAAATAAAATCGCGGCTTTTTAGAGGGAAATTCCGTGAAAAATCACTCGCAAAATGAGTGAAAATCAAGCAAAAACCATTATTTCGGTTAATAAGATTCGAACAATAATGAAAAGTTCTGCAGATGTGGGATCAATTACTGCAGAAGCCATTCAGCTCGTTAGCAAGTCAACTGTGAGAAAGAAATTGCGGGAAATTCGAGTTTTCCACACTAAATACGCTTCATTTTTTCAGGAACTCTTTATTGGTGAACTCGTACAGAATGCCCTGAAGGAGTGCGAGAAGCAGAAAGGAGGAGCTGGTGGAGCAAAGAATGTAGACTACAAATCACTGGCAGAATACGTTCAGAGTGAATCCAAGTTGGAATTCCTGCAGCAAATGATACCCAAAAAGATCACGGTGAAGGAGTACAGGGAGCTACTGCGGAAGAGCGAAGAGGAGAATGTCCAGGAAATCTCAGATGATGATGAATCTTCATCTGTTTGCTCGTCAGACAGCGGGAATGCCGACGATGCGATTAGTATTTCAAGTGCGAGTGTTGTGGAGGTTAAGAATTAAGAATCTCTTGTAGCATTAGAACATATTTTCTACTTTCTCTAAATCGTGAATAAAATTAATTATTTTTTTTGTAAAGATAAAAATTTTGTTGGGAATTTTGGAATTTTGAGGTTATGGCGGGGCATTTGCGTCATCGCAGCTAATAGTCGACGATTCGAGATTCCGTAATTGTCTCAAAAGAAAAACTTCAAGGTGGTAGGAATTTTGACAACAATACTTTTCGGTGCGTTTTTGTCGCCGAGGATTTTCTTTTCCCTTTTTTGGTCAATTATTTTGTTTTTCCACACGTAAAATGTGCCTGTAACCTTGCTCAGAACATCCAGGAATACGTATTTGTTGTTGGTGCAGCTGTAAGTTGTGAAGAAATTGTGTTTTGTGAATAGAGAGTGTGTGGCGCACCAAAAACACCCCATCCTGCGCATTTTTCCGCACATCCGCTTACGGAGGGAGTTTGTGGTGGCAAAAGGTGGATGGTCAAGTAGTGAGGGAAGTTGATTTGGTGGAGCAACAGGCAGCTGGGTACGGCTCAACTTTGAGATTTCTCATCATCCAAACTCAAGGACTGCAAGATGGCGGCGGATTCTTCTTACTATCAGGTAAGAAAGTTGTGCGACGACGAGAAGACGGATCTTCTCCATCTCCACACTTTTCCTATTTATACCGTTTTATTCACGCCCCAAGAATGCCTCAGCATGGTTCAAAATTTCACCCAAAAAACAGGGAAAGCGCATGTTCTAAGCACTTCTTTATGGGATTTCTTCTTTCACGCTCATTCCGGAAGTTTCACGGGGGCTTTTTTTTGCGTGTGTGCCCTCCGCAATCTCAAGTTCGTGCACCTGTTTTTCGGCTCTTCCTCCACCCAAAGAAGCAAAACAACAATTCCATATTGAATTGACAACACTACCTTGAGAATTGCCAAAAAGGCAAAAGACTCTGAATGAGGAATTCTCTCCCTCCTTGGGTCAGAAGAGCTGCTGCTGCTCAATCCGTGGGAAAGACGCAATTAGCTGCTAAAGATTTTGTAAGAAATTCTCATGTGTGAATGCTGTGTGTGCAAGAAAACGCCCAAGATTGCGTCTTGTTGCTTCAGAAGTTGCAATTTTCCGTGCAACAGAGGCAGCAGCAATTCTTGGTCAGGATGCAAGGTAAATGCGTCAGGGTATCTATGGAGATATCCCATGAGTCTTTGTAAATGTATTTGTCATTGCGCATGAATTGGTATGAGTCATCAAACACGCCTTAAACTTTAATCAAGCCCTTCGAAGCTGTGTACGTGAAGTTTTTCTTGTTTTTTTTTACATTTTGTTCAATAAAATTATTCATTTCTTTGTTAATTATTCTTATTTATCGATTTATGTAATTAAAGGAAAATGATCGAAAGGACAATGAATTCGTTAGACAATTGTAAAGCTTTAATTCTGGGTTAAATGAAGCATTTTCTTATAAGATTTCAAGAATTAAATGTTCTTGAGGTCAGAGTTTAATCAATCTTTTTTTTACTTTAATTTAAATTAATAAAAGAGAAGAAAAATTATACTTAAAAATACAAAGAATTAAAATTTTAGGGATTTGCAAATGAATAAGAATGGAGCAAAAATAGATTTATTTGGCTTATAAATTATTTTGCATCTGCCGCCAACTTTTATATCTACTTTTCTGAGAAAACGGCAGAAAATTCGAATAATTTAACCCATTAAGGTTTTTTGGGTCATACGCTGACCCAAACGTGAAACATTTTATTTTTTCAATTATTTATGAATGTAATTGTTTTTCCATGTTACAAATGCATCAAATTCACGTATAAGGGGTCAAAGAAGACGTTCTGAGTAAGAAAAGTCCTCTAAAAAAAATTCATACAATAAAAATCGCGATAAAAGAGCTCATGTTTCAATGTTTTTATGTTTCACGTTGGACGTTAAAGGATTAAAGGAATCTTAAACTTCTCAGTTGTAGGACTTTTTATAATAATTCTTAATTGATTTTTTAGATATAGTACATTCTAAACAAATAAGAATTTAAATAAGATTAGGACAAAGTTTTAATTTTTTTCTTATTACGCCTATAATCTTTAAAAAAAATCAAAAAAATTATTTCAAATAGTTTAAAAGGTTTTTTTTTTTAATAAATTAACATTCAATTGGAATAAATCTAGTGCCAAAATCTTACGAAAAATAAGTTAATTTAAATCAAGATCTTAAAAACTGTTTCATATGAAATAGAGACAAAGAAGAAGAAGAATCTGTCTCTGAAGAGCTCCCTCTGATTGGCTGATCAATTCTAGCAAAGAGTTCTCATTGGCTAATTTTCTTCTTCTACGTCACAACGTGATTCAGACTGCAAGGTTAATTTGAATAGAATAAAATTTCACAGATATGACAATTTCTTTTTCTTTTACTTTATCCATTCGTAAGGAAAACTTTCATTGCATTGTGCGCCCTAAAATTGCTTGGGAATGCTGCATTTGAAAGTTTATGAGATGCAAACTTTATTATTATGAATTTTTTCTCATCTATATTGCATTTTATCTGTCTGGCTAGGCCAAAGTGTCCTCAATTTGCTCTCATCAACAGCCATCAAGTGCTGCAAGTGGAGAAAAATAGCAAATTGCTCAACAATGTGAATCGGAAGATGCGCGAAATGTTCATAATAATTTGGTGTGAATTTCAAGGAGGAATTTCCTGTGTTGGAAGCATAGAGTGGTGTCAACATTTCTTCTGAAACATTTTTTTTTGCTTCTTCTCTCTTCTTCTGGGGTGTTGTGGAAATGGAACACTGCCAATAATTTCCATGGTTGGTTCCAACTTGCGCATGATGGATTATTTTTTATCTTGTGAGTATGAGCTTTGTTGCGATGTGAGAGAATTTTTTTGTGTGCTCTCTTGCATGGTCGGGGGCATCGCAACAATTTCTTCATATTGCAAAAGAAGTGAAGAAGGAAAAGTGAAGATGATGAGCGAGGGAAAAATCATCTTCCTGAAAAATTTTTGCGCTCTATAGTTGAATTTTCTCGTGACGCCAAAAGATACACTTTTACTGCGCACTACCGCATTCAGTCGTGAGATGCTTCTTCGCGGTAAACTCATTAGGTTTCATTGTGGGGATGGGGGGCCGATTTCATCAGAGGCAACTTAAGACATCATCATCATCTCTCCTTCATTCCTTTGCCCCTTTGTGCGATGGCACATAGCGAGATAGCTCTCGTGAAAGATGAAGAAGAAGCTGACTGAGTGATTAAAAAAAAGATCCACGTGAATGTGATTGCAATGCGTTAGAAAATTAGCTTATGGATGATGCCGGCAGCTGAAATCGTGAATAACTCCATCATTTCCTGATGCATCTCCATCGCATCCATGCCATTCTCATCCACTTGAGTATCCAACAAATCTCTCCAACTCTTCCAATTTCCCAATGCGATGCGTTATGTTTGATGCTCATGTGATTGTGGAGCTTCTGTTTGGGCGCATGTTGCGCGGTGCTGAAAGTCAATTTCATAGAGTAATATAAATGTTGGACAAGACAGATGAACGGGATTGAAGCTCTCTGAACAAATATATATAGCCATGCTGACTTTTAAAGAATTAAATACAGTTGTAAAGTAGCAGTGTTTAAAATGAAGAATATATGTACATAAGTATACATATACATTCTCCATAACTAAACAGTATAAGGTATATAATAAAATAAAATACAAACCACATGCCAATGTCTTTCTTCCTCATCCACACAACCCCTTTCTTTCTTATTCCGAAAAACTATAAAAGCAATTGGTTACAAAATTCAATGTATATGTAATATTAGAAGATGGACTGTGTATGTTACACACAGAGAGAGCATAAGAAGAAGAACTCCAAAGAGCAACATGAAAAAAAGAAGAAATTATAAACGAGAGTGAAGAGAAAAATATACTCAATTTACACACAAAACTTTTGTACACACAAAAGTGATTGGAAGACGATTTATTGACTTGTTCAAAAATTAAAGGAAAAAAACAAAGATCTTTCTTTCTCAAGTTTTATTGAGACTCAAACGAGGCCCCACACTGTATTGAATGTTGCCATTTGAGAAAATGCTTCGAGAAAAAATGGAGGTGAGAGAAAATTTATTTCTCCACATAAGGCTAATCACAAACACCCCCGGATTAAATGTGTTTTACACCATTTATCACTTATCGTGGCACCGCATAGATAAGGTGAGAGCTTTGCGCGAATTCCGGGAATTGAAATAGAAATTCTGTCATTTTCAACAAGTGCAAGAGAGAAGCAATAAAAACATTACAATATCCATAATATCTCTCATGGTATAAAAGATAAGAAGAAAAAAAAGTATTGCAGTTAAAAGCTTTACGTGGGGTTGGCGTTTTAGATAAAAGTTATTTTTGTTCAATTAACTGCTAAATGGGAAAATTCATACGAATTCGTGTCTTCTTATGCTAAAATTTAATGTTTAAATTCAAAAGAAGTTGAATTTGCAATTTTATCTGTTTAAGGTTGAGAAAAAAAAGAGTTTTCTAACTGAAAATATCGAGATTCGAACCCATGGATTTCTTCGTGCTAAACTGACACGCTAATGATTATGCTAATAATTTCTCTTACTCAAAAATGTTTTGATTAAAATCTTTAGAACCTTAGAAATGATTTTAAAAAATAATTATAATTAATAATAAATAATTTAACCACCTTTGACCAACCTTTTTATTAGAATATTGAAAAGTAAAAGAAATAAATTATTCATGCAGTTCTTTTAATTTAATTTTGAGAAAAAGATTGTTCTAACTTAAAAATAATTTGATCTTTACGTGAGTAAATTCATGAAGGAACTGACGTGCTTACTATTATGCTAATTTTTTTTTCCTTAAAAAAGGAGAATAAATTTTATCTTTTTTGGTCCTATCATCTCTGCTTAATTTTTCTAATAGGTTATAATTTTTATCGTTTTTTGACAATTAAAAAAGGATAAATCAAATAACCTCTTCATGCCTATTTAAATAAAATTCGCGTTGAAAAAAAAAAGAGATTTTTTTAACCGAAATTCTCAAGATTTGAACCTGAGTAAATCTTTGTGTTTAACTGACACGCTAGCAATTATGCTAATTTCTTCTGTCTTCTAGTCATAAGCAATACTTTTCCAACTTTAACTACAAATAAAAAAAAATCTTTCTCGTTAAAGCTTCTCATAACATTTAAATTTATTGCAAATAAATTGAAATGTTAAAAGATTACATGACTTCGACAAATTTATTACAATTTATGATTAAAATTTTATTGAAGAAAAAAACATTCCTCAAAAATATTTAAATTACGAGGTAAATTGTCGCTTCGCTCCAATTTACCTCGCCCCGCTTCGCGGGGATTTGTTGCGCTTCGCGCAAATTTTAGAGAGAAAATAAATTGTGATGGTTTAAAGGCAGATTTGGGCCACTTATCAAACCCAAAAGAAAAAACTTGCAAAGAGAAGAAATCATTTTCATACAATACTTTAGGCGCCAAATTCAAAAATTTGCAAAAACTGCATGAAATCTCTATGGGGGCTACCTGAAGGGGGGTTTTGGGGGGAAAATGAATACGGCCATCTGAAACCGCCTGTTATAAGGGGTCTCTGTACCAAATTTCATCGCGATCGGACAAACGGTGTGGATTTGTATAAAAAAGTCGGAACGACGATTACCAACAAACAGGCCTTTCTTTATTATATAGATGGGAAGCTCTCATCGAACGAAAAAGAAAAAATTTGCAAAGAGAAGAAATCAATTTCATACAACACTTTAGGCGCCAAATTCAAAAATTTGCAAAAACTGCATGAAATCTCTATGGGGGCTACCTGAAGGGGGGCTTTGGGGGGAAAATGAATACGGCCATCTGAAACCGCCTGTTATAAGGAGCCTCTGTACCAAATTTCATCGCGATCGGACAAACGGTGTGGATTTGTATAGAAAAGTCGGAACGACGATTACCAACAAACAGGCCTTTCTTTATTATATAGATGTGAATCAGACAATGCAATCAATGAAGAATTTCTCCCTGTACCAACATAATAAAATTAAATCATGTTTAACCTCAAGTTTTCTTTTTTTTTTTTTTCAATGTACCCACGCAGAAGAAAAATTAGATTTAAAGCAAGAAAAAAAGCGAAACAATGAAAAGAAAATTACAAGTATTATGGAGTATTGAGTTATGTTTGAAATTGATGTGTGTGGCGCACTCCGAGAGATGGAGAAAAAGATGGGATAAAAATTGAAATTTTTGTCCAATTTTACGCTTTTCTTGCGCCTGCACTCAACCAAATTGCGAGAAAACTATCTGTGTACGCATTGTCTGATACCTACACTTCTTCTTTTACAAATTAAACATCAATTGTGCGCTCTGTGGAGTGAGGAAAATACTTTTTCCCATCTCAATTGATTTTTTTTCTGCAACATAAAGAGATATAAGAGAGGAAAAAAAATGTGTGCGTATATAATTCTTTTGTCCAGATTGCAAAAATGATTTATATTATTTT